>NC_138898.1:52856226-53472736 GCF_965194825.1 Balaenoptera physalus | reverse complement strand
CAGCTGCACACACAGAACACACGTGTGTGCACGAAAAAGACGCTGCAAAAGAAGATGCAGACACGCAGTCGGAGGAGCAAGAGGGCCCAGAGAGAAGGAGGCAGCGGGCTCAGCTCAACAAGCAAAGGGGAGAGAGCCCTGGGCTCTCAGCACCACCCGGACCCTGAGCTGGGAGCCATAGTACGGCAGGCATCTGGAAACGCAGGAAGAACTCAGAGGGGGTTCTGCCAGGGCTGCCCCAGAAGGAGAGCAGACCCGGGGTGACCGAGACCGGGGACCCCCAGGAGGCGGCGGGCCCCAAGCTGTGTGAATCAAGGCAACCATAGAGCAGCGGGCACCAGCAACCAGACGCCTGAAGGAGGGAATGGGTTGCAGTCCCAACCGGCCCCCACCCAGCTCTGGATTGTCTCAGCTTCCTGGAGGAAAAAAAGGGGAAGAGGCAGGACCGAGCAGCCCTGTTGCCTCTGAGATAAGCATCTGTGAGGGATGGAGCTGGAGAGCAAGGGAGGGCCCCCCCCACCCGACCCCGGTCCCGCCTGCGACTCACCTTCCTCAGCAAGGTCTTTGTTAATGACCAGCTTTCCATGTCTCAGGTAGTTCAGCACAGGCCCAAAATAGGTGGGGTCTCTGTCGATTAAATAGGCACCTGTTTCATCCTACAAAGAACAACACACCAAGGTGAATCCCAGTCAAGAAAGCACAGTTCCCACAGCTGGCCCGCAGCCCAGCCACAGCTAAAGGGGGTTTTGGAGGCTTGTGGGCTCTACGCGTCTAACACACAACTGGAAGGATCAGCGTTTATGGCGCTTTAGGGAACCCCTAAGCAGCGTCGCCTGCTTCCAGCCACCTGCAGCTGTTGACCCTGATCTGTCACCACTGCAAGTGAAGCCAAGTTTAAGCTCTGTTGCATCAAGGTGACCTCCCTATTTACTCTGAGGCAAGGAGATTGTGTACAAGGCCTCTTTCCTCACAGCTCCAATAATTCCTGAGGGCGAGTTCATCCTTTTCTCATTTCAGCAACCGTCCCACAAGAGTAACCTGACACACCTTCCCCCATGGGATGCTCTCAAAGGCGGGACTGATGCCAACAGGTCAGCATCTGAAGGACACCGTGACCCGGGCCGCCGCTACTCCTTTCGGGGCTCCTCGCTGGGCAGGACTGGGTAGTCAGAGGCTCATGGAACACAGCTTCATTTTCTGCTGCCAAGTGACCCTAGAGCTCCCCTGAGACTGCTGACCACCGAGGAGGCCTCCCCCACAGCAGCGCCTCCCGGGGTCCATCTACAGAAGGCGCTCCCTCCACACCTGGGCAGGCCCTGCTTAGCCCCCATGGGCCAGGGCCTTTCTGAGTGTTAGGGACCCTCACTGCCCACGGCACACAGCGTCAGGCATCTTGGCAGGGAGGTGGCGAGGTGGAACCCCCTGAACCTCTTGGACGTGGTGAGCCCACGGTCCCCAGAGCTCACTCCCACTGGGAGGAATCTCAACCGTGAAGCGGAGTGCTGTGTTAGGGCCCCCTTCTCACTCATGAGCATCAAATCTGGAATTTCGTGTAATAAACCTGGTGGTTTCACGGGTTTCCTCCCGAGTCCACAAAGCTGTAAAAACCTGCTCTCCTCAGATCAAATCCGGATGTGGGGCCAGCGGGACCCGGAGCCTCGCTGATGGGTGGGCAGGCCCCGCTCAGCCTGGAGCACCTCTGCCCCTTCCTCTCTCCCACAGGCCCTGGGTGCTCAACCCAACCTCCTGCCTCGATAGGCCACCGCCTGGTCCCCCCATGGGCTTCCTAGCCCCCAGGGCAGCATCCAACCACACACAGACCCCCAACTTCATCTAAGGAAGCACTGGTCAGATGTTGTCCCAAGGGACCCTGCCTCCCGGCCTGGCTCCTCAGCCCTTTCTCCAGACTCCCTAGACCCCTCCTCTTCTCCAAGCAAGGCCAGAAGACCCCTGGGACAGGTTTCTGGAAGAATGATGCTTCAGCAGCCTCCCTACTGGTGAAAAACAGCCGCCATTTCCTACAAAGGGGCCGAGGTCTGGAAAGAAAAGGATGGAGCTGCCGCAACACGGAATCCAGGGGCTCTTCCCTGCACCTTGCCGATGAAAAGAGCCCAAGCGTGACAAGTGCAGATTGCCAAGCTCAGGAATTATTCATCGGCTCACTGCTACCTCCACAGACAGCTGGCAGAAGATCGAGAAGGAAAGATCAGACAGGGACTGGGCTCATCTCCGCCCTCAGGACACCCCAGGGAGCCTCCCTTGGCACACGGGGCTGAGGTCCCACGACAGGGCTCAAGGCCATGCCACCGACACACTGGGTATCTCGCTCAGCACTGGGAGTGGGCGGGAGAGGAAAAGGAAGTGACCCAGGCCTCCAAAGCCTGGAGGGATGGGGGATGGGACAGAGAAGGAGGGAAAGGAGGTGAGCCCACAAAACTGTGGTGGTGGCACGCCCAGGGCCAGGTGAGAGGGCCACCGCCCAGATGCAAAGGGACCCCTGACCAAGCACTGGAGGGCACTGGAGAGCCAGCGATGGGGCTGGGCCTCCACACACCAGGCTGACCCGGAGAAGGGCAGGGGCGGGAGGCCGCTGAACAGGGGTGGCTTTTTCACTAAAAGGCCACGTGGCCAATGCTCCGAAGGAACTCCTGCCGAGGCCCAGCCCTCAGCTCGGCGCACATCAGGCCAGGCTCGTGGCCCCATCTTAGGGTGCCTGAGGTGAGGCCCTCTAACCCCGGGGGGCTGAGGACTCCCCAGGAGAGACTGGGGACCCAGCACCCAGGCTGGCAAATGCAGAGGCAGCAGCAAGGGGTTGGGGGACAGCACGCCCCCACCAGCCTCCCCAACATGCTCCCGCCCATACCCTGTGCTCAAAGGCAAGTGGCCTCCATGCTCAACTACCCAGCCATCCAAGGGAGGGGCAGGCCCGTCGCTGTGTGGGGACCCCTGCCTTCATAAAAGGAGCAGCCTCACGGATACTTCCAGAACAAGGCCAAAGAGTCCAAGGCGTTTGCTGCTAACTGGGCTGGAGCCCAGGCCCAAGGGTGGAAGAGCAAAGAGGACCCCACCTGCGTCTCAGGGTCTGGAACCTAGGCTTCGTATCCACCAACAGACGTTCCTGGTGGCCCACCCGGAGAACAAGAGAGGCTCTGGTCCCTGGAGATGCCGGGAGCACAGCCGGGAGAGAGCTGGCACCACAGCGAGGGGGGCACAGAGCCACAGTTGGCGGGAGCACGGAGGTCGAACCCCTGGGGTCCAGGCTCACGCTCGGCTACTCAAGGCACATTGCTCCTCTCTCCAGGCCTCAGCTTCCCCATCTGTCAAATGAGATACTCAGCCAAGAGGAGGCCGGGGGCCCTTCTGGCTCTAACGGTCTGTGTCTAGTCCAACATCTCTTCAAGGTGACAGAGCTGGGCTCGTGACCTGTCCTGGGGGCTGGGACAAATTCCAAGGCAGAGGAAGCCACATGCTCTGGCCACAGAGATGGGGAAGCACAGAGCCAGGAGACTGAAGCACACACCTGGCCGGGCCCTCAGAGGCCTGCGCCTTCCACGCCTCCTCCCCGGGTAGGAAGCGAAGGCAGTGCCTCCAGTGACACCCTCCCCACCCCCCCACCCCCACCGCACAGTCCGTGGCTTATCTTAAAAACCCATGTGAAAACCTAGAGGAGGCCATCCTGGGCACTCAATCCACACATGGGTTTAGAAAGCTGGGGCCGAGAGCACCCCAGAAAGAGAGGCCTGGGTGCTGGGCATCCAGACCTGCACCAGAGCACTGGCTGCCCACAGCTGGGCACCAGCTCCCTGGGTGTCCCAGGACGCACTGCCTGAGCCGGCCTCCAGGGGACTGGGGAAGCTGGAATGGACTTCAGTTGGGACCCTTGTCACCCCATGCTTCTCCCACGTGGTGTCACCAGCTGAGGGCAGGAAGCTCAGTCCAGCAGCTGCCACGCTGGCCCCAGCAGTGTGGCCTTAGCACTCCCTCCCGGGAGGGAAGACCCACCCACCTAGACCTGGAAATGCAGGCCCATGGGGTGACCCTAAGATACTGAAGGTCAAGTGGCCATCCCCTAGCAGTGACAAGCCCGCCCCTCCAGCCCCGCCACTGCTAAGCAGACTTTAGGAGGCTTCATGGCAGCTTCCTCCATGGACCCCACAGGGCTCTCTGGTCCAGTTTCTTCCCGTGGATTTGTTTTGATCTGATGGGCTTCATTAAGAAACAAGGACGAGGACTTCCCTGGTGGTCCAGTGGTTAAGAATCCACCTGCCAATGAAGGGGACACGGGTTCAGTCCCCGGTCCGGGAAGATCCCACATGCTGCGGGGCAACTAAGCCCGTGCGCCACAACTACTGAGCCCGCGTGCTGCAACTACTGAAGCCTGCATGCCTAGAGCCCACGCTCTGCAACAAGAGAAGCCACTGCAATGAGAAGCCCGCACACCACAACGAAGAGTAGCCCCCACTCACTGCAACTAGAGAAAGCCCACACACAGTAACGAAGACCCAGCGCAGCCAAAATTAAAAAAAAAAAAAAAAAAAAGAAAGAAAGAAATTAAGAAAAAGAAACAAACAAGGCTGAGACTCTAGGGTTAGGAGAGACTGGGCAGCAGCATGTTGGGGCGGCGCTCTCATCCTACAAGGAGTGCCAGGGCCCCCAAATTCCACTGGGCTTTATCTTGGGCAACAGCCCAGAGGACCGCAGACTGACTCTCGTTTAGAGGCACCCAGGCAGGAGCTCTGGAGGAACGCCGTCTTCCAGCACCTAAGCCCGAGCAGAACTCGAGGGTGTACGCGTGCCGGCAAGGGCTGCCTGCACACTTGACTGTGACCAGGCTGCGACTGACACGGGCGCCAGGGCCCTCGGCATCTCATGTTGCTTGTGTTTGTAAGTGGCCCTGGGGCCTCCATCCTAAGGCAGAAATAAAGAAAACTACAGAACACAGAAAAAGAGAAAATACCAAAACATCCCAAATTCAGAAGTCTCAGGCTCGCTTATGCAAAAGCATAGAGAGAATGGTCTCTGTGACACCCACACCAGCAGCGGAAGGGGATGTCCGAGGCTCGGCCACCGGCAGCTGTGGTAACAGCACCCCATCCATCACCTGCTCACGGGAGAAGAACCTTGTGATGTGCACTTGGCATGGTCACACTTACAAAAGGCAGCAAGACACGAGGATCTCTCTCCTCCCTCCCTCCGTCCTCTCCTCAATTTATATAACAAGCGTGTGCTACATTTATATAGTGGCAAGGCTTGAGGTTTTTGGGTTTTTTTGTAAAACAGCCAGAATTAAGATTGCTTGCTTGACAAATCATTTTTCTCTATTGACTATCCCCACTTCTCACTGAGTCTGCATTTGACCTACTTGTGAGGTGCTGGCTTTTAAAATATACATCTATCCTAAAGGCATAAAAGAGAGAAGTGCTGGACTTGGCTCTTGAATATTTAATGGCGGTCATGCCCGTCAGGTTACACACTGTTTGCTGGGGGCTCACTGATGGCCAAGTTGGCCGAATCCCACTCCAAGGGGGCCCAGCCTCTGAGGCCGAGCTGCTGGGCTCCAGGGAACTGTGAATCCTGCATCCCTGAGCCTGTGCCGCAGAGGGAATGCCCTGGCCACGGCCAGGAGCACCCTGCCCGCAGTCACTTCTCTGAGAGGAGCCTGAAGGCAAGACAGGCCAGAGCCCATGTCACATGCTCTCTGAGGAGACCCCTGACCTGCAGTCCCAAAATGGACGGAGGCAGAGAAAACGATCCTGATTGGAAACCCGCGCAGCCCCACCCCGTCCACTCCCTTCTGAGCAGCCCAGCAGCCTCACCCCTCGGCGCTGGTTAGGAGGCAATGCTCTGACAGGGCCGCTGAGGTTCTCCCGCCCGCCTGTGCCTGGCCCTCACGTTCAAGACAGATTCGAATGCACTGCCCGGCGAAACATCGTGGGTCCAGGGCGGGCCGCCAGCCCCCTTGATAGAACCATGCACATGGCCTTGAAAACGGCCATAAGGAACGAGGGTCGAGGAAGTCAGGCTCTCAGGCAAGGCTGTAGACGGAAATGCATTCTGTGGTCAAGTCTCACTCCAGCTCCGTGCATTCTCTGGAGAGGCCTGCACCTGGCTCCTTTCTATCACCTTCCCAACTTCCACAAACACACGAGGAAATGGAACACAAGAAACGCACGGCCACTGGAGACTAGAAATGCAAAGGGTTGAGTATCCCAAGCTAAACGCAAGATGTATTCTGTCAGATTTCCCCATTTGAAATCTAAACGCAAAAGCATAGAATTTTCTGTACACAAACATTTGCAATCAACATAATTAGAAATAATTTTCACTCTGAAATTATACATTTAAGTGATTCTGTTTCACTTAAAACCTTCACCTCTGCCCTCTTTTCTCTTTTGTTTTCTACAGTTTGTCAAATCCTTGACCTAGAAGAGGCCTTAGACATCACCAATTACAAATGAGGAAACAGAGGCCCAGAGGCCCAGAGACTAGAGGCCTGTCCAAGCAGCAGATGTGCAGAAATGTGCTGACGTGTGTGGGAGTGCTGGCTGCTTCTGACTTAGCTTTCCCCATATAAGACCCTACGATGCCCTGTGTACACCTGGAGATAGGAAACCCTCCAGCACACACAGGGAATAAAGGAAAAGCAAGGGCTCTGGGTCATTCCCACCCTCAGATCTCAACCAGCACCGAGCTCTCAGGGCCCTGACTCCCGGGTGCCTCCCAGTCCTAGAATGTGGCTTAGAAACAGAATTTAGGGTGACATAGAGGACTCAAATGAGGCTAAGAAACAAATGCAAGAGGACGTGTGAAAGGACCCCAGCACATGAGGCTCCTGGTTATTCTCGTAGAACAAACGTGCTTCAAATTCACCTAAGGTGGCGGGGGGGGGGGGGGTCCCACCAAGCTCCACGAACAAACGGAGGTGGCTCACAGGGACCGTTCAGCTCAGCAGGACCAGGGCCTTCTTGGAGCAGATGCCACATCAACTGTGCAGACAGAAACAGGCATCGGGCCACCCCAGGGTGTGGGGCAGTCGTGGGCAGGATGTCGTGGGTGGACCTGCCAGCCAGAGAGCCACCCGTCCAGGTCACAGCGCTATGAACATCTCTATCACAAGGCAAGGGGGCAGCCATCTGTCCGGATTTCTCAGGTACTTCCCTCCCTACAGACACTCCAGTTACAGAACACCTGCACATAAATCCCCTACAGATGCCACACTACTCAGCTTGGTGGCAAGAGAGAGAGAGAGAGAGAAACTAGGAAGTCAACTTGACATGGAAACAGGCGGAAACCACGTCCGCCTGGGAGAGAAGCACCAGTAGGAAGAGCCCAAGGTCCCTGGCCGCAAACCTCCCCACAGTGGTTCTGCAAGCCTGGAGGCGAGGCCCCCTCCAGGCCCAGAGTCTCCAGTCCCCTGGACGCCAGTCACTCAGCTCAGGCAGGCAGGACATTCTGCAGCCAGGACGCCCCGCCAGGGGTTCACACCACGCCCGCTGCTCCCAGGGGTGCCCGAGCCCTCCCCAGCAGCTGCCCCACAGCCACCGCCCTGCTGGCTCCAAGGCAGCCTCTGTTCTCTTCCTACGCTCGGCCCTGCCGGCAGATCCGGTGCAGAGTTCCCCCTTCCTTCTCGCTGGGGCTGAAGAGCAGGCCCACAGCTCCTCTGCACCCTCGCCCACCTCCCCTCCTCACCGAGGACTGCCTGGCGCCCAGGACTGCCTGCCTCTCCGTTACCTGTTTCGAAAAACCTACCTTGGCCTATGTAGTGGCAGTGATGGGCTGGCCCAGCTCATCACCTCCAGAACCAGCCCCAACGGAGCCTGACTTGTAACACCAGGCCAGGATCCTGGAAGCCCAACCACTGAGGAAACTAAAACCCACAGAACATAATACGGATGACGAGGAGAGATGAACGGTATACACCCCCGCTCAGACGCCTCCCTGATGCCACAAGCCCATCGTAGACACACATGGAGGATGGTACTGAACTCTGGAGCTGTGTTCTCCAGGCTCGAGGGCATCAGGTTTCTTGTACAATAACTCGATGGCTGCCCAGGAAGCTGTGCCCCTCCCCCTTGGCACAGGCTCCAGTGCCCAGAGTTGGGAACCGGCCCTCCAGGGCCTGTCCTAAGAAGTGTCCGTCTGGGACGCAGGGGGCACTGAAGGGCCCGGCTTCCACACCCCACCCTCTGAGGCCGGCCCAGCAACCAGAGCTACCTGCCAGCAGCATGAGGTTTGCGGCAAATGAGGGAGCGTGTAATAAGTGACTAACAGGAACAAAAACAAATTCTGAGGGGGACAAAAAAGCATTCTTGGTACATTCTTTCTAAAAACAAAGTACAAAAGTAAAATAAAGACTACTCAGAGCCATCTCTAATTCCTGCAACGACCCAGCACCAGGCACTGTGTGGGGGAGGGCTCATATTCCTCAGCTTCCTTAATTCCCACAACTCCTCCTCTGTGACTCCGCTCAGAGAGGTACATTAACTAACCCCAAATCGCAGGGCAGGTTAAGTTGTGGGTGGAGTCAAAGTCAGGCCTGAGTCCAAAGTCTAACTTGCCCACCATGAAAAATGCCCCGTACCCCCAACACCCACATCCCACCAACTCCAGACCGGAATGTGCTGGGCGCTCTGCAGTCTGGGGAGAGCACCAGTGCTCAAGGTGGCCTGCTGGCACCCTGGCCACACAGACCCCTCCCTGGGTGCCACACAGAGTCAGCTCCTCTAAAGGACTTTAAAGACTCCTGGCCCAATGAAAGCTGTCCTTGAGCATCCCTGGAAAGCAGCCATGTGTACCCACTCCAGGGGAACGCAGCCACAGACAAGCCATAAGGAGCTGGCATCTCTGGGTTCCCATAAAACTCTATTTGCAAAACCAGGCAGGTGGACCGCAGCTTTCTGACTGCTGCTCAAAACCAAGACCAGTCACTGTCCCGCTGGCCAAGAGCGAGTGAAGGCTGCCCGTGCGGTCGGGGGAAAGAGGAACTGCTCTGCAGTTGACGACCACTTCCTCCCAGCCACCCTCAGACGGCTGACGGCTGTGTCCGATGCCCCAAACAGCTCTCCTCACTAAAGGCAAGCCCTTCCTCAGGGCTTCCCTGCTCAGGTCCGAGGGGCCCTGTGGAGAGGTGACCATGGCATCCACGGCGAGCGAACCCCCACTGCACTGGGCCACCACCTGCCCAGGGCCTGAGCCAGGCGTGGGGTCAGGGCTGAGAATACGCTCGGAGCCAATCCTCAAGCAAAGCGTGAGACGAAATGCACAGTGGCTCGGGACCCCCACTCCTGGCCTCAGACCGGAGACCCAGCCCTCTCACTGGAGCTCACGATGCTCTCAGCCTTTCGCCTCTGACTTAGTCACACGGAACATAATCTGCCGTTTCACTCTAAGTAATCCCCACTTCTCCTGCCAAGCAGCTTAAAAGATAGTCCTTCCACCCACACCCCCATCACTTAGCCCTGTCCATAAAACTCCTTTCACTCACTATCTTTCTAATCCTGAAACTCTAGCCAACACCAAGTACGCTGGGGGTTGGCACAGGCAAAGAACTGCAGAGGACATGGCATGTCATCGGAAGCACCTCGACGGCCCCACCCCTCAAAGACCCATCTGATGCCACCACATCTGCAACCCCAAAGCCAGGACAACGGCCCTGTTGAAGGGCAAAAGCTCATGTGAAACACAGTTTTCTCCAGGCCTGGCTCAGGTGCAGAGACTGAATGCCCCCCCACCCCAAATCCTACTTAATCTGAGTGGTTTCCAACCACCAAGTAGTATTTCCTGTTTCCCTTTTATTCCTAAAGTATCTCCACACTGAAACAGGGACTGATTCAGCTCTGAACAAACTCTAATCTGTTTTCAACAATGCCACTGGGCCAGGTACCATGGAATACAGAGAGATATAACCCAAATGAATCACATGTCGAGTATTTACAAAGCACTTCTGGGAAGGAGTGTTACACCTGGCCTGCCCCTGATGGAACAGGGGAGAGAAAAATGACCCAGGATAGCAGGTGAACAGATGCCGAAATGAATAACACAGACACAGCCTCACTGGGGAAGCACCAGGAGGAAGTGAGAATTCACACTTGGGCTATCTATAGAGAGAACTTCGTGGCAGCAAGGGCCCCGAGTCAGAACTGGAGACAAGAGGGTAAGGGTTTAGCGGCTTGGGGCACCGTGGGCAGTGGGTCCCAGTTACAGCCCAGCTCCCCACCCTCCCTAACAACCTGTCGGCTATTTAACAAAGCACTCCTCCAGAAAAATGTCCTGACACCACCACTCCCACAGGGCTTCATGACTGAGCTCCCCGCCAGACACTGTGCGTTTAACAGCAAGCTCCAGGTACTCTCCCAGTGAACTCCAAACCCATCAGGCTCCTGAAAGATTCCAGATCTTCCACTTCTTGGAACTCCTCCCCCTGATCTCCCCACCCAACCCCGACCCAAGCACTACTCTGCAAGCCCAGGTGCTCAATGAACAGGAGACAAATGCCCAGCAGGAAATCTTTCACCAGGTGTGTCCAGCCCTGTGAATATCTGTGAGGTATGCTTTCATCAATCTTAACTATGAGGTCAGGGCTTGGAGATTTTTACATGTGATTCCACATCCTGTTTCTCTTCCATCACATAATTGCTAGCATCCCACTCTTCCAAACACCCCTTTCCCTCCACCCTCATCCTCAGATTCCTCACTCAAGGTTTAATGATCTAGGAGTGAATCTCTGGGACATTCTTTCATCAGAACCAAAGGGGGAAAAAACTGAGAAGAATGAGTACCTTATACATTTTCTCATTTGAGGTAAAACACTCTACGACCATGACTAATGGGAATTAGCATTACTCTTTCTGGCAAATTCACATCTGTGGCTAAAACTAACCCATATTTACTATCA
Organism: Balaenoptera physalus; assembly: GCF_965194825.1. Lineage (NCBI taxonomy): Eukaryota > Metazoa > Chordata > Mammalia > Artiodactyla > Balaenopteridae > Balaenoptera > Balaenoptera physalus. Next base: position 53,461,842 of record NC_138898.1, on the reverse strand, counting down.
ACTATTTTATGAGACAGAAACTGTATCTGCTGCATTACCTTTATGTTCTAAATTTCAATTTTACAATTGGGAAATCAATGTGGTTAAGTGGATGATGGTGAAAAAAAGCAACTTCAACATAGACATACTCTGATAAATTACCCTCCCCAAAGGACTACTATACAGTAAAGCATAATTTTTTTAAGTAGTCTTGAGACAGTAAAGACTTAACTGGGCAAACTATAGTTAATCAGCTCTGAATAACTGTCTCAGTGCTGAACAGACAGCCATTGCCTCAAAACAACCCAATGGACAAGAGCAATGTAAAATCGGACTCAATATACAAAAAAGAAACGCTCAAGTAGAAATGCAAGTGAATGACCACTAAGGTCCACTGTTTAAACAGAAAAACAAAACAGTAAAACATACACCCACGCTATAAAAGGAAAATCATAGCTAACAAAAGCTTATTTCTATCCTGGAGATGACTATCATTTTCTGGGAGGTCAATTCTCTAAGAGTGGAGAGCTTGGTCAAATGAGCAATGGAAACAGCTGGGGGGGTGGGGGAGGGTACCGGAGCGCTGGCATCTCAAACCCTGATTTCTACCCATGACTGGTGGTTTTGTGGTAACTCGAGTTCTCATTTCCCGATCATAAGGTCATGCCACACAGAGGATGGTCTGTGTCAGGCTTCTGGATCTTGAAGACGGATCTGAATCTTTCTGGGAAGCCTATGCCTGGCAAATGCTGGGCTGGCAAGGCACAAAGCCAAGTGCAATTATGTAGGCTCGAGTGAAAGACACAGGAAAGTTAGAATAAGGTTTGTGAACTGCCTAGGATAAATACAGGTAACAACTATTCTTCCAACAGAGCCTTTTATGAGTTTCAATGCTGTTCAGCTCCAGAGATATTCTTCAGCCACACAAGTCTTGTAAAGGTAATAATTAAAATAGTTTCTAGTACCATCTGCACAACAGTATGAGCATTTAATCTGATGAAAGGCAATCAGCAAACCAAGCTAGAGATTCCTATCCTTTTGAGAGGGCAATAGGAAAACTAGGTTAATTAGAAAGTAGATTGAAAAAGATTTCCTATTTTGCCCTTCCTTAACACCCCTAAGCCACCCCTTAATATGAGCAACATTCCGTTTGAAAAATCACTCTATGGACGGCACTTTCTGAGAGTGCTGAGTGGGTGCGTGTTGCGGCTGAAAACGATGGAGCACCAACTCTCTAAATGCAAGTCACTGGGAAAGGCAGGCCACCCGTGTCAACCCCCCACACCATCGTTAAGTCAAACGTCTGGAATGTGAGAAGATGAGAAGAACACCAGGGTTCTCGGATTCCAGAGCCACTAAGTACACTGGGACGGAGAAGAGGTGTTCTCACACCAGAGGCAAAACAATCTGCGGAGGAAAAGAAAGTAGATCCACAGCAGAGTCTGGGGTCTGCGAAACCTCCTCCACCGAAGAGCAGAGAGGGCGAGACAGAGAGACACCCCGACGTGGACTGGCTGGGGATCTTCGAGGGTGGTGGGCGCCAGGGCGCCATCCTCTCCTTCCCCGGCCCAGGACAGGGAGTCGGGGGGCTCGGGTCGAGCTGGAGACGAGGGGAGCGCGGGGCTCGGAGCCGGGGCGGGTCTCCTCAGCGTGGGGCAGGGGGCGTGCGGCGGGCCGCCGACCAGGGCGGCCCGAACCCTCCTGGCTGGCCCGCGCGGCCCTCACCTTGTCCGAGTCCAGGTCGGGGTCGGCCTGGCACAAACGGTACAGGAAGGATTTCGGATCCCGGCACAGCGTCTGCCGAGTGGTGAGGAAGTAGGTGCCGCCGACGTTGAGCCGGACCCACTTGGACACGCTGCCGGGGCGCTGGGCTAAGGCGCCGAGCCCCGCGCTACAGCGGCGGCACAGGCTGCCCGCCAGCCCCGCCCCGAGGCCGCCCGGGGCCAGCGGCAGCAGCTCGCAATGATTCTCCGCCATGATCCCAGCAAGCCCCGCCACAGCTCCTCTCTACCGGAAGCGTCCAGCCTTTAATACAGTCCTCCGAGCTCCGTCCCGCCCACAGGTCCGCCCTCGTAAAGCGCCCACCCCGACGTCACGCGGGAGGCGGAAGTTCAGGTCCGGAAAAGCGGCCGTCCGTGCCACCTTCCGGCCGGAGCCCGGCGCGGCGTGGTCCGATGAAGCCAGTGCGAGCGGGCCGCGGCGGAGCCGGGCGTCGGCCTCTAGAGGGGTTCGCTGGCCTCCGCCGGGCACCTGCGTGCCCGGACGCCCGGTTCCCAGCCGCGAATCCAGGTCATCCGACCCGAGCCCCGGCCAAAGGAAGAGCTACGTCAGCGAGCGTCTACACTCTACATGCTTTTTTATTACAAGACTACCGAGCATACGTGGAAAATTCATCATCCGGCAACTACATCTAAAGCACAAATATTTGAAAAAAAGAATAAACAGATTCATTAAATTATGATATGATTAAATCATCGACCAAATAGAAAATTTATATAATAAAGCCAGAAAAAAAGTTGTAAAATATAGTTTACAATAATTATTCACATTCAAGGCTGTACATCAATACATACAACAACGTGGCCCCGAACATGAATTCAATCCAAATAATTCATATATTAGATTTTAAATAACACAGACTGAACTAGAGGCCAACAATAGCCAGCAAATAACCTTATATAAGAATAAAAATACAAAAGTGTATATCCTAATATCATTGCATTATTTGTTTTCATAAGTTGTTTTTTTTTTAATTTTTGCTTTGCCTGTACATCACAGTTACAGCTACAGACCAGGTAGAGAATATTATACATGTTCTAACTGACTGCCACCAACCTGAAAGACAGCTAACATACTACTGATTCATCCTATTTTGTGTTGTTAAGGAACAGCTACAGCAGCTCTAAATATTGCAAAAATTTGATTGCAATGTCCAAACTTATCATGACAGAGGCTTTTCATCAGCAAAACGACCCTTATTCATAGTCACTCAGCCAGATGGGTTAGACTAGGGTGGATCACACAGCTAAAAAACATTTGCCTTTTGTAAAAAGTTCTCTGTACATAAAGTTTGGGATTTCTTCATATTGAAGAAATGAATTCTGGGGGAAATTCAGGTATACATTTAGGCTTGCCCACCACGCTGTCTGAGCTACAGATAAAACTGCCCTTTGCTGGAACAGCTTCCGCCCCAGACCAGTTCTCCACAGGCAGCCTAATTTACAACCCTGCAATCTTGGGCCAGCAGCCTGCACCCCTCAGAGGCTCTGGGAGTGACTCCTGCCCCGATTTAAGGCACTTGCCATGTAGTCTGCCTAAGAGGCAAGGGCCACACCCACTTGAGTCACCATCAGTTCATGTTAGGTTTGGATATGAAAAGAAACAATATGTAAAAACGCATATGGCACCATCTCCAAGAATAGTACCTTCACCATGTTCTCATAGTGGCTGCAGCCTCTGCCTCATTCTGTGGACCAACCTGGGGAGAAGGGGATTTGGGGTGTCAGAGGGAAGGTAGGAAACCTACTTCTGCACAATCTGGCCATAATCTCTGGCATAGCCAAGTGGCACTGAGCATGGCACCTAGAAAAATCTTTCATGCATGTTTCACCTCAGAATTGACAGACCCCAAACTGAAGTGGAGAAATTAAGAATGAAACCAAATTTGGGTGGTCTGTACTTCAAGACAACTAGGCAACCTGCAACACTGTGGGCGAGGAGAGGGGAGGAGAAATCATTAAATCCTTGTCAGCCAGGACAATCACATTCTACAATGAAAAAGCCTGGCCAGTGTGCTCTACTGAACTGCTAAGACCTTCTGACTAAGTCCCGTGATTTCAAGAACATGGGGGCAAACACACTTCTGTAAAATCTAGTTGTCTACATGGTTTCTTTTTCAAGTAGAGCCTTTGCTCTTTTACTGATTCCAAATGGCCCAATGTACTTTCTGAGTCTATAAACTTAATTACAACTCATCCACTAAGTATGTGGCAAGGTCAGTTCAACACTTTTTTATCTCTGCTGACTGTGCAGATGCAAATTCAGTACCATTGTGGACACAAAGTACAAGACTCTGTAAATATCACCAAGCACTTGAAAGCCATAGCAGCAGGGATGGGAAGGTAACATGCAAGCACAACCAGGTTCTTTCAATAAAATAAGGAAATCGGCTTTTGGAAAAATATGTCACAAATGGCCTGCAGTAATGACAACATTTTAGCATTAAAAAAAAAAAAAAAAGAGCAGTCTTATTCAAACATTCTTGGGAACACACAGCTTACCAGAAATTGATTTGTTCAGGATCTGTAGGACACAACTAAGAAAGTTCTGTACTGGAACTCTGAACATCTAAGCATCAGATCAAGACAGAGGAGAAGAGAGACTATACTAGCTTTAAAATGAACAAACTCTTTGACCCCAAAATACCACTTCTAAGAATCTGGGCAGGGTGGGGGCAAGGGAGATCAGAGTCAAAAATCAAAGATTTATAAGGATATTAATCACAGCATTATTTAAATAGTGAAAAACCAGAAACCATCTAAATGTTTTATAGCAATGAAATGGTCAGATAAATTATGATAAAAATTATTAACCATTAAACTCTACAATCATTAAAAACAAGGTTTTTGAACGACATTAAGATAAATACCAAGTGAAAAAAGCTGGGTGCAAAATGGTGCACGTTGCAATGTTCCCACTTCAGTTACAAAAGCAAACACACGTGTGCGGGTGGGGAGGAGGGGGCAGCAGGCTAGGCACCAAGATGCTCGCAGTGGTCTTTCCTGGGCGCTGAGCCTCCAGTTGATTCTTTTCAGAAAACGAATGTTTTAAGAAAGTACAAAATCACCTGGAACCCCATGCTGGCACCCTGTCCTCGGGGGTCTGTGCCACAGACTGTCTCCTACAATTCCTTCAGGCCTGCACCACAAATACCACAGAGTAGCCTCCAAGGGGGCTGGGGTAGGTGCAGCTCCCGTCAGCTGTGGCATGACCCCAAGATCCATCTTTCCCAAAGCAAGTCCGTAACCAGCCTCCCAAGAGTCAAGGTCCAGGATGGCAGGCACGCAGGGTGCCACTCACAGGGTGGGGCTTTGTGCTCCACATGGGGCTGCCCATTGCCCACTGGCCTGGTCAGGTCCACAGAGGGAAGGAAACCCCATCCAAACCCAGCTTCCTCACGTTCCCAGAGAGAGGCAAGGCACAGCAGGCTGTCTGGGCCAGCAGAGACTTGGCCCTCCTGGCCGTCCTCCCTCCACTCTGTGCCAAGAGAGGCTGCATGGTGTGAGACCATCGCTGCTTGACAGGTGCTGGCTTTGGTGCTTATCCCTGTCTTGTCCCCTCTCAGTAAGACACTCTTGGATCTATTAAACACCAGGGCATTTTCTTTCTCACCTTGGTTAAGACCACATTTATATATATTTCTAGGTATGTCTGCATGTGTACAGAGACTGACACCCGCGTCCACGTCTTAGAACATAAGGCACCTGCATGCCAGGACGATGGCTCAAAGGATGAGGTGGATAAAACTAAAGATGACATGAGTAAGCACAGGGTAAGACTGGAATATATAGGGGCCTTAAAAAAACAAAAAGGAAAGAGGACTCTGAGCAGAGAACGGTGACCTACAAAGAAGGGTTCAGCTGTCACTGGCTCAGGTTGGGCAGTCACTTCAGCTCTGCCAGCTTCGAGCTCAACCCTGAACCCCTTATTCTCTGGTTTCGGAGGTTAAGATGGAGCTTGTCGGTTAAGCCCAGGAGGTAGTGGCGCTATCCAGAGGAAAGAATGCAACGGAAGATTTGTCTCTCCCCGAGCAGCCCAGCCGAGTGCTCTTTTAAAAGCCAAATATCAGCTCTGCTTATTTCCCTGCAACCAGACACCCAGGAAAGACGCTGTGCAGGAGCGGGCTCCTCACCCTCCTAACTGCACACACACAGATGAGGACGCTCTGACGAGGGTAAATATAAACATGGGAGTGCGCCTGAAATCAAAGTCCTGAAAGAAAGGGTCAAGAAAGACTCACTTTCTGGAAAGCACGTGAACACAGGCAAGACTTTTCCAAAGTGAGGAGGAGGAAAGGGGGCTCAGTCTACGACCACACGCCCAGGGCACCCTGGGACGCCCCCAGGGCAGGCACCCCCTACACCTTGGTATCCTCGACACACACACACGCACACGCACACGCACACGCACACACACACACACACACACCCCCAAGCAGAAACCCCTGGCAAACCTGGCTCCCACCTCTGCTCCCATCCAACCCCTCTCCCTGTCCAAGCACCGTGGGATTCTCCACATCCGAACCTTTTTCCTAGTTTAAGAGCCACTGCTATCATATCACTAAAACAGTTTAAGACATCTTTCCTCTACATGTGGACCAGTGGTCACACAGGGTGATGGATGGTTCGTTCGAGATAGGAGATGGGGGCAGGGAAGTAGTCAGGGGACCTTTTCTGTGGGAGGTTCTGTTGGTGCCTTTGTGAAAGTCTAAAGGAAATGGCAAAGTCATCCCTCCCCTGGGGACAGAGCCGTGTCTGTGAGTGGCAGCCTGCAGGCCACAGCGCCTGCTCCTCTCCCACCTGGGACTGAGGACTGCCCCCCAGAGACACCCTGGGCAGGGAGAGGAATGGCTGAGCCCTGCCTGGCTGACAGGCATTCTCTGTTCAGGGGGCAGCAGCAAAGACAATCAATGGACCAGTAAGCCCTGGACCATCCTAAGTGCACAGCAGTGTGTAGCCTCTAAAGAGCTAAAGGAAATAAGCCTGAAACTGGAGGAGAGCAGGCTGGGGCTTGGGTTCAAGTGTGGTGTTCCTGCCCCTCATGCAAGGTGAGTGACACTTTCTTCCAGGCAAAGTCCACTTGATGGGGACCAGATGACCTGGCAACATGAGAAGGCTTTTCGATTTTCACTGTGCATATGTAAAAACGCTCTGAGTTAGACTATGAGACTGTTCAACTTTAGCAGGAAAAGTGTGCATGTGGCAGCTGGGAGCCTGCCCTCCTCCGCGAGGCCTGGGTGTGATGGAGGACCATCCAGTGTGCCGACTCCAGGCACCTCTCAGCCCTGACTTAGCCCTCCACCTTTCAAACAAAACTCTCAGGAGGGGCCACCAGCTCTTACTCCTCCACAGGGAGGCCTCCAGGCCCGTCTGCTGCACTGCCCTGGCCTCACACGGGGAGGGGAGGTCACTGAGCCCCGTCTCCTGGTGCACCTGGTGTTCCTCCCAGGCAGGTACTCAGTTCCCCACCTCAGAGGGCAACGCTGCTCCAAGGGATGAGACATCGGAATGCTTGGCTGGCACCTTCTAACACAAGAGCGAATCCATATTTCACCTGGACAACCTGTTCTACTTCTCAGTGCCCGAAGCCTGCCCGACCAACACAACTCACAGACAGACAGCAAGGACCGCAGAAATCTCGCAGCCAGGGTTACTTGAGGAGGCAAGCACGGGCCGTGGGGACCAGGCCATACACTAGGGACGCGAAGAAAGGAGCACACGGACAAAAGCCAAGAACTCTCCTGCCCCACAGAGCTCGGAGGCCACCCCAAGAGAGGTATGCCCGGCTCCCTGGTGAAAAGTTAGTTCCACGATGATCCGGGGGCAGAGAGAGCCCAGAGACATGCCTGGGTGGTCCCCTTGGCCACAGCAGGACCGGCAGGTGACAGGGCACATGGTGGAGAGGTGGTGCCGCGAGTCTGTCTACGAGTCCGGGCGGGAACCAGGCGGATGTGCACGATGCTGGTTCCCATGGCGAGCAGAGTGCGAGAAGCTCCACGTGGCACAGAGAGCAAGCAAAGCGACCCTGAATTCCTTTTCGTTATTGGTTTTGTTCTTTGTGTGGTTGGGTATTTTTCTTTTCTTTTAAATAAAAAAGCTGCAAGGTTCCGCCGTCTGCGTCCCCCTTGAGATGGCTGGCAGGTGGTCTGGAAGTGTCCAGGTGGCGGTGAGCCGTGCTGGGCACACGTCCTGCAGCGGGTGCAGGGCCGCGGGCGTCACTGCACGGCGGCATCCGGGTGGCTCTGGTATCTGTGCCTCCACACCTCCTGGATCTTTTTGCACCATTTGTGAGCATTCCCACTCGGGTCCATCAGGTAATACGTCCTATTCGGCTGCAGAGACAGAAACGTTTAACATTCTCCAGGGAGTCCCACCAAGACCAGCACTTCCACCCATCAGCGAGAAACTGTAAAAAGAAATCGCCGTCCACTGCAGCCACTGCCAAGTCCCTTCCGGAAGCACATGAGCATGTGAATTTTTTCTTTCCACATATGTGCAGAAATTAAACATACAGGTGATGACCTATAGCTCCCTGAGGTCACCCCCAAACTGAAAACAAGCACAGGCATCTCCCAGCCCAACTCTGAACTGAGCCATGAACATTGGGGTCCCTGGAAGGTGGGAAAGAGGGAGACCACTGCCCCTCGACTCCAGATGCCTCCTTGAGCCACAGCATTTGGATGCTCTGAATGGAGGCACAAAGGCCCAAAGGCCTCTGAAGTGCCCTGCAAGGGAGAACCCGTGGGGACAAACTCACCGTGTGGACAAAGAAGGTTTTAAAATTCTTGGCCTCTGGTCGGAGTTCTGGTGACCACGGAATTTCACCTTTCAAGACTTTGTTGACAGGATCCACATAATATAAGTGTGGCCCTTCTGTGAGCAGTAATTGTCGTCGCCGTGCAAATAAACCCTGATGCAAATTAAGAAGAAAAAGAAAGAAAGAAGACACTGCTTGTTAAGGCTCAGAAGTGGATGCTGACAGCACTTACTGCTGCCTTGGAGGTTGGACTGTCAGAGTAGCTCCTGGCACAGGGACCACTGCTGGCCACCTGCCCACTCGCCTGGGACAGAGGGGCGTGCACACCTCCTCCTCACCTGGACCCAGCTCCTAAGGTCAGAGAGAAGTGGGCAGCACTCACTGCCCGGCCTGTCTGCCTCTATGAGCTGGATACCGACGCCCCTGTGCCGGGCGTCATGTGGGGGAGTGGCCACACAGGCAGCACACCCGAGGCCAGCACACCGGCACACGGCCCTGTTGCTGAGTCGGCCAAGAGGGGCCTGCCCTTGGCAGTCAGGCCCCTGCCGCTTCTCCTGCCCTCTGCTCCACGCCGAGGCACAGTGTCCTTTCTGCTGGCGGTCCCGCCACAAGCCACCTTCACAGAGGTTCTCATGGCAGAGATGCCCCGGGGTATGGGAGGCTGAGTGCGGCCAGCAATGCAAGCTGGGAGCCCGAACTGAGAAAGGCCCGCCGCAGCAGAGAGAGAACATTTGTGGAGTCTGATATTTTTGGATACGTTAATCTATTTAATTAATCCATAAGACATAATAAGTAAGATTTCAAAAACAATTCTAATGAAGTAATAAACGACTTGCTGGGATTCAAACAGAACCTCCTCAACCAGACAGAAACCTTGACCTCAGTGAACCCAGCCTTGGGCGCAAATCGGAACCCTGGCTCCCCAGTCAGAAACGAGAGTCTGCATTTCTGTCTGCCACGGCCTCTGCGTGCTTTCAAATGCCTCCCCTGAACGGCTGAAATCTTCCTCAGCTATGAAATCTAGAGATGATCTCTTAAAGGGAACCAAGACAAAGATGCTATGGGCAATGAGTTATACAGGAGCCCGAGGAGCAAGGCCTGACCCTGAGTGAGAACTGGGAGGAAGATACAGACGCACAGCAAGGAGCCATAGTAATCTAACTTACCTTGCGCTTGTCTACTGGACCCATTTTTAGTATTAAATTATTTTCTACAAACTGGTGCCTATAAAAAGAAGAAAACATGAATCAGAGTCAGAGACAGAAATTCTCCAAACTCCTCCCTTCAAAACAAACTCCCCGATGGCACTGTGAACTTTGCTTCAATCCTCTCCCTTCAGAGATCCAAAATCACTTCAGTAACGTGAGAAAACCCAAATGTACCTTAGCATGCAAGCCCTACTGCTTTACAGAATTTGCAATCTGTATGTGGACCAGGGTCCACAGATCCTAGAAATATCACCTACCCTCACCTCTCCTCAGCAGGGGAAAGGCAGAGGGGAGGTGGTGGGAACACAAGTCCTCATTACTTTAAGCAAGGCTGGGGTGAGACGCAGAACCCCACCAGAGCCGGGAGGCCACTGTGAGGCAAGCTCAGGATGCAAACTATTGTTCTCAAGTCACTTCCCCAAGCTGGAACCCCAACTCAGCACTCAGAAACGACTGCACTGTTTAGAATCACAAATCCCTAAGAGAGCCAAGTGGGAAACTTGGTTTAAGAACATCTTATCTGGGGACTTCCCTGGCAGTTCAGTGGTTAAGACTTCACCTTCCAATGTAGGGGGTGCGGGTTCGAACCCTGGTGGGGAAGCTAAGATCCCACATGCCTCAAGGCCAAAACACCAAAATATAAAACAGAAGCAATACTGTAACAAATTCAATAAAAGACTTTAAAAATGGTCCACATCAAAAAAAAAATAGAACATCTTATCTGGTATTTCTACCATAGTAATAAAGCACTTGTATCCAAATACGGCAGGAATTCAGAAGGAAAAGCTTCAAATACTGGTTTTGACTTAATATACATTGTTAACAAGTATAGTCCACTTTGATTCACAGGAGTTTAATTTCTGCAGGTTCTCTCTTTTGGTTAAAGCTAACAGTTACTGCTTTATGTTCTGATTTTACTGAAATTCCTTATCTAAGGTTCTACTGTAGAAACAGTAAAAGGCATAAGACAACTGTCACCTCAAACAGTGACAATTTTACCATGTGAGTATCTGAGCACATCCACCTGCTTCCCCTGGCTCCTCTTGAGACGTTCTCCCACCGAGCTTAACTGGCCCCCAGGTTTGCCCAGCCTAACACACCAGACCAAGGCCTGCTCCCCAGAGCCCACTGGGCTTCTCCACCAAGGCCCCATCACGGAGGACCCAGGCCCAGGTAAACTGACACAGCGTCATATGGATTTTGAAAACAACTAAGAAAAATGTCAATAATAACAAAAAAAGTGTTGTGACCTTTGTGAGGAAAAGCGCGATGCTTCCTCTCAGATGTATTTAAAAACCAACCAAACAAAAACAAGACTTGAAACAAAGAAAAAAAATCAAGGAGATTTTGTGAGAAGGAGACGTAATGAGGGTCACTGCAGCACAAGAAATACAGGGCCGAAGGGAAAGCCCCTTAACCAGCAGGCCCTACTATGTCAGAATGTATGCGTAGTAAAGAACCACAAACTGATAATAAGCGGAAGACTTTAATTAAATTATCGGCCGGGGAGTGGGGGGTGGGGGGTGGGGTGGTGGGGAGTGGTGGGGCGAGTGCAGTCTAATCCCAGGCCGGTTAAGGACTGCACCACCAAGCCCTCCACTTAACTGGGCTGCTGGGGCCGGGTCGCCAGGGAAGCCTGACAGGCAAGGACAGAAGAAGCCTCAGGGAGCCTTTGCAGCCTCAGCTGGGTTAACACGAAGGATGGTTTAAAACAGTAAATTAAACAAGAGAATGAAAAAGAGAAGGGGCCAGTCATCTACGCTGAAAACAAAACAAGTCACCAAATACAGAGTAACAGACGTGACTACACAGGAACAAAAGGAATCTCTAACAACAAAAATAACCAAAATTCACATGAAAACAGGCTGGAGAAGATTTTCAGCAAATATTACCTATAAAGAGTAAACATTTGTACTCTAGAGAGCATACATAAAGCAACATAAAAGGCTTAAAACCTTGAGAGAAAACTGAGGAAGGACACAAACTGGAAATTCCCAAAAGGGAATTAAGTGACCACAAATTCTCAATGGCTCTAAACAAAGAAAGGAAATCGAGCCCCACTTTTCAGGCGTTCTACTGGGGTGCACTGGGGTGAGGTGAACGCAGGCGGGGGCTGTGGAGTAGCATTCTCACCCGCACCGCCACCACCGGCCCTGAAATGAGGAGGACTCGCTGAATACTGCAGTAATCCGGCTCCCAGGAATTTATTCTAAGGAAGAAAAGAAAAACAAAAAGGAGGAGCACAAATGTTCACAGCAGTACTAGTCACATGAGTGAACCTGAAGCCAGGGAAGCAGGCCAGCCCTTTCCCAGCCCTGCAGAGGGAGGGGCCCAGCTATCTCCTGACACAAGGCCGAAGCCTGCACCACACTCTCCCAGCTTCTCCCGAGACAGGAGAACCACGGGTGGCCCAAAGCGGGAAAGGCCAAAGCTGGGCTCCGACTGCACCCCGTGGCTGCGGTGAAATGAGCCCAGGAGGCAGGACGCAGAGTGGGTGGACGGAGCAGCCTGAGGCTCCACTGTCAGCATAAACACCCCAGTCCGTTCATTCAGTTAACTAACCAAGCAGCTTACAACAGGCTACCGGTTATTGACCTACTTTGAAAAGCTTAAGGACTTAAAGTAATCATTTTGATCTTTTACTTCAGAAAGTCAATTCCCACCCTCCTGAAGAAAGCTCCCCAGGCCCCCGCCCCGCACTGGCACCTTCTTCTCTCTGGCAGGTGGTAGATGCCCGTCTGCAGCTTAAGCGCCGAAACCAGACCTAAGTCAGAGACACGCCTGATTCTCAGCATGTAGGTAGCATGTAGTTAGTGTGCAGACAGGGCTTTAACACAGCCTTGCTTTCTCACACAGCCTCTGGCTCCCACCATTCAGGCGACAGTTGTCATTGCCTCTGTACAGATGTCAACACGGGGGCTGAGAGTCTCACGACTTCCCCACCATCATTTCACAAGGGGTAACAGTGCAAACACCCCCCACTTTTTTTGATTCCAAAGCCAGTTCTCTGCTCCTCACCCTCTCCCATCCCACCCAAACCCCGAGAAGACCAACCTCAAGGATATAAACCTGAGGCCACCAGCAAGTCTGGGCCATTTCAGGAGAGCGGAGTGAGTCTGCCAGGGCCCGATGGGCTCTACAACCACCTCGGGCAGGCTATCCACGCTGGGCTTCTAGGCAGGTGAGGGAGGACCACATGAGCACGGCCAGTTTGCTCTAAAATGCCATCTCTCAACCCTTCAGGTCTCAGGACCCCTTCATACTCTAAACTTTATGGAAGACCCCAAAGAGCTCTCCTTCATTTGGGTTAGATGCATCAATACTTACGTATAAGAAATTAAAACAGACATTTTCAAATATTTAATTCATTAAAAAACAAAATAAATCCATTCCACATTAACATAAATGATTTTTTAATTTTAAAAATAATTTCTTTTGAAAATGAAGGTAATTAATGAGAAGCATGACACTGCTGTACACTTTGCAAATCTCTTTAACATCTGGCTTCACAGAAGAGAGCTGGATTTTCACATCTGCCTCTGCCTTCACTCTACTGTGATATGCTGTCCAGGCTGAAGTACATGAAGAAGTCGTAAGAGTATTTTAATAGCCTTTTCAGATATTTCTGGGCATTCTTCTTTGATACTACACCAAAACTCCAGAAGTGCAGTTTCTTAAAGGTTAGCTGCCACGTGGAATCTGAATCCCCAAGAATGAATTTTTCATACTTTTGACATTAGAATCCACCAACCTACCTTGCACTTTGAATAGATCTTCCGCCCTTATATGAGTTTACAGCACCAAACATTGGTCATCTGGAAATAGTGGTTCGCTGAGTTATGGAGATCTTCCAAATGTTGACAAATTTCATTCTACGATATCAACAAATCAATTCATAAATATTGCTACCTTTCTCCCCAAAAAAGTCTTTAAATATTGGGAAGATGTCAAGCTCACAGTGATGAATAAAGTTTCCCATAATTCTAATTTTCACTTGAAGGTTTTGATTTTATCACTGGTAACAAACACCAGCAGTTGTTTTCCTTGAAGTGACAGGCTCATTCCAGTCATTTTCCAGAAAAATGTTGGTCAAATAGCCAAGTCTGAACAACCAGTTTGTCAGTCAAACCTTCCAGTGAAAATGGTCTTCCATGAAAAGAGCAGCTCGTTCAGCTCCCAGCACAAACCACCACACAGCGCTTTTCTTGAGGTAGCCGTCACCCTGGAGGTGCAGCAGAAGTGCTTTATGCGTACTTCCCATTTCGTTCTACAGCACATTAATTAAATCAATCATCTTCAATGACCACTCCTAAGTGAGGCTGGCTTGTTGTCTTTTCCTCTGCCCCTGTGATCGTGTGGCTGTGAAGAGCCGGCTCTTCTCGCACCGCCTGGTGCCATGGCCGGGATTCATGACCTGGCACTGACAGTTTTACCCACCGTTGCTCCTGCACCATCACTGCACATGTCAACATGTTTGTTCCAGAACTGTGAAATTCAAAAGAGGTGCTCAACACGGACTGTCTCAGCACAAATTGTGCTTTCTGCCAAGCACTTAGGTAAAAGGTAAAAGAACCATCTTTCTTTGATGGTAAGTTGGGGTGAGCACTGGACAAATACAAGTAAAGCAGTGAGTCTAGTCCCATCTGTAGATTCATCCACTTGGAAGGCAAAAAAACAATTTGGAGGTAGAGATACCAACTCACTCCCTGTGTCCTCCGCAGCCACATCTTTAATCCAGAGAGTTGCTGTGTCGTATCGTGGACCACCATTGTGGCCGGGATTCCTCTCAGTGGCTCTCATCTGCATCAATGGCATTCACTCAGCAGGGTCAATGGCTCGAGGCTCTTCAGCCTCCCAGCGCTTGTTAAGGCGCTCCAGAGGCTTTCTGATGTTTGGCTCTGAAAGAGCTCATCACGTGTACACTTACAATATTCAATTCTTGTATCTTTAAAATTCTGAATGACTGGTCTCTAAATGATGCTGCCACTTAACTGGCACCAAAATAGTATGCAAAGACATTCTGTTCATAGACACAACACAGCAAGGTATTCACATCTATAAAGCCAGGGAAAGACAGCCTTTTGTCCTATTTCTGTTTCATATTTATAGTTTTGCCTAGTTTCTCTGGAGTGGATTCCTTCCTTCCATGAGTCAGAGAACCCAGTGTCTTCTTTTTGCATCTTTAGACTGAGGTGATGCTACTGTGGGTGGGAAAGCAAGTCTTCTCCCTTTTTAAGTCAATGATCTATACTCAAATATGAAAAACATATAAATGTTCTTTTGTTTTAGAATATATCATTAAAATCTAAAATAAGTTTCAGATAGAAATTATTAAAGTTTTTGAGAAATTTTAAAATAATATTGCCAAACAACTCAAAGTATACTTACTTCTTCACTGTGTTTCCATGTGGGCACAGGAAAAATTTCAGGATTGCAAAGCGGTAAATTACTCGATGATAGGAAGTTACAATAATTATAGGAGGTACAGCGGAAAATAGCTAGTAAGAGCCCAGCAGAAATACTGAGAACTTATTAATGTCTAAAAGTGCACATATTTATACCATAAACCTACCTCTTTAGAAGATTCAAAAGATAGAAAACACAAATTCCATTAGCTGTCAAAGCAATGTCATCCTACAGTGTGTAGCTTCTGAAAAACTCCACTGTACATTCAAAGAAAATAAAAGTAGAAAAGCAAACACCATCTTAGTATTATTACAGAATGATTATTATGGTCTATGGGCCAGACATTGAGAATCACCGTTCTAAAGAATGTGCCTGAGGGATCTCCACTGACCAAATGAGAGATGCCTTAAACTTTCCACAGTCGTCAGCTTCCAAATGGGATTGAATTGGGAGGAAAGGGAGGAGAGCGCGAAAAAAAGAAAGAGTGGGTGAGAGGTTGCAGGGCCTGACCGGCCACCAGTTACTCTGCCCTGCCCGGAACCGCAGGCTGAAGGGCCCAGGCTGCCCAGGGCCTCTGAAAACGCCCCGGGCGGGGCACATGGTCCTTCTGAGTAGCCACCCCCATGTCGGCAACAGTGCTTCTCGGCCGTGCTCTGCACCCGGCCAAGCCTGTGGGGTGGACACAGCAGGCCCTTCTCAGGGATCACAACCTGGCACATGGACCTGCTCAGAGCAGGGCGCCCAGCAGGAGCCCTTCCCTCCTGCTCGGTACACATTAGGGCTCCTCGGAACACCACTGCAGGGAACGTAAGCCCCCAAGAACTGGAGATTGTTTCAGCTGGCCAAGAGGTACACTCACTTTTCTAGAGATGATAAATTTTTTTTTTTTTTTTGATGTGGACCATTTTTAAAGTCTTTATTGAATTTGTTACAGTATTGCTTCTATTTTATGTTTTCGTTTTTTGGTCAGGAGGCATGTGGCATCTTAGCTCCCCGACCAGGGATCGAACCCACACGCCCTGCATTGAAAGGTGAAGTCTTAACCACTGGACCACCAGGGAAGTCCCTAGAGACAATCATTTCTAATTGTACAAAATCCTAGCCTCATCCACCTGCCACTTTTCCTCTGCGTCCCCCACCCCCATTCCTCTGCACAACGGCGCCCATGTCCAGGTGGCCTCTCTTCCTCTAAGCCTCCTTCCCCACCCCCACCCAGGCTCCTCTCTGCCTGCGCAAAAGGTGAAACCATAAAAATCCTTGAAGAAAATGTCTAGGTGGAGAAGCTCTTCTCAACAGGACCAAGATGGAAAGCAGAAAATAAACACACAAACAGGTTCAACTTTGTAAGAATCTGCAACTCCCCCCACCAAAAAATGCACAAATAGAATGAAGAGATAAACTGGAAAAAAATGTTTGCAAAATAAACAGAGAAATAGTCTTCGTATCTATGGCTCTGAAAAGTCAATTTTAGAAAGATGCAAAACATACAAGAAAAAAAGAGTCAAAGGATACAAATGAACCTCAAAATATAAATACAAATGGCCAATGAACATGGAAGATGTTTGCCTCGATAAGAACACAAACGCCAATCACACGGGTCCATTTCTAGAGCATCTGAACGCTCCAGGGCAGGAAAGGCTGTTGGGCAGCGGTTATTTAAATAATGGTGAATCCAGGTCCCAATACGGTTGCTGGCGTGCCTGGCCCGCCAAGTCCCAAGGGCCAGAGCCCGGAGGGTCCCAAACCCTCTCACCCCCCAGCCGGCCCTCCAAACACCCACTTCCAGTTGGACACTTTGAGGGTCCTCATCTGCAGAAAGGCAGCTATGTGAGGCGGAAGGGAGCGGAGCCTTTAGAGCAGTGGTGTCGAAGGTAGGACGCCCAAGCTCTGTCAGTTACCACGGCTGGCGTTCATCCCCGTGCGTTCCACCCTGCGTTTCTAAATGGGGCGCTGCTTACAGCTGTACGTTCTTACCAAGGGTTTCCGCTGGCCTGCTTCTCCAATAACAACCTCTTCTCATCTTCAGAAAACTGTAAGTCCAGTTCAAAAGAATTAGTGTCCAGGTCGTGGATATACTGCTCGATGTTGCTTCCCACCCTCTGGGGCAGCCCCGCGTCCGCGGCAGACAGGGAGTGGGAGGAGGAGGACGACGACACCTGCATGCAGCCGAACTGGCTCAGGAGATTGTCGTACTGCACAGAGAAGAGGGAAAAGTGAGAACAGCGCCTGGACTTCCCTCTGGTCCAAAGATCCAGACACACTCTGACCTATCGTACACCCAGCAAGCTCTCACCCCGAAGGCCGTGGGAGACGAGTCACCGACACGCAGCCCAGCTTTCTCCTCTACTACACAGCTGACCACCAGCCTCAGGCTGGATCCAGCCTGCCCTGCGTCCCCCTTCTGATGGCAATGTCAGAAGCTGTTCGCCCCAGAGAGGAGCTTATCCTCAGTCTTAACCTACAGGAAGGGGAGGCCCGGGACTTGCGGCCTGCTGGCCTCTTTGATCCTGGAGGATCAGGATTAAGATGGCGACACTTGAGTACCGAGAAGCCAGAGCTCTCAACATGGCAAACATGATGGAATAGCAGACAGAGAGCCTGCAACAGACACTCAAGAGTGCGCACACGCCCATGAAGCCAGGCTCCCTGGGCACTGAGACCTGAGACAACCGGGGCCCCAGTGGCTCCCTCAGAGTCTGGCCAGCAGAGCGTGCTGCTCCCCTGGCACACCCCTGCCAAAGGCCCTGGGGACCCCACCCGTGCCTGCCGGCCATGACCCAAGAACGACATCAGGGCCCAAGGGCCTGGTCGGCAACTAGGGCCGAGGGAGGGAGCCCTTTGCAGTCTGCACACGCAGAGGCTGTGGACAGCTGTGACCACTGAGGTAGGGAAGCAAGTCATGGGGGAGCACAGACGGCACTCCACATCTGGCTCAATTCAAGTCTGGGCATAAAGGATATTTTAGGGCAAAAAAGGGAGGGATGTGTTGCTTAAAACAGTAGATAGGAGACATAGGGGGCTCTTGATCTCCAAGAGGTGATGCCAGTTGTAATTTTAACTTAGCCTTGGATGACTTTTACGTGAACTCTAGAATTCCTCAGTCAATTGAGGCGGAACTCTATATATGATAACTGGTTACAATAAGCCACAATAACAGAAATCAAATCAGAAATATGGACTATGGCTGATAATCAAAACACCTGACATTACATGTAAATATGGGGGTCCTGGTGGAGGGTGACCTGAAGGTGGTGACGGACACACTGCAGCTCACCATCCTCCTCGGCCCATTTCTGCATGTTTCACACCGTCCATAAGGAAAGTTTAAAGGACAAAGTATACTGAAGACCCTATGTCTGAGCTTGCCTCGGACCCCAGGGTGCCTCATCCCTCGGGCCTGCGCCACTGTCCCGCTTGTACCAGGCACTAAGAGCTGACAGTGACCAGTGTCCATCCTCAACACTACATCCCCCAAAAGTTCAAAGCAGCAGCAGCACCCTGGGATTCTCTGGGAAATACCAGAGGCATTCCGGAATGTCTTCAGATACAAAATTATAAGGACATCAGCCAAAACCGGAAGACAGAAGCCCACCAGGAGAATCAGCGCCCAGGCTCTGGTTCGACCCCTTTGGGCAAAAATTAACTAGAGGAAATGAGAAAGGGATGCACGTACCTGGCGATCTGCACTCGGGGCAGACGTTAAGCCTCTTCGGCCCCAGTCTCAGTGAGGGACTCAGACTCGGGCCACAGAGTGTTCACTGCCCCTCCACCTCCACGGATCTACACTGGCTCCCCCTTTAGCCATTCATCCCACCACCTGGGGTCCCTGGCCCTGCCCAGAGGAGCCACTTCCCAGGCGGGCCAGCAGGACCCATCTCGGCCCTGGCGCGCTGGCTTACATTGCCGTAGCAGTCCTCATCATCTTCCGACATGGCCGGTAAGTAAGCTGTGAGCTTCGGAGGCGTCTGGTGATGCAGGTTCTCCCACGTGATGGACTCAAAGAACGGATGAGCTTTCAGAGGGCCGTACCCTTCCATTTCTTCACAACCTAATCGCTTTGTGGCATCTAAAACCTTAAACAGAAGTCAAGTCAGTGTCGGGGTTAAAAAGTAATTCTGACAAAAAAAATTATTTCTGAGTAGTTCTTTTCAATTCTTGGGATCTCCTGGAAGTAGGAAGGGCACAGTGTGCTGGGGACAACTGAGTCACCGTGGGGGGTTGGGGGGGGTGGCCAAGCGCAGCTTTCACTTCTCCTGAGTCTCTGCCCCTCCCCCCACAGATGAAAATGAATCACTACATCAAAAGTTAATGAATAGCAGCAAGTATTCTCTTAAAATCCTAAAACAGGAAAAAGAGGAACTCACTGGCTTTAATAAGAGAATGAAGAGTTTACGTGAACAGGAAGCTATCACAGATGGGGAGTAAAGTGCCTTGGGTCCCCCACCTGCACGTGGTCTCAAAGGGCCCCACAGCCAGCTCCTCCAGAATTCGGCTGCCCCCCCCAGACCCACAGAGGATCCAACGCACTCCCCCAGAGGGGACAGACACACAAGGGACAGGTAGGAAGAGGCTGACTGACCCTGCTCCCCCAAATCAAGTGAATGGAAGGTCTGGAGCCAAAACACACCAGGGGAAGGGACACTACAGTTTCCAGAACATAAACAGACACTCCTTTCCTGGGTAAATCTGTTCACCTTTGCTATATAACTTGGGTTGATCTTTAGCACCTTCATGTAGCTGACTCTATAAAGTTGATACTCACAGATGTCGCTAAGTAGAATTTACAGCCACCTGCCACTGCAGCACGCCAAGCTGCTCCAGCGTCTGGTAACTTAAAATGGTGTGTGTGTTGATGAGCAAATGCAAAGTGATACAGTAATTTCCTATCTTATTAAGCTCAAGAATCAGGCACTTGAAAACTGAAAAGGCCTGATGGGATGAGACTGAAGATATGCATCTACCTACAATCACTATCAACCCTAAAATGCCCATTTATTAAACATAGGTGCCTCCAAGGAAAGGCCCTCTGATCACAAGTTCAGAGGGACTCAGGGTGTGGCTACTGGATCATCCTACCAGAAGAAAATTCGAAATATTTACCAGAAGTTTTTCCACAAGATCTCTTGCCTTAGGAAAGAATTTTTCAGGAAAGTCATATTCCAACTTAATGATCTTCTGAAATATAAGATATTCATTTCTGTAAAATAAGAAAAGCCATCATTCTGGGCAGGGTCACACAAACCTCCCCAGTACAGAGCTGTACTTTCCTGGGACAGCCGTCTCCCTCTCTCCCCAGAGAGCCACCAGGTTCACTAAAGAGCCGTCATAAAAGTTCCCCCCACCCAGCCCTAACCCTGGGACTGCCCCCTCCCACTTCTCTGTCAGGCTGCTGCGAAGGGCTAGGAGGGGGGTGTGGGGTGTGGGTCTCTTACCCAGCTCGGAACGGTGGCAGTCCTGCCACAAGCTGGTATATTATGCATCCAAGAGCCCAAAGGTCTGAACTTTAAGGGAGGAGAAAAACAAAGAAGAATGACATTTGTAACATTTCAGTGGGGAGCATGGTTCATTTCCATCCTGTCTGTTCACACCACCCATTTCAGCCTCTGATCTGTTTCTCACCTTTAAAACCAGGTCAGTGTGAGGGTGGAAACCTGCTCTGGGCTCTCCTTGAGGGGGCCTCTCTGCGGATCCAGGACCAGAGGATCCCACACACACACAGCAGGCACTGCTGGGCCAGGCTGGGCGCCTAGCTCAGGGGCAACCAACGACCTCACAGGCCCGGTCTGGTCCTGGCCAGGGAGCAGCGGTCACTCCTGACTACAGCAAACACTGGCCAAAAAGCCCCTTCTTCCAGTCCCAGGGGCGGGGGCAGGGGCACTGGCAGGTTGGTACAGCTGAGTCTCAGATTCTCTCACAGCTCACTGTTTACCCCCAGGACACAGACGCGAGCTCATGTATGCCAAGGAGCCAAATCACAGTCCACAGGATGCACACAAAGCAAGCTTTCTCTTTCCCTTCTTGGACTCACTGTGCAAAGCCCTGCCCCTCCTTTATGAACATTTTAATTATACATTTTTTAAAAATTTATTTTTATTTATTTTTGGCTGCATTGGGTCTTCGTTGTTGTGTGTGGGCTTTTCTCTAGTTGCAGCGAGTGGGGGCTACTCTTCATTGCGGTGCACGGGCTTCTCGTTGCGGTGACCTCTCTTGTTGCAGAGCACAGGCTCTAGGAGCGCAGGCTTCAGTAGTTGTGGCACGCGGGCTCAGCTGTTGTGGCACGTGGGCTCAGCAGTTGTGGCTTGCGGCTCTAGAGCACAGGCTCAGTAGTTGTGGCGCGTGGGCTTAGTTGCCTCGCGGCATGTGGGATCTTCCCAGATCAGAGCTCAAACCCGTGTCCCCTGCATTGGCAGGCGGATTCTTAACCACTGCGCCACCAGGGAAGCCCTTAATTATACATTTTAAAGGAAACACACTACGGTTCTGAATTTCCCTAAGTCTTTTCCAGAACCAGCTGGCAGGGACCCTGGAGGGGCTGTTCTGCTCACCACCCTCCTTCCCTCCTGCTCCTGTTTTTTCTCTCCCCTCAGTGCATCTCAGAGTTCACGGCTGAGAACTACTTTGCATATTTTATTTCCTCTGTAAATCTTGCATTCTATTCCCAGCTCAGCCCTATGAAAGCATCAAGATGCAACTTGCCCTGCATGGCCAACTACCTCCCCGCAAGCCCTAAATATACGTAGGGCTCATGCGTTGCTGGATACAGTCAGTTTCTGGAAGAGGCCACAGCTTGGCATTCTGGAAGATGAAATCGTAGGTCGTGGGTGGAGACAAGAGGCCAATTACAGTGCTGGGGGCCTTGGGTGAAGGCTCTGTCCTCGGACCCATATCACAGCACCGTTGGCCCGGGGTAGATGAAGCACTTGATGTGGGTGAAAAATGCCACAGATCAGAAATCTGAGTCACAACACACAGATGGAGTGAAGGGCATGTTAAAAATGAACGTACATTCTACTCAGTAACTAGTTCTTACACTTGGTTTTCTCTGCTGTTTAGTGTAGTTAAAATGGGGAGCTACAAGAGAAAAACGCCAACAGAAAAGCATCGGCCTTTCCATGTGGCAGTGGCCAGAGAGGAGGGGCAGGGCTGTGGGGTGGGGCTGCCTGTGCTGCTTTCACGGGTCATCTCCAGGGAGTGGGACTGCCAGCAGAACGGCTTCGGGGCTAACTTTCCACAGGTATCTTGCCATTTAAAATGTTTTTCAATACAATGAAAACTAAAGGGGGAAGCCAGTGTAACATTTCTGGAAAGCAGTATGCACTGATGATTTTTTAAATGCTCAGTTAAACCAAGTCACTCTACTTCTTGAAATTCAAAGAGGAACATGGGGCATCCCTGGCAGACTCTCCAGCTGAACAGGCAGGAAGGCCCTTCTTCCCCAGCGCAGGGCATGCCGCACGTAAAGGCACACCAGGCTGTGCCCAATATATGAAAACTACTTCAACGTCTAACAGTAAAGGAAAAGCTCAATGAACTGCAATGAATTCATATGTTGGAAAATCATACAGCTGTTAAAAGACTTCTGCCAATAATGTTAGTGGTATGGGGAAATGTTCATCATATAATCACAGGGAGCAGGATTCAAAAGTGGTTATTCAGTATGATTCCAGTTGTATAAAAATTATGTAAACACATTTAAAACACACAGAAAAAAGTAGCTGGAAAGAAAGACATACCAAATCATTATCTGTGACTACTAGTGGGTTGGAGACTATGAGTGTTTCCTTGGCTTTTTTTGTTTGTTTGTTTGATTTTGGCCACCCGGACTGTGGGATCTCAGCTCCCCACCAGGAACTGAACCCAGGCCTCAGCAGTGAAAGTGCCGAATCCTAACCGCTAGACCACCAGGAAACTCCCTACTTTTTTTTTTTTAATTCTCCATATTTTCTAAAAATTCTTTATAATGAATAAGTATCATTTTTAGAATCAGGAAAAAAATTCTTAACTATTTTTTAAGTATCACATGACTTTAAAAATTAAAAGCATAAAAAGGCACCCAGTGAGGTCTCACTCACAGCCCTAACCCTTACCCTCACCACAGATAACCAGTTATCCGTGGCTTGTATATCCTTCTTGAGGTTTAAATGCACAGACAAGTGACTCTGGGAGGCCACTCTGTGTCTTCCTTCTCTCACTCAGTAGAGCCTGGAGACCTTCCTCCATTAGTGCGAAAGGAATTCCTCTTGCTGAAAGTAAACCCCAACTCGAGGAAAAGCTAGTTCTTAGGCAGCAGTGACACACACTTGGAGAATCTGGCCCAGTGCACCCACCACCTGGAGGAGGGTTTCTCAGCCTGGGCCCTGTGGGCATCTGGGACCCGTCATCCTCGCTGGGGGGCCGTTTCGACACTGTAGGATGTTGGGCAGTGCCCCTGGCTCCACCCATTCCCTCCTCACCCCCGCCAAGTTGTGACACCAAAACTGTGTCTAGACATGGCCAGATGTCCCCTGGCGGGCAGAACTGTCCCAGCTGGGAAGCCCTGACCTACAACAGCATCTGGCCCACAGTGAGAGCTCAAAGTTTGTTGGTTCAATAAGAGTAGAAAACAAAAAGCAAAACAAAAACAAAAAAAACCCAAAGAGCCCAGAGACTGCTAAGATGCCCAAGCTTAATTTTTCTGAATATCCTTCCAACCATCATGTTTGTGCCCTGTGGCTCCACTCGCTAAAGAGGTTTTAAAAAGCCGTCAGGCTCAGAAACACAGAGCTGCTGTGCCCAGAACCATCACTCCTCTGCTGCCCTGGCAGTCACTTGTCACTTTAGGAAGGCAGCCCCTTGCAGCATGCCAGTGCACGACACTGATTGTGTGGGCCTCTGTCAGCTCCAGCAATGGTCCCAGTGGGCTGAGTGTCTGGCCCAGGGCAGGAAAAATCCAAAGAAAAGCTTCAACCACAGAACTTGTCATCCCCAAACTCTGAAAGCCTAGGTTCTCCTGCCGCCTCTCCGTCTTCTACCTGCCTCATGTCCACCCAAGACAGCACCCCAGACTTCTCCCAGCTCCTGGCCATCGGCACCCCCACCTGCTTCACCTCCACTGCCCAACTGCCCTGCCACTGACCCTCTCCACTCTCTGGACCTCCACTCTTGTGAACACAATATCCCACCCCCTACACTTCTCATTTTCACAACTGAGGACTCCACCAAGGCCCTCAATTCTGTGGCCACTACTGGGCCTGCCCCCTGTAGTGCTGGCTGGGCCCCTGCTGGGAAACTGGCCCAGTCCTGTCTCCTCCCACAGACGCTGCCTTCTGGGCCTGTCCTGCACTCTGCAGAGCACGTTACACTGAACAGTTGACCTGCAGCTGCTGCCACAGCCAGGGTGCCTGAGCCGGAGGTGGCACCAAGGGTCCCGGGGCTCTGGGACACAGCAGGAAGCCTCATGTCACTAATACAGACCTGTCGGCCACAGTACTCCCCACTGAATAGTTAGTTGTTTAGTTGTTCCTGAAGGAACAAGATCAAATCTCGAAGCATAAAAGCAACAACCACGCCAGAAAGTATAAGTAGTAACAAAGTAGCACATAGGTTATCAAAGTAAAGATGCTGGTTAAAAGACAAAAGGCTAACTTCTTCCAAAGTAGGCTTGGCTATGTAAAGGCCATGAAAGGCACTCCCTTAACTATTAATTTCACCTGAAAAAAATACCAACTACTTTAGAGAAAAGAGAATTATGGATCAGATGAAAACAGGTTACCTTTTACAGGCCGATTTCTCTGTGAGCAGCTCTGGAGAAACATACTGGGCTGTTCCTACAAACGAGTTGGCCCTGGCTGATGAGAAGAGGGAAAAGGGTAAAGTTCATGCTGAGACACAGAGCATTTTCCACCGTGGACGCTGCACAGTCGGTGTTCATCTCTTGGGAAGCCACAGTCACCTGAGATCAGACTGTACGCTCCCGAGAACAGGACTTGTCAGGGGCCCTCCCATCACACCCCCTTCTTGGACCCGCCCCTTCGAGGGCTGGCTTCAAGGTCACCTGCTCAGCAACACCAGCCCTGACTGCCAGGGCAGCCCCTCCTGGACCCCTCCCTGCCTTTCGCCAACACACCGGAGTGACCTCGCCCAGCGTGTTGTCAGCTGGGAGCATCTTGAGGACAGGGGCCTTGTCTGTTCACTGCTGGACCTGTGGTGTCTAAAACAGCCCCGGACACACGCAGAATGTGGAAAGGACTGGATCTCCCACAGGCTGCACGCAGGGCAGGGATACCCTCTCCTCATAACAAACAGCTCAGGCAGGTTAGGGACTACGAGAGGAATAAGACTCGGGCGTCACGGCCAGAGACCCTTTGCAACAGTCTGCCACCTCTAGTACTGGATTGTGCCAAGTTCAACTGCAGACTTGTGGGGTCTGGCTGCTGGACCCACCCATAACTGCCGCAAGGAGGCATGACACCCACGTCACCCTAGTAGGTCCTCAGGGGCTCATCAGTGTCCAGGCAGCCCTGACAGAGCAGCACTGTGGGCACAAGCCGGCCTGCCCACCCCCCACCCCCCCGGCGCCACTCCAGAGGTATCCCCCGCGGGGCATCCTCTGGCATCGGGGACAGAACAGCTGCTTTCAGCCTTGCCCACGACCAGAGGACACAGGATTGGGGATTCCCGTGTGAGAGCTGCCCACCATCTGAGGACAAATCACTTCTCTAAGGAGCACGTGAAGTGCTGGGTCACCTCCACCGACTGATTCCACTGGGGACACCCATGGCACTGGCAGCCAACTGCCTCCCACGACCTTCCACGCCTGCGCCGCATACCAGACTCGGTAACCCGCTTTGAACGGCTGCCAGCGAGGCTCTGGCCCTGCTCAGACCGCGCTTCTCACTACCAGGTCCCTGCACGGCAACCCGGGGCACAAGCAGGACACAATACCACACAGCTCAACACCATTGTGCTCCAGACAAACAAGACCCTTTCACCTAGCCTGACCTTCTACAGATCAAGCTGTCCCTTTCCTCAACATGTTTAATAATCTGGGCTAGAAATTACTTGTCTCCGTGGACAAATTTTCCTGAACTAACTTAGAAAGTGTACCGGGTAAAACATTACACCAATATACCTACCACTGAGAGGTCTCTGGCCCTTCAGGATGACTTCTGAAATCAGGCAACACTAAAAACTGTAACAGGCCCCCGGTGAAGGGGCCTGCCTGTTGGCCCCACTGTCTCAGCTGTGGACAACTGGGCCCCCGGGACATCTGGCAATGCCTGGCGACATCTCTCGCTGCCACAATGGGGGCGGGAAGGGGCTGCTGTCACCTAGTGGGTAGAAGCCAGGGATACAGCTAAGTATCCTGCAGGCACCAGACAGCCCCACAGCCAAGAATTCTCCAACCCCAAACGCCCCCAAGGGCTTGGCTGTGAAGCCCTGGGCGGCTTCCATGGGACAGCGCTCTGCCCAGGCATGAGTACCCGCCCTCCAAAGACCTGGCTCTAAACACAGCAGGAGCAACTCACTCAGTTCTGGGATGTTCTAGAGGAGGGAGAGCTGGGGAAGGGAGGATGGCTGAAAGTTCCTTCTTTTTCGTCTTTCCTTCTCAAAGTCAACCACCCTGCTACACAAAGTGCTCCAGTTTGGGGAAAGTACCCTTCTCTTCCTGCACTGACTGAAGGCTCTGTACTGGGCACCTCAACTTAGGCCTGACTCAGAAATAACTTGACAGGGTACAGCCACCTGCAGTAAAACACAACAGACCCATGCTTTGTCTGTCTATAGCTGTATTCTTTACAGTGTATGGCTATAAACAACACAACACCAGAATTAAAATGCACAAGAAACCCAGGGCCCATGGCCACACCAATTCAGCATGCAATGGTCTGCTGTGAGGCATGCCCACTGGCCATGGTGGCCATTGGCTCCCCACCTGCCATCCCTGGGGTGGTCAGCCAGCAGGGCTCCCCATACAGGAGACTTCCTAACTGCGGGTCCAGCAGCCTCCAAAGGCAGATGCCTAAAAAACACAGACAAGGCCGACATGCTGCATATCTTCCCCATGTGTTCCCAGATGCGGTCTCTGTCCTTCTCTGTGCCCTGGAGCCAGCAGGAACCCCCAGTGGGAGACAGGAGAGAGATGGAGATTATTCCTCCTGGCCAACCCCCAGGCCACAGCCCTCTCCCACCACAGAGGGCCCCCCCCCTCAGGTGCTGGTCCCTCCCACCTGCCCTCCCAGGGCCGAGGGGCTCTCTATCCCGCTGCGGGAGTCCAGCTTCCTTGGGCCCTGCTGTCTGTAACTGGTCCCCTAGAGGTCAGCTACTCTCCTGTAGAGACTTCTCAGCCACATTTACATCCTTCCAGGACCCTGACAGCCAAGAACACCGAAGTGATTCAACAGAGGAAGAAAACAAATCAAGAGCTAAAACCAAGTGAAACCATTCAACCTTACAATGAATCAAAGAAATGTTAATGAACACGATAGCCTATCAAATCAGCAAAGATAAAAAAGAAGGAAAATGCACTGTATTGGCAAGGATTTGAAGAGGAAAACCTCACAGTGCTACTGGTGGGAATGTGAAATGCTGTGACTTTGGGGGAGCAATTTTCCAACAAACATCAAAAGTCATACAGGACAGGCTTGCTCTCTGACCCAGCAATTCATTTCTGGCACCTGATCCTCCAGGACAGAGCCAGCACAGATGGCAGGGCCATGACACAATCCTTCGGGGGCCAGGCTTCAACTCGATGCTTCACCTGTTTAGTGTTTCTGTTCTTCATAATAATCGTGCATTACTTTCGTGATTTATATTTTTAAATGTTATTATTAAAAAGTTCTAGAAATATATTTTTATATGGAAAGATATGTATTACACATAATTAAATAATTCAGACTATCATACAGTATACAGAGGTATTTGTGCTTTTAAATAGCTACATTATGCACAAAACAAAGTGGACAGGAGACACACACACACGACATGGCTGGGCTTTAAAGAGCAAATCGTGACGGCATTAGGACCGTGTGCTGCTGCTGCTGCTGCTGCTGTAAGCTTTCTGGGCCTGCGTCTGCTTGTCCCCCACAACACCTGCTGCTTACTCTTCCCCAGGAGCCTATGTCCACCTGCTTAAAGAGACTCCAAGTCCCTGGGGATACAGAGTCACCCCCTTAGAAAGGAGCTCTTTCGCTAGTCTAGAGATGAATGAATCCTCTGGAGTGTGGAAAAGAATAACTGTCCTCAGAATGATGTTCTGAAGACATAAAATAATATCTACAAGACTATACATAATGAAAGTATCAAAATATTAAAGTAATAAATATGCAATATACTAATATGTTTTTTTTAATTAATGCACCAACAAGATCTGGCAGCAGGTCTATTAATAGAGTAATTCTGAAGTAGCGATCAGCATAAACAATAGATCAAGAATCTGTGACAACTGTGACAGGACATGAAAACATCTGTGATTTCTAATGACACAGATGTTTGTTGCCTACCTTCATAACTGAACGAGATGCTCGATTTCACTGAGGGGTTAGTGAAAACAAGTAATTTTCTCCTCTCCCACTTCACGAATGGCAGATTTCTATCTGTGACACCAGGGTAAGAGCCCAAGAGTGCATTAGAAAGCCACAGAGATAATCTAGTTACCTCCCCCTGTAAGCTCAGAGATTAGCCAGAGGTCAAAATTCTCCAGCTATTGGAAAACCAAGGTCCACAAGCCACTGTTCGCTTATGCTGCCTCCTTTAGGCCACTGACCCACTCAACAGGAGGCCAAAGGGTCAGGGTAAAGAAGGGTTTGGGCTGGGTTGTTACCTCCACCCTCAAAGTGGTTCAAATAAACGGACCAGCACCCTGGGCTGTGGACCACCCTGGCCACCACAGATCTGCAGGTCAGACTGTGAGGTGCCAGTGGGGACGGAGGGACCTGACATGCTCCTGATGTCAGAACACTCTCTTCAAAGCCAAAAGTGCAGACCGCTATTGTCTTATCCATGAACCCACATGTGAAGCACAGCAAACACACTCCACAAAATGTGCTTATTAGCTCTTGGACAGAACACAAGCAAACTGAATCCAGCAACACGTAAAAAGGAGTGTGCACCATGACCAAGTGGGATTTAATCTCAGGAATGCAAAGGTGGTTCAGCACATAAAAACCAATCAATATATTACATCACATCATTAGAATAAAGGACAAAAACCACATGACCATCTTGATCAAGAGATGCAGAAAAACCATCTAACAAAAATTCAACACTCCTTCATGGTAAAGTATAAGACAAACTAGAAACAGAAGGGAACTTCCTCAACCTGATAAAGGCACCTATGAAAAACCCACAACGAACATCATATTCAATGGTGAAAGACAAAGCTTTTCCCCTAAGATCAGGAACAAGACAAGGATGCCTGCTCTCGCCATTTCTATTCAATGGGGAGGTTCTAGCCAGGGCAATTAGGCAAGAAAATGAAGCAAAACGCATCCAGGCTGGAAAGGAAGAGGTAAACTATCTCTTGATAGTAAACTATCTCTTGATGACATGATCCTGTATGTAAAAAGTCCCGAGGAAGTCACTAAAAAACTATTACAACTAATGAACAAGTCCATCCAGGTTGCAGGACGTAAGATCAGTGTACCAAAAAAAATCAACTATATTTCTATATACTCTCAATGAACAATCTGAAAATTAAGAAAACAATTACATTTACAATAGCCTCAAAAATAAAATAAAATACTTAGGAATAAATTTAACAAAAGAAGTGCAAAGCTGGGACTTCCCTGGTGGCGCAGTGGTTAAGAATCCGCCTGCCAGGGCGTCTCTGGTGGCGCAGTGGTTGAGAATCTGCCTGCCGATGCAGGGGACACGGGTTCGAGCCCTGGTCTGGGAAGATCCCACATGCCGCGGAGCAACTAGGCCCGTGAGCCACAACTACTGAGCCTGTGCTCCGCAACAAGAGAAGCCGCGATAGTGAGAGGCCCGCGCACCGCGCTGAAGAGTGGCCCCCGCTCACTGCAACTAGAGAAAGCCCTCGCACAGAAACGAAGACCCAACACAGCCAAAATAAATAAATAAATAAATAAATAAATTTTTTAAAATGTCAGTTGAAAATTTAAAAAAAAAAAGAATCCGCCTGCCAATGCAGGGGACACGGGTTCGATCCCTGGTCCGGGAAGATCCCGCATGCCACAGAGCAACTAAGCCCGCGCGCCACAACTACTGAAGCCCACGCACCCTACAGCCCGGGCTCCGCAACAAGAGAAGCCAACCGCAATGAGAAGCCCGCGCACCGCAACGAAGAGTAGCCCCCACTCACTGCAACTAGAGAAAGCCCGTGCAGAGCAACGAAGACCCACCACAGCCAAAAAGAAAGTGCAAAGCTTATAACACTGAAAACTACAAAAAAATTTTGAAAGAAATTACAAAAGATATAAATAAACAGAAAGACATTCCACGTTGAAGGATCAGAAGACAGTATTGTTAAGAGAGCAATACTCCCCAAACTGATCTATACATTCAACAAAATCCCTATCCCAATCCCAGCTGGCTTTCACTTAGCACAATGTTTTCAAGGTTCATCAATGCTGGAGCCTATATCAGAACTTCATTCCTTTTAAGGCTGAATAATATTCCACTACACATAGACCACACTCTGTTTATCCATTCATCAGTTGATGGACACCTGAGTTGTTTCCACTCCTTGGCTATTACAAATAAAGCTGCTATGAACACTGGCGTACAACTTTTATGTAAACATTTGTTTTTCAATTCTCTTGGACATATACCTAGAAGCTGAATGGCTGATTATAAGGTAACTATGCTTAACCTTCTGAGGAATTGCCAGCCTTTTCCAAAGCGGCTGCATCATTTGACAATCCCACCTGCAGAGTACGAGGGCTTTGATTTCTCAACAGCCTTGCTAATACTTCTTATCGGATGTCTTTTTGATTAGTCATCCTAGTGGGTGTGGAGTGGTGTCTCAGTGTGGTTTTGATTTGCATTTCCCTAATGATATTGAGCATCTTTTCATGTGTTGATTAGCCATTTGCTTATCTTCTTTAGAAGAATGTCTATTCAGACCCTTTGTCCATTAAAAAAAGACTTTTTTTGTTATGAGTTCTTTATATATTCGGATACAAGCCCCTTATCAGATATATGATTTGAAATTTTTTTTTCTATTCAACCCCATAGGTTGTCTTTTTCACTTTCTTAATGGTATCACAGCACCAAAGTTTTAAAACTTGTTCTGCTGCTTGTACTTCTGGTATTGTATCTAAGAAACCAGAGCCTAACCCAAGGTCATGAATGTTTACTCCCATGATTTCTTCCAAGAGTGTAATAGTTTTAGCTCCTACATTCAGATCTCTGATCTGTCCAAGTTAACTTTTGTGTATGTTGTGAGGTGGGGTAATAATGTTTTTGATGAATTGGTCATCGTTGGAGGATGACAGTGAACCAATTCATGCTTTCCAAAAGCTGCAAATAAAGGGGAATGAAGCAAGCATTTATCCTGTTTTTCCTCCACAATCAATATCACTAGTTAAACAAATAGTGGCTAAGGGGAAGTTTCTCTTTAAATAAGAATTCCAGGGATTTTTCCCTGGTGGTGCAGTGGTTAAGAATCCACCTGCCAATGCAGGGGACACGGGTTCGAGCCCTGGTCCGGAAGATCCCACATGCCGCAGAGCAACTAAGCCCGTGCGCCACAACTACTGAGCCTGTGCTCACGAACCTGCGAGCCACAACTACTGAAGCCTGTGCACCTAGAGCCCGTGCTCTGCAACAAGAGAAGCCACCTCAATGGGAAGCCCAGCACCACAACAAAGAGCGGCCCCCACTCACCGCAGCTAGAGAAAGCCTGCGTGCAGCAACGAAGACCCAACGCACCCAAAAATAAAATATATAAATAAATTTATTAAAAAAAAAAAAAAGAATCCGCCTGCCAAGGCAGGGGACACAGGTTCAATCCCTGACCCGGGAAGATCCTGCATGCCACAGAGCAACTAAGCCCATGCACTACAACTACTGAGCCTGCGCTCTAGAGCCCACGAGCCACAACTACTGAGCCCGCGCACCCTACAGCCCGTGCTCCGCAACGAGAGAAGCCCGCGCACCACAACAGAGAGTAGCCCCCGCTCGCTGCAACTAGAGAAAGCCCGTGTGCAGTAACGAAGACTCAACGCAGCCAATAAATAAATAATTTAAAAAAATTTTTTTTAATTAAAAAAAAAAGAATTCCAGCTCAAGAATGAAAGAACTGGGCTATGATCACTCTGCATTCTCTAATGAATTGATGGATCTAGGCCATCATGGCTATAAAGGGCTGTTGACAGGGAGAGACAACTGGATGCTACACGCTTCCTAATGAAGAACACACCACACACACCAGCCTCTGGTGTGAAAGGACTGAACCTGAATGTGATCAAGCAGCCACAACCAACTCCCAATTTTCAAGACATACAGAGGGGAGAGGAGCATGTTACATGACTCCACAGAGATGCAATCAGCAAACTCTGGGAAACTCTATAAGACAAATGACCTGGTTTCTTCAACAGACTGCAAGGGAAAAAACAGAGATGGAGAAGAAGCTATAGATAACAGAAATTTAAGAGAAAAATTAGCTAAGCTCAATGTGAGAATTTTATTTGAAACCTGATTCAAGTAAGCAACAACCAAAAAATTATGATGTGGAATTATGGCGACTGGAAGCTTAACACAGACTGAATATTTTAAGATATTAAGCTATTACTGCTAATTTTTTAATGTATAAAAATGGCATGGTATTATGGTTATGTTTTTTAAAAAGACACTTTGTATTTAGTAATAAATACTAAAATATTTACAGGGAAAACAAATCGATGATGGTGGAAATCAGGTCACAAGGATGGTCTGAATTTTTACAAAAAGCAAGTACTCTTGTGTTTTAAAAACAACACCACTCCATGCATCACAGCTATGACTAAACAAATACCAATACTGTAAAGACCAGAGTAATCGCTTCTCGATGGCTGGGAGGTGTGCTTGGTGGTGGGAGTATAGGGGGGCAGGTGGCCCTGCACGTGCTAGAGTGGCGGCAGGGCAGAGGCTGTGAGAGGGTCTCCAGCCCACAGCACAGCAGGATGGGGGTCAACACTGGTCTGAGGGTCTGGACAAAGGCTGTCTACAGAGGGGCACTGCACAGGTACAGGTGCAGTGACAGTGATGCTGGCTCTGAGGCTTCCCTGCTGCGTCCCCTCTCCAGCAGTCCCCACACCTGCCGCCCCCCCTGCACCCCCGTGTGTGGTGAGAGGAGCCTCCACGCCCAACTGTACCAGAAAGGCCTGCACAGCTCAGGACAGGCCTCCAGACACAAACCTCAAGTCTCAACCTCCAGGGCACCCTGAACTCCCCAAGCTTCTTGCAAAGAGGGCCACGGCCAGGCACACGGCCACAGATGAGGGGCTGACTCCATGTAATTAAGCCGCCCTCAGTGTAAAGCTCTGTGGGACCCCTAAGGTTCTAACCCCAAGGTTAGAAGGCCTAAGTCCTCTGTGCCAGAAAGGCCTCATCGACCCATGTGCCCACCCACCCTCACAGCACGGGGGTCACTCCCTGGACCCGACAGGCAGCAGTAAGAGAGGGATGCGGGGCTCACCCCCTCCTAGGAGCCACCCACTTGGACGGAGGTCTGTGAAGACAGACAGCTTGTCTCTCACGAGGTGGAGGGCGAAACATGCTCACTGCACAGCTAAGGAACCTGGGCCTCGCTCCCACGAAGAGTTCCCTTCTGGAAGCTTTAAGATGTTTTGAGGAAACCATCTCTGTACAAAAGTTTATAAAGCTAATGCAGGTGCTCGCTTCGGCAGCACATATACCAAAATTGGAACAATACAGAGAAGATTAGCATGGCCCCTGCGCAAGGATGACAAGCAAATTCATGAAGCGTTCCATATATTTTAGTTGATTCACTTTGTTATACAGCAGCAACTAACACAACAATGTAAAGCAATTATACTCCAATAAAGATGTTAAAAAAAAAAAGCTAATGCAGGAATAAACTCTAAGATTCTAAACTACGTCAAACAGAAAATGAGAGTATGTCACCAAAATTATTCATTCACGTAATTATACATGTTTTCTACATTTCCTCTAAGAAGAAAAAAAAAAAGCCAACTCAACTGTGTATATATAAGTATCGATAGTTCTGCCTGGTTTACAATGTTAAGGACTTTTTAGCCTCCTGCTTCCAGAAAGATTTTAAAAATCAGGTTTATTTCACTATTTCACCAATGCATTTAAGTTCTTACATTTTTTTAATGGCTACATGGCAGTAGGACGAGCCTGTGCCAAATATCAGATCTGAAGGAAATCTAAGTGAAGAAAAAAAGGACCAAGCAGACTCTGAGGGGGTGACTCCCATGGCTGACTGGCAGGCGATGGCTGGTCTCAGCGGCAAGTCACACACGAGATGCCCAGCAGCCCAGCAAGAACATTCAGGTTCCTGTTTGGTTCACCTCTGTCATGGACATTGCTTAGGTTACGAGTTATACCATGTCTATCAAAACATGATTACTTGCCAACAAAATGTTACTATACAATAGGAATGAGTCAAATAGATCAAGGTTTGGGGCATGTCACAGGTGCCAGGAGGACTTCCTGGGGGTTGGGAAGTGCATCTCCAGGCAGGAGCCCTGGGTGGGAAGTGCAATACAAAGGTAGGTAAGCATCGCCAGGACTAAGCCTCATTGAGAAGTAAGAGCATCTGCCTTGACTGCAAGTTTTGTTTCAAACACAAAAGGGTGGTGCTTTAAGATTCGCAGACAAGTTCCCGAATTCAAGATGCCATCTTGTGACTCAAAGAGTGTCTGTGCACAGATGAAAGCACTGACAGACTTGACAAGAACCCTCAGTTTGAAAACACAGGGCTGGGAAAAGGCCTGGAAAGGAAAGATCACGCACCCTGCTGAAGGGAACCCATGGAGGCCCAGCCAGGCCCTTCCAGCAGCACAGAGTCAAGACTCTGCCCACCGTGCCTGGGAGGAGCAAAACCCCAGGTGTTAGCCCCGCAGCTGCTGTGAAACAGGCCTCAGTTCAAGCCCGAGGCAGAGCAGGCCAGCGCAGCTGAGCTAGAGGGCTCTTCGGAGGGGCTCAGCTCCTCCCCACCACTGCCCTGCGCTCACAGCTCCCCCTTTTCCACGCGAGAGCAGCTGCAGCGAAGTGGATGCTTCTGTCTGAATCTTTCTTCCACCAACAAACCCTCTACCCTCCCCTAGCATGTCCGTCCCCCCAGGGGTCTCCATCAAGGTCCTTCTTTCAGGGGTACCCACAAGCCTGGCAGAGAAGCACATGCCCTGAGTGGAGGTCCCTGCAGCAGCCTCCCAGGTCAGGGTAGCTCTGACAGTCACACCTGTTCCTACACCCAAGTTTCATTTTCAAGGTCACTTATTAACTCACACAGGGGCTTTGAGTTTCCCCCAACCCTCAACATAAAGGGCTTTATCTTCTCTCTACCCCAATACTTGAACACAGTTTTCAGGAGTTAAACTGCCATGTTTTTACCCTCGGAGTTTATGATTTCCATTCAACAAACACCTGAAGGACAGCAAGATGTCCCCACCCCCACCATGGCCGAGATGCCCCTGGGTAGCTAAGATACCCAGGGCTCTCTTCTGACCCAGGTGGACTGCCAGCAACTGTCACAGTACATAATCCGGCTAGGAAATACCCTAGAGGAACAGTGGTTAGATGGGTCTGCAATGATTAACATGCACTTGACCAGCAGAAAAAAACCAGCCCCCAACTCATTCTGTGATCTTACAGAACCTCACTATAATCAGCGTGCCTGGGCCACCACCCCTGGCAGCTGCGCACAGGAGACAGGTAGACAGTGGGCACTGGGATACAAGGTCAGTCGTGTGTGTGTGTGTGTGTGTGTGTGTGTGTGTGTGTGTGTGTGTGTGTGTGTGTGTGTGTGTGTGTGTGTGTGTGTGTGTGTGTGTGTGTGTGTGTGTGTGTGTGTGTGTGTGTGCGCGCGCGCGCGCGCGCGCGCACGTGTGTGTGCACGTGTGTGTGAGGGCGCGCATACCACCCCCCAACCCCAGAGAAACCACAGTGCCGACAGGAAGAGCTGGGAGCTGACCACACTGACCTCGCACCCCTGCATGGGAGACCAGGAACAAATGTGGCACCCCAGCATCTTCTAGGAAGATGACTAGGGAGGGTGAGCCACAGTGGGCATCCGAGGGCCTATGACAACATGCAGAAAGCGCCTGGTGACCTACTACCACTTGAGGCCAGGAGGACCAACCATGGGCAGCCTGAGAAGCCCCTCCCTGCACCCACCAGACCAGGCACACACCACCCAGACCCTCAGCTAAAGCTGCCCAAAGGCAGAGGCTTCCCCTGTGAAAACTCAAGCATCCATTTTATAATAACAAAGGTACTACAAACAACTGTCATTAATGATGAGCATAAAGCAATTCAACCTGTTTCTAAGAAGTTGGTTTTGATTTAAGCACTGAGCAGGGATCTACTAGAAATAAAACACACACCTTGTTTACTCTCTGGGGATAATACTTTTGCTGTTCCAAAATCTGTGATCTGGATGTGCATATCTTCATTTAACAAAATATTTTCTGGTTTCAGGTCCCTGTGAAAGCAGATTTTTTTACGTTTGAGAGGAAATATTTAAAACAGTAACATTATTACAAACTCTAAATTTTGCTAAAACCAAAATGAACTGATTAATACCTATAATCTTTACAGACTAACAACCAAGAATGCAAGTCTAAGGTTAGCACTGAACAAATATCAACTGCATATAATGAGGACATTCAAATTACATCATTTCATAACTGCATCTACCATTTCAATAAACTTTTAATTGAAGTACAATCTATCATGCCTAACCTATAAAGCGCCTTTAAACCTCCTGTGGTATCATTACGCAATAAATGTACACCTTAAATTTATATATATATATGTCAACTATTTCTCAATAAAACTGGGAGGGAGAAAATGGTTAAATGGTAAATTTTACTTTATTTTCGGCTTTTTTCTTTTTTTTTTTTGTCTGCACCGCGCAGCTTGGCAGGATCTTAGTTCTGACCAGGGATTGAACCCATGCCCCTTGCAGTGGAAGCTCGGAGTCCTAACCACTGGACCACCAGGGAATTCCCGGTAAATTTTACATTATGGGTATTTTAGCACCACCAAAAAAAAAAAATCAGTAAGAAAAAAAAAGCTTAAATGAACACTTTCAATTTGACTTTATCGGAAAATCATGGAAAATGGTAAGTACACACAGAATCTACAACTGACAAAATAAAAGCACCAGTCAACGTGGCTAAGAGAATCGTTAGTCTGGCAAAAAAGACATCTGACCAATTTCATCTGATATTAAAGGTCCACAGTCTCTCAACATCAGAGTAATGTGAACTCTTCTTAATTCTCACAATGAGGCATCCCACCCTCCATAAAAGAGACCAGAGCTGACCCCCAGGCCTGGGGAGCAAAGCCTGCAGCCCCCTGGCTTGGTACCTGTGAATGATGCCCTTGCCATGCAAGTACTCTAGGGCAGACACCATCTCAGCTGTGTAAAATCGGGTGCATGTCTCATCGAACGAACCAATTTTCCGAATGTATTTAAGTAGTTCTCCATTTTTGGCATAACTAAGGCCAAAGTCTAAACATTGAATAGTTAAGGAAGAGAGCAAAAATCTTTCTTTTAAACTGACCTTAACAGCCCAGTAGCAATTTTTTTAATTAATTAAAACTGAAGGTACCTGTGGCCCGAGACAGCTGCCCCTCTTCCAGCCAGACCCTACCGCAAGCACTGGGTCTGCAGGGAATCCCTGGCTCCAGGACAGGGTCCCAGAGTGAGTTTCTCACCAACAACACAAAAACACGTGCCTCTCAGGCCAACTGCCCCTTCTGGACCCCCCATCCCCAGAAGACACCTGTGGGCTCAGTGAAGGGAAGCCGCTAGAGATGGCGGTCAGGGTCTGTGGCCCCAACGCCCTCATCAGCACACAGCCTCCAACCTGCACCAACCACACGCCACATGCCGTGCTGAGTCCATTCACGTCAAGGTTCCTCAAATGAATGCTCCTTCCCAAGTATAAAGTGACAAGTTTTGTAAGAGAAATGCCATTAATAGATAAACTCAATCTATTTATTGGGCCCCCACTGGGGAGAGACTCGAGCAACACAGTCATCTTTCCCTCAGACACCACTGCAGTGTAATTTGTTTTACTTCTGTTCTCCCTTTTTCTAAGAGGAGAAACTATAAATGGATCCCATATAACTGCTTCCTCCTGGAAGCACCGAACATATGCACCTCTTAATGGAAATCTACAGGTACTCCGCCACTCCCTGGCAGCCAAGGACAGGGTGACCCAAGTCCTCACCCGCCCTGAGCATCGGCTCCGAGGGGGTAAGGGGTGACCTGTGCTCAAGGTGTCCCATCTGGCTTCTGTTTGCCAAGGCACTTGCCATCTCCCACCAAAGAAGATGCCTGAAGCTGCGGCCCAGGAGGGAAGAGACCACCAACCGAAGCTGCTCGAACCTGCCTGTGATCGAGCCCCACCTGTGGCCTCCCAAGCCCTTCCAACTAGAACAACGTTTAACAGGAAGCTGAAGCCCAAAACCAACCTTACTTCTAGGGAATGCAAAGGGTCTCTGCCAGGGCCCCTTCCCTCCTCTCCTTGCTCTGATCCCTCCTCGGGGAAGGCTGGTATCCGTGGCCTCCTCACCAGCAGCCTGCAGACTCTGGCCCACCCAACCCCAAGCAGGGGCCCCGCCTGGACCTGGACCGGCCGCAGAGCCTCCCCACTCAGGAGCACAGTCTCCCAGAAACCAGCAGCCCACGTGAGAGGCTCGGCCATGGCCACAGTGCCTCTTCTGGCTTCACAGGTTTTGTCCCTTATCTGACCACTCCCTGAGTTCCTGTTTCCTGTGTAAGGGACACTTCTAGTTCTCTGCTCGGCTGTGGCGCTAAGTGACCGACAGGTTTTGAACATGACATGTCGAGGATCATGGCTCCAAGCCCGTGTTCTCTCTGACCACACACGTTCCTCATTCCCCAGAAACACTCTTTCAGACCTCAGTGGTCCATTTCACACCCTAGAACATTTCTACCTCGCTCAGCACAGCTAAGGCCCCAGGGCAGTGAGAGGAGGCTGCTCTCTCACAGGGAGCGAGTGAATTCCTGGGACGATGAGCACAGATCAGGCCTGTGGCAGAGCCTGAGAGCCTGCTGAGCCCAACGCCTGCGCTTTGCAGAGGAACCCAGCCCAGAGAGGTTAAGCAACTGACTCAAGGTCACAAAGCCAAGGAAGGACAGGACTGGAGCCCAGCTTCCTGAGGTCTAGTGTGCTGTTCCTGTCCCCAAGCTGCAAGAGAGGACACACAAGGACAGGCAGGTGGGAGGTGGAGGAAGAACGCAGGTTAGCAGAGCAACAGCCTCTGAAACCCCTCAGCCTTCATCCCTGCTGGAGGGAAAGGCACCCTGGCTGGCTGGCTGCGGTGCCCAGCCCTGCATTGCACCTAAGGAGGGAGGGAGGGCTTCTCTGAGCTCAGCCCTCTCTGGGGAGCAGGGATTGAGTCTGGTCAAACTGAACCTCCAGAGGGCAAAGAGGCTGCCAGTGCCCAGGAGGCCCCTCATGGATCTACCTGCCTGTTTTCAGTCTGCTGCAGGGGTGTCACCAGGCTCTGCCTCACCTGTCCTGAGAGTGTGCTTAGCCCTGTAGTCGCTGGAGGAGCTGCTCCCCTCTCTCCCCAATGTGTAAATTATGGCTAAAAGGAGGATAGTGTGCACACTGGGGCTTTTATTCAGGCAGAGTGTTTCCTTTTCTTTATCTTTCAACACACTGTATACTACAAAGGATTTTCAGTGGAGCGGAAGTCCCCAGGTCTCGCTCCTGTCAGAGATAAGTGAGCCCTTGCAATCTCCACAGGCTTTCAAATTTGTCTTAAAATGTCAAAAGCAACAGACACCATTGGATAGAGACCTAGAGTCCCCTCCACCTGCATTACTCTGGCCAATCCCGTCTGAAATCAGACAGCGAGCTCACTCATCTAGCCTCTGAGTGCCTGATCCTACTGAACATGACCTTGGGAGAAGATGAAGTCAAGTGTGTGTGACCTGCTGGAGCCTCCCAACCAACAAGACTTATTCTCCCCAGGCCCCGTAGGAAGCCCAGGCCTGGGACTCCAGGAAATCTGGCAGCCAGAGAGCCCCACAGGCTCAAGGAGAAGCACAATCACATGGGTGCCATGGAGCACAAGCAGCAAGAGGTCTAGGTGGCCTCAGAGGTGAGATACAGAACAGATAGGTCACTGATGGCTGCTGCATGAGCAGTGACAGCAGACGGGGACATGGGGTGATGCTGAAGCCAGGTGGAGAGGCAAACACTTTAAAAGACCTAAAACAAACCAACAAGGAACCCCCCTCCCTGCCCCACATGCTCTTGGCTACTAGACCACTTTACTGCTCCCCTTTACGGTGAAACCACTGGGAAAAACCCACTCTGTTTGCCTTTCCTTGCCTCTCTCTCAATTGAGCCCTCCGCCCCACCCCCAGACTGCCACTCTCAACAACACTTTGCATGGGAAGCAATCCACAGGTCAGGTCAGGGCCCAGCTACTTGACCACTTGGCACTATCTGGCAGGGCAGCCAGCACCCTCCACCGGAAACCATCTGGTCCATGGCCCCTGGAACTCTGTTCTCTCCACTCATTGGAACTCTTCCTTGCTGGGCACCCTCCGGCCCACCGACACCCCAGCCCACCCCCCACCAATCTGCACACCAACCTGACTCCTCAGGCTCTGCAGGCAGCCACCCAGTAGCCCACTCAGGCCTCAAGTAGCAAGGATCAACGGATGCATCAATTACAGGACCATTGTGCACCCAGCTCTGAGGCCCCACACCCACAAGCCAGCTTGACTCCATCCTCCCAGCTCACTTACAAGAGCCTTCCCTGCAGCAGCAGCCCAAGTGAGAGCAAACAGCTACCCTGCTCCAGACCCTCCTCCTGGACTCTGTGCCACACTTAGAAGAAAATCCAAAATTCTTGCCGGGACTCCAAGGCCCAAGGAGCTGACCCCTGCCCAGCCTTTTTGTACCCCCCACACATACGCACACCTGCCCCTGCTCTGCCCAGGCCTCGTGCTGACGTCGTCTCCTCAGACCACCGAGTTAAAACAGCTGATCCAACTCTCCACCGACCAACTCCTACCTGGCCTTACTACTCTTGTTCCCTCAGTGTCTATCACACAGCCATTAATCACCTGTGTAGATCTAACTCCTGTGCAGAAATGCAAGCCCCATGAGCGCAGAGCCTTCACCTCATTTACCAGCATGTTCCCATCACCTGGCACTCAACCAGGACTTCTCAATAAACAAAAGGAAACATTCAGCTGACAGCTGAAGGAGCCAGAAAATGGTGTTAAAGGGGAAACAGGATCGAGCAAAGTTTTAACCCAGAAGAATATGTGTGGAGAGAGGAGAGAGGGGGAGGGAAGGGGGTTAAGATCAGGCCCCCACCCACAGGTGGGATGGGGAAGCCAAGCTTTGCAGGTGGTGGGGTGAGGGGAAGGGGCTCTGGAGACCTAAGGGCAGGAGGAAAAGAACAGATGCACAGACTGAGGTTTACACTTGAACAAGCTCTCAACTCCATTTGGCAGCTCGACCTCCCTCATCGAGAAGAAGCTAAGAGCAGCTGCTGGGATTGAAGACAGAGTCTCTGGGCAAACGGGGGCTGAGGGAGTCCCGGTTTGGAAGAACAACTGCAGGAGAGGGGCTGGGGAGTGAGGAGACCTGGCGGGCCTGGCTGTATGATGAATGGCCCAGAGACAAGCTGACGACACAGATATGGCCCACCCTGACTGCCACGGTGCCCTGTCTCCTTGAACCCTGAGCAAAGAAGAAAGAAAAAAAGTGCTCCAGGGATTAGAGGAGAAGTCAGGGAACATGAGATGCCCTGAAATAAAACAAAGAATCAGCAGGGTGTGACGTCCCTGCAGGAGAAGCAGCTGGAGAAGCAGTGTGCACAGCCCTGGAGAGCCAGGCACTGGATGATCAGAGACATCCATAGGGGCGGGAGTGGGGGAGGCTGGAGGGCCCTGGGGAGGGGCTGTATTTGGGAGGACAAGTCCTGGATACAGAAAGAAAGGGTTGGGCTCCTGTGGGTCACTCCCTAGACTTTCTACCTGGCAGCTGAGCCTGAGAAAGATGTTCCTTCCAACCAAACCCCACAACCCAGGGCCAAAGAGGGCAGAAAGGTGCCCACCTCCCGGGAGCCCCGGATGCCCAAGATCCTTCTTCCTCTCTCTCACTTCCCTGCTTTGAGCACTGGATTTGACACCTGACAGATACTCCAAGGATGCTGATTAAAAAGGAATGAGGGCACGCCTTTAAATAAATGTCTAGCAAGAACAGCATTAAAATAATGATCCTTTAGATATGAAGCTTACCAACAAAAACCCTCAAAAATGACTGTGATGATCTCCCTTGAAGTAATGTTCTACTTCAGTGAATGTCAGCAATCCCAGGGGGTCCCAAAGCAAAGTGATGTGAATTCGTCTGTATTTAGAATAAGCTACCCTTTTCCCTTCCAGGGAAGGGGCTACTTGTGAAAACAAAAACGGGGTCATGGTTCCAAAACGATAAGGGGTCACTGGCGTGATATCAGAAGGCTTTGACTGTTCAAAGGATACAGAGCTTTTCATCATCCTGAAATGTGAAGTAAAGTTTAACAAAGAAGGGGTGATCCAGCCGCGACATCACGTCTCTCTCTCTGGTTACATACGGGACTTTGTTCTCTTTGATAATGTGACGTTTCTCTAGAATTTTAACTTAAGAGAGAAGCAAGTTACTACAATTGGAAATGGTAAGAAAACACTAAAGACACAACTCATAAAGTAACAGATAAAAATTAAAGTTTTTCACAAAACGCACCCACCAGATTTATGATCTCTAAGACCAACAGTGTCCTGTCCCCTGAAATCAGCACAGAAACCTCCAGGGGCTGGGCAGCCAGGTGGCCGCGTACCCAGAGGTGCGCTGTTCCTGCATCCTAGACACTGGAGCATCCTAGCTCG
The DNA here is from genome assembly GCF_965194825.1 of Balaenoptera physalus. NCBI lineage: Eukaryota > Metazoa > Chordata > Mammalia > Artiodactyla > Balaenopteridae > Balaenoptera > Balaenoptera physalus. Next base: position 53,418,648 of record NC_138898.1, on the reverse strand, counting down.
CTGGAGTTAGTTACTTACTAGCATATTCCCTTGAGGTTGCCAGTTCTCGGGCCAGGACAACCTGGTTTGGGAAGAAAAGGGGGAAAAAGAAGAGAAAAAAACACCCAATGTAACCAGGGCACTGAGTCTCACAAGTCACCCTGCAACCAACCACACAGGCTACCCCGCCCCCACCACGAAATTACATTTTAAATATTTTTGGTCCTGTGCTAACAAACATAGCTGAGTGTCAATGACTAAGTTAATGTGTTCTAATAGTTAAAGGAAACACATGTATCTCTCAAATGTTTCCAGAAGGTTCCTCATCAGATGCCAACAGTTCCCCCTCATGCAGTGAAATATATATTCAGGAACATCTTACGACCAGCATAACCCTCACACAAACAGTAGGAAGAAGCAGCAAATAATATCTCCACAAGGTGCGTACTGGGAATTTCTTCAGAAAATAACTCTATGGATAGGTCCCCAGTACATGTTCATTGCAAAAGGCCACCCTGAATTTGGGCTTTTACAAATAATAGTTGCATTTCACTTGATGCCACTCTCAGATGCTGTAAATCCCATCCCTGCTACTGAGGGCACAGGAACCGCGGCCGGCAGACAGCGCCTCCCTCCAGCGTGCAGTCACACACATACACCCGCCCCCCACCCCCTGTGCCCTCTCCACAGCACAGCCCGGTCTTACACTCGACTTCGGGGACAGAGCACCAGTGGGGCCTCACACACACTGAAAAGAACTTTCTACACGAACACACCCTGGGCACAACCTGAGTAACGACTTCCAAATGCCTGATGAGCCCAGTCTGGCAGTGAGCTGGGGTGGTCCCCACCACCGCCAGCTGGTGCAAATTCCTCTCCTGAGACACCTACAGGAAACAGCCGAGGACCAGAGAGCAGATGAAAACCTGCTGACTCCCGGGAAATACCAGAGCCTCCGGGAAGACCTCTGGAGGCCCCTGGTTGTAAGTTATATCCCGTTAGGGAATTCTTCACCAAGTTCATCAGAAGTGACCCTGGAAAAGCACTGTGTGTAACCCTGCAGTTTTTAAGAAGAACAAGGTCGGATTATATGTGTTCAAGTGGAAAGATCTTAAAGATCTCTGTGGAGGAAGGAACCTGTGTGGACTGTTCTCAGGCGCTGGTGAGTCCAGGAGAGTGGGCTGGGGAAGGGCTGGCCTTCTCTAGGTTATGTACCGGTGTAACGCTAAATTTCTTCACAGCAGCATGCACTAGCTACGTAAGTAGGAAAAAGGAAGAAAAACACTGAGTACTAATATTTAATGGAATCCTATCTGAAGAAGATATTTATGTCATCTTTCTGTTGTGTGAACTCTGCATATTCTATGCAGTTTCCTTATGTCCCTCCACACGGCCCGGGCCAACTGCAGGGGCAGGAGACGTCAGGATCACCCTCAGGTAGCTGGTGGCAGTGGACCAGGCTTCCCCCTCTCCAGCGCAGGCTCCATCACATGAAGGTCCTGCCTGGGGATCCAGCCTGGGAGCTGCCTCCCCTGGAAACCTCATTTTAAGTTGTCTCTATTTCAGGAATGGTGAGAAGGAACTGAGGGTAGCACATATAATTTGAGACCCAAGGCTGCAGGATTCCAAACAGTACCAGAAAGGAGGCTCCAGGCTCACAGCACTTTCCTGGGCACCACCCTGGTGCAGGGATGACAAGAATCTCAGCTGGGGCTTTTCTACATCAGGAGTCTGTCACCCAGAACAGATGGCACCTACTTTTACCCACGGTGGAAACCCAGGGACACAGGGGAATTTCATAAATACAACCTCATTTTCCAGTCAATATAAATGTTCAATGAAGTACAGCTGAGAAAAGGAGAGAGAACACTTCTTCTTTTACTGGACTCGTGTAAGTAACTGTGCAGAACACCCCAGATTCTTTTCAAAATAGTTTTTTCTTTCTGAAAGGACCTGTGAGTACCAGACCTACCGGGGATTATCCTCAAAGTTGAAGGTTTTTATCATGAGAGCCCAACTCTTTCATTAACTTAAAAACTGCCAATAAAAAAATCTAAATTAAAAATGTAAAAGGAGCAAAAGTTAACACTTAAAACGATGTTGGGAACATGGGTGAGCCCCAGTATGTCATGTTCTTTGTATTTTGAAATATTTCATAAATGGAAAAAAAGAAAAGGAAAACAAATTTCACACGAGGTTTCTTCACAAAGGCCAGGCAAGAAAGTCTCATTATTCAGGAACCCTGCTGGCGTGAGGAGCTGCAGCTCATGCTGGGCCCAGCTCAGAGACCACGGCGGCAAGGATCTGTCTCTTCTGAAGGCACGGACTAAGACTGCGCGCCCTGGCCAGGGGACAGCGGCTCTGGCCTTCCCGAGCCTGCAGCAAGCCTCTGGCCCAGCCATAGCCACATGAGGCCTCCAACTCAGCAAAGGGCAGCTCTGAACCTTCATATCTTTGCTTTAAGAGGAAAAATACCACAAGATAGGTAAAACTCTCTCAGGTAACAAAAAGAATTACCCTGAGTGTGACGTGACAGTGCTGTGATAGTAATTCTGTCCATGAAACTGAGGACACAAAAATCTGGAAGCTAGCAAATGTCAATGGTGTACTGTTTTATATTTTAAAAATAACAGAGAAATAACAAAGGTCGTTAAATGTTTACCCAAAACTATGAAGAGATACACCAACACTAATGTTTACTCTAAGGAACAGGAAAGCTTCCCAGGGCCTTGCTAACAGGACACAATGATATGAAATGTAACTTGCTGACGCCTGGTTAGAATACAATCTAACTGCATTTTTTGAGAAAATTAAAAATAAGATCATGAAATGCCTTTTAAAGCTTTCCCCTACAAAATCATGAGCTAGATATTTAAACCACATGATCTGCCTGGTGGTAGCCAGCCCCAAGTCACCTTCACAACAGGAGAGGAATCCTCAAGGGTTTGAGACCCTCCTCTGGGGTAGAACACCACTGTGGTGTCTTAGTCCCCCAGCTCCAAGTCCCGAGGAAGGCCAGTATTCCCAAGGAAAACACCCTCATTCGATATACAGCAGCAGCTTATACTCACTGTTGAAAAAGAGCCTTCACCAAGAATTTTCCCAAATTTAAAGTCTTCTGGCCGTTTCTTCCGAGGCTGTGGTGGCGGCTGTGTGGCGTGTTGCAGCGAGTTGGCACTTGGCCGGGATTCGGCCGCGGTGCTGTCCATGGTGGGGCCCTGCCTGCTACCACAGCTGGGAACGCCAGGGGCCGTGCTGGACTCAGTCTGGGTCCTCACCATTGATGGGGACGGGCAGGAACATAATACCACGCTGGACTGAATAGGAACGGTGTCATACTGGTGGACACAGGAAAAAAGAGGTAAGATTCAAAGTGGCTCACCCTTCCTAAACGTATAAACTAAAGTGTTGACATCGTTGAAACACCACCAAGCACAGGGCAGGCCATCTGATGTTCTGCCATGCAGTTTGGGCCACTGCCCTCCTCTCTCAAGTCCCTTCCCCGCTCAAATCCCACCCTGCCCTGTCCTGCGTGCCCACGGACCCCACCACCCAGAACCTACCTGCCCTCACCCTCTCCCTCAGCACTGCGTAATTCTCCAACACCTCCCCCACCCCCACCCAGCCATGGCCAGCTGGCCTTCCCATCACACTGCCTGGCCTAAACATCATCTGTGGCCCTGTCCACAGAGAAAGCTGGTCCAACCCTGTGACCACGGTGTTTCCCATCCCAGAACCCCTCCCCTGCTCACCCACTCACATTTAATATAAGGCTAGACACACAGAAGGCACTCAGGGTTTGAACAAACAGACTAGCTTAAGACTGTATCCCAGACTTCCCTGGTGGCGCAATGGTTAAGAATCCGCCTGCCAATGCAGGGGACACAGGTTAGATCCCTGGTCCGAGAAGATCCCATATGCCACGGAGCAACTAAGCCCGTGCGCCACAACTACTGAGCCTGCGCTCTAGAGCCTGTGAGCGGCAACTACTGAGCAGGCGAGCCACAACTACTGAAGCCCACGTGCCTAGAGCCCATGCTCCACAACAAGAGAAGCCACTGCAATGACAAGCCCGCGTACCACAACGAAGAGTAGCCCCCGCTCACCACAACTAGAGGAAGCCCACACGTGGCAATGAAGATCCAAAGCAGAAATAAACAAACAAACAAATAAATAAATAACTATATCCCACAACTAAATAGAATTTTAACCTAGCAATCCTGGAACACAGAAGTATAACTTAATGGAAAAAAGAGCCCAAGAATTGCCAACTACACATAAAAGATATAGTTGATAAGAAATAAGCTGCTCAAAAAAAAGACAGTAGTGGAATAACTGCTTAACAATTTGAAAAATAACTGATTTAGAGCCCAACTGCTCACTACACACCAAACTTACCTCTAAACAAATTAAAGAATTATGTTTTTTAGTTATTTAAACAAATTCAAAAACCTAACAAGTTTTTAAATTTTTTCAATGCAATCGCTATTAAAAGAAGCTGGCTTCCTTGCAGAAATCGACAAGATGATCTTAAAATTCATATGGAAATTCAAGGAACCCAGAATAGCCAAACAATCTCAAAAAAGAACACTGGAGGACTCACACTACCTAATTTCCAAATTCATTACAAAGCTATAATAATCAAGATAGTGCAGGTCTTCCCTGGTGGCACAGTGGTTAAGAATCCGCTTGCCAATGCAGGGGACACGGGTTCAAGCCCTGGTCCGGGAAGATCCCACATGCCACAGAGCAACTAAGTCCGTGCACCGCAACTACTGAGCCTGCGCGCCACAACTACTGAAGCCCACGTGCCTAGAGCCTGTGCTCCGCAACAAGAGAAGCCACCGCAATGAGAAGTCCGCACACAGCAACGAAGAGTAGCCCCTGCTTGTCACAACTAGAGAAAGGCCACGCAGCAACGAAGACCCAACGCAGCCATAAATAGATAAGATAGATAAAGAGGAAAGGAAAGGAAAGGAAAGAAAAGAAAAGGAAAGAAAGAAAGAAAGAAAACAATGAGGTACTGGCATAAGGATACACACATGGGTGACTGGAACAGAGTCCAGGAATAAACCCGTATGTCTACGGCCAATCAATTTTTGACAAAAGTGCCAAGACCCTTCAATGGGAAAGGACAGTCTTTTCAACAAATGATGCTGGGACAACTGGATATCTACATGCAGAAGAATGAAGTTGGATGCCTTTCCCACAACAAAATTTAACTCAAATGGATCAAAGATCTACATGTAAGAAATAAAACTAGAAAACTCTCAGAAGAAAATGTAGGAGTAAATCTTTATGATCTTGGCAATGGTTTCTTAGATATGAAACCGAAAGCACAGGAACAAAAGAAAAAAACAGTTCAAAGGGACTTCATCAAAATTTAAAAACTTTTGTGCTTCAAAGGCACCACCAACAAAGTGAAAGGACAACCTAATTAAGGGAGAAAATATTTGCAAATCATATATCTGATAAGGGACTTGTATTCAGACTATATAAAGAACTCTTACAACTAAATTACAAAAAAACAAAAACCACACAGTTAAAAAATAGGCAACAAATCTGAATAAACATTTCTCAAAAAAAGACATACAAATGGCCAATAAGTACATGAAAAGATGCTCAACATCATTAGTTACTATGGAAATGCAAATCAAAGCCACAATGGGATTCCATTTCACACATACCAGAATGGCTAGAATCAAAAAGATAATAACAAGTGCTGATGAAGACGTAGAGAAATTGGAACCGTCATATTGGTGGTAGGAATGTCAAATGGTGCAACCACGTTGAAAAACATTACAACAGTTCCTCAAAAGGAAACAGGTATCACATAACCCTGCAATTCCACTCCTAGAAATGAAAACATAGGTCCACACAAATCTTGTACAAGCATGTTCATAGCAGCATTATACATAGCAACTAAAAGGTGGAAACAACGCAAATGACAATCAATGGATAAATGGATAAACAAAATGTAATCTAGCTATAAAATTGAACAGTCAGCCATAAAAAGGAAATACTGACACATTCTAAAAAACAAATGAACATGCAAAACATTATGCTATGTGAAAAAGGCCAGACACAAAAGCCCCATACTGTATGATTCCATTTATATGAAATGTCCAGAAAAGGCAAATCTATAGAGGAAGAAAAATTAGTGGTTGTCAGGGGCTGGAGGGGAGAACGGGGAGTGACTGCTAATGGGTTTGTTTTTGGAATGATGAGGATGTCCTGGAATTGGATGGGGATATACAACCTCATGAATACACTAAAAGCCATTGAAATACACTGTAAATGGGTGAATTGTATGGTATATGAATTATATCTCAATAAACTGTTATAAAAATAGCTATATCATATATGACCCCATTAATTTATATATAAGATCTCATTCAAATCTGTAAATCCTAAAGACTTTCTTTAACGAAGAAATGCACAAAGGATAGACACCAAAAAAACTCAAGTAACTAGATGGAGAGATACACCATGTCCTTGGATTGGAAAAATCAACATTGTGAAAATGACTATACTACCCAAAGCAATCTACAGATTCAATGCAATCCTTATCAAACTATCAATGGCATTTCTCACAGAACTAGAACAAAAAATTTCACAATTTGTATGGAAACACAAAAGATCCCGAATAGCCAAAGCAATCTTGAGAAAGAAAAACGGAGCTGGAGGAATCAGGCTCCCTGACTTCAGACTATACTACAAAGCTACAGTAATCAAGACAGTATGGTACTGGCACAAAAACAGAAATATAGATCAATGGAACAGGATAGAAAGCCCAGAGATAAACTCACGCACATGTGGTCACCTTATCTTTGATAAAGGAGACAAGAATATACAATGGGGAAAAGACAGCCTCTTCAATAAGTGGTGTTCGGAAAACTGGACAGCTACATGTAAAAGAATGAAATTAGAACACTCCCTAACACCATACACAAAAATAAACTCAAAATGGATTAAAGACCTAAATGTAAGGCCAGACACTATCAAAACTCTTAGAGGAAAACATAGGCAGAACACTCTATGACATAAATCACAGCAAGATCCTTTTTGACCCACCTCCTAGAGAAATGGAAATAAAAACAAAAATAAACAAATGGGACCTAATGAAACGTAAAAGCTTTTGCACAGCAAAGGAAACCATAAACAAGAGGAAAAGACAGGGCTTCCCTGGTGGCGCAGTGGCTGAGAATCTGCCTGCCAATGCAGGGGACACGCGTTCGAGCCCTGGTCTGGGAAGATCCCACATGCCACGGAGCAACTAGGCCCGTGAGCCACAACTACTGAGCCTGCGCGTCTGGAGCCTGTGCTCCGCAACAAGAGAGGCCGCGATAGTGAGAGGTCCGCACACCGTGATGAAGAGTGGCCCCCGCTCGCCACAACTAGAGAAAGCCCTCGCACAGAAACGAAGACCCAACACAGCCATAAATAAAAATAAATAAATTAATTAAAAAAAAAAAAAGAGGAAAAGACAACCCTCAGAATGGGAGAAAATATTTGCAAATGAAGCAACTGACAAAGGATTAATCTCCAAAATTTACAAGCAGCTCATGCAGCTCAATATCAAAAAAACAAACAACCCAATCCAAAAATGGGCAGAAGACCTAAATAGACATTTCTCCAAAGAAGATATACAGATTGCCAACAAACACATGAAAGGATGCTCAACATCACTAATCATTAGAGAAATGCAAATCAAAACTACAATGAGATATCATCTCACATCAGTCAGAATGGCCATAATCAAAAAATCTACAAACAATAAATGCTGGAGAGGGTGTGGAGAAAAGGGAACCCTCTTGCACTGTTGGTGGGAATGTAAATTGATACAGCCACTATGGAGAACAGTATGGAGGTTCCTTAAAAAACTAAAAATAGAACTACTATATAACGCAGCAATCCCGCTACTGGGCATATACCCTGAGAAAACCATGGTTCAAAAAGAGTCATGTACCACAATGTTCACTGCAACTCTATTTACAATAGCCAGGACATGGAAGCAACCTAAGTGTCCATCGACAGATGAATGGATAAAGAAGATGTGGCACATATATACAATGGAATATTACTCAACCATAAAAAGAAACGAAATTGAGTTATTTGTAGTGAGGTGGATGGACCTAGAATCTGTCATACGGAGTGAAGTAAGTCAGAAAGAGAAAAACAAATACTGTATGCTAACACATATATATGGAATCTAAAAAAAAAAAAAGGGTCATGAAGAACCTAGGGGCAGGATGGGAATAAAGACGCAGACCTATTAGAGAATGGACTTGAGGACACAGGGAGGGGGAACGGTAAGCTGGGACAAAGTGAGAGAGTGGCATGGACATATACACACTACCAAATGTAAAACCGATAGCTAGTGGGAAGCAGCCGCATAGCACAGGGAGATCAGCTCCGTGCTCTGTGACCACCTAGAGGGGTGGGAGGGAAGGAGGGAGACGCAAGAGGGAAGAGATGTGGGGATATATGTATATGTATAGCTGATTCACTTTGTTATAAAGCAGAAACCAACACACCATTGTAAAGCAATTATACTCCAATAAAGATGTTAAAAAAAAAAAAAACAAGTAACTAAGAGCCGAAAATGTGTGTTGTATTCAAAGAAAGTTAAAACACCAGAGATAGTGCCGTACATTTTTAATTACAGGAGGAGGCTGGGGGGGTGAATTAATAGATAAGAATTATGATTAAGTATGTGGGCAACACACAGAGACACCAAATGCTGGCAAGACTGTGATAAAGCAAGTATACTCATACAACTGTGGCTGGCACCATAAACCCGTGCTGCTGTTAAAACGTTTTTGGAAAGCAATATGGTAATTTGCCAACAAAGCGACAACACAACAGTTGTCAGTGAGATACACAAAAATACTAAAGTGGATAGATATACAGTTGAATATTCAGATGGACATTAAGAAAGGAGAATGTCAACGTTAAATCAGAAATACATAAAAGTTGTGCCCGCAACCATTAAAAAAAAAACTCTTTTGCAGTCTGAGTCTAAATTGTTCTAGCAGTGACATCATTAGCCTACTCATCACCAGACTGTTGTAGAACAACATGAAATAAACTCGGAGCACCCAGATTTGCTTCTAATAGTACTGCCCATTAAAAGAATCCAGGAGAGGACTTCCCTGGTGGCACAGTGGTTAAGAATCCACCTGCCAATGCAGGGGATACGGGTTCGAGCCCTGGTCCAGGAACATCCCACATGCCACGGAGCAACTAAACCTGTGCGTCACAACTACTGAGCCTGTGCTCTAGAGCCCGTGAGCCACAACTACTGAGTCCGCAGGACTACAGCCCGTGCTCCGCGACAAGAGAAGCCACCGCAATGAGAAGCTCGCACACCACAACGAAGAGTAGCCCCTGCTCACCACAACTAGAGAAAGCCTGCCCACAGCAACGAAGACCCAACGCAGCCAAAAAAAGGAAAAAAAAAAACCCAAAAACACCCCATTACTCATTTAAAAAAAAAAAAAAAAAGGTACAATTGAGTACTAAAGATATTAGAAAAAAAAAGAATCCAGGAGAGCACTTGACTCCACATCTTGGAACAGGAATAAGACAATCAACACGGGCCTGGAATCCCTTGCTACATCTGAAAAGGAGGCTGTCTGTGGTAGGAGGAAAAGGCAGGAAAGCTAACCTGTAGGGGTCGTTACTGGCCATGTTGTGACCCTGCAAACATAAGTACAGCTAATTAGAATGAGCTGAAACTGGGAAAAATCATGAGTCTGCAACAATACACAAGGTGATAAGTATATCAACATGGCAACATAAAAGCAGATTGAAAACAACTGAACACTCAATATTATAAATTTAAATAGCTAAGGGACTGTGGCCATACAAAGCTGTTTCTTATACTGTGTATATGTTTGTTCATAAAGGATAAAAATTTTCTCTCTCCATTAAAATAGGGAAGGGAGGGGCTTCCCTGGTGGCGCAGTGGTTGAGAATCTGCCTGCCAATGCAGGGGACACGGGTTCGAGCCCTGGTCTGGGAGGATCCCACATGCCACGGAGCAACTGGGCCCGTGAGCCACAACTACTACTGAGCCTGCGCGTCTGGAGCTTGTGCTCCACAACAAGAGAGGCCGCGACAGTGAGAGGCCCGCGCACTGCGATGAAGAGTGGCCCCCGCTCGCTGCAACTAGAGAAAGCCCTTGCACAGAAACGGAAGACCCAACACAGCCAAAAATAAATAAATATAAATAAATAAATAATTTTAAAAAAAAATAGGGAAGGGAGACTTCAGAGAACTATGAATAAGCCTGTAGAAAGTGCACCAAGAACAGGCAAGACAGGCGAGCACACAGTAACCAATGGTTTGCAGAGGGTGACAGCTCAACCACAAGAGAAAAGTTGATGGAGACAGAGACGCTCATCTTAAGATAAGTAAAAAACAAATCTAGACGGAACATCCTGTGACCCAAACATGATGAGCACGGAGGTGGAGAAGTGAGGCAGCAGATGGCAAGAACAGGCAGGAGTCTGGGCAGTCCCCGAAAGGCCATATAAACCTCGGCTCCACACGGCAGGCCAGCCCCGGGAAGGCCAGCTCAGGCAGGGTCACCCCAGAAGACACACCACATGCCAGCTCCCAACCAAGGAGCCACCACCAACTCTGGAGCTGCACCACAGCTGGGAGAGGGCAAGCTTCTTTTACTTATCGGTCTGTCAAGATCATTATCACTTCAGGTAAGGTATACAAATATGAAGGAATTAACCCAAGGCACAGTGTCAGTGAAATACTAGGAGAATATGACTAATTGGCTTTGTAAAAAATATCTAAGAGAATCTGACTTTTTAAATGTGGCACACAGCACAAACATGACCAGCAGTATAGGCTCTCTAGCTGGAATGGGAGTCCAAGGCGCACCATTTAGTTACGGCAAACTGCTGTTTTCTTGAATGCTCTATGGGTCCCAATAAGTCAAGCGTGCCTTATGCATTTCATAAACACTCTATCTCATGAGAGGTACCAAGGGCTGGACCAAGCTCTCTGGTCAGTCAGTACCTTAATAATTTGTCCCTATAAACAAAGCATACAATCTTAACAGAAGTGTAATCAAATTCAATAACTTCTCATGGAGATTAGCTGGAACTTTCTGTCCTCGAAGGCAGTGGTAAGTGAGGAAGAGGTCACAGTCACCACGCTGAGGCCCATCAAGAACCAAGATAGGCCTGGACTGTCCTCACCAGCCAGGCCAGATGCACGATGACCGAGAGCTGTGCCCAGGGAGCACCGAGAACCTCACAGGGTTCCCAGACACAGCCAAGGGGTAAGCACTCCCTGGGCCTGCAGGGTCATTCCAAGTGCAGACCCTCAGGCCCGGGACTGAGGAGCAGCAGGACTGTGTGACCCAAAGGGACACACACGAGAGAGGGGAAGCAGAAAGAGCCAGCACTTCACACAGCGCCGTCCCAGGCACTACAGCACTGCTTCCAACTGGCCTGGTCGCAGGCCCACCGGGGGCCATCGCTGCCCAACGGGATAGGGGAGGGGAGAGCACCGCCTGTCTCTGTCGTGCCCCACCCCCACCGCACCTGTCCCACCAAGTACGGGCCTGTTTATCGACCTCATCTAAGCTCACCTGTGCGCCCAGCCTCCTGCCAAGTGAGGCTCAAGGAGACAACCGGAGATGCACAGAACAGTGGCAAATGTTGCTTTTAATTCAAAACTGACAAGTGAACTACTGAATAAAATCTCAAACATGAAGTTTTTTGTTTTTTTTTTTTAAACCCCACATTTGTTTATTTATTTATTTCTGGCTGTGTTGGGTCTTCCATTTCTGTGCAAGGGCTTTCTCTAGTTGTGGCAAGCGGGGGCCACTCTTCATCACGGTGCGCGGGCCTCTCACTATCGCAGCCTCTCTTCTTGCGGAGCACAGGCTCCAGACACGCAGGCTCAGTAGTTGTGGCTCACGGGCCCAGTTGCTCCGTGGCATGTGGGATCTTCCCAGACCAGGGCTCGAACCCGTGTTCCCTGCATTAGCAGGCAGATTCTCAACCACTGCGCCACCAGGGAAGCCCAAACATGAAGTTTTTAAATAACAAAACGTGATGAGGTGACTCATGGACCTGGAAAAATGTAATCTTACATAGACATGCTTCTGGACCCAATGACAATTCTAGCAAAGGCGCCAACGTATGTGTCACATGAAGGTTTCTGGCACAGGCGAGGGACAACCCACTGCTTCTTCACGGAGGGCAGAAGCTCAACTCTGGGAGGGGAGGTGCTGGAAGTGACATCCAAGAGCAGCAAGGATGAGGAGGCAGGGCCTGCAGGCAGCAGGCATCCACAGCCACGGAAAGCAAGACCCGGCGTGACAACCACCATCAAACTGGCTACTCCAGGGACAGATGACCCAGATGTCAAACACCCTGGGAAGGCCCAGCACAGTGAAGAATTCTTATGCTGGCTTCAGGAATACTTACCGAGGAAAGCAGTCTTCAGCTCCAACTTCCATAATGATAACTGAACACGCGTCCAGCCCACGGAGAGTGGTCTCCAAAGACAGTAAAAGGTACGTCTAATGAAACACTGGTTGACAAGTACATGTTTCTGAGAGCTTTCTTTCCTTTTCATCAAAGTAGTTTCTATGGTTATTAAAAAAAGAAAAAAAAAAGGTCTCCAGAACAGGTCCTCAAAGGAGAGCACTGTCCCTTAGAAAATACAGGTTTGCTCCTGACCTCAGCTGGACCGACCCCACACACAGGTACCAACCAGGCGGCAGCCCTCGGCTCGCAACTCTGTCCATTTCTGGTGGACATGCAGAAATCAACCACGAGGTGCGCTGAAAATCAACATGCTGTCTCAACAGAGCTGGACCTGCCTCCAGATCTATGACACCGAGCAGCATCTGGCTGGGCAATGACAAGGTAGGAGGTAGAGCATCGTGCTGGATAAAACCTGCTCACGTCCTCCCTGACACCCGTCCATGATAAGCGCCACAGAAAATGCCCAGGCCACCTGTATACTTCCCAGAACCTGTCACAAGGTAAAGGTTGGAGCACAGGATTTTCCCATCTGTAAACATTAATGCACCTGATGCCAACTCTTACTTTTACAAGATGCCTGGCAAGTTCATCCAGCCCAAAAGCACAACTTCAATGAGAGGTTTGAAGGCAGCTGATAAGCCTCTCTTTAAGGGATACACACCACCTTAGTATAAATTAACATAAACTAGTAAGCCGTCTTTCTTTGTCATCCGCAGCTGGCTGAAACTGTCAGCATGCTCTGGACAGGTGTAGAATGTTCTGGAGCCTGAGCTAAACCATGCCCGCTTCAGTTTGGTGGGCACTGAAGTAAAAAGCTTGACTACAGTCAGAGGAGAGAAACAGTGTGTGTGCTCTGGAGACGCCGGCAGGTGGAAACGTGACCCTGGGGCCAGGCTGAGAGGGGGCAGGGAGAGAATGTTGTATGTCTACACACATATACCAGCCGGCCTCACCCCCAGAGCACAACCACCATCCCCCTCCACCTCAAACGCCCAGGACTCCGCCACTGCCCCCAGGAACCTCTCCGCCCCTTCATCCCCGCCACACACAGCAGGCACATTTTGCTGTTTGCCACAGCTTATAGCGCATCCCGCAGCGCAGTGCGCACAGTCCCAGGAGGGTCAAGGGGAGCGCCAAGACCTTTAACTCACTAGCACAGACAGCTCTGGAGTGACTAGATGTGGAGTGACTTCTGTAAAGTACACCCTGTTCTCCAAAGCCATGCTTTTCTGTTATGTCATAAAAATATATGCACTCATTTTGCTCATCAGTGTTTCTCAAAAAAGGTAAATTAACTACATTTTTAACCCAGTTACTCAACAAACATGGCTGCTGTGCTAGCGACGGTCCAGGGACTTGGCTGTAAGGCAGACGTGGTCCCTACCCCTAGGAAGCTACATCCCAACAGAGTGACAGACCCAGTATCATTTACAGAACTAGCAAATTAAAGCTGTGAGGGCAGCCATGGCAGAAGTGGATGAGTGCTGTGAGGCCGGAGCATGGGTTGGGGAGGGGCTGGGAGAGGGTGCTGGGGGGGTAGGGGGGAGCGGCCAGAGGGCTGCAGCAGGTCCAGGGGAGGGTGACAGCGGCTTAGATGTGCTGCAGTGGCAGGAAGGGGAATACTCATATACAGAATATGAAATATAATAATAGCTAATCATGCATCACGTGTTTCAAAATTTCACTTTCCCCTAATGTTTCAGATTCAAAATTCAGATTCAGCAGCCTTTATGAGTCAGAAGGAAAAACCAGTCATTCTGAAATCAACATCCAAGTGAAGTGTAGAATGAACTCCGGATTTTTGAAATGGCAATAACAGATGATGTAATACAGACAGACATACACACATACCTGCTTTTCCACCACATGCTTTATAAGAAACGGCAGGGCCACCACCAGCAGTTCATAGCAGCTTCAGTGATTTAAGGTAAATGCAGTACCCTCAAGACCACACTGTTTTATCCACTTCATCAACAAATATTCACTGAGCACCTACTGTGTGCCATGCACTGTTCTAGACACTGAAGATACAGCAAAAAACAAAACTGAGCCCATGCCCTCAAGAAGCCCACATTCTAGTAGGAGAAGACAGACTCCCCCCAAAAAACAAAAACCAGGTAAAATCTACAGTGTGTCAAATGGTGATAAATAACTGTGAGAAAAATACAGCAGGGAAGGAAGATGGGAGTGGTACAAACTTAAATAATCAGAGAAGCCCTTACTAGGAAGGTGACATCTGAACAAAGACCCGAGGAGGTGGGGAAAGCCTTCCCAGGAGAGGACTGGGCAATGAGAAAGCCCAGAGGCAGGAGCAGCTCTAGACTCACAACAGTCCAGCTTGGCCCTCTGGACGGGCCACCTCCAGACAGAACCTCTGGATGCCAGGCAGGACCTCAGGGTCCCTGAAACACTCCTCCTGGGGTCACTTCTGGGCACCTCAAACCACAAGGGTGGAAGCCTGAGCAATGGGACTTCCCATAAGAGTCCTGGTGCCTCCTGAACCAGAGTCGGATGCCAGCCTAACCCTGGCTGTACTGTCCCTCATCAGACCTGGGCCGGAAGATGCTGGACACCAGACCACTGCCGCTCTGGAAGCGCCACAGCAGCATCCGCTCTGCTCCAGCTTTATGGGCATGATGACACAGGGACTTGTCATGGGCAGCCTTTCTCCTTTGTGGAATTCCGCAATTTCCTTCCTGCCTCGGCCATAGCACGCCAGCCAAGTACCTCAGTGCAGGACCAGCTCTCATGGCCCCTGACGGAGAGATGTTCATAGTGACAACTCAGTGCTCATGCTTTCTCTTCCTGTAGTGATAAGTCGCTGGCATGGGTATGTTTTAATGAACAGTTTCACTTCTGCAGTTAAAATGATGCTCAAAATATTACCTTTTAAAGCACTTTAAAAGCATCAATTATAAAATGAAAAACCTAAGAAAAGAGCCCTCTTCCAGTGTGAAAAGCCCAAATGTTTATTTGTACTACAGCTATTATTCTAAAGGACTGATTTTTTTCACATTTGAGGTGGTAATTAAGCTACATAAACAGCACTCTCAGACGGTCTGCCATGATCTGGAGGACACTCACTATATGGTGGCCCAGGGGCAGAGGCGGGGGTCAGGCTCCCAAGGAGCTCCTTCCAGCCCTCCAGCCCTGGGCCCTGCGGAGGCAGTGCAGCCCTGTGTGCCCAGGCAACCCAGGGCCTTGGGAGAGTCACTCCCTCCCAGCAGAGCCCAATCAGCTTACCACCCACTTGGTGACCCAAAATTATGGTAAGTAAATACATCTGGTTACTCAACAGCTTCTGAAATTTAAGTCTCTGGAGAAATTTAAAGCAACAATACCCTGTCCCCCATCCTCGCCCTCCCTAATAAAATGGAGCTGGTCACAAGTTCTCAAGAACGCGGCTCTCTACCTGGTCCTGTAGGCACTGTGTCACCACAAGTCATGACTGCTGGCCTTTCCTACACACTCAGGTACACCCCAAATGCAAGCACCTCACACCCAAGAGAAGGCTGGGAGTTGCAGCCTGCCTCACCAACAGCTTCACACCAGTGGCTCCCTGTGGCCAAGGCCTCGCACTGACCAGGCCAGGCCCCAACCCCCACCCTTTCTCCCCCACTTCCCGGTACCAGCATCCTTTAAATCCCCCCACAGGACAGGACCCCTTCTGTGCTCCTCTCTCCTGCTTCCTGTGTGGCTGTCAGAACAAGCTTCCATAACTGCATGAAGTGGGAGCCATGTCTGTGGCTCAGCTCTACTGCGAACAAGGAAGGACAGCTGTTCTCAACTGCACTTGGCCAGGAAAACCAGCGCCACGAACATCCAGCACCTGGGATGTCTCCGGAAAAGTGGGTCACACCCCCCCAACTGCACTCAACATGAACCTTGTCCTGCACCTGTCACTGTGTCGCGTGACTGAGCAAGCAGGAGGGCGCCTGTGTGCTCACAGCCTCCCCAGAGCAGGACCACGACACCCTTCCGCAAGAGCATCTCTTGTAAGGAAGACAAACCCAAGTCTTAAACAACTGACTTCCAAATGAACTTGTAAAAATACTGCCCATAAACTGGGCGTTTTCTGTAGACTTCAACTGGTTTCACACCAATGTGTATATAAAAGCTTAGGATTTTCAACTTCTTTGACTTTTTGAGTGTTGAGTTCAGCAGTCTCCTCTTAGAGGTAGAAACCCTCAAGGGAAAATTAATTTGCGATGGAATTACATTTTCGTATCCACCAAAAACACATCAAGGTTCAATTTAACTATGCAATACATTGCTCAACCACTAAGAGAATTTCGGAAAATATGAACATCAAAATATCCAGTATCCAACATTCAAAACTGCTAAATGTGACAAATATTTGATTGACAAACAGATTAAAATGCAAATGAATTTGGGGCAAAGGAAAACAATGACCCACAGATTTCTTTTCTACCTCCATCAAGTCTCCTATACTAGACACCTCACCTCTTCCAAAGCTGCAGACAACAACTTCACTAACCCTTAGGAGACTAAACTGCCAGGTAAATGGAAGCTTATTTTTAAAATACAGAGTCATATATTTTTAAAGCGCACCTCAGACCTTAATTACCTGGTGGCAAGACAGTATTGCGAGGGTCAGATGAGGAAGTGGAGAGAGGAGGCAACTCAGCAGGTTTCAGAAGGCACTGCAAGTGTGTAGGGGAGAAGCCACAGCCAGTGGCCTCGGTGGCTTCCCAAGGCTCCTGCTGTGTCTAAACATGGGGTAGGGTTCAGCTGAAGAGATGATTTCTTCTCCAAAATGGTTCAGAGAGGTTGTGTTAGGAAGGAAGACTCATGGTTTCTCCTCCTCTGTTTTGAAATATAGTTTAAAACACTTTACAATGAAAAGTGATTTATCTGTTCATTCTATTAACAGATATTCACTTAGCACCTACCAGGAGCCCAATCTTACTTGAGCCCTAGGGACTAGAAGGAGAAAAGAAAACAGCAAACAGCCCCTGAGTCAGCACCAGGAAGCAGACGAGTTGACTTCAGGGGAAAAGGGTTGACTGATGTTCCTCAGATCCCTCTGGATCTTTCTTTATGTCTTTATCTCTTTAGGAAGGATAAAGTGCAAATTAAGCAAGGATTTCATATGAAGAAGAAGCTTGGGAGTTTGAAGCTAGACTCAGGGTTGGTGTGAAGAGAAACAGTCTTTCATCCTGAGGAGGGAGCCTGTCATTCCGCACCAGAGCCAAGGATTCAAACCTCGGGGCCTACACACCCCGTATTTAAGCAATCGCAACTAGATGCTTTAAACATGTCTTGGCTCTTAAGAGTTTAAAACTTCTACCTACAAACCTGCTGAGGAAGAATCTGACGTCACAAGAATAAATAGTTGCAAATGCTTAATCATTAGTTACTAAACTGTCCAAACCTTTTGCATATGAATAGTTGCTGCCTCCGACAAACAAGTTACAGGTACAAGTACAGAAGTTACCACCAGACTGTGAGAACTTGCACTCTGCCAGGTTGGGACCCCAGCTCTGCTCCTGACCGGCCATCTGACCTTGAATACACTAAGTCACCTCTCTGTGGCTCAGACTTCACCTAATGGTCAGGGATAAGGAGAACCGGACCTTCCAGGCTTGCTATGAGGATTTAATGAGTTAATCTACACAAAGCACTCAAGCTGACTCGGAGGGAGCACACTATAAACAGTTTTTTTGGTTTGTTTGTTTTTTAATCAATTTATTTATTTTATTTATTTATTTTTCGCTGTGTTAGGTCTTCGTTGCTCCACGCAGGCTTTCTCTAGTTGCGGCGAGCGGGGGCTACTCTTCGTTGCGGTGCGCGGGCTTCTCATTGTGGTGGCTTCTTCTGTTGCGGAGCACGGGCTCTAGGCGCGCTGGCTTCAGTAGTTGTGGCATGCGGGCTGAGTAGTTGTGGCTCACAGGCTCAGTAGTTGTGGCTCGCGGGCTCTAGAGCACAGGCTCAGTAGCTGTGGAGCACGGGCTTAGTTGCTCTGCGGCATGTGGGATCTTCCCGGACCAGGGCTTGAACCCATGTCCCCTACATTGTCAGGTGGATTCTTAACCACTGTGCCACCAGGGAAGCCCCTATAAGCAGTTTTATGATTAAATAACACAGAAGACAAACACACACACACACACACACACACACACACACACACACACACACACACACAGGTTTTCCCAACCAAGGGTCATCAGATCATAAAATAAGCTCTTCAAGACCAAAATGAAACCCATCCCCCTTCCACATACTATATTTATCTGTGAGTAAACTGAGTTAACTATATACTGAATTAGGAGGCCCAATTCTAACTGTGAGGCAGACAAAATGATACAGGAAGGCTGAGCTCCCTAACACACTGGGAGAGGAATCAAGATCAAAATCAGGGCCTTCTATGGTCAAGATGCTGTCACGCAGCTTAAGACTCCAGCCAGCAAGAGAAAGGATCCCAAACTCAAAAGGCTAAGCTGCCTTTAAATGCTGCCTGGGCGGAGTGTGCTCTGAAAGGCCCTCGACCGGTACAGCCAACACACCGCACAGAGGAACACCTCCCTCTAGGTCCCTGCATAAAGGGGGGTGGTAGACTGCCACAAAATCTGACCAGCTCATCCCCAAAGGGACACTGCTCTCAAGTCAGTTGTGCTCACTGGCAAAGAACATTATGGTAAGAACCTCCTCTCACCTCAAGAAAGTCCACAAAGCTAGGCCCAGCACAGAAAACCTGGCAGAGGCAGGGACAGCAATCACTGCCACCTTCCCCAAACCCCAGACCTCTACCATGAAGAACTAGAGTGAAGGAGCAAAATCGAGGACCCAAGGTAACTTAGCTGAAATCATGGGTAACCATGGGTAAGCCACACTCTCTCTGAGCCATAATTTACTAGTCTGTGAAGTGAGTTGTATAACACTAACCCACCCCTTGAGGGCTGCTGGGTGCCCACAACAGTCAGGAGCTCAAAGTTACTTTGTGAAATACATCTGTCTTGTGTTCACAGGGCAGACCAGGCATGGCTACTGCCTAAAGTGGTGGGAGGGGATTGCGGGGCATGGGTGCTTGTAACACAGACCATGCCACATGCTCCGCCCACATTAACCTTCAACCACAGGCAGACCGGGAGCTGGCCCACATGACACAAATGGTCACCAATGCTCTTGTGCAGCTCGACACACAGCAAAATGCACCTCATCCTAACCAGCATGGAACTACACTTAGGAGCTCCAGGTGGATGGCTGACTGGATTTAAATGAAGACCCGAGTAAGACTTTCTATTGTTCCATGGAGCAGCGTGGAGAAAGTGCACCAGGGGAGGGAGAAGCGTCTAGTGGGTGATCCCCGAGGGTGACCACTTAATCTGTCCTCCCACTCTCTTCTGCAGCCCCTTGGAGCCTCTCACCCAGCGAGAGGCAGGTGGAAGAACACAAGGTCACAGCTGCCAGCCGCCTAGCCAGCCGCCTAACGTCTAGTCCTCAGGCTTAACAGACCCCAAGACTCAGTAAACAATGTCTGAATTTTGCTAATAAACCGGTACCTTCAACATTAACTTTGTGCATACCACAAACATACTATGAAACACTGAAATACAGGATTTCTTTGCTCTTCTAACTTCCTTCGGATACTTTGGAATTGCATAAAGGTACACTTTACATGCCATTAACTTGATTAACATGAACATCAGGATGCAGGTGACTTCTGGGTTGGAAGGGAGGAGATTACAATCAGCAGAACCACTCAGAGGGCTTCTAAGAGCCTAGTAAAATCCTACGTTTAAAACAGGGTGGTGGACAGCGCTTCTCCACACGCTCAGCAAGCTGAGGAGTTCTGAAGAGCCGGGTGTGAGGCCTCTACACGCGACCCCCTGTGAGCAAGTGCAACTAGACTGAGCACAAAGGATAAAAAGGTGGCGTGTTTTTGACCCATCAAAAGGTATATATAGTTCTTTTCAAGGAACATGAACAACAAGTCGCAGCGAAAGTAGTGTTATGATTTCTTAACCCTGGATGTTTAGTTTCAAACCAGAAGCTGAAAGAACCGCTAAATAACTCAACCCCAAAGGAGAAAATAATCCATTCACCATTCCTGCATTTTAAGGAAGACACTTCCCCACTTCCACAGTGTCTGAAGGAGCTCCTAGTTCCTGGTTGCTGTCTGTCAGTACCTGATGGAACTGGTTTCAAAACTGCATCAAGAATCACAACTGGCTGCTGGACAATCATCGACAGGAAGACACTGGACTTCACGAAGGAGGATACCCCACATTCAAAGACAAGGGAGAAGCCACAATGAGACGGTAGGAGGAGCGCAATCAGAGTAAAATCATATCCCATAACTGGTGGGTGGGTGGGTGACTCACAGACTGGCGAACACTTATACCACAGAAGTCCACCCACTGGAGTGAAGGTTATGAGCCCCATGTCAGGCTTCCCAACCTGGGGGTCTGGCAACAGGAGGAGGAATTCATAGAGAATCAGACTTTGAAGCCTAGTGGGAATTGATTGCAGGACTTCGACAGGACTGGGGGAAACAGAGACCCCACTCTTGGAGGGCACACACGGAATAGTGTGCGCATCGGGACCCGGGGGAAGGAGCAGTGACCCTGGGGGAGATTGAACCAGACCTACCTGCTGGTGTTGGAGGGTCTCCTGCAGAGGCGGGGGCTGGCTCTGCTTCACCGTGAGGACAAGGACACTGGCAGGAGAGGTTCTGGGAAGTACTCCTTGGCATGAGCCCTCCCAGAGTCTGCCATTAGCCCCACCAAAGAGCCCAGGTAGGCTCCAGTGTTGGGTTGCCTCAGGCAAAACAACCAACAGGGAGGGAACACAGCCCCACCCATCAACAGTCAAGTGGATTAAAGTTTTACGGAACTCTGACCGCCACAGCAACAGTCAGCTCTACCCACCACCAGAGCCTCCCATCACGCCTCTTAGATAGCCTCAACCACCAGAGGGCAGACAGCAGAAGCAAGAAAAACTACAATCCTGCAGCCTGTGGAACAAAAACCACATTTACAGAAAGATAGACAAGATGAAAAGACAGAGGGCTATATACCAGATGAAGGAACAAGAAAAAATCCCAGAAAAACAACTAAATGAAGTGGAGATAGGCAACCTTCCAGAAAAAGAATTCAGAATAATGAGAGTAAAGATGATCCAGGACCTCGGAATAAGAATGGAGGCAAAGGGGCTTCCCTGGTGGCGCAGTGGTTGAGAATCTGCCTGCCAATGCAGGGGCCACGGGTTCGAGCCCTGGTCTGGGAAGATCCCACATGCCGCGGAGCGGCTGGGCCCGTGAGCCACGGTTGCTGAGCCTGTGCGTCTGGAGCCTGTGCTCCGCAACAGGAGGGGCCGGGATAGTGAGAGGCCCGCGCACCGTGATGAGGAGTGGCCCCCGCTTGCCGCAACTGGAGAAAGCCCTCGCACAGAAACGAAGATCCAACACAGCCATAAATAAATAAAAAATAAAAAATAAAAAAAAATAAAAAAAAAAAGAATGGAGGCAAAGATTGAGAAGATGCAAGAAATGATTAACAAAGACCTAGAAGAATTAAAGAACAAACAAACAGAGATGACCAATACAATAACTGAAATGAAAACTACACTAGAAGGAATCAATAGCAGAATAACTGAGGCAGAGGAACGGATAAGTGACCTGGAAGACAGAATGGTGGAATTCACTGCTGCAGAACAGACTAAAGAAAAAAGAATGAAAAAAAATGAAGACAGCCTAAGAGACCTCTGGGACAACGTTAAGCGCAACAACATGCGCATTATAGGGGTCCCAGAAGGAGAAGAGAGAGAGAAAGGACCAGAGAAAATATTTGAAGAGATTATAGTCAAAAACTTCCCTAACATGGGAAAGGAAATAGCTACCCAAGTCCAGGAAGTGCAGAGAGTCCCATACAGGATAAACCCAAGGAGAAACACACCGAGACACACAGTAATCAAAGTGGCAAAAATTAAAGACAAAGAAAAATTATTGAAAGCAGCAAGGGAAAATGACAAATAACATACAAGGGAACTCCCATAAGGTTAACAGCTGATTTCTCAGCAGAAACTCTACAAGCCAGAAGGGAGTGGCATGATATACTTAAAGTGATGAAAGGGAAGAACCTACAACCAAGATTACTATACCCGGCAAGGATCTCATTTAGATTTGATGGAGAAATCAAAAACTTTACAGACAAGCTAAAGCTAAGAGAATTCACCACCACCAAACCAGCTCTACAACAAATGCTAAAGGAACTTCTCTAAGTGGGAAACACAAGAGAAGAAAAGGACCTACAAAAACAAACCCAAAACAATTAAGAAAATGGTCATAGGAACATACATATCGATAATTACCTTACACGTGAATGGATTAAATGCTCCAACCAAAAGACACAGGCTTGCTGAATGGATACAAAAACAAGACCCATATATATGCTGTCTACAAGAGACCCACTTTAGACCGAGGGACACATACAGACTGAAAGTGAGGGGATGGAAAAAGATATTCCATGCAAATGGAAATCAAAAGAAAGCTGGAGTAGCTATACTCATATCAGATAAAATAGACTTTAAAATAAAAAATGTTACAAGAGACAAGGAAGGACACTACATAATGATCACGGGATCAATCCAAGAAGAAGATATAACCATTATAAATATATATGCACCCAACATAGGAGCACCTCAATACATAAGGCAACTGCTAACAGCTATAAAAGAGGAAATTGACAGTAACACAATAATAGTGGGGGACTTTAACACCTCACTTACACCAATGGACAGATCATCCAAAATGAAAATAAATAAGGAAACAGAAGCTTTAAATGATACAATAGACCAGATAGATTTAACTGATATTTATAGGACATTCCATCCAAAAACAGCAGATTACACATTCTTCTCAAGTGCGCATGGAACATTCTCCAGGATAGATCACATCTTGGGTCACAAATCAAGCCTCAGTAAATTTAAGAAAACTGAAATCATATCAAGCATCTTTTCTGACCACAGTGCTATGAGATTAGAAATGAATTACAGGGAAAAAAACGTAAAAAACACAAACACATGGAGGCTAAACAATACATTACTAAATAACCAAGAGATCACTGAAAAAATCAAAGAGGAAATCAAAAAATACCTAGAGACAAATGACAATGAAAACACGACGACCCAAAACCTATGGGATGCAGCAAAAGCAGTTCTAAGAGGGAAGTTTAGAGCTATACAAGCCTACCTAAAGAAACAAGAAAAATCTCTAGTAAACAATCTAACCTTACACCTAAAGAAACTAGAGAAAGAAGAACAAACAAAACCCAAAGTTAGCAGAAGCAAAGAAATCATAAAGATCAGAGCGGAAATAAATGAAATAGAAACAAAGAAAACAGTAGCAAAGATCAATAAAACTAAAAGCTGGTTCTTTGAGAAGATAAACAAAATTGATAAACCATTAGCCAGACTCATCAAGAAAAAGAGGGACAGGACTCAAATCAATAAAATCAGAAATGAAAAAGGAGAAGTTACAACAGACACTGCAGAAATACAAAGCATCCTAAGAGACTACTACAAGCAACTTTATGCCAATAAAATAGACAACCTGGAAGAAATGGACAAATTCTTAGAAAGGTATAACCTTCCAAGACTGAACCAGGAAGAAACAGAAAATATGAACAGACCAATCACAAGTAATGAAATTGAAACTGTGATTAAAAATCTTCCAACAAACAAAAGTCCAGGACCAGATGGCTTCACAGGTGAATTCTATCAAACATTTAGAGAAGAGCTAACACTTACCTATCCTTCTCAAACTCTTCCAAAAAATTGCAGAGGAAGGAACACTCCCAAACTCATTCTATGAGGCCACCATCACCCTGATACCAAAACCAGACAAAAACACTACAAAAAAAGAAAATTACAGACCAACATCACTGATGATATAGATGCAAAAATCCTCAACAAAATACTAGCAAACAGAATCCAACAACACATTAAAAGGATCATACACCACGATCAAGTGGGATTTATCCCAGGGATGCAAGGATTCTTCAATATACGCAAATCAATCAATGTGATACACCATATTAACAAACTGAAGAAGAAAAACCATATGATCATCTCAATAGATGCAGAAAAAGCTTCTGACAAAATTCAACACCCATTTATGATAAAAACTCTCCAGAAAGTGGGCATAGAGGGAACCTACCTCAACATAATAAAGGCCATATATGACAAACCCACAGCCAACATCATTCTCAATGGTGAAAAACTGAAAGCATTTCCTCTAAGATCAGGAACGAGACAAGGATGTCCACTCTCACCACTATTATTCAACATAGTTCTGGAAGTCCTAGCCACGGCAATCAGAGAAGAAAAAGAAATAAAAGGAATACAAATTGGAAAACAAGAAGTAAAACTGTCACTGTTTGCAGATGACATGATACTATACATAGAGGATCCTAAAACTGCCACCAGAAAACTGCTAGAGCTAATTAATGAATATGGTAAAGTTGCAGGATACAAAATTAATGCACAGAAATCTCTTGCATTCCTATACACTAATGATGAAAAATCTGAAAGAGAAATTATGGAAACACTCCCATTTACCATTGCAACAAAAAGAACAAAATACCTAGGAATAAACCTACCTAGGGAGACAAAAGACCTGTATGCAGAAAACTATAAGACACTGATGAAAGAAATTAAAGATGATACCAACAGATGGAAAGATATACCATGTTCTTGGATTGGAACAATCAACATTGTGAAAATGACTATACTACCCAAAGCAATCTACAGATTCAATGCAATCCCTATCAAATTACCAATGGCATTTTTTACGGAGTTAGAACAAATCATCTTAAAATTTGTATGGAGACACAAAAGACCCCAAATAGCCAAAGCAGTCTTCAGGGAAAAAAACGGAGCTGGAGGAATCAGACTCCCTGACTTCAGACTATACTACAAAGCTACAGTAATCAAGACAATATGGTACTGGCACAAAAACAGAAACATAGATCAATGGAACAAGATAGAAAGCCCAGAGATAAACCCACGCACCTACGGTCAACTAATCTATGACAAAGGAGGCAAAGATACACAATGGAGAAAAGACAGTCTCTTCAATAAGTGGTGCTGGGAAAACTGGACAGCTACATGTAAAAGAATGAAATTAGAACACTCCCTAACACCATACACAAAAATAAACTCAAAATGGATTCGAGACCTAAATGTAAGACTGGACACTATAAAACTCTTAGAGGAAAACATAGGAAGAACACTCTTTGACATAAGTCACAGCAAGATCTTTTTTGATCCACCTCCTAGAGTAATGGAAATAAAGACAAAAATAAACAAATGGGACCTAATGAAACTTCAAAGCTTTTGCACAGCAAAGGAAACCATAAACAAGAGGAAAAGACAACCCTCAGAATGGGAGAAAATATTTGCAAACGAATCAACGGACAAAGGATTAATCTTCAAAATATATAAACAGCTCATGCAGCTCAATATTAAAGAAACAAACACCCCAATCCAAAAATGGGCAGAAGACCTAAATAGACATTTCTCCAAAGAAGACATACAGATGGCCATGAAGCACATGAAAAGATGCTCACCATCATTAATTATTAGAGAAATGCAAATCAAAACTACAATGAGGTATCACCTCACACCAGTTAGAATGGGCATCATCAGAAAATCTACAAACAACAAATGCTGGAGAGGGTGTGGAGAAAAGGGAACCCTCTTGCACTGTTGGTGGGAATGTAAATTGATACAGCCACTATGGAGAACAGTATGGAGGTTCCTTAAAAAACTAAAAATAGAATTACCATATGACCCAGCAATCCCACTACTGGGCATATACCCAGAGAAAACCGTAATTCAAAAAGACACATGCACCCCAATGTTCACTGCAGCACTATTTACAATAGCCAGGTCATGGAAGCAACCTAAATGCCCATCGACAGACGAATGGATAAAGAAGCTGTGGTACATATATACAATGGAATATTACTCAGCCATAAAAAGGAATGAAATTGAGTCATTTGTTGAGACATGGATGGATCTAGAGACTGTTATACAGAGTGAAGTAAGTCAGAAAGAGAAAAACAAATATCGTATATTAACTCATGTATGCGGAACCTAGAAAAATGGTACAGATGAGCTGGTTTGCAGGGCAGAAGTTGAGACACAGATGTAGAGAACGGACATATGGACACCAAGGGGGGAAAACTGTGGTGGGGTGGGGATGGTGGTGTGCTGAATTGGGCGATTGGGATTTACATGTATACACTGATGTATATAAAATTGATGACGAGTAAGAACCTGCAGTATAAAAACACAAACAAGCAAAACAACTAATACTAAACTTTCATTGGGTTATTTGTAAGGAAATATGTTAATATAAATGTTTCAGACATTACATGAAATTTCTAAAAATCTTATATGTTCTGGTATAATGTTATAAGTCATAATCCTAGTTATTACTTTAAAATGTATATCTCAGAAATAACTAAAAAAAAAAAAACAGGGTGGTGGCACACGCAAGTTTGTTTTAAATTCTCAATATACACCCCTTATAGATACAACTGTAAATAATATTGCTTAAAAGGAACTTAATGAACTGTCATTTTTCTCTACTTCTAAAAATAACTTTTATTAAGCACTTACTGTTGTCACGCACACTTCTGAGCATTTCACACATATTATCACAGTCCTCAAAACAACTCTTGGGGGTAAGGACCACTGGCATCCCTTTTCACAGATGGAGGCACTGAGGCACACATCAGGTCCCTGTTCAAAGTCAAAAGCCCAACAGTGAAGCCAGATTCAAACCCGCTCTCAACCCTCCCCAGCTGGTAGAGGGTATGTCTGATGCTGATACTCCATGTGACCCAGGGAACAAGAAAGTAGGGCCCCAAATTGGCAGGACCTTCCTGGGAAGCATTCAGTAACCACTCCCATATCACATCTTAGGCTCAAGTCCTTCTGACCTGCCAACTTCTGCTACACTGAATCTAGTTGAAACAGTCAAATTCATACTAAGATTTATATTATGAAAACATTCATTAAGAAATTACTCCAAACAGCTGGAAACGGCCTATGTAAACGTCCACAACAGGACAATGGCTACTCATGGTTGACCCACAGTGGGGAGTACCACACAACCACTGGAAGTGGCTCATGCAAAACACTCAGTGAAAAACAGCAGGAGACAAAACTGTCTCAGATATACGGTCAGGGTCCCAATTTGATTTTTTTAAAAATACAGAAAGGAAACGATGACCCCTGGGTGAAGAAAAGATAGATCTTCCAGTTGGTTCCTGGTAACTATTAACCTTGATGGCTGCAGGGATGAAATTTGACCTAGGAGGGTCAGCAGATGCAGCACAGGGGCTCCAGGCGGTGGGGGCCTCTGAGGGACCTCATCAATGGCGCACCGACCACAGGGGCCACTAAGTCCTCAACAGACACTGGTGATACCACATGGGGCCCAGAGACCTTCTGCACTTCCTTCCAGGTCCATCAGTTCATTCATCCAGAAAAGACATGCGATGTATAAAAAGTATTTGCTAATGAGTAGATGAATAAATTAGGATCTTTTAGATACAGATCCTATGTGTGAGGAAGAAATCATTAACTACCACTGGGGGCCCAGTGTGGAAATCCTATTTCTGCTTTTAACGCCTGTCATCCTAGAGCAGTATCAGCAAAACAGCAGCACTTCAAAGACACTCCAATCCATATACTTAAGATTCTGTTTCACAGCCAAATAACTTGGATGAAATCTAGAAAGAATATGCATTAAAAGCTTTAGTAAAAAAGCTTTTCAGTAAAACCTATTATTAGTCAGAAAACAATAATATCAACAAGCTCTCGCCTTCTGTTTTACTAAAATAATATAACATATTAAACTTGACAACTAAGAAAAACTGAGTTTCTAAGCTCAAGTCACATTAATTATACACCACTTAAATATGAATCTTTCCTTGGGAATTAAACTCATTCAGCAAACGTTTTTCCCCTGCAATCTAGTTCGTGAATCTGAGTGATACCTAACTTGATCCAAAGCAATTTATCTTGAAAGTTAAGTGATGTGGTGAGGCCAGCAGGTACTGAGCTGTTTCCCCTTCTACCCAGAGGAGCTGAACCCTGGGGCTCCTCTTTCCCACTCTCCAGCTTCCAACCCCAGCTCCTTAAAGGAAACCTCCCTCAGCCTCCAAGACTGAAAGGTCAACGGCTAAAATAAAATCTAGAGCACATGGGCACTTTCAATGAAATGAGAACCGTTCTCTAGGGTTCCAGCCCTCCCAACCCCTCCCCTCCAGCCCCCCCTTCCCCTCTTCTGCGCTGGGGATCCTCAGCAGCCCCGTTACGTTCCCCTTGCTGACACTGACCCACTAGCCATGCCCTCTCCTCCTCCTGTGTCCTTCAACCTCAGTGGGGATTGCACTGTAATCTGTCCTTGCCGGCCCACAGCTTGTGCACCTCCCCCAGCAAGGTGCACGATCCTTGAAAGCAGCAAACGGACCTGTTGGAACTTCCCTAAAATGCCCTAGATTTTGTTTACCCTCCATTGGTGTTTCCCACACATAAACATACAACCACAGTGATATGGATAACTGTTCTAATCACCCAAACAGATTATCCTGTTTAAAAAAAAAAAAAAAGCCAGATTAATGTGGTCAGACTTTTGGTTTTTAATCCTCTGAAGCTCCTCTCTCTTTGAAATAGGAGAAAAACAAACCAGTGCCCAGAATGCCACTGGCCATATGTATCAACATCATCTGGCAGGAACACCCTTCCAGCAGTGTAAACTTACATGGTTTTGCAACGGAACGAGAGAGACCCAGCTTATTTCTAACTAAGAATGCCTATCCTGACACCTGAAAAGGCTCCTTTAACAGATGCTTTCCTTTCCTGGGCCTTTATCTGCAAATTCTGAATAACGAGTTTCTTATTGGGAACAATAATGGCCAACTGAGACAGAGAGAGACTTTGTCCCACTGTTAACGGCTAACTCCTACAGAAGAGCTTCACAACATCATCAGTGTGCAGAGAAAGATCTATTTTGTCTAGCATGACATTCATCCACACCTCCACCAATCACCAACTTAGAATTCAGTTACCAGAAACAAAGAGAGGAGGAGGAAGGAAAGAAGAGCAGGCCAGGCCAGTCCAGTCTCTATTTCACCTTCTCTTAGCCAACCCCAAACACGTAAACAGCCTCCGGACTCCTAGAGTCAGTCCTAGGGAGGGACTTCAATGCCTTCAGGCCTCTCCGATGCTGCCAGGAGCCCTCTCCGTCATTTTCTTCATAGTGCTTTGCCCTTATACCAGCGCCCTGGTCCTTCTTCCCACCAATTCCTACCTTCATAACTGTCTTGTTTTTGCTGTGGTCATGTGGAAACGACGTTGGAGGGGCAAATCCATAGATGGGTGGGAAAACAAACCAAACTCATGACTTTCCTGAATATGCCTATCTTCAGAGTTCTGGGCTAGAAGAAACTCCAAACTCTGTGCTTGTTTCAATCTAAAAGTCTCAAAGTAACAGCCCACAAGTCAGGCCGTGACTCAAGATCTTTAGACAGTAAACAACACCATAGCTTCACTTGAAAGAAAAAAAGCTAGAGAACATACCAAAGCTAACCACCTACTTTCACAAGGACCAGGTGATACAGATCTATCCTCCTACCTGCAAAGAAAGCACAAAGAGACTGAGCACACAGGACCTGAGCAGATGACGGCAAATGTTAATTAGATCACAAATAGCAGCCTCCAAATACTCCGGAGGGACACGGGCCTTCCCCGATTAGAAAGCGTTTCTATCAGTGGGTTCAGGTTCACTCGGCACCTGGGGACATCTCTGTCCCTGCACAGTGTCCTGGGAGCGTCCATGCCTGCAGAAAGTGGCCAGAGCAGGCAGGCACCTGGACCCCATGCCAGCTCTGACCTGGTACATAAGTCAGAAGCCCTCCAAGTCCCAAGTGTCTTCATCTGGAAACCAGAAGGATCCAACTGGGTAAGCATGAAGCTCCCTCCCAAAATAAAAATACTGTGGTCATCCTATGACACACAAACAGCAAGTATCAGAGAGCAGAGCAGGGCCATAGGCCTAATTCCAGTCAATCAGAACTAATCTTGTTTCATCTTTCCAGTGATAAGTCACATGGACATGAGGCACTCCTGATATACGCACTAGGGGCACCCAACTTCCTTGGGATTCTTCCTGAGTCCATAACCGCAGTTTCATCAACAAAAGACATCAGACAAACCCAAACTGAGGGACAGTCTATGAAATACCTGACCAGTACTCTTCAAAAGCGTCAAGTTCATGACAAACAAGGAAGGACTGAGAAACTGTCATAGAGCAGAGGAGACCAAGGAGACACAACAACCAAATGCAACGTGGTACCCTGGATGGGACCCTGCAACAGAAGAGGACATTGGGGGGAAACTGAGGAAATCCCAATAGGTTTGCAGTACAGTCAATAGTGTGGCACCAATGTTGAAGTCTTAGGTTTGACAGATGTGGCAGCGTTGTATAGATGTTAACATTAGGGGAAGTGGGATGATGGGTATTATGGGAAATCTGTGTTGTGTTTGCAACCTTTCTATGTATCTAAAGTTATTCCAAAAATCAAGTTTATTTTTTTAATATTTATTTATTTATTTTGGCTGCTCCAGGTCGTAGTTGTGGCATGCGCAATCTTCGTGCGGCACATTTACTCGCAGCATGTGGACTCTTAGTTGTCGCATGCAGGATCTAGTTCCCTGACCAGGGATCAAAACCGGGCCTCCTGCATTGGGAATGTGGAGTCTTACCCACTGGACCACCAGGGAAGTCCCTCAAGTTTATTTTAAAAATAAGTTTGTTTGGAGGCTATTTTGATAGCTTCAAGCAAACTTAAAGGATCTGAAAACATCCTGTGTCATTAAAAACTTGACTCAGGGGAATTCCCTGGTGGTCCAGTGGTTAGGACTCTGCGATTCCACTGCAGGTGGCACGGGTTCGATCCCTGCTCAGGGAAGCAGTGCAGCGCGGCCAAAAACAAAACGAAACAACAACAAAAAACAACTTGACTCAGAGTCCATACTGAATACTAATTTGAAAAATATAGGGCTACTGAAGGAAAATAATACACTTGAAAGGAAGGGAAAAAAACCTGACACTGAATAAATTCAGTATAAATTTCCAAATACCACCACCTTCATCATGCACTGTCCAAAAGACATCCGTGTTTGGAAGCACAGCAGGTCTCCCCGAGAAAGCACTAGGCAAGCACAGCCACCTGGTCTTCCCAGCACACAAGACGGCGCTCCCTCCTTGAACTTCCTCCACACTCAGCCACTTCCCTTCTCCCCTGCCCTCCGGGCTGCCCCTGCCATGAAAGCCCCCCTGCTCGGTGCACCCTGGGGCCAGGTTCTTCTGTGTTCCTCACTGCAGCAGCCCTACAAAGGCCGGCCACCCCCTCCTGGCAGAGCACTGCCCTCCCTTCTGGCCGCACTGTTGACCATTTCCCCTCAGCCCCTGAAGCGGGGCCATGGTTAAGGGGGTCACAGAGGGGTGAGAGTGCGCACGTAGGCTGCCCCCCACCCACTGAGCTGCACATCAGGTCCTTTTCACCCAAGGATTCCTTCAGGGCATAAGCATGGAGCCCTGTTCTGTTGATGCCTCTTCTCCTAACTCACCACCTGACCATCCTCACCCCCCACTCCCCCGA
Source organism: Balaenoptera physalus (assembly GCF_965194825.1). Lineage (NCBI taxonomy): Eukaryota > Metazoa > Chordata > Mammalia > Artiodactyla > Balaenopteridae > Balaenoptera > Balaenoptera physalus. Next base: position 53,386,445 of record NC_138898.1, on the reverse strand, counting down.
AACACAAAGCTCAGTGCCAGCGCTTCTGGGTAAAAGAGTTTTCTAAGATTTAAAAAAAAAAAAAAAAAAAAAAAAAGCACTTAGATTGTATGAGTTTTGTTTTTCTAGGAATGAAAATAAATGTGTTCGCAAATAAAATCTATATTTAGATGCACAACTTTAAAACTGTATATCTGATAATAACAGCTATGTACATACAATCAGCAGACTATAATTTTGACCAACGAAAAAAACCCATGAAAGAAAAATGCCAAACTGCAGGAAGAAAAAAATGAGTTAACAATGGAAAAAGAGGGTAGTATGGGCTGAGCTTCTGAGACTGTGCACTGAGGAAACAGTTTATTCTCTCAGTCTCCAGTCCAGGCTAAGTCACAGGCCACTCTGAGAGAAAAATGCAGAATGGATAAGGGCTCACCCTCTGGAAGGAAGCCGGTTAATAATGACAGGACCCCGGAAATGAGCAGTTATCAAGCTTCCTGGCTTGCTAACTTACCTGCTTCCCCAGGGCCTAGCTGCCACGGATCAGACTTTCCTAAGAACATGCCTGAGCAGAGCCAGTATTCGGGCAATTTTCCCAAAGACTGGGCTGTTCCCACCATTTCCCAAAGGAGAAGCACTGCTCACGGCCAGTGCTGGCACACACTTAGGTCTGAAGTTCCCATCCACTCCCGCCCTCCTCCTAGGTTGGTGGCTCTCTCACTCACACTCGTTCACCCCACATCCGTGCACAGGTGCATGGCAGGAAAACCCAAGACAAGGTGGGCTGCTCAGACACTGAGTGTTGGGATCCCCCAGGACCACCAGCCGCACAACCATCTCAGGAAGGTGGAGCCCCTCACAGCCAGGGGCACAGCTGTGGCACTGCACACACCCACAGAGCATGTGCTTCTCTTAAGACAGGACACTCTTAGAAATTAGAGCAAAGCCAAGGGCTGGGAAAAGCTCTCTCTGATCTTACCCAAAGCAGCAAAGAGAGGTGTGCCAAAGGGACCGCAGAGCAGGGTGGCTGCTTCCGTCATGAGGGGAAAGCAGCTTGGCTTCTGGTCAGAGAATCTGCTAGGGTCATCCTGATCCTCAGGGCCCACCTGCAGGGTCCACAAAGCCGACGCTGGCTCTTCTACAAGTTAGATACTCAGGGTCTGACCACATGAGGACAGTGGTCCATGGCAGGGCTCACCCCTGCCTGTTGGCACAGCAGGGCAGCAGTGCCAACATGGAGAGCCTCAGCCCAGAATACTGTATGCTTGACACTAACACTTACTAATCCAGATTTAACCTGACATTTGATCACCAAAACTTCCCAGGAAGGACTATAGTATAAAAAGGAACCAATGGCTTTCAAATACAACCTTTCAAGGGCTGAAAAGTGGTAAAAGGGTAGGTGGTATAATATATATAGAGAAAAAAGAGCCATCCATTTTTTGAATTATATTTCCTTAGACAATGAAGAAATGGTACATGGGACCATGTTTTTAACCATCTGACTTCTTCCTAGTTTGGAATGCTTTCATATTAAGCAACAAACAGTTTATGATGAGACCCTCCATCCCTCAAACATATACAGCTCTGAACACAGGGAGTCAGAATACACATGCAGGATTCAGAGATGTCTTTGTTAATAAGTAGCAAAAATGGTAAGACAAGCTTGTCACAAATATGCCGGGTATGAGAACCACGAAGAGAAAGCGTGAAAAAGAGTAACAGAAACCATCTAGACTCCAAGTTTAGAGAGATATATACATAACAAGGTACAGAACCTGTTTTCGAGAATCAAAACATTGAATATATAACAAAAGCTGATGCAGACCAAAGGGCCGTAGGGGGGACACAAAGAAGCTGATTGGCCAGAAAAGGCTTCACAGCCAGGGGGTGGGGAGGCCGGTGTGTTTCCACTGAGGGGAATTTCTTCAGGCAAAGAGGAAGGGCCTAAAGAGGAGAACCTGGCAGCCAAGAACATCCTGGACACTGTCCTGGGCTTTATAGGCTGGGAAGAGAGGCCACATGGCACGGGCAACTGAATGACGCTCGCGGAGGAGGAGCTAAGTGACACGCCAAGAAAAGCAGGGGAAGTCACAGGAGCATTGGAATTTGGGGACCCCCACTAGCAACTCACTTCCTCACCAGGAAAGGGAAAACTAGGGAAAAAATGTGTCAATGTTTTCAGCCCCACAGGCGAGAGCGTGTGATGAGCACGCAGTGCGGCCATCCCCCTCCAGACATAACTACTTCCTTCACTGCAGGAGGGCGTCCACAGCCACGCCACCATCGAGCACAAGAACCGACTGCACTTCAGACCCGATGCAAGAGCAAGGTCTGCAAGGTAAACCTCCCCCTGGACGGGGCAGAGTTCCCAGGTCCACTGCAGCCCCTGTTATCCCAAATCTTCCAGAAACAGGGAGGGAAGATAGAAAAGTTAACTCCAAGCCCCTTTTCCCACAGGTTTCCACTGCAGGTCAAAGCACTAAGGAGAACTTCAATGCGGCTTCAAGCCTCCCGGCGAATCTTATCAACCATATTTGACAGCATCCAATATTAGGCTGTCACTTTGAGATACAACTCCTGCTGCAGTAAAATTAATTCCAAAAAAGAAAAACAGGTTGAAGAATGAGACTTTAACAATGAATTCATTGTTAAATAAGCTTTTACCCAGATAGATTCTGACTGAAATACTGCCAGGAGAGACACACACACAGCCTCTCATCAGCCCTCTCCAGTGTGGGCAGACCTGCCACCAGCTCCACAAACAGGCGGAAGACAGGGACCTCCAGACATACCTTCAAACCACATCTTTAAATATTTCGAAGGCTGCAAGTGGCTGGTACAGAGGGCACACAATCCTATCTGTAGGATAGGGGAGGTCACCAGGCCACCAGGAACTATGTGCTCACCTTCATCAGGCCCCTCGACTACACTCCAGATGGAAACCACACTTGTTTGTTCTTCTGTGGGCCATGCACCCAGTCATGAGCTGCTAAGGTCAGATTTGTCCCTCTTTTTCACACACAGAGTTTGCAGTGCTGTCAGTTCTCGCTTCTGTGAGCCTATGTGTAATTCAACTATTTAAACAGAAACCTGAATCAGTTGCTCTGATAAGGGATTTGAAGCCCACAAATGTAAGTGCTTTATAATGAACTCTCTCTCTTAACACATTCAAAACAACTTGGAATTTCTTGGGATAAAAATTCCATTTTAGGGACTTCCCTGGCGGTCCAGTGGTTAAGACTCTGCACTTCCACTGCAGGGGGCGCGGGTTCAATCCCTGGTCGGGGAACTAAGATCCCGCATGCCATGCGGTGTGGCCAAATAAAAAATAATAAATAATAAAATTCCATTTTAAATTAGAAAAATTTTCTAGACCAAGAGGATGGAAGCAGACTTCATGCAACTATATAAATGCAACCAGCGTCGAGCACAGAAAACAGACCCCCACCCACCCCCCGCCAAGAACCACCATGAACCCAACAGGTCTTTCTCCTCTAAGACATCATCATCAGAACATGTTCCCCACTGCTCTTGAGAAAATGCACTCTGGCTGTTGTTTCATCTAGAGACTGGATACACGACTGGTTCTCAATATTTAAGTTAATTTTTTAAAGGGTTTGGTATCACAGTGAACAAGAATGCAATCCAGTTACGGAAGAATGCACTACTGAAAAGGTCTTAACAACACATGTCCAAAACTTACAGTTTCCACACCAGCACTTCCTCCCCGGTGATCTGTCCTTTGAACCTGCCTTCAAAACAACTGTGCTCCGCACCCCTATGGCCAGCTGTCATCACAAGGGCAGGCGCAGAGCACGCACACGTTGGCCCCAACCCTCACACCTGCTGAGGGAATCATTTCTGCATCAAGTGTTCCTCAGCAGTGGCTCCTTGCTCCATAGTCACAGAAGTGAAGTATCACGTGGGATTCCATCAAAGTCCGTTTCCAAAGAAGATACTCCTCAGGAAGGGACAAAATGTAGGGCCAGTGGAGGCTCTCCTCACACCATCAACTCAGAAGGGACCAACGTTGTTCACCCCCTCATTTCTGCAGCGCTTCCCAGTTCATTACACACTTGCCCTACATGCACCCAAACCCCGCGTTAGGTGGCTCAGCAGACAAAGGCACAGATTGAAGAGGGGGACCCACCCAGGAGCTGCCTTTTCCTCCTCCCCAAACCTGTGCTAAAGGCAGCCTAGACTGTGTATACTGACTCAAGTCTCAAGTGCCACCGCCAGTCCACCCTGCCCCCCACCCCCGTCATTGTAACCCATTATCCTGTAGTATGTTCTTCATTACACTTATCATTATATAAATGTATCTTACATATCTAAAAAAAAAAAAGGCAGCCTAGAGGCCAAGTCCTGCTTTGAAGAGCTGCCCAAGGCCTCTTTTCAGATCCCATATCGCCACAAGCTGCTGCTGTCATCCTTCTTATAAAACGCATGTCAGAAGACTGAACAAACCTACACTTCCACCTTTTATTAGTATAGGGACCTCACCTTGCCACCTCTGGACTCGGCTCAGTAAGTGCTGTAGGGGCGTCACAAATACATCATACTGCACGAGGCCACATGAGAAGCTCCCCAAAAGGGTGTGTGAAAATCAGAACCCACTTCTTTCCAAGTTCTCTGCCTTCCCCACTGGCTTCCCACACAGATGCAGCCACCCTTGCAAAAGCCACCCTAGAGTGTGCAAGGAACCACTCTCCCTAATCAACAGTTTTACCTTTAACAAAATCGTTGCACAATTTTTTAAGAAGCAAGGATTCCAAACCTCACCCATTCAGAATATCAGCCCTCAAATAAGGAGGAACCAGAGCCTCTTTCCAAACAGCTGCTTTCTGACAGCGTGAGGCTGAAACAGGGTCCAGGGGTCACAGAGTTCAACCATCTGCCCAAAGAAATAGCTAAGTGTGCTGTCCTTCCACGAGAAGATGTCCCTCCTGCCTCCCACACGGCAGTCCGAGGACACACACAACCCCCAGGAAGACGTCCTGGGCAGTGGCACTGAGGACTTCCCCAGACAGAGGGCTGCGACCCTCCCTCAGGGCGCCCCTCCCAGGAGGGGCAGGGTGGCACCCAGGCCTCTGCCATCGCTCAGACGTGGGTTCAAACTGCACTCTATATATCAGGCAGGTCCTTAACCTCTCTGCACTGTGGAAACTGAAGTTTCTGCACCTGTAAAATGGGAGCGACACCTATCTCACAACACTTTTGACAGAAGTCAAGCAACACGGTGTGAGCTATCTTGCAAAGTGCCTGCCTTGACGTAAGTGCTCAATAAATGGTTCTGACAGCCTCTGGCTCACCGTAGTACCAAACTGGGCTGGGCCATTTCCAGACTTCCCAACTCATACTGCTCCCCCGCTGCCCGTACACACGTAAAGAAGTGGGAAAGTAACTGGGATCGGGGCCTCTCCTAAAGTGCCACCTTAAAAATCCAGGTGCAAACTCACTTGAACAGTGCAAATCTATCTGTCCCCAGATGAAAAATCCACTACTGGGGGCATCTTTGCCGTTATTGATGGGAAATACAGCATATTCTCACATACATGTGGACAAATGTAGCTGATGAAAACACAAAAGCCTAGTTCCTCTCACTTCCTGATGGGGAGGTCCATCCTTTATTCTGTAATTCATTTCTTCTCACCGGATTCCAGTCTTTTTGTACTAAAAAGCTGCCTTCTGCAAAGAAACTCCAGATGTCAAGTGTTCATCACATGGAACTACCAAGACTATGACACGATATGCTCTTCCTCTTCCCCTGGACGCCATCAGAGCGCACACCTTGTACTGCAATAGCATCACTGTGTGAAAGTTCGTCTTACAAACTTCCATGATCACTGTCAGCCCCAGCCGCCACTGAGGTCCGCCAAGCAGCCTAACTCGTGTTTTTGCGCTTTAGCCCAGGCACCCCGCGGTACAACCACACATGTCCCAAGAGTCAAAGACATCCCTTGGCCTTTCACCATTTTTCTCAACTGAACAGGTCCTCCTCCTCTCAGACTTCAGAGTATCACCCATCTCTACAAAGCAGCGTTCTCAACCTCAAGTCCACGGACCAGCTCCAGAAGGATCAAGAGCCTCCTGAAGTAACTACAAAATTCAGTAAAGCCGTGCGGTTTTCTCAGGAGGGGACTCAGATCTTGGGTCAGATTCTCAGAAGGGCCCATGACCCCTCAGAAAGATTAACAGCCGCTACCGTGGAAAATAAGGGGTAATGTAAATTTCTTGGGTTTTCCCTCATTTAAGGGATTTGCCTTTTGAACCAGACTTTGCAAGCTGTCTCGACATTCTTCCATTCTTCACATTCGCATACAAGGTATAAATCCGTAAACCATCTTCCCAAGACTCCCGAACTTAACCGAGGGCAAACATAAAAACACTAGGGATACTTTTAGCAACAGAGAGAAAACACAGAAACACTAACGATACTTGCAGCAAAACATTTAACCCAACAAGTGCTTTATCTCTTTCCTTCCCCCTAAAATCCTTCCGCCCGGTCACGCTCACTTGCCCGCGGTGGTGGTTTCAAGGCCGGCCTCGAGGAGGCTTCCCATCACACCGATGCCGGTGCCGGAGCGGAGCCCCGAGGCATGAGAAGCACCGAAACGCCGCCCCACCGGGCCGGGAAAGGAGCATATCCGAGTGTATCAGACTCCACCCCAACCGAGAATTCGTAGGGGCCCGAGCATCAGGTGCTTCGAGCAAGAACTCTCACATCCCGCTTTCGCTGCAAGCGGAGGCACAGGGACCCCGTCCCAGGTGAAGGCCCGGGGCGGTTCCTCTGCAGACAGAACGAAAGGTAACCCCGGAGGCCTGCCTCAGGCCGCGCCGCGCCGAAAACAAACTTTCCAAGCACTTCCACCGCGACGGGCCGGTGACACCTCCCCGGCCTCCCCCGCCCTCCGCGCGCCTGTCAGCGCCCCCGCCGGGCCGGCGCCCGCCTCACCCGGGCCAGAGCTTCCTGCAGCAGCCAAGCGGCGTCCCCACGGCGCCCACGGTCCCCGGCCCAGCCGCTCGCCGCAGGTGAGGCGCCGCCCGGCCCCCGGGACCGCGGGCCGCCCCGCCGGGCCCCGGCGACCGCCGCGCTTGGCGGGGTGACGGGCCGGCGCGCCCGGGCGGCTGCCGCGCACTCACCAGCTGGCTGGTGGTCCTGGCCATGGGCCCCGCGTCTGCACGGGCGACTCCCCCGCAGCGCTGCGCGGCTCGGCGCCTCCTCAGCGTCCTCCTCCCCGCAGCGGAGCCCAAGCAATGGCCGCCCGCATCCTGCGCCCGCCCCGCGGCCTGCCACCCCCAGCGCCGCCCCGCCCCCGCGCGACGCCAGGCGGGAATTCCGCCGCACCGCCGCCGCCGCCGGCGCCCATTGGTCACACTCACCGTCGCTCTGCCGCTGCCCCGGCCAGCCCAGCCGGCGCCTCCGAGCTGCATTTCCGGGTTGGGGCCCGGCAGGCGGGAGAGGTTCGGCCCCGCCTCGGGCGCGGGGTGTTGGGGGGGAACCCCGCGCGAGCCAATCCCAGGGCCGCAGGGTGGGGCCGGGCGCGGGACCGGGCGAGCTGTCATCCCCGCTGCCAGACAGGAAAACTGAGGCTCGCTGGGGTCGGCCCCGAGGGGGGAGTGGGGCTGGGCTCCAACCGTGCAGCTTCGACTCCGGAGCGGGGCTCTGAGTAAACATCGAGAGGAGCAACTTCACTAGTTGCAAAACTAAGAAGTGTTCGCGGAAGGAAATCTAAGCTCTAAAGCCATAGCTATAAGGCAGAAAGCAATCCCATCTCATCACTGCTAATAGTCCCAGGGACACCTTCAGAACTTTCTACTCTGCTTATAAATTTTTTTGGAGCTGTTGTTGTTGACGATGATGATGTTGAATTTTTTGGTAGTTGTTATTGTTGTTGATGACGGTGATATTGTTGCTTTTTAAAATTGTGGTAAAATACACATACAATTTACGATCTCAACCATTTTGGAGTTCAGTGGCATTAAGTTCATTCATTCACTTTGTTCTAAGATGATGTTGTTTCAAACAAAATTAGAATCGCCTTGCTACCTGAAGGTTTGCATATTTTAAAATAACTTTTTTTCTATTTCCAAAAGAAATACATGTTCATTTTTTAAAATAATGATTTAGACAATACAGAGAAGTAACAGTAAGATAAGTGAATCCCTCATCCCACTGGCCAGAATTAATTGTTGCATAGCACTGATGGCTGCGAACATTCACTTGGTGCTTACTCTTATTAAGGAATTTTCATGTCTAGGGCTTCCCTGGTGGCACAGTGGTTAAGAATCCACCTGCCGCTCTTTTCTCATCCCCCATCCTATGTGTGGTTGAATTTGCTCCTCGCCATGTCTTCTCACAAGACCTTCAGGATCAAGCGATTCCTGGCCAAGAAACAAAAGGAGAATCGTCCCATTCCCCAATGGATTCGAATGAAAACTGGTAATAAAATCAGGTACAACTCCAAGAGAAGACATTGGAGAAGAACCAAGCTGGGTCTATAAGGAGCCTCACATATGAAGTGGCACACATTTATGCTATCAATGTCAATTGCATCTTACTGTATCATAACATCACTAGTGTCTGGAACAGCTGCCTGTGTTTGATGGGAGAAATGGAATGGCTCTCTCCTCTTTTTTTGATCTTTCCTCACCACTGTTCACTGTGTAACTCAGTAATAAATATAAAACCTTTTGTTGGAAAAAAACAAAAAAGAATCCGCCTGCCAATGCAGGGGACACGGGTTCGATACCTGGTCCGGGAAGATTCCACATGCCGCAGAGCAACTAAGCCTCTGCACCACAACTACTGAGCCTACGCTCTAGAGCCCGCGAGCCATAGCTACTGAGCCCGCGTGCCACAACTACTGAAGCCCACATGCCTAGAGCCCGTGCTCTGCAACAAAGAGAAACCAACCATAATGAGAAGCCCGCACACTGCAACAAAGAGTAGCCCCCGCTCACCCCAACTAGAGAAAGCCCGTGCCCAGCAACAAAGACCCAACGCAGCCAAAAATTAATTAATTAATTAATAATAAATAAATAACCAATAAAAAGGCAAATGTAACCCATATCCCTCAGAAGGCTCCCACTGTTTTTTTTTTTTAATTTATTCATTTATTTATTTTTGGCTGCGTTGGGTCTTTGTTGCTGCCCACGGGCTTTCTCTAGTTGCGGCAAACGGGCTACTCTTCGTAGTGGTGCGCGGGATTCTCATTGCGGTGGCTTCTCTTGTTGCGGAGCATGGGCTCTAGGCACTCAGGCTTCAGTAGTTGTGGCACACGGGCTTAGTTGCTCCGTGGCATGTGGGATCTCCCCGGACCAGGGATCGAACCCGTGTTCCCAGCCTTGGCAGGCGGATTCTTAACCACTGCGCCACCAGGGGAGGCCCAGGCTGCCGCTGTTTTGATACTCACTTTTTTCACTTACCAGTGTATCATCGTGTACCCTGTCTAGCTCTCCTGATATCTGATTGCTGCCTTCCTCAGTTGTAAGGGCTACAGAGGACCCCACTGGAGGAAGCCTAGAGTCTATAGATCCATGTATTGATCAAGCTCCCTCCTGACACTGAAGTGGTTCCCAGACTTCTACCTCATGAACAAGGCCCTGCATGTCAATCCAGGCACACGCTTACTTCTTCCCTTAGGATAAATTCTTAGTAGACGTAACTGCTGGGTCAAAATGCCAGTATCCCCCTCAGGACTTTTGCTGCAAATTGCTAATTGCCTACCCCACTCTGAGAGTGAGACACTCTCACCCTCAGGAGACACAAAGACAAGTCCAAGGTAGACACTGCTCTGGCTCCCATACCAAGCCACATCCAACATTATACTACGTCAATAACCACTACTGCATATTAAGAGCAGTGTATTGGATTTTGCCTCAAACAATAGGTACTACGACCATTTCCATTCATTACATGAGGAAACCAAGGCTTCAGTGACTTTGTTACTCTTGGTCACAGAGTTACTAGGTTACAGAGCACAGGACTCAAAACCAGCCCCGAACAACACTGACGCCCTGCTCTTGGCCACTGGGCTCAACTGCCTCCCAACAACTCTTATTTTCTATTTATTTCAATCCTCACAAAGTAATAATACCTTATCCTCAAAGAATGCTAACCACTTTATCTTCTCGCCACAACCTTGAGATACTCAATGTTTATTACCATCTTACAACTGAAGAAATTTGCCAGACACAACGTTAAATGTGAATGTAAATATATATATAGCTATAGAGTCTAAAAATATATATCTTGGGACTTCCCTGGCCGTCCAGTGGTTAAGACTCTGCACTTCCAATGCAGGGGACGTGGGTTCGATCCCTGATCAGGGAACTAAGATCCCGCAAGCCACGTGGCATGACCAAAAAATGTGTGTGTGTGTGGGTGTGTGTGTGTGTGTGTGTGTGTGTGTGTATCCCACAAGCACCCTTTCTCAGAAAGTTACTGAAGCATGAGCTCCACCAAATGAGGGGGTAAGCACACAGGTGGGCAATAAAGGGAAGTCCCAGGAACTGTCCATTCAACAAGCATGTATTGCACCTCCCCTCCATGCCAAGCACTGTGGTAGACATTGGCAATTCATTGGTGAACAACACACAAAAATCTCTGCCCTCGTGGCACTCTGATACCACCGGTGGGGGGCAGGGGGGGCAGCAACCATAATAAATAAGCACATCTTATGGGATGTTGGAAGGTAATAAGTACTGTGGGGAAGAAAGAAAATCAGGTAAGTTGGGGCACAGGAGTGCCCAGGGAGAAGGTGCAATTGATATGGATAAAGGGGAGAAATCCCAAGATTCCTCAGACCCAAGGGAAGCGAGCAGGCTTCAGAGGGCTCCCCCAAAATACTGAAAATGATAGATTCTATGATAGGTTTCACCACATTAAAAAATTGAATTAAGAAGCTGACAGACAGATGAGAAAAACTTCAGAAAAACAGCCACACCAAAGACAAAGCACACGGGACTTCCCTGGTAGCACAGTGGTTAAGAATCTGCCTGCCAGTGCAGGGGACACGGGTTCAATCCCCGGTCTGGGAAGATCCCACATGCCGCAGAGCAACTAAGCCCATGCACCACAACTACTGAAGCCCGCGAGCCTGGAGCCAGTGCTCTGCCTAGAGCCAGTGCTCTGCAATAAGAGAAGCCACCGCAGTGAGAAGCCCGTGCACCACAACAAAGAGTAGCCCCTGCTCGCCACAACTAGAGAAAGCCCGCGCGCAGCACCGAAGACCCAACAGAGCCAAAAATAAATAAATATTAAAATAAATTAAAAAAAAAAAAAAGAAAGAAAGCACAATCGCAGTTCACGAGGCAGCTCACTCATCTCACCACTGAGTGATGTTTACAGGCATAACACAGATGCACTGATTCAACCGGTAATTACTATACTCCACCCTGGCAGGACCCGGAGAGGAAGTGGGGCATGAGAGAGCTGAATTCTCACCTCTTTTAACAGAAAGGCAATAGATAATGACTACAAGTGATAAAGCAAATCATAAAGTACAAAGGTATTATTTAGAAAGATGGACAGAAATGATAGGAAGAACACTTAAACCAGTGGTAACTGGGCTGTGAGTAGGGAGCTATGTGGCGGGGGCTGCTGTTTTTCATTACAAGCCTTTCTAGGGCTGTTTGGCCTCTTAAACATTGATGCAAATAATGATTAATAAATTGGTATATCTTCTTCATGGAAATTCTAAGAAGCTCTCACTTGCTAATGTAAAGCTGTGTGAGGATGTCTATGACCACATGGCTTTAATAAGAAGCAAAAAGCATAAAAGAAAAAGAAACAACCAAAATATCAAGAGAGTGGTAAAGTAAATTAGGTACATTCCTCCTGAATTCTCTGCAGCTGCTGAAAAGCACAGGGCAAAGCTCTAACACAGAAAAAGAGTAAGGGCAGAGAAGCAAGTTACAGAATATGAACTGGAGTCTTAGCTTTTTTTAAATTAGAGTCTATGACACCAAAGCATGGCCAATGGGGATCTTGAGTTATGCAAGGAAAAACAGGGAGGTGAACAAAGCTTGAGGAAAACGTCTGTGGTCGACACTAGAGCCTGCTGGAGAGCAGGTGGAGGGGATCACACACAGCCAGCTTCAGGGGAAGGGGTGAGGGGAGAGGGGGAGGCCATGGCCCTGAAGAAGTCAGCTGAGCAGGAAGCAGGGGCAGGGCAGGGAGGGGCAGCTGAAAGAAGAACGAAGGACAATTCTCAGTCTTCATGGGGCCCGAAAGGCAGCCAGCGTGCAAAGCCCAAGCCACGCCAGGCCACTCCTCTCACCTTGCGAGAGGCAGGGCACCCCCTCCATGGGCTGGGTTTGGCTGCCCATCCCAGGACAGTGGGCAGGAAGGGAGATGGACTCACCTGGCCCAGCACAGTTCATTGGCACCCCAGCTGGAGAAAGGGGAGGGACGGTCCACGGCTCTGATCTGTCCCTTCCTTGCCCAGAGCCTCTATCCCTGGCTGGCTTGAGAGTGACCTCAGGCCAAAAGTGCAATGGCTCGGCCTGATGTTGTGAGGTCATGTTCCGCCCAGGGAGGGGCAGGAGGATGACTGTAACCATCCTGGGAGGGGGCTGGGAGGCTGCTTTAAGCACATGGCCCATGTGTGTGGAGCACTTGTTGCAAACCAGGCCCTGTGTTTGCACTTGGCCTGTGCTGTTTCCTATGTTTCACTCACTTCTATAACCCTCATGGCGCAAGGGAGGAAACTGGGGTTCAGAGGCTACAGAACCTGCCTAACATCACACAGCTAGTGTTAATTATCTAGTACTGTGCAACAAATGATCTCAAAACTTAGAGGCATAAATCAGCACACATTGATGATCTCATGGTTCCTGTGGATAAGGAATACGGGAGCAGTTTGTCTAGATGGTCCTGTCTCAGGGTCTCTCATGAGGTTGTGGGCAAGTTGTCAGCTCAGGCTGTCATTGAAAGGCTCGACTGAGGCTGGAGGATCCACTTCCAAGATGACCCATTCACCCAGCTGTTGCTGGAAGCCTCAGTTCCTCATCATGGGGGCCCCTCCACGGGGCTGTCTGTCTTCATGCCACAGCAGCTGGCTTTCCCCAGAGTGAATGAGTCTAGAGAACACCCAAGATTGAAGCTGCAGTGACTTTTATAACCTAATCTCGGAAGCGATATAGCATCACTTCTGACACGGTCTGTGGGTCACAGGGTACCCCTGGTACCATGCGGGAGGAACTGCAGGAGGGTGTGAGTTCCAGAAGGTGGGATCGCTGGGGGCCATCTTCAAGGCTGGCCACCACAGCTGGTCAAGGGCAGAGCCAGGACTCCAATCCTGCTAGGACGCAGGGAGAGACAAGGTAAGAGAAGCAGGCCAGGCCCGCACCCCCGGAGGTTTAGTGAGCCTGGGAAGAAAGTGCTCTACCTGGAAAAGGGGAGGTAGGGAGACCAGTTAGGACGCATCCAGTTAGGGAGAGACACGGGGACTCTCAAAAGATAATGGGGGGGACTTCCCTGGTGGCGCAGTGGTTAAGAATCTGCCTGCCAATGCAGCAGACATAGGTTCGATCCCTGGTCCAGGAAGATCCCCCATGCTGCGGAGCAACCAAGCCCGTGTGCCATAACTACTGAGCCTGAGTGCTGCAACTACTGAAGCCCACGCACCTAGAGCCCATGCTCCGCAACAAGAAGCCACCACAATAAGAAGCCTGTGCACCACAAGGGAAGAGTAGCCCCTGCTCGCTGCAACCAGAGAAAGCCCACGTGCAGCAACGAAGACCCAACGCAACCAAAAAAAAAGATATTGGCGTGGTCTCTGCCTCTGCCTACTAAATCCCTGGTCACCATGCCTGAGGTTTGCTCGTGGCTGCTGGTGGATGGATGAAAGATGCCAAATTCAGCCAACGATTTCCTAGCCACCTGGGTAAATATCCTCCCATATGAATCATGCTATGTGAGGAAAAAACCTAGACTGGAAGTCTGGAAACGGAAAGTTGCATGAGGTCTCAGGCAAGTAAGCTTCCCTCTCTGAAACTCAGCTTCCCCAACTTTAAAATGGGTTGACTCCCCAAATTGGTCAAAATTCCAAAGACTGAAAACATCCAGTGTCGATAAGCATGTAGGGCAACTAGCACCTTCATACACTGATGGTAGTAATGTAGTGTCCCCTTTAGACCCAGGCAGTGCGGAGCCCTGGCCTAGGCCCTTCTCTCTAGAAGGTATGGTGGGGAGAATAACAGAATAACAGTGCTTCCAAAGATGTCCACATCCTAATCCCCCAACCTGTGAATATGTTATCTTACATGGAAAGGGGGAATTAAGGTTGCTAGGGAGCTGACCTTAAAATCAGGAGATTAGGGACTTCCCTGGTGGTCCAGTGGTTAAGAATCCGCCTTCCAATGCAGGGAACACGGGTTCAATCCCTGGTCGGGGAACTGGGATCCCACATGCTGCAGGGCAACTAAGCCCACGTGCTGCAAAGAAGAGCCTGCCGCAACAAAGAGCATGCGTGCCACAACTAAGACGCGACACAGCCAAAAAATAAAATAAATAAATAAATTTTAAAAATCAGGGGGTCATCCAGGTAGGGCCAATATAATCACAAGAGTCCTTAAAAGATGGAAGAGACAGAAAGAGTCATGGTCAGAGTGATGTAATGTGAGAAACTGGACTGCCATTGCTGGCTTTGCCAATGGAAGGGGGTCATGAGCCAAGGAATGCCAGCAGCATGTACCAGCTGGAAAAGGTAAGAAAACAGATTCTCCCCTAGAGCTGCCACAACCTCGATGTTAGCCCATTGAGGTTTATTTTTGACTCTGACCTTCAGAATTGTAAAATAACCAATTTATGTCTTTTTAAACCACTAAGTTTGTGGTAATTTGTTCCAGCAGCACTAAGAAACTAATACAGAAGACCCTTCTGTGGCCCTCCTGTGGCCACAGGATGGAGGAGGAACCCACAGGGCCCAAAGGAGTGCCCAGGCAGGGCCCCCTTCAGCCTTCTACATACACTTGAGCATCAGAATCCGCAGAGTTCCCTGTGCATCACTCCAGGGTCCATCCTCCCCAGGGCAGCTGGGGTAGGTGGGGAGGAACCCAGCTGGTCCATGGTGGGATCTGGTTATTAGGTCAAGGAACATGCATCTTAGAGGAACATCCATCCTTGTTAAAACAGTGAGACAGATCCACGCATCCCCACCTGGGAAGCTCTCCACTTCACGTTGTTCAATTTAAAAAAATAGTGAATGGCAGAGCAGTATTAAAAGTGCATAGGACTTCCCTGGCAGCCCAGTGGTTAAGACTCTGCGCTTCCACTGCAGAGGGCGTCGGTTTGATCCCTGATCAGGGAACTAAGATCCCACAAGCCACACAGCGGGCCAAAACAAAAACAAAACAGTGCAATCCCAGGTTGTAAAACAAAGACATAAATGTGGAAACAAGTCCAGGGTCACGTTGTAAAGAACCACACCAAGCTGTTAACGGTGGGGGAGTGGGGCGCAGAGGGGCGTGGAAAAGAGGGTTGTGGTGCAGGAGGGTCCATAGGCGGGCGATGGAACGGAGAGGGAAGAAGCGCAGAGAAGCGGGGCCGGGTGGGTCTGGGCGCTGGGCCTCCCTTAAACTGGGTCAGAGGGCTCCGCGCACCCCTATTGCTCGGCGGAGGCACGGCTCTCCGCAGCGCGGCCCCGATTGGCCGGAGCCAGAAGCCCGCCCACAGCAAGGAGCCCCGCACAGGGCGAGCGAGTCAGCGGATGCCGCACCCTTTCCCGGACCTGCAGGTCCTCCTAGCCCTGGCGCGCGGCGTAGCGGGTTGGACCAGGTTCATTGTGGACGACCCGCCTCTCGGACACAGCCCGGTTCGGCGTGGCCCTTAAGTCGGTCCCCAACCCCCAAACGAGCTTCTCCGGCCGGGACCACCCGGAACCCCTGCACGAATCCTCGTGCGACCCCGAGCGCATTAATGGCCCACCACGGTGCCCGGTGAGCTCGGGGCCTAGGAGACCCGTCATCCCGATGACAAGCCCGAGGCTTCGGGAGGGACACCTCAGCGCCGAGACTCCAACTCGAACCGCAGGCGCTCGGCACAGTCCAGAAGCGTCCAGTGGAAGCCTCGCAGAGCCCAGGCTCGGCAGCCAGGTGTCCCCCGCCCCCACCCAGGGGAGTCGTGACGCAGCGGCCGCGTGGGCCGAGCACCTCCCTGCAGAGACTCTCTTACCAACGCTGGGCCCTCGAGTCCTCCCACCCACACCCAAACAAGCCACGAAGAAGCTGGGAGCCCCCAGGTCCCCTCCCCGGATCCCACTCCAGTTTCTCCAAATAGTGAAAGTCGCCCGCACCCACCAGTGACTCAGACACACACCTGGTGTCACCTCCCCCGCCCCCCCAGTCCACACTCACACCAGAGCAAGCCTGTCCCCGTACTTTGTCTCTGGCCCCACTGCCACCCGACAGCCAGTCCCTCAGGGTCTCCTTGTTACCGCCACGCCCCCAGCAACCGGAAGGAGCACTTAAAACACCAGGGCATCCTTGTGTTTAAAACCCAGCAGCCTCAAACTCAGAACCAAAGCGAGCGAGGTGGGTGCGGGGCTGGGGGAGGCGGGGTGGGAGTGAAAGTGTCCTTGGTGCAGTTCCACTTTGGGGAGATCTGGAGATGATGATGGTGATGGTTGCACAACAATGTGAATGTACTTAATGCCACTGATCTTTGCACTTAAAAATGGTTAAAATGGTGAATGTTACGTATATTTTACAAAACAAACTCCAGTGGCTGCCCCCACACCTCAAATAAAATCCAAACTCCCAGGCCAACTGCAAGGCCCAGCTCCCCACGCTGTGGTTCCACTTCAGCCCCCAGGTCAACTCCCCCTCCAGCCCTAGCAGCCATCTGTGTTCCATCAACACACAGCCTGTGCACTGGGCCTTTGTGGGGCAGTTCCCTTTGCTTCCAGCCCAGCATTCGCTCCCACTTTCCCTGGTGTCACTCTTGCTGACCACCATCTCAACTAGCCCCTCTGTGATTCTCCACCCAGAGAGGCAGCATGGTAGCAGGGTTAACAGAGGCCCGGCAGCTGGGCAGGCCAGGCCACGTCCCCACCCCAGTGCTCACCAGCTCTGGGACTTGGTGCCCCCGTTTCCCCAGCTGAGAAATGAGGATGACAAACAGGAACCCCCTTTGGATTGTGGACAGAAGGAAGGAGTACTAGTACATGCTAGAGCACTAGGAGGCCTGGCACTGGTGGGCACTGTAAAGTCTCCTCCCTATTGGGCTCCTGCAGGTGGCCCCCACCCCAGGCCATCCCTCAGGCCTGCATCACATGGTTGTTCTTCCCAGCCTATTCACCATCAAACACAGCTGGGACCTGCAACCGGCTTCCCTGGTGGCACAGTGGTTAAGAATCTGCCTGCCAATGCAGGGGACATGGGTTCGAGCCCTAATCTGGGAAGATCCCACATGCCGCGGAGCAACTAAGCCCGTGCGCCACAACTACTGAGCCTGCGCTCTAGAGCCGGAAAGCCACAACTACTGAGCCCGCGCACCTAGAGCCCGTGCTCCACAACAAGAGAAGCCACCGCAGTGAGAAGCCCGCGCACTGCAAAGAAGAGTAATCCCCGCTCGCCGCAACTAGAGAAAAGCCTGCGTGCAGCAACAAAGACCCAGTGCAGCCAAAAATAAATAAATAAAATAAATTAATTAAAATGCAGAGATTAAAAAAAAAAAGCTGTCCTACCCAGGGAGCCCAAGAGCCTGTGCTCCCAATGTGGGGGGACTGTTGCCAAGGCTGAGAGGACACCGGAGGCTGCAGGATGACACTAATGGACAAACACAGTGGCAAGGTGCAGGACACACACCGAGGACCCCCGAGCTGCCCACCAGCACCAGGCTAGGTCACCCACAGCTGTGTAAACACCAGGGCACAAGCGGATCATTTTACCCACTCAGGAGTTGGGTCAGGAGGTAGAGCTGTTCAGAAAAGAAGCCAAAAGAAATGGAGCCTCAATTGTCCTGAGGGCTTAAGGCAGTGGGAACTCTGGTTGGGCAGGTTGACCAGGGTCAGCCCAGGGGCCCCAAGGCCAGTGCAGATTCCTCTTGAAGGTCGGAGAGGAGTGCCCGGTGCCGTGTCCTGGTCCAGCGCTGTGGCCTCGGGCCTCCACTCGGCCCACTCAACTAGGGTACAGAGACCTACCCACAGGACACCCGCACACACCAGCCTCCCAAAACCTTTTCAGTGCCCACCCGAGGCCCCTCCTGTCTTCGGCTCCTCCCAGCCTGTTCCCTAACTTGTCTCCATGACCATTGATCCATTCTTTCCTGTTAAACATTCCAAGGTGCACCTACCCTTTAGCTCAGCCCCACAGGCAAACTGAAGCCGCACAATCACTCCCCAAGCCCCTTCCTGCCGGCTTTCCAGCCTGTAGTCCATGGCTTCCCCCTCCTGCCCTCCATTCATTTTCAGCTAGCTCATCTGCCTGTGGGTCTGCAGGCCTCAAACACATCTGTCTAACAGAGAGGGGACCTGCTGCCCCCACTGAGCCCCATAAACCCCACGGGCAGGGTGGAGCTGGAATCCGGCCACTCCCAACCCTGAGCCACAAACACCACCCCCAACCACCACCGCCAACAGCCACCAGGGTGAGGGCAGAAACAGCAAAAGCCCCGCTTTGAAGCAAAAAACTCAGAGACCAGGCGAGTCCCTACGGGGCACATGTTTATCCAAGCCAGCCGCCTCCGGGCCGAGGCCCCCACCATTCTCTGGAGACCAGTTCCTCGATGGCCCAGCCGACAGTGTCCAGCTGGGGCTGGGCATCCCCTCCAGCGGCAGTCCTCAGTCACTGCCTGGCTTCTTCCGCCTGCCACACCAGCTCGCCCGAGATGTAGGTGGCCCGGACGTGGAGAGAGTCGTCGAGCACCACAAAGTCTGGGTCAGAGGTGGGTGGTGAGAAGCAGGCAGGGGCAGGGCCGCCACCGTCCCCACCCCAAGGCCCGGGTGCGGGAAACCAAGGCCCAGCACACGACTTGTGCAGGACATCCCGGCCCATCACAGACTGAGGCCCCAGAAGCAAGACTCCGGGCAGCAGAGAACAGACAACAATGCTCCCGCAGACCCTTGCCTGGCCCGTCTCAGATGCCAGAAGGCCTGGACTGCTGGATGGGAAAGGGGGGGCCGACCGAGGCCGCTGGCCAGGCAAAGCCACCTAGGCGAGGGGAAGAGCCCACCTCCTGCCCACCTGCCTCCCTGGCCCTGTCCCGGGCCTCCCAGGAACTCCCAGGCTGCCCCTCATTGGGCCCTGACCTGCATCGGCCCCGAAGTCCAGGGTCCCCTTGTGCTTCTCCAGGCCCAGCAGCTGTGCAGGGTGCAGGGACGCAGCCTCCAGGGCAGACTCCACGCTGCAGCCTGCTCAGGGAGCACAAATGGGTGACTACCCCCAACCTCTGGCTGGCTCTGCCATTTGACTTCAGGGCAGGCAAGGCCGGGGGTGGGGGCGCAGCGGCAGAGCACGGAGTCCTGGGTGGCCTCATGATGCCTGGGGTCCTGCTTCCTGGAGGGGTGCTCTCCTTGGAAGCCAAGGGGAGGGGCCTGCAGGCATTTGGGTCCAGAGCATTTTGTCAGTGAGGTCCCTGCAGGGCTGGGATGGGTAAGTGGCAGGAAGGGGATACCCAGTAGGGTTCCCCCCCAGCCCCAGAGCTCCAAATCCTAAGGTCACACCCCAGGACTCCACAGCAGGGTGACGAGGCCCTCCCCTCCCCCCAACCTGAGGACACTGCTGGGTACCCCAATTCTCTCCATGCCCTGCTTCACCCCCCAAGCCAGGCCACAGCTGTCCGTGCCTCCCAATTAGTCTCCCTGCGGCTCCAAACAGCACCTTGGACCACGGTGCCCCCTAACCCCCGCCCCCTGCATGACATCCCAGCCCCAAGGCACTGCCAAGAGCCCCACAGGGCCTGGCCCACCACAGCCTCTGCCAGACACACCCTCCTCACCTCCCCAAGAACATGCCAACCCCCTTGAGAGACCCCCAAGCAGCCCAACCCTGGAGCCTGGAGTGTTGCCCCCACCCCGCCGCCCTCCACAGCTCTGCACCTGCCAATCCTGCAGTCCCAAAGGCCCCAGGCCAAGGCCCTGCCCTCGGGTGCCGTGGTTTCAGTGCCTGTCACTGTGGGTTCCAGCCATCCGCTTGCTCGCAGCCCTCTCCCTCTGCCATGAGCTCCTGCAGGCGGGACCTTGGCCACATTCCTAGTGCCCATCCCCTGGGGACCCCACCAGACACAGACAGGCCCTGGTGGTCCCCACTCTTCCCTCCAGCCACTCCCAGATGTAGCCTCTGCCCCAGCGTGCGCGTGCGCACGCACACACACACACACACACACACACACATATGCGGCACACGCACCCCAGCCTCACTAACCTGTGGCTTGCAGGAAATGCCGGACGCAGGTATCCATTGGGGCTATGCTGCCACTCAGTGTGTTGGTGCCTTGAGAGCAGAGAGGGCAGGTTCTGGGGAGGCCAAGGGCACCAGGCACATTGGGCCACCCGAAGGCCCAGTGGGTCGGCAGGGGACACCCAGGTTCTTATATCCCACCAGAGGGGCTGAGAGGCTATCCTCACTCCGGCAGTCTTCGGGACAGGGGTCACTCACCTGCCACGTAGGCTGTCAGCCCATCCACCTCCACCTCCTGCTGCCCCAGCGTGTGACGGCCATTGCCCAAGCCCAGGGCAGGGACAGCATCAGTGACCAGCACCAGCCCTGCAAGGGGAAGGGGCCTCAGGAGCTGCCCGGCCTCATCTTCCTACCGGCTCCCGCCCTGTATGGCCGCTCACCCTCGGGGTGGGCCCGGTGGGCGATGCGCAGGGCGGCAGGGTTGGTGTGTATGCCGTCAGCAATCATCCCGTAGAAGATGTGGCGGCCCAGGGGCAGCCGATCACTGGTCAGGAGCCCCACGATGCCTGGGTCACGGTGGTGGAACTGGGCAGGGGCAGGCGGGGGGCGCTGAGCGACAGCAGGACCCCTGCACCCTCCCGCCAGGAGCTGGGGTGGCACTCACAGGCAGCATGGCGTTGAAGAGGTGGGTGATGAAGGTGGCCCCGCTCTGCACGGCTTCCTCCGCAGTGCCCAGGTCAGCTACTGAGTGCCCTGCAGGGACCCAGACTCAGACTCTGCAACCAGCCCAGGACCCCGGGTGGGCCGGCCCCCAAGGTGGTGACACACCCCCTTACCTAGGGACACGCAGATGCCGAGGGCCGTCAATGCCCGGATCACCTCGTGGCTGCGGCCCAACTCAGGGGCCAGTGTCACGATGCGGACATTGTCCAGGCCCCCATAGATGGCCAGCAAGTCTTGGAAAGCGTTGGCCTCAAAGGAACGCAGGTGGGCCTCGGGGTGTGCGCCCCGCTTCTCGCGGCTGATGAATGGGCCCTCCAGGTGCACCCCTGGGGGGAGGGGAGGGTATGGTTCCAGCAGGCCCCCTGCCCTGCAGCCCCCACCCTGGCCCCTCTTGCCTGCCCGCCCTCCCTCCCCAGTTGGGCATCTGGAAGGCAAGGGGCTGCCGACAGGTCCCCAAGGAGCCTCCCAAGGTAGGGGTGGGGAGAGGGGTCAGCCACTCACCGAGGACCCCTGCCCCATGGGGACCACCACTCTTCACGGGGATCTGAGGAAGGACCTGGGGGGAACCAGCTGTTAAAGCCCTGCCCCCCACGGCCCAGCACCCAGAGGTCACAGCCCAGTCAAGGTCAGAGGTCAGAGTTCAGAGCCCAGCCCCTGCTGGCCTTCCCTCAGGTGTTAGAAGATGGTCGAAGACCCCAACCACGGGAAAGCACAGCACATCAAGAAATGACAGGTGCCCAGGGATGCAAGCCTGCCCTGCCTGAGAGGACCTAGAGGCGGGGAGACAGCTCCCAAGCAGGGGGCAGGCACGTGGCACCAAGGCCCTCAAGGTGGCCCCGTCAGACAGCAGCTAGGACGCAGCAGGCTGCGCACCAAAGGGTCTGGACCCAGACAGGATGACCAGCCTGGCCTCACTGAGCTGCAGGCCCAGGAAGCAGGGCTGGTGGAGGAGGAGGGCACGCAGTCCAGGCAGAGCAAGGGGCAGAAGCAGGGCTTGGTGGCCGGAAAGCTCAGGCACCGACGGCGCAGCCACACTGTGCCCGGATCTGGACACCAGGGGCAAAGGCACTTGTGTTACTCTCTGGGGAGGATGGGGGGCTGGAAGGGCAGGAGATGGGCCTCAAAGGGCTAACAGAAAGCTAACTCTTATCTTTCCTGGTGGAAAGCAACATTTACGCTGCCCTAAACCAAAAAGTTAAGCAGGAGTACTAGCACATTTTCTAGAGATATGGGGGCAAATTCCAAGGGTCAGCTGAGTTCAAAGTGATTACCTCTAGGTAGGAACTGGTGGGAACAAAGGGCTGCTGTTTTTCCTAACAAGCCGTGTGATACATGTAAGTTCACTAAAGGGTTAGAAAATTAAAATTAAAAAAAGAAATAATGGCTGAGTTTTTCTAGAATAGAGTTTTAAAAGGGAATGCTAGAAAGCACTGAGTAGACAGAACAGACAGTCTGGAGATGAAGGGAATGAGGCACGTTCAAGGCAGGAAAGCAGTGGAAAAGGTGAAAGTGTAGAGGGCGTGTGGGGCCTGAGGAAAGGGCCTGGCTGCCACCCTGAGGAGGTGCCTGATGTTGACTCAGCAGACAATGGACCTGAAGCAGAGAACAACGCACTCAGACCCTCCTCCTGGAAGGGTAGGAAAGGGCAAGACTGGAGGAAGAGACCCCCGAAAAAGAGCAGCTGGTCTCAGTGGACCTGAAGAACTTCTGACAAAGTAGCGATCCGTTTCCGCCCACTGTGGGGCAGAACGAAGGGGGGGGCGTGTGTGGGGACATCCAAGTGAACAGTTCTCTAGTTTCTAACGTGATACTGGTATCAAAGTTTTCATATTCAAAGCCCTCCACGATTTCCACCATACATCAGTTTACTCTATGCCTCCCAAGGCTTTCATCCTGTAAGCATTTATGAAGGGTGACGGGTGCCAGGAAGAAAACATAAGACAGAAGCCCTACTGGCCCAAAACTCCTTCCCCTATGGAAGAAGCCCCACAGTTCATATCATGATGCTTGAAGGTGCTGCTTGAAATCAGGGGCAGCGGGTGACAGCACGGCATGGGCAGTGCGCAGCAGAGGAGCTACACAGGGTGGACAGAGAGAGGCAGAGGCCTTCCAGGCAGAGAGCTTGGGGGTAGAAGAGGGAGCTGCCTCGAATGGCTGAAATGCAGGTGGGGAAGGAATGCTCAGGAGGGTTGGTCCACCCTGCAGGAGGTTGGGGGAAACATGAGTGTTGTGCGGAGCCTGATACCTGGGAAAGGCCACTCTGGCAGGACCCAGGGCTGGGAGAGCAGCTGGGAGACTGGGTTAAGAGTCACTAAGCCTCACCGTTGGGGACCAGGAGAGGGGAGGAGAAAGGAGCGGGGGCAAGAGGGTAGGCATGTTCCTGGATCCTGGGCAGGGAAATTACAGCCTGATGACTGAGAGAGAAAACACAGAACCAGGGGCCAGTTTGCAGCAGGAAAACGAGATTGGTTTTTGACACCTGACTCTGTCGTGGGAGACTCAGGGAAATTTCCGGAAAGATGTCCATAGCTGACATTTACCAAGGGCATATTATGAACCAAGCATAGTGCTGAGCGCCCAACCCTAAGAGATGGATTCCGTTATTATTCTTACTTAAGGTTTGAAAAAACTGAGGCTCAGAAACAAATAACGTTGTCCCGAGTCTCCCAGACGATACATGAAGTCAGGGGGCCGGGACCGAACCCGGGTCCACAGCCAACCTCCCCCGGCTCCCGGCTCTGAGTCTGTTTGCACACACCCAGGAAGGGACCCCACAGCAGGCAACACAATCCGGGATCCTGGGATGGATCCTGTTCTGGAGAAAAACTACAAAACTAGAACATAAAAGGTAACCGTGTTAATTCCGCAAACTCAAGAACTCCATGGTACTCGAATAAAGGAATACCCATGCTTTTAAAAAAGGGGTAGGGCTTCCCTGGTGGCACAGTGGTTGAGAATCTGCCTGCCAATGCAGGGGACACGGGTTCGAGCCCTGGTCTGGGAAGATCCCACATGCCGCGGAGCAACTAGGCCCGTGAGCCACAACTACTGAGCCTGTGCGTCTGGAGCCTGTGCTCCGCAACAAGAGAGGCCGCGACAGTGAGAAAGGCCCGCGCACCGCGATGAAGAGTGGCCCCCGTTCGCCACAACTAGAGAAAGCCCTCGCACAGAAACGAAGACCCAACACACCCAAAAAATAAATAAATAAATTTATAAAAAAAAAAAAAAAGAAAGGGGTAAATACTAAGGAGCAAACACGTATGTTGTGTGCCAGCTACAATTCATAAATTCAGAGAAACAGAACAATATACAGAGAAAACAAGATCGAATAACATAACGTGGCAAAGAGCAAAACCGGAGAAGCTGCGTACAAAGTAAAACTTAAAGGAAAAATGGACCGTGGACAACTGAATCCCAAGACTTGCAGATAAGAAAGAATTGGAACAGTGTGGTGGTGCATGCGGGAGCAGCAGAGGAAGCCTGGGGCAGGCGACGGAGCTTCTTTCTGTAGAGCTGTTCACTGGCACCGCATACCACAGATCGGTGGTGGGGCATGATCAACTAAGGACGTGGCAATCACAGAGTCCCAGCAGCCTTAGTCAAGGAGGTGCCTGGAGGCGGCCAGATTGCAGGGTGGGGAGGGCGTATGGCAGGTGGCTGAGGCAGCGAATGCGGAAGCCCATGGGGACAGTCAGACCCGCAGTGGCACACCAGGCGGAGGAACACCTGGATGAGAAAGCCCAGGGGAGGGGACCCCCAGGCCCGGGTGGAGGGAGGCCAGCAGGTGAGGCCAGACTCAAGGGCCAAGGGGTGTTCGTGAGGGAAAGAGATCAGATTTGAAAATTAAGAGGCTGGGTGCTCCTGGGGCCTCCTTCGCTTGAGGCTGGGAGCCTGACCTCACCTTGCGATAAACCTCCGGTGGCGAGGTGACCAATGTGGGACAGAAGGAGGTGACTCCGTGTGGCAGGATCCTCCGGGCCACCAGGGCGACTCCCGAACCCACGTCCTCCGTGGCCTGAGAAAAGTCAACGCCAAACCCACCTGCGGTACAGACAAGAGGGGATCACAAGATGCTCAGAGCTCCTCCTCTGGGTCCCCGCCCCGCGGGCTCCAGACCACACCGTTGATCTGCACGTCGATGAAGCCGGGCGCTAGGATGCATCCCCCGCAGTCCCTCTGCTCGTCAGCCACGCGCCGCTCCTCAAAGAACAGCTTCTCCGGGTCCAGAATGCTGCCCCCTCGCACCCACAGATCCTCCCTGCGCACAGAGCGGGGCGGAGGTTCGCATCACCGGCCCCGGATCCCACCAGGCAGCCCCGGCCCCGGCCCGCGCCCACCTGAGCAGCGCCCGGCCCCGCAGGATGCGGCAGTTGGTGAACTGGATCACCGGGGCCCGCGCCGCGCCCTGCCCGCCGCGCATCCTGAGCCCAACCGAGCGGGAGGCGCCGGATTCCGCGCCGAGTTCCGGCCTAGAGCTTGGCCGGGCGCACGTGACTCTCAGCTGACTGAGGCGCGCCCACGTGATCTGGGCGCCCACGTGACCAGCGCAGTCCACAGTGACGCGGCAACGTCTTCCCGGGTGGCCCGGCCCTCGGCCCCTCCTTCCCGGCCCCGCCACCCGCGAGCCCCGGGCCCCAACAAGCGACCCACACCCAGAAATCCAGTCACATCCGAGAACTTTATTGGACACGGTTCGGCGCCAGGGCCCAGTGGGCCCAACACACTGCGCCACGGCCCTGGCAGCCAGGGCTGCAGGAGGTGGTTCCATCCAACGCGTCTCAGGGCAAACGGTAACCGCACAACGCAACAGTCTACCTAAGATTACTATAGAGTTGGGAGACGGAGGGCTGCTCCACAGACGTATGAACAGGTCAAATCTTTATAAATAAACATCCAGTGAAGAGAAAATGACAACTCTAATTCATCCTTATACACAGAGCACTCTAGGGCAGATGGGTGGGGGCGGCCAGAGGCCTGCATCCTCACTGGTCAGGGGCCTGGACCGGGAGTGGTGGGCCCAGATGTCCACGGCACGGGGCGGGCAGGGGCAAGGCTGGGGGCAACAGACGATGGGCACTAGGACACTGCGCATTTACAAGACCAACTACTGGCGGGCAGCTGCCCCGTGCGTGTGTGTCAGGCTGTTCGTTCTGGAATGAGGAGGGGGTGGTCTTTACATCATATTCTGTGGCTGGTGGGCCCGGAGGGGCTACTTTGTGGAGAGGATGAGGGCGACGATGAGACCGTAGAGGCCGAGCACCTCGGCGAAGATGAGGATCAGGATCATGCCCACAAATAGCCGGGGCTGCTGGGCAGTGCCCCGCACGCCGGCGTCCCCCACGATGCCGATGGCAAAACCAGCTGCCAGCCCACTCAGGCCCACGCTCAGGCCAGCGCCCAGTTGAAGGAAACTCCTGGGGGAGAGAGTACACAGGATGGATGTTAGCCAACAGCCAGGGAAGGCAGCAGGCATGGGTCACCAGCCATCCACCCAAGACCCCTCCCGGCTCCACACAGTGGCTTTACCCCAGGCAGGGTGTAGGGAGAGCAACCCAGGCCTCACCTGTAGAGACTGATGCCATCATTCAAGGAGTTGGCAATGAGGACTGCCACCACCAGGCCATAGATTGCGATGATACCGGCCATGACCACTGGGATGATGGACTTCATGATCAGCTCCGGCCGCATGACAGACATGGCTGCGATGCCGGTGCCACTCTTGGCTGTGCCATAGGCGGCACCCAGGGCTGAGGGGGAGAAGATGAGGTGACCCCAGAGCACCTGTGGCCAGGACCCTGGGGGCAGCTTTTGGCATACTTGAAGGCCAACGCAAGTTATCACCCCCAAGGGGCAAGACAAAAGTGGCACTCGGCCAGGAGCAGGTGGCCTTCAGAGGAACGGCCACAGCTGGGCACTCAAGGAACTCACTGTATGGGTTCCTCCACCAGATGCCATCATGGCTGTCTGGCCCGTATGGGCTCCTGCTCTCCTGTGAAATCCCAAACCAGGCTCACCAGCACTCCCCATGCCTGCTGCACAGATCCCATGCTCCCATGGAGCCTCAGACCTAAAAGGTGGAGCTGTGACAGGCTGCCCTGTCACGTGGGGAAACAGGCAGCTGGGCACAGAAGCCTTGCAGATTCTGGGCACCTTTTGTCCCACCAGGCACTTTCCCAGGTCAAGAAAGGGCTAGAAAAGCACAAGCTATGTCAACAGCCCAGATGTTGAGCCTGGGTCAGCCCACAAGCCCTGGGACTAAGTGCAGAGACAACACGCTGGAAGAGCCACTGCCGTGCAGGGTCAGGGGAAGCTGGCCTGGCAATTCTCGTCCTCTCAGGCCAGAGGTTCGCCCACTCCCCACCCTGCCCACCGCACTTCCCACAACTCCCAGCCCAGGGACACGCTGCAGCAAGAGCTAGTGTGTCTGTCAACAGGCTGAATGCTCTGCCAGAAAAGGCAGCTCTCGGCACCCTCAGCCACAGAGCAGGCCAGGACCCTTGAGTTCGGGGAGAATCCTCTCTGAACAACCAGAGAAAGGGCAAGTCAAAGAGAGGACGGTACAGGACAGACAGTGGGCTGTGAAGCC
Organism: Balaenoptera physalus; assembly: GCF_965194825.1. Classification (NCBI taxonomy): domain Eukaryota; kingdom Metazoa; phylum Chordata; class Mammalia; order Artiodactyla; family Balaenopteridae; genus Balaenoptera; species Balaenoptera physalus. The sequence goes on along the minus strand of NC_138898.1, from coordinate 53,358,808 downwards.
ATCACCCAGGCCGACCCCAAGGCCCCTGCAGACCTGTGAGAAGCCTACCTTGTGCTGAGGCCTCCAGTAATTGGGGGAGCGGGGGCTCTAGGCACTGCAGGACTCCTGTCTCCCCTGCCACTGTCCCTCCTCCCTCTTCCCAGGGTGGGCTGCCTTCCTGAAAGCCCCCCTTCTCCTGGCCTGTCTTCCAAGCCTAGAAAAAACGTTTGCAAGCACAACAGAGAACCACAGGGGCCCAGGCAACTCTTCTGACTCCAGTCGCCGCCCTCGAGGCTCCGAATGTACGGCTTGAGCAGATGCTGACATGGGTCAGAGGTGGAAGGGGCCAGGACAATCCCAGACATTCCTGTGCATCTTTGACTCACCTATTTGGGCTGCCAAAAGATGACTAATCTGTGCTCATTGCAGAGCAGGGATGAGGTCAGAGGGGCTCTGCCTTCCCAGGGCTCTGAGCCTGGTGAAGAGACAGACGCAGCCCCTCCAAGCATGGCAACACATTCCAGGAAGAGTGGGGAGGTCTGGGGAAAGGTTTCACAAGGGAGGTGACAACTGAGTGGAGGACTGATAGTGAGTAGGTGGTCACAGAAAGGCGAGGCAAGAGGAAGAAGATTCCAGACCACACAGAGCAGACACCAGATAGGGAGCAGAGGGAGGGAGGGAGGCAGCGGTGGGGGCAGCAGGACCTGCACTGCCTCCCCTCCACACCCCCAACATCCAGCCTTCAGGTGCCAATCTTCACCAAGCCGCTCCTGGAGCAACAGTGCATTTTTTGGCCTCCTACTATGGGCCCAGCACCACACCAGGCCAGCACCAGGGCTCATTACTCAAGGACGAGGGCACAGACTGATAGGTGGCACTGAGTGAGACCCCATTACAGGGAAGCCAGCACCCCAGGCAGTGGGCCCTGCTGCAAGGCTGGAGCGGGCGAGAGTCAGCAAGTGAGCTGGGCCCTTCTCTGTAGAGTGCAGCATGGAGATCATGTGGCTGTGCTTCCCCTGGGGGTGGGGAAGCCACAAGAGGAACAAAGGGAACAAGGATGACCATCAAGAGGGAAGAGCAGCCCGGCCCAGGCAGCTGGGCTGCGAAGACCCTGGGTGCCAGCTCCAGAGTCCAAGCCTGAAGGTGCTCCAGATGGAGCAGGGAACAGAAAGAGGAATCAGCACACGGTTCCGTGAACATAGCGCCAAACACCAGCGGCTCACTGGTAGGGAGGAAGTCACAGAAGATATGGAAAAGGAGCAACTGACGGCTCCGTGGAAGACATGATGAAGAAGGAATATACAAGACTTGGATCGTAAGTTAAGAAAAAAAGGGAAGCTGGAATGGGTGATGGGGATTGGGAGAGGGAGTGGACCTCATTCAGTCGTAAGAAGACCAGTCAGCCAAGTGCTAGGCAGGCCAGGGGCAATCTGGGCCAGGAGCAGCGGACAGAGCTTGCACTCACCCTGGCAGCAACACCTGAGGCCTGAGAACTGTTCAGGAAGGCACAAGGAAGTAGACGAAGACAGGCCCTGGAGAAAGGTTCTAGAGAAAGAAATCAAGTCAGAGTCTGACCCAACTGACCAAGTAAGAAGCTGGCTACTGTAGGGCCACAGCAAGCCCCATGTATGGAGGGGAGCAGGAGTGGAGCTGCATACGAGCCAACCAGAACGGGTGGCCCCAATTCCCAGGAGCCTGGGGCAAGCAAAATACCTCTGGACCAGTGATACCCTGTTCTCAGTAACTTCCAAAGACCTGCTGGTCAGGCTCCATTCAAAAGTACCAAGTAAGTTCTAGAAGGACAGGAAGAGAGGCACCTGGTGACCGGAAGGAGGCCAGGAGCTGGATACGGAAAAAGGGTTCAGGGGCAAACTCAGCGAGAATTCAAGTTCCACATGGGCAGGGTTCTTGTTTTGTTCACCGATGTCCCCCAGTGCCTGGCACATAGTAGGAGCTCAATGGAGAATTGCTGAATGGTCAATGACAGACAATCAACAACCCACAAGTGGCTAGGCACTGGCCCTGAAGGCATTCCAGAGGCAAAGAGCAGAAAAGGCTGGGGGAAAAGGGGGTACACCAGCCTGCTGGGAGGCACGGGAGAGCAGGCAGCTCTGGAAGATGTGGAAATAGTAGGCGTCGCTTAGGACAGAAGGGGAAGTACAGGCCACTTCTCCCACCACAAATGACCCCTTACTCACACATGATGGGAAGGGCAGGGCCCACTCAGCAGCTTGTGACCGGCAGTCAGGCCTGCCTGGGCAGAGGGAGGCCCCAAGCCCCCACCTCACTAGTGTTTACAGTCAGCAGAGAGTGTTTAGAGTTCAATCCCTCCACATACCTGCATAGGGAGCCTCTCCAGTCCACCACACAGGGTGGGGCAGGGCGAGTCATCAAAGCCCAAAACCAGACCTACCTCAGAAGGCCTGGACCAGACCAGACCAGACCAGTCCACAGGGGCTGCAGCTGGGTCAGGACTCACCTCCCTGGGTCCCACATTCCTGGCCAGGCCCAAGTGCTCTTCTCCCAGAAGGGCCAATTTTCATTGAATTTTACACCCCAGTACTGATAAGACCCAACTTAAAAACCAAGGTGCCATCAAAAACCCTGCAAGGCCCCTTCTCCATTCCTAGGGCAGCCCCTCCCAAATCCAGGCCTCAGGGAAGGAGAAAAAGGTCATTCATTCATTCAGGCCTGAACTGAAGACTTCCTTCTATGGAAAAAACCCCAATCCCCTTAACACTGAGGCTGCATGCTACCTCGCTCACCCAGACAAGCGTCCGCAAACGCAGTGCTGAGGCTGGCCTGTCTCCCAGACATCCATATTGCACCCTCGGCCTGTCTGACCCACCCCCACCCCCCAACTCCACTCCCACCTCTGGGTCCCTGCCGGCTCTCAAGACCAACCTCTCAACCCAGCTTTTCTAACCAACCCACACCGCCTACAGGGGTATTGGGAAACACCGACAAGCCCTAACCGGAAGCACCTGACTAGGTGCAGACCCACCTGACCCCCGCCGACAGGCCAGGCCTCCACAAGGGCGAGGGCTGTGGACCACAGCGGGGAGCGCCAGGGCCGGATTCCCCACCTCCGCCGCCCACGGACAGGGTCGGCCCCGTGTCGGGGGATCTTTCCGAGGTGTGATGTCACACCTGGCCGCAGGATGGGGGGGGCGGAGCAGACGCAGGACCGCGAGCCCCCACCCCAGCCTCGCTCCCGCCTCTCCAGGGGCTAAGATGGCAGCGGCGCCGCCGCCCCACCCCCGCACCGACACGACCGGCTGGCCGCGGGCCAGCCCGGGACCCCCGGGAGACCCTGGGACCCACACCGGGGCCTAGCCCGCATGCCCTGCCCTCCAGACACCCGACAGCCCCCTGCAGCCCTCAGGGTCCTGGCCCAGGCCTGCAGTCACGTGAGACCCGGGACCCCCAACAGCTCGAAATTACGTCAGAGTGACGTCACACGCCGAACCCCGGCGAGCAGCAGGCACGAGCCCCGCGCGCCCCCCGCCTCCCGGGTCCCTCCTGCCACGGCGCTCACCGCTGAAGACCATGGCGGCCGAGGCGCCCATGACCGCGAAAAAGGAAGCGTACTCGGGGCCGCTCTTGGCCTCGGACATGTCTGCGGGTGAGGCGGGGGCGAGGTCGGGCCGGGCGCGGCGAGCACCGAGCTGTACGAAGCGAGCAATCAGACGGCTGGGAAAGCGATCCGGGCCGTCAGCCGCTGCGCTCTAAATACCAGCACCGCAGAACAAAATGGCGGCCGTGGCCGCGTCACATGACCCGGGCCCCGCCCCTGCGGGCCATACCACTTCGCGCCGGTAGGGGGCGTCACGGCCCCGGGACGCCCCCTAGCGGCCCGCTGACTGCCCACGCACTGTGCTGTCGCCTTGCCGGCCTGGACCCCTGCGCCCCGCCCCACCTCGGCCTCCTCAGGTGCGCTGTCGGGCGCCGCCGGCCTCTCGAACCCCGCGGCGTTGGGCCCTTCCGGTCCCCGGGCCGGGGCGGGGCGGTGGCGCGCCATATTAGCATATGGGGCGGGGCTCGAGGTGCCCCGCCTCTTCTGCGGCTGCGCGGCACTATCCGGCGTTCGCTTCCGAGCGTCGCTTTTCTTTGCGTTCTCGGTGTGCAGGCTGGCCGAGGGGTTCTCACGGCCCAGCCCGCAGGGACCCAGGACTACCGTCTACCCCGAACGTCCTCATACTTCCTGGGGTGATCTGAGAGTCCAAGCAGGCGGAGCCGAAATCCTGTGTCCCCGGTTGCCCCCCACCCCCACCCCGCTGAAACCGTCCCCAGACTCTTCCAGACCCACCAGGCCCCGACCCAGCAATTGTTGATTTCTCCCCTGGCTTCCGAGGAAAAGGAGCCCTCTCCCCCGTATCTGTTCCCTCCTTTGCATCAGGGACCCAGACTACAGTTGGAGGGGTTGTCTCTGCCCCTCAAAATGTAAGCATGACTGGTTTGAAGCCCTGTCGGTGTTGCAATCTGTGAAGTCTTCCTCGGGTTTCTACATCTTCTGGGGTCCCTGTCCTGCCTGTTCCCACACAAAGCCTGCAAATGCAGGGCCGCCCTTATCTCTGGAGCAGCAGTAAGTGGTTCCCTCTCAGCCCAGCAGGCAGCCTGGCCTGGGACTGGCCCCACCCTGATGATTCCATGTGGCCATCCTGGCACCCCAACTGGCTGCCTTATCTCTGCCCACCAGCTCTGGTTCCCTTTGCCTTTTTGTCCCGTCCATTTCAGGAGCCCTGGGTGGCTGCCATCTGGTCCTGGGTCTCCCTTGAGCCCCAAGCCCTTGTCCCAGCATTAAAGCACCCTCACTGAACAGGCTGAGCGGCAGCTGTCATCAACCTTCTCCATGTGGGTGGTGGGGTCACCTGCCCTGGCCTGGCCCTCCCACTGGACTCTCAGACCCACCTTCCACGGCAGGAACCTCCCTCACAGCCTCTTCTCAGTGAGGCTGAGTTTGCCCCCCTCTGAACTTGCAGCCCTCAGAGTGCCATGTCTGTCGTGTTTCAAAAGAGAGGAGGCCACCATTCTGCTAGAGCCCTCCCCACCACCCTCTGCCACCTGACCAACTTCTGGAAAGAGGAATCTTCACTCAGCATCTCCACCTCCTCCCCAGCTCCTTGCCCTTGCCAAGGTTGCTGGTGACCACCATTTCTCTAAGCTGAGGAACATTCGTCAAGCTGTCTGAATGGGCCTCTCTGCTGCCGCGGCCTGCTGCCCACTTCTCCACACCCCACTCTTTCCAGTTCACCTCCATCTGTCCTGACGCCCTCATTCCTTCCTGGAGTCACAAGGAGGAGCAAGGACGGACCCAAGCCCTGAAGCCTCAGCTTCACTGCAGGTCCCGGGTGTTCCCAGGGCTCCCCCTGCCCTGCCCTACCCTGGCTGATCACCTGCACCTTTCCAGACCTGAAGCTGTCCGAGCAAGCGAATGCCCAAGTGTCTGCCCCAGGCCCAATCCCCATAATTACAGGCACTCAGGGTCCAGGGCCCAGGGAACCCAGACCAGGGAGCTGTCACTGGCTGGGGGGCAGGGAGGCTGCATGCAGGGGCAGAATTCAGACTAAGGAAAGGAGATGCAGGACAGCCCCCCTCGGGAAACTGCACAGCCAAAAGCACAGTGGTGGCAAAGCGCACAAACCCCAGCACAGCTGAAGTCCTGAGACTGGGAGGTCAGGGAGACAGTTCCCTCCTCAGGCTCAGAGGGCAGGTCGGCTTTGCTCACCGTCCTCTAGTTTTCTGCCCAAGTTCTGGTGTGAGAAGTCACAGCGGGTCTCCAGTGGGGCTGCTGACAGCTCAAACCCGCATGTCTCAAACTGAGCTCACCTCCCACCGCATCACCACCAGCTTCCACTTGGTTGTTTCCATTTCCGGCAAGAGGCACAGCCATCAGCCACTGCCACACCAGCAGCCTTCGAGTCACAGCTCCCTCTTCATTACTCACCAGGCCCCGAGATTCTGTGGCTTCCCAGCTCTCAGCTCTGCCCCTGCCTCGCTGCTGCTGCTGCCCCTCAGGCAGGCCTTTACTTCTGGCCTGGATCTTCTCACAGCCTCCAACCTGGTCTGCCTGCCCAGTCTTCCTCGCCCTGTCACCATGGGAGCTTCCTAACTGGTACATCTGACCAGTCACTCTGGTCCTGGAATCCTTCAATGTCCCTCTAAGCATTTGGGGGCATTATCTAATCCTCATAATGATCCTTTGAGGAAGATATAACCATTACCCTCATTTTGTGGACGAAACAGGCCTAGAAAGGTTTAGTACCTTGCCCAGGGTTAGCCGGCTAGCGAGTAGTGGAATTGAAACTCAAACTCCACAGGCTGAGCCTAGCCCGTGCGGCTTACTACACCTCCTGCTTCCTGCATAGGAGCTCAGGGAGTGTCTGGTGACCAGTGACAGGGACAGGAGAGACCCAGGTCACCTTCCCCTTGGCCTCCCAGAATTAGGCAGGGCCCAGGGAGGGGGTGGGCCAGGGGATGTGGAAGGGAACGGCCAGGGACACACACCTCTGCCTTCTCCCTCACAGTTATGCAGCCCCTGGAGTGAAATCACAGTGTCACAAGCCCCTGGCCTGTCACTGTGCAGGTGGGAATTTCCAGGAATAAAGAAGGAGGGGCTTTGGGAGACTCAAGGCAGAGACCGCAATAGGGAGAGGTATAGAGAGATGCGGGGTGAGGTCCCGACTTCCCCGAGGGTTCTAATGGGGATGAACAGGCCCACTGTCTGGACTGAAAGATGGTGGGAGAGAGAAATCCAATGGCACTTTGCAGAGACCTCAGGGAAGGAGGAGATGGCTGGGGAGATGGAGACCAGGAATAAAGTGACAAAGGGCCTCAAATGATTAGAAAGATGAACTAATCCTGAGGAAGCCATTTCAAAGAAGAAAGGAGAGAGTCCTGCAGCCTGACATGGCAGTCTTATCAAGAACATCAGGAAACTGCAGACAAGGTGTCCAGGCAGAGCGCCTTCTCCCAGCGGACAGTCCCATTCTTCCGAGTAGCCATGAAGACACACCATAGGGTGTGATGCTCAGAGAGGGCACCAGGCTCTCTTGACTTGACTAGATAAGAGCTAAGTGTGGTCCAGGCAAGGCTGGGAGGAGATGGAACAAAAAATATAGTTGTGATATCAGAGGGGGGAGGGGCGGGATGCATAAAAATGACCTTTTGGTATAATTAAAATAATTGGCGCTTACAAAAAGATACAAGGTTTTTTTTTTTTTTTTTTTTAATTTTATTTATTTATTTATTTTATTTATGGCTGTGTTGGGTCTTCGTTTCTGTGCGAGGGCTTTCTCTAGTTGTGGCAAGTGGGGGCCACTCTTCATCGCGGTGCGCGGGCCTCTCATTATCGCGGCCTCTCTCGTTGCGGAGCACAGGCTCCAGATGCGCAGGCTCAGTAGTTGTGGCTCACGGGCCTAGTTGCTCCGTGGTATGTGGGATCTTCCCAGACCAGGGCTCGAACCCGTGTCCCCTGCATTGGCAGGCAGATTCTCAACCACTGCGCCACCAGGGAAGGCCACAAGGTTTTTTTTAAATAAAAAATGTCTATGTACAAGCAGGACAGGGGCACAGCTGGGGGCAGCCAGTCCTGCAGGGGAAACTGTGTTTTCCTGAGTGGCTCCAGCTGGATGTCAGGCCCTGAGAGAGGCAAGAGGTGGAGGACTGGGGTGATCCCAGAGATGGAGCAGCCCCCCCACTTCTCACTGACCCCAACTCTGAGGGCTGATGAGAAAGGGCCTGATTGATTCTCTCTTTTTTTTTTTTTTTTTTTTTGGCCAAGCAGAGCTGCTTGCGGGATCTTAGTTCCCTGACCAAGGATTAAACCCGGACCCCCTGCGGTGGAAGCACATAGGCTTTACCACTGGACTGTCAGGAAATTCCCAGCCTGACTGATTCTTAAAACTCTTTGAGAACCAGACTGGCAGCAGGCAGGGGCCGGCCCCGACTGCCAGGGGGCAGTGTGTGACTCCTTCCCCGGGCCAGTGAGAGGAAGGAAGGGGGAATCCTATGGGTTTACAGTAAACCAGGGCCAGGCGCCGGGCCTGGCACAGGGAGCAAGTTCTCAGAAAGGGCGCTGGATGAATCCTCAGCCCTGGTGGGCACCATCGGCCCTGGTCTGGGCTCAGCACCCTGAAGGCCAGTATGACCTCCCTCCACTCCAACAGTCAGCCTTCAACTCTAAGCCACTCGTCTGGCACTTATTGAGCATCTACCGTGTGCGGGCACTGAGCTAGGCTCTGAGGATACAAGACTGAGGAAGACAGCTCCTACCCTACCTGGGAGGGCTGGACTCACAGACAATGACGTCCCAGTGCCAAATCAGCTACAAAGGAGGGAGGAGCCTGGAAAGCTCAGATGGCCCCCAGCGGGTGATCTCTAAATGAGGGCTTAAAAGATGAAGAGAGGGACTTTCCTGGTGTTCCAGTGGCTGAGACCATGCTCCCAATGCAGGGGGCCCGGGTTCAATACCTGGTCAGGGAACTAGATTCTGCATGCCGCAACTAAAACTAAAGAGCCCACGTGCTGCAGCTAAGACCTAGCACAGACTAAATAAATAAATATTTTTTTTAAAAGATAAAGAGGGTTTTAAAATATATTATTTATTTATTTATTTGTTTGTTTGTTTGTTTGTTTGTTTGCTCCGGGTCTTAGTTGCGGCATGCGGGATCTTCTTTGCCGCATGTGGAATCTTTTAGTTGTGGCATGTGGAATCTTTTAGTTGTGGCATGTGGGATCTAGTTCCCTGACCAGGGATCGAACCCAGGACCCCTGCATTGGGAGCATGGAGTCTTAACTGCTGGACCACCAGGGAAGTCCCAAAAGATAAAGAGGGTTTGAGCAGGGGAGAGACAGGATCCTGTTTGTGCTTAAATTACAGACCATCCACACCACAGAAAGTTGGGCAGCTGTTGAGGAGGTGGAAGCAGGTGGATGACCCCTGAGATGCAGTTAAGTGACAGGCAGCAGGGTGGGGAGAGCGCACAGGTGGGTTACCTGAAGTGCACACAGACCCTGCTGACAGCGGTGGGCCCCCGAGACCAGACTGGGAGGAAGACCTCCCCCTGTGGATATTCCTGTACTGTATTGATTTTCTATGAGGTGCATATTTTACCTTTTAAAAAACCAGGAGACAGGGAGAAATGCAGAGCAAGTGCTTAAATGAGTTTCCTTTTGGAGTGATGAAAATGTCATGGAACTAGATAGAAGTGGTGGTTGCACAGCACTGTGATGGCACTAAGGGCCACTGCATTGCTCACTTTGAATTTAACCATTTGAATGTTTAAAAGGACAATAAAACAAAGCATTTCCATGGCTGGCTACAGGTAGGAACACAAGCTGAGATACGATTACCATGGACCAGGCCCAAAAAGGGGCCCACGTGAGGTGGTGGTGGGAGGAGAGAGGTAGCCCAGCCTGGTCGAGCTCTGGGCAGACACCGTGGGCGCCACAGTTGACCCAGCCTGAGGGAGGCATGCCTCTGAAATGTTGGAGGATATAGGCCTGCATCCCTACCTCCCCTATGGGGGCCTTCTCCATCCCCCCACCCAGGGAACGCATCTTGCCCAATTCTGGCCCGGGTCGCAGTGTCTTTTTTTTTTTTTGGCTGTGTTGGGTCTTCGTTGCTGTGCACAGGCTTTCTCTAGTTGCGGAGAGCGGGGCCTACTCTTCATTGCGGTGGCTTCTCTCACTGCGGAGCACGGTCTCTAGGCGTGTGGGCTTCAGTAGTTGTGGCTCGTGGGCTTAGTTGTTCTGCGGCATGTGGGATCTTCCTGGACCAGGGCTCGAACCCGTGTCCCCTGCACTGGCAGGTGGGTTCTTAACCACTGCACCACCAGGGAAGTCCCAGGGTCACAGTGTCTTAATGTCAACCATAAGATGGGCCTAAGCCCACTTACAGTAAGAAGGGACTGCAAGGGGCTTCCCTGGTGGCGCAGTGGTTAAGAATCTGCCTGCCAATGCAGGGGACACGGGTTCGAGCCCTGATCTGGAAGGATCCCACATGCCGCAGAGCAACTAGGCCCATGAGCCACAACTACTGAGCCTGCACGTCTGGAGCCTGTGCTCCGCAACGGGAGAGGCCGCGACACTGAGGGGCCCGCGCACCACGATGAAGAGTGGCCCCCGCTCGCCGCAACTGGAGAAAGCCCTCACACAGAAATGAAGACCCAACACAGCCAAAAATAAAATATAATAAATAAATTAATTAAAAAAAAAAAAAAGAAGGGACTGCAGGGAATGTTGGGGCATCTCCAACCGCAGGCCCCAGGAACACACACTGCCACGTGAGACAGGTGCACAGCCATCCCCGTCCAGAACTGTCCGATGGACACCAGCATGGGCAGGACCATGGGGGGGCTCCTGCTCTCACAGGCCAACAGGGGAGGGGTACTGGGGCAGGGGCACGCAGCCCACTGATGGATGGGAAATGGTCCAGAGGCCCAGGCTCTTGGTCCAGAAGAGGAACTGAAACAGCTGGTGTCAGAGAGCTGGCAACACTGGGGCCAAGCCTCTCTTCCCCTACCAGCCCAGGATTTCTGGGACCTGGGCCAGGCCATCTGAGGGTGGCAGCAGGAAAGGGATGACGGGAAGACGCAGGTCTTGGAAGGCAACGCCGAAGGAAGGGGGAGCAGCAGGAGTGAGTGTCCAGCCGCCAGTGTGGGGAAGAGGAACAGAAGGCAAGAGCGGGACAGAGCCGCCATGGCTGCCAGCAGGGTGGGAGGGCCGCTGGCGATCCGCCGGCCCTGGGAGGAACTGAAGGACGGGCATGTGCACGTGGCAGAGAAAATAGGTCTTACGTGTTTGTTGTATACGTACACCCAACTAAAATGCAAGGGATTAGAAAAAACATTCATAGTGACTTCTATAAACTTCCAGATAGAATATGCTTATTTTGAATGAGCATGACTTTTTTGACACTGAGTTTTACACGGACAGGGATCCTTGCAATTCTGGACGGAGAAGTTTGGGCGACATTTTCTGATGGCCATTCCTCATGTTTACGGAGCACGTCCACATGCCGGGCGCCGTGAACAACAGTAGACAAAATCCATCAGGGGAAGACTTGGTTGGCACCAGAGGCAGCAGAGGATCTATCTCTGGAATGAAGAAACTTCTCCCCGTTGAGCATGATCAGCTAATGCAGTCCCTCAAATTCATGTCCAGTGGTTCCTTCAGGAATTCCCATCCCACTGAAACACTTTCACATCAAATACTTCACAGTGATGTTGATCCATTTGTTCTCATTCATTTTATTTAGAACTCAAAATTAACACTGACCAAACATATCACTAAATCACTTACTTTTCCAAAGTTAGATTTTGCTTCAAAGTTACACATTCGCTCACTACACGTATTTCCACAGGGTCCTCAGAATTTTTTTTTACATTCATTTAAATGCTCCAAAGTGTCAGTCCAGTAATCCATTTTTCAGCCAATAACCATCCTAGACAAGAACAAGAAGGTAAAATTATTCACACAGCTCTTCTCTTCGATCTTTAGCTTGTAAACTTTTGACAAAACGTGTTCTTTGCCAGTCAACGCACTTCAGGGTGAAATAGAACAGGGGTTTGCTCCTGTATCTTCGTGTAAAGATAAAAACAGGGGCGGGGATAGCTTGGATTGAGCTAGCTTCACCACATTGTCAACCATATCACTGGACAAGATCAGACCTGCAGGCTCCCTGCAACCAGGGGCGCATCTAATGGGGAACCTAACTGAGCAGCCACACCTGGGCTTTAGCGGTCTAAGGCGGAAGCTTTTGTTAGTTGGCGTGTCCCATGTCACATCATGGGTCAGTGTCTGTGTGAGTGTGTCCACTGACTTTGCTTCCTTGGTCGCCAAGTGCAGTGTTGATAAATTCCACGCGGTCGGGTGAAATGAGTGGGTCTGCACACGTGGGAGGCATTTCAGCTCCAGACATGAGTCACATGACACTGCACCTAACTTCGAGCAGTCTGACACGTATATAACGAAGATCATAAATTCTTTTTTTGTTTTACAACAGGTTATTTTTAAACATGCAAACGCTTTTCTTTCTGCCTAACTTGACATCGTAGGGTGAAGCACCTGCGGGGTGTGCCTGGCACTCCTGCCTCATTTGGCGACTTCTCTGTGCAAACATGACAGTTGGGGGAGGACTGTTGAGATATAGGAATACATATTTGATGCAGTCGCTGTACGGCCTAATTATGGCAATTTTTTTTTGACCGGTGTTAGTCATGTGAACTTGATGACATTCAGGATTCAATTAAAATGTGGGGAAGTAAACAGTTATAAAAATTAAATCTGTTCCTGGAGCAAAAACGACTATAGAAAAACTGAGGGAATCTAAACACAGACTGTAGTTTAAGTTTCCAGCATCGTACTAATGGTCATTTCTTAGGTTTGATAAACACGCACTGTTAACACTGAGGGAGGGTGGGGAGGGGTTGTGGGAGCTCTATACCATCCGTGAAACTCTTCTGTAAATCAAAAATTATTTCAAAATAAAGTGACAAAAACTGAATCTACTAAACATAAAATATGTAAGGAGACTATTACAAAGGCTCTGTGGCTTCAGGAAATAGATAAAAGAAATCTGAAGGTCTTGTGAAATCTTCAGAATTTTCTAAAACAAGTTGCCCTGAAAACCTGAAAAAACTAATAAGCATGGAACTTATAAAAATAGGAAAAATTGAAATACTTATTTTTTTTAATTTTATTTATTTATTTATGGCTGCATTGGGTCTTCATTGTTGCTGTGTGCAGGCTTTCTCTAGTTGTGGCGAGCGGGGGCTACTCTTCGTGGCGGTGCGCGGGCTTCTCATTGTGGTGGCTTCTCTTGTTGTGGAGCACGGGCTCTAGGCACGCGGGCTTCGGTAGTTGTGGCACACAGGCTCAGTAGCTGTGGCTCGTGGGCTCTAGAGCGCAGGCTCAGTAGTTGTGGCGCACGGGCTTAGTTGCTCCGCGGCATGTGGGATCTTCCTGGACCAGGGCTCGAACCCGTGTCCCCTGCATTGGCAGGTGGATTCTTAACCACTGTGCCACCAGGGAAGTCCAAAATACTTATTTTAATTCAATAATTAAAACTGAAAAACTCATAAAGTACAAATGACTTACTCTTGTATTACAAATTATTTTTGAATAACTGATCTTCTAAAGCCTTAAATGCATACAGTCCACTTTGATAATGAACTGGTTTAATCTATGTTCAATTTTTTGTTTTTCTTTTTCTTTTTAAAATTTTTTAAAATTAATTAGTTTTTGGCTGTGTTGGGTCTTCGTTGCTGCGCGTGGGCTTTCTGCAGTTGCGGTGAGCGGGGGCTACTCTTCGTTGCAGTGCGTGGGCTTCTCATTGTGGTGGCTTCTCTTGTTGCGGAGCACAGGCTCTAGGTGCGCAGGCTTCAATAGTTGTGGCTTGCAGCTCTATAGCGCAGGCTCAGTAGTTGTGGCACATGGGCTTAGTTGCTCCACAGCATGTGGGATCTTCCCAGACCAGGGATCGAACCCGTGTCCCCTGCATTGGCAGGTGGATTCTGAACCACTGTGCCACCAGGGAAGTCCCTAATTTTTTGTTTTTAAAATAAATTTTCAAATGTTTCTAGAAAAACAAATAATTCATTATGCAAATCCATAAAACTTTGGCTAATTTTTAACATAAAATGCTAGTAATAATCAGGAAGAAATAATAGAGAATATTAACACCTAATATCAGATAACAAGGACAATAGTAAGAATAAAAAATAAAGATAATAATCACATACCTTTTAGTTTAGCAGAAAAGTTAGGGAGAAGATGTGAAATTCAAAGAAACTGAATATTTTGCATGCACACATGAAGATCTCATGATACAGAAATCGTGACTAATCAGCAGTCACCCTCCCTGGGCCAGACCTCTGGGGGCCCTTGGGGCAGCCACAGAGAACCCTCTGGACTTACTCACCAGAAAAAGAACACCCCAGTTCAGGAAGTTTACAGAGGGGGCCATGCAAATAGCGCTCAGGTATGCCTTCAGCTGCTTCTGAAAGGCTGTGCTTTTAAAAGGCCTTTGACGTTCCCGTGATAGAACACTGACAAGCAGGAGGCTGCACCCCGTTCGGTGGCATGCCTAGGGGCGGGTAGGCCCGGGAGGTCCCCCTAATTGAAGAAACCAGACTCGGGATCCCTGGAGTTCATGTAACGAGACCGTGTTTAATGAACACCAAAGTACAAGTGAGGGCTGTGGGGGCTCGAAGACAGGGGGCAGCGAGGGCTGCAGGGTCTGGTGAGGGGGGGGTAAGCTGTGACACCACCTCCCAACACCTCTCCCTTCTACAGGGATTCACACTGGCCCCTCAGAGCCTCTCAGCAGTCCTGTGGGGACAGCACAGCAGGATGACCGGCCCCATTTTACAGTTGGGGAAACTGAGTTCCAGACAGGTTCACTAGCTTGCCCAAAGCCACACAGGGTTCCCGGTCCTTCCTTCTGTATCACTTCGGCCTGGCTCGGGGGGATCTGAGTAGGTGGGCAGGGGAGGATGAGTACCCCACAGGAAGAGCAAGCAAGGTGTGGAGGACAGAGGCGTGGCATGTGGGGACATGGAGAGGCAGGACCCCCTGGCATCTGTGGCCCAGGCTGCCATGGCCTCGGCACAGCCCCTTGGGTGTCCGCTTCTCCTCTCTTTCCTCAGGGGTGTGCCCAGGCCCTCAGGACCAGCTGAGGGAGGTCATGGGGTGGGAGGGCCACTCCCTGCAGGGCTCACACAGCCCTGAGAGACACAGAGGGAGAACTCATACCATGCAGAGGGGTGCATCAGGAAGGTGCCTCGGGGGCAGGGAGCTGGGGAGGGCGTGTGGAGCACAATGAAGGTGAGATGGGTAGGGCTGGACAAGGCCAGCACGCCGTGCTGAGGGGTCTGGACAGGATCCTGGGCCACGTCACTGCAGCGAAATGCGGCCGCCGCAAGGACTGGAGGGGAGCTAAGGAGGGCCCGAGCTGGAGAGGAGGAGGGCTGAAAAAGGTTCCAGGGGTCCAGGCTTCTCCAGGCAGGCCCCTGGAAATGTTGGCTGGTTTGAGGTCAGTCACGGAAGGCCCCTCCCTGGGCGGCCTCTTTAGGTGTGACTACACACTGAGGCCCAGCAGAAGCATCAGGCTCTGTAGAAACACAAGGATACGTACTGTCCCCTGCAGCCCTTCACCCTACTGGCCCTCGGCCCTCCCTCGGGAGGGGCCCAAAGCCCTGCACACAGCCTGCCCTCCCTGCCTTCACCCTGCCGTTCCTGTCTGAGAGGCACCCCCAGAAGGCCAGTATGGGGAGGAGGGAACTGAGTCAGAAGTTTCAGGCAGACGCTCCTGCTAAGGAATAGTCCCCAGCATGCCTGTTGTCTTCCCAAGACCGACATACCCCTAGGGAACCACCAGCAGCAGGCCTGGCAGGAGGCCGCAGGGCCTGCTTGGGAGCCATGCTCAGAGGCACCAGCAGGGGGTGCCATGGACCCACACTAGAGGGGCAGGCTCCTTCTGCCTTTCCAGTCTCATCTCCCCCACCCCTCTCACCCCACAGAACCAAGGCTCAGGGGCTGCAAGACTTAACCCCTCCGGTCTTGGGCACAGGATGCCTGCACAGAGGACAGCCAGGGCCTGAGTCTGAGGTGGAGACAGTAGCAAGTATGGGCAGGTCTGAGAAGGGCCAGGAGGGACAGGCCTGGCCAGCTGAGGTCCTGGCACCACTGCCCAGCCCAGCACCAGAGCCCAGCTGCACCCTGATGGTGCCCACGCACGTGGCGGGGTGGCGGTCTTCATTCACTGCCTCCTCCCTGAAGAAGGGGCCCAGCCACCACCCCACCCTACAGCAGCAGCTCGGTCACCGTTAGCTCACGCCTGTCACTGGGTGTCAGGGTCTTGGAAGCCCCAGGCCTCCACGGCAGCGATGAGGAAGTTCTCAGAGCAGAGGGGCTGGTTGTTGAAAGTGTCGCAGTGGCCCGTGCGGCCCCGGTTCAGGTCCCCGTCGATGTACAGCGCCTGGCCGCCCCCTCCACCTGTGGGATGCTTGGTCAGTGGCTGCCCGCTGTCCAGCGCTGCCCCCAAGGGGCTCTCCTGCTCCTGAGCATCTCCACTTGGACACGGCAAGTCTTGGAGCCGTCCCTGCGCAGCCCTGCCAGAGGCCTCTCTAAAACCACAGGGCTGGCTTTCCACTCTGTAAAGTCCCCCGGCTCCTGGTGAGACCCTGCTAGTGAGCCCACTTCCCCAGCATGCAGCCTCAGGTCCCCACGCCTGCCCCGCATGCATGCTCCACCCCCAACAATCCCGCTGCCTTCCTCCGCCATCACAGGGGCTCTGCCTGTCCCTCAGGTGAGGTACCTACCACTTGGCTCAGCAAGGGCTGGCCCGGGGCTTCAGCCACCCACGACCCCATACCCTCCTCCCAGGCTAAGTGACCAAGGGCAGACAGGAGCCCAGCCTGAGGTGCAGGGAGGCGCCCACCTATGATGAGGCAGTCGTTGCCCCCGGCCATGAACAAGGACTCCGTCTTGGAGGGCAGGTTGAAGTGTCGAGCAGCCAGGAACGGCGAGAGGCGGTCAGCAGGGTCTGAGGACAAAGAGCGGCAGGGCGAGGACAGAATGGTGGTAGACTCCAAGGACACAGGCTTGGTCAGCTCCGGATGTTTGATGACCACCCACTCGTAGCGCTGGACCTCGGGCTGCAGCTGAGGGCAAAAGGGCAGCATGAGGAGTTGGCATATGGCGCCCACAGGGCCCCTGCCCACTTCCCGCCCCCCATCCCACCCAATTCATCATCAGTGCCCTGAGTGAGGCCCCGAGTGGGGGCTGGGAGATGGCGCCGCACAGCGCAGATGAGGGCCTGCCTGCTCTCACGGAGCTCACGGTCCAATGATCACAAAACAGAAGGAGACGGGGAGGTTAGCCTGTAGAGTAACAGCTCTGATGGAAGTAAACAGGGTCACGTGAGTGGGGGTGACCTCCTGCAGGGAGGCCCACTCACCCTAAACACGAAGCATTCTCCGGTACCAAAGAAGCCCAGCTTGCCTCCAAACTTGTTTCTCTCGCTCCAGTCTGTTGACAGGTAAGCTCCACATACCTGGGGAGAAAGGCCCAGGGTGAGGCTGTGCCCTGCTTGCCTGCAGGAGCGTCCCCTCACTCAAGACCTGCTGAGAGGCCACAGTACAGTCACAGCTGGGGCTGTTGTGGTCACAGCCCCCCTCACACTTGAGGACCAGGGCTGGAGATTAATAGGGAAAGTCAAGAGTTTGGAGGGCGTGGGGCTGGCAGTGAGCGTGCACGGGGGCTGCCTCGGCCGCCATCAGCTTACTTGGGATATTTTCATTTCCCTCTTGGGCCCTAAAGGATGGGAATAAGCTCCATATCCACACTCTGATTGTGGGCATTAGCGCCAGGGAGGCCCCTCAGATGGAAGCTTCCAGGAAGCACCCCTGCTCAAGAAACGTTTTCCAACCCTCCCATCAGCCAGCAAAGTGCTTGATTTCACCATTAGAGAGTCACTCCTTTGAGTGGCTACAGGATTTGCCCAAAGTATCTGACAATCAGAGTCATCCGCTATAACACAGATGCCCGGGCTTCTCCTGGAGAGGCAGATGCAGACTCTGGAACAGGGTGAAGAAACTGAAACTCCCACAGGTGCAGGTTTGGGAGCCATTGAACGAGGAGCCTCTATCTCATGCAGACACCCCCAGGAGTGGGGCGTGTGAGCTCTGACTTTATTCTAGACATCTTAGATGTTTTCCAGATGACAGCACTGCAGAGAACAAGGCCCTGAGAACTACCTGTCAGGGGCTGGAGGCAGGTGAAGGCAGACAACTCACCTGGCGCTGGCCAACTACTGCAGGAGGAGGTGAGGCCTCACTCACTAGGCATTTCTGCAAAGCTCCTCTAAACTGCCAGGCTGTGTCAGGCTGGGGGCCTGGACCCCAAGGGGAAACAGGGAGGCTCTGGGTACTTAGGGGGTCCTAGGGGAGGCTAGAGCCACCTCTCTGTAGAGGGCTCTCTGTAGAGGGGCCCTGCTCTGCACCCCTAAGCCCAGGGAGCCTGGGTAGGGGCTATCGGGGAACATCCATCCTCTCTGGGGCACAGACTCCCCAGGCTCATCAGACGCCAGGACCCCAAGCTCCCTCTGGTCCCTCCTCACCTCCTTTTGCGTGGTCTTGATGAGCAGGAGGGTGGGCTCGTGTCCTTCACACTGGAAATAGAACCTGGGGGCAGAGACCACACATGCCAGTCCTGATAGTTAACAATTACACCTGCACCCCTTCCTTGTGCCACCTCCAGCCAGCCTCTGTTGCCCCAGGCTGTCTGGGGGTGGATGGACCTGGAAACTGCTTGTCCTCCTCTCCCAGGGACCAGGCACAGTGGCTTGGATGGTAACATCTTGGCCCGGGCACTTTTCTCAGACAAGATGGAGCCCTGGCCAGGAGGCCCGCAGGCCAAGCGGTCAAAGGCCCCAGGACTCTCTGCCCTGGTGTGACACAGAGGAGAAGCTGCATGGCAGAGGGCCCCCAGCAGACAGAGCCATGTGCCAGGTGCTTCGGGGAAGCAAGAACCAGAGGAACAGGTCCCTGCTCTGGGAAAGCTCGGAACGTCCTCGGAAGCTGGGCAGCACTGAGAAGCATGTGAGGAGGCCTGAGGCTGCCGCTATGCCAGCACCAGGTGCCCAGGGGTTGGCTGGCGTCCCTGGTGGCCCTGCTTAGCTGTCCCTCAGCAGGCCTCCCACACTGCACAGAAGTGGTGGCCAGGTCAGCACAGCTCCGGTGCCTGCCGTGTGGGCTGGGCCAGCCCCGACTGCATCACCTATGACCCAAGCCAGAGCTTGGGTCAGAAGCCACCTGCCATCTGAGGCTCTAGGGGGGCGGCCACGCCTGGCAGAGTGACCCTGGGAGACAGTATGCCCTGGGGGAAGCCTGCACAGGGCCCGGCACAGCCCACAGGGCCAACATGGACCTGGTGTGTGGACTGATGAAGCGGGGTGGAGGAGTAGTGAACCAAGGCCGGCCGCCTCAAGTTGTCCCGACAGTTCTGTAAGCTCCCGGGGGGAAACTCTGCCTCCCGCGTCATCACAACACCTACGTGGGGGCCTGGAGCTACGGCGTGTACTGTAATGACCCCTGAAGTTTGGGTGGCCTGGGAGTGAGAGATGCCCAGAAAAGGTGCTCCCAATTCTAGGGCCCCCCAGGAAGAGACAGGGCCTTGTCCAGGTGCCCATGTTCGAAGGCTCATTTCCAGCCCCACCATGACCTCCCAGAAGTGGGGACAGGATGAAGAAGCTGGGCAACTCCACAGCTCACTCCACCCCTTCTGCACTGTCTGGCCCTTGGAGTCCATACCTTGGGGCCTTGGGAGGGCAGGCCCAGCATTCCCCAGCCTCCTGGGCATTACCTGGTCAGGCTGTACCCGTGCTGCAGTGAGGAGAAGAGCAAGAGGGGCTGGCAGAGGGCGAACCGCTCAGGGACCCATGACCAGATGTCTCTCATCTCCTTCACGCCGACGATCTCTGAGTGGAAGTTCTCCGCGTGAACAGCCAGGTGCACAAACTGCCTGGGGGAGTGGGAAGAGGTCAGAGCACAGCTGCGACCCCAGCCCTGGCCACGCCCCCCACCCTGGAGGTGTGCAGAGCCTCTTGTGTGAGCTCAGCCTGGAGGAAATGTCTCACTTGTTCAGCCAGGTCAGAGCCTGGTTCTAGGGGCCCTCAGGAAGAAACAGGGTGGAGCTGTCCCCCTGGAGTCCCGCTCCCACCCCGCTACACAGAGGGGAGAGCGCCCAGCCTGTGGGGACAAAAGCACCTTTTCTCTAAGAAACGGGGATAGAGAGTGAGTCAGCTCTGAAAGACAATGCTTCCTGGCCAGCCAAGCACCGACAGGCAGACAGACAGGGCCTGAACTTCGGCCAGGCTCTGAGGCAGCACTGCTGAAGCCAGCGCTGAGAGCCAGAGCAAGCAGACAGGCTGGAAGACAGAGGGAAGCCAGGCGTGGAGACATGGTTTCCAGACCTACCTTTTAGAAAGTGAAACACTGAAAAACAGGAGGAAGCAACAGACATGGAGACCAGGAAGAAAAATAAAACAGACAAGGAGAGGTTAGTTGCAAGTACTGATGCCCAGGATATGCCTGCCTTTGGCCTGCAAGAAAGGCCTCCACACCTAGAGTACACTCACAGCATCTGCTGCCAAGGTATCAGGTCACCATGGGCCCTTGCCACGCCTGCTCCCCAGGGGCCTGTGCTCAGGGCAGGGGGCCACGCTCAGCAGCCACGAGAATGGCCAGCAAGGGAGCCCAGAGCTAGAGTGGTGGAGCAGGAGCTGCTCTAAAATGACCCAAGGAGGCCAGCCTGGCTCATTGCTGGACCTGCTGCGGCCATGGTCAGCATCCAGCTTCCATCTCAGCCATGGCCCCTGTACCCGGGGACAGGACCCTATGCCTTCTGCGCCCACAGTTGCCTCAGCAGCCTGTGGCTGTAGCCAGGAAGGCTTTCTCCTTTCCCGTGGCTTTCTATCCACACACGGATGGCTGGCTGGACAGGCTCAGGCCCCAAGCACCCAGAATGCATTCCCCCAAAACCCCGCCGCACTCGGGCCCTGATGGTAGCCCCTGCCTACCTCTTCTGCTTGACGGTGATGCCCTTCTGCTTCAGAGCTTTCTCGTTGGCCATCTGCAGGAGCTGAATCTCTTTCCGAGAAAAGAGGCGGATGGCAAACGCTTTCTCCAGAAGCTTCTCGGGAGACACAGTCTTGGCAATGTCCTTGACAAAGGTGCGGATGTCCTGCTTCACGTTGTCTGACTCCAGTGGCTGCCCAGCTCTCACCTTGTGGAAGAATTTGAGGATTGCCAGCGCCACGCGGTACAGCACCTTGTAACCTTCCACCAGGAAGACGTCAAAGACGCGAGCAAAGTAGTTGAGGGGCAGCTCCCCAAACAGCCAGCGCTGCCAGTCCGCATAGACCTGCAGAACGTCCTCTGAAACGGCCACCATCAGCTTGTGGGCTGCCTGGCAGTACTTGTTCACCAGGTCCCCGAACGTCATGCAGGAAGACTCGAAGGCCAGGAAGCTCTGGTCGATTAGTTTCTTGCTGGGGTCGTTGCAGGCCAGGATGCGGCAGGCCTTCTCGAAGCACTCAGCCTCGTCAATGCTGTAGTGGAGCAGCAAGGCCACGACCGCAGGCAGCGCGGGGCAGAAGGAGACATCAGGGAACTGGTTGGCGATGCACAGCAGGATCTTACGCACGGCGCCCTCGCCCCGTGTGTTCAGGCAGTAGCTGGGCACCTGCGTGTTGTCCACAAACTCGGGCAAGGGCAAGCTACCACTGCTGTGCTTGCCCACGATCTTGCCGACGATGTCACTGTACACACTGGCATCTGGTGTGACCGTGCGGCAGGGGATGTCCCGGATCAGGCGCTGGTACACCTTCCCCCGCAGGGTGTAGCTGCGGGCCCAGTAGCCCTGGCGCGCCAGCTGCTTCAGCTCCTGCAGCTCGGTGCAGCTCAGCTCCTTGGGCCCCAGGTCCTGGATGGTGGCGTCCATCTTATCTCTGTCCACAAAGCAGTTGTAGCCCGGGGAGTCCATAGCGCAGGGCGTGCCCAGGAGGAGGCCCGGGGCTGCCAGGAGGGGGCGAAGAGCAGCTAAATCCACCAGCGATCTGTCCGAGGCTTCTCTGCTAACCTGTTTGCCATCCCATACCCTACAGGATTAAAAACCATGCTTAGGGGGCTTCCCTGGTGGCACAGTGGTTGAGAATCTGCCTGCCAGTGCAGGGGACACGGGTTCGAGCCCTGGTCTGGGAAGATCCCACATGCTGCGGAGCGACTAGGCCCGTGAGCCACAATTGCTGAGCCTACGCGTCTGGAGCCTGTGCTCCGCAACAAGAGAGGCTGCGATACTGAGAGGCCCGCACACTGCGATGAAGAGTGGCCCCCACTCGCCGCAACTAGAGAAAGCCCTTGCACAGAAATGAAGACCCAACACAGCCATAAATAAATTAATTAATTAATTAAAAAAAAAAAAACCATGCTTAGTATGCATGTATAAAGGTTTACATTTTTAAAAAACATGTTTCTGTTTTAGTCTTTTTTTAAATTGTATACTTTACTTTTTAATTAATTAATTAATTAATTTTTATTTTTGGCTGTTTTGGGTCTTTGTTGCTGTGCGCGGGCTATCTCTAGTTGCAGCGAGCAGGGGCTACTCTTCGTTGCGGTGCGGGGGCTTCTCGTCGTGGTGGCTTCTCTTGTTGCGGAGCACGGGCTCTAGGCACGCAGGCTTCAGTAGTTGTGGCATGAGGGCTCAGTAGCTGTGGCTCACGGGCTCTAGAGTGCAGGCTCAGTAGTTGTGGCGCACAGGCTTAGTTGCTCCGCAGCATGTGGGATCTTCCCGGGCCAGGGCTTGAACCCGTGTCCCCTGCATTGGCAGGCGGATTCTTAACCACTGCACCACCAGGGAAGTCCTGTTTTAGTCTTTCTATAAAGTATCAGTAGGGTTTCCATTTAAGGTAAGTGGACATTCTGAGAATTCACTACAAACTCTGGAGCATGACTTCTTTCCATGGGGCTTATGAAGATACTGGAGGAGGTCACATAAGATTCTGGATCATGAGATTCTGGGTTATGAGAAAGGACTTCGAGAGGCTGACTCTACTGTAAACAACTCTCTGCTCGGGGGTGGGTGGCCCACCGGGCCCCCACACTTCACCCTGCAGCCTGTGGGCCTTGTAAAAGGAGCAGCTAGTCAAGAAGACTCCATGAAGTCAACAGATGCTGCGTTTCAGTTCTCAAAGGCTTCAGGCCTTTAACCAGCCGTGTATCATGAGGAAGACACACACCTACTCTGTCCCAGGACCCCTGGCTTGGAATTTGGAGGCCAGCTCTTAACTTTCTAAAAATAACAGCTAAGTTTCAGGCAGGTATTCCAGAGAAGACTCAGTGGTGGGGAGTAGACATGAGGGCTGAGAAATAAATGGAAGGTGTCACAGCTTCAAAATTAGACATTTCTGGAACCAAATGAACCAGAAGTACTGGGGGATTTGGTGCTGTTTCTCCATTATGGGCAACTATTGAGATTCGTGCAGACATTAAAAAAAAAAAAAAAAAGGATAAAATGTGCTATTTGAGAGTCTCTGGCTGCATGTGGACGGCAAGACAGAAGTCTACTGTTCAGAATACCGCAATTTGACATTTGTTTTTGCCAAAGGCTACTGTCCTCAACACTAAAGCACAATAGTCTGCCCATGCACCTCAGACTAACCTTTCCACCTGGGATGGTACACTGTCCGGAGTTATCACAAGGGTTTACTTCAGTGAGTTTTGGTAAATGACCAGATCATTCCGGTTCTGCTTGCATCAAGAACATTTATCTGAAAATATAAAAAGCAAGTAACATTTTAAAAATATTGAGTGGAAAGAATTGTAATGTAAAACCTGTTATGTTCGAGAAGATGTCTTGAGAAAGCACCTTGATATGGTGGCTCTTTTTTTATTGTGTTAAAATATACCTAACAAAATTTACCATTTTAACCATTTATAAATATACAGTTCAGTAGCATTAAGTACATTCACAATGCTGTGCAACCATCGCCACCATCCATCTCTGGAACTTTTTCATCTTCCCAAATGGAAACTCTGCATCCTTTAAACACCAGCTCCTCATCCCCTGGTCCCCAGCTTGTTAACCACCATTCTACTTCCTATGAATTTGACCACTCTAGGGACCTCATATTAGTGGAATCATACAATATCTGTCCTTTTGTGTCTGGTTTATTTCACTGATCATAATGTCCTCAAGGTTCATCTATGTTTATAGCATGTATGAGAATATATTTTTTGAATTTAAGACTATTATTTAGAGCAGTTTTAGGTTCACAGCTAGAGAGGATGGTACAGAGATTTCCCCACATACCCTCTGCCCCCACACATGCACAGCCTCCCTGTTATCAACCTTCCCCACTAGATGGTACATTTGTTACAATCGATGAGCTTAAACTGACACATCACCCAAATCTATAGATTAATGAGGATTCATTCTTGGTGTTGTACATACTATGAGTTTGGACAAATATAAAATGACATGTATCCTTATTATAGTATCATAAAATGTATTTTCACTGCCCTAAAAATCCTGTGCTCCACCTATTCATCCCTGCTCCCTGCAACATCAGAATTTCATTCCTCTTTATGGCTAATAATATTCCATTGTATGGACAGACACATTTTGTTTATCCATTCATCTGTCGATGGACATTTGGGTTGTTTCTACCTTTTGGCTGTTATGAATAATTCTGCTGTGAACACAGCTGTACAAGTATCTGTTCAAGTCCCTGGATATATATCCATTGATACTGTTTTTATAGAGACTTTCCCACAGAAATAAGGTCTTGTGACAACATCCACTTAACACGTCCCACTGGAAAAACCTTACCCACAGCAGGACCAGGTGCCGACAGTGATGGAACTTTCTTCCCCAGAAAAGAATCCCAAATGGCAGTTGGTTTGTTTGCTCTGTCCTGGGAGGGATGGCAGTTAGGGCTCCCTCATTTCCCCAGGTTGTGAATTACCTGTAGAGTTTACATCTTTCGTTCTAGGCTCTGAGCCCACTAGCCTCTGGAGGGACCCCAGGCCCATCCTCTTTTCTCGAATAGAACCCACTCCTCGTCAGGGCAATAAACATGTTTATAAACAGAACAAGAGCTAGGCAGGACAGTGCCAAACCTTGCTCAAGTGGCCTCAGATTCAGGTTGAATATTAAACTGGAAACTCCAAAAACGGTTGTTGCTCCTTGCAAATTCCTTCAGAAAGGACCTTCAGGGAGAAGCAGACCCACTTTTTGTTTGTTCTTTTTTGGCTGTGCCACAGTGCATGTGGGATCTTAGTTCCCCAATCAGGGATCAAACCCACGCCCCCTGCAGTGGAAGCGCAGAGTCCTAACCACTGGACCGCCAGGGAAGTCCCCCACCGTTTTATTTGCTGTAGCAAGTTGTTGCAGCCTGGGGACTCCGAGGCAAAGACAGGTGCAGAAGACCCTGAAGGAGGTCCTGGATCCCTGCAGGCCTCCTCCCACCTGAAAAGACAGCATGGTGTTTGTGGAGCAAGGCAAACAAGGCTTATGATGACCTCCTTAGGCATCTATAAAGCCAGGTCTCAGGGCAGGTTTTTGTTTGGTTTGTTTTTTACATAAACACATAATCATGAAAACATCCAGTAATACAAAATTATAGAGTAAAAATATAAAGTCCTGTTTAAGTTACCCCCTCAATCCTACTCCCTCTTCTACCTAAGGTAATCACCGTTCACATCTAAGTGCATGTCCTTCAAAACCTTTTTCTTGCATTTACGTGCACACACATCCACAACCCTGTTAGATGGTTTAAGCTGGCTATTGGGAAGGGGAAGTCGGGAGATGGGAAACAGATCAAAAACACAAAGTCACTGGGCTGGACCCTCACTCACCGTATGGAGGTGAAGGTACACCCTCCCCCAGCTCTCCCACCTGCGGCTTGCAGCCATCCTGCAACACCGTCCACACCTCCAGCTCCCACTCAGAACACAAGGCCTCACCGGCTCCCCACAGTCCCCCAGCTCCTGACTAAGGCGCCAGGCCCGGGAAGGAGGCCGTGCTCCCCCGTCCACGCCTGGCGGCCAGTGGTAGAGAAGGGAAGCAGGAGCTTACTCGGGAAGCGAGCCAGTTTAAAGTCAGACAGGCCAGGCTCAGAGTCCAGTTCTGCTGCTTGTTGCGCTGAACCTCTGATAAGCTGCACCTCCTCCCCGAACAGCTGGTGCCCGTCTCTAAAATGGAGCTGATGAATATGAGCCACTGGACAGACATTAATCCCCACACAGCACCTGTGGGTTAAGCTCTTACTCTGGGCTCGCTGGCTGGGGTGTGGGTGACACCCCGCACACAGGCACATCCCACTCTCTCCCACTCCCCATTGCCCTGCGGCAGCCCAGGGCAAACGGCCACTCTTCTCGGCCAGCGGGGCCCTGGCGGCAGGTGCCCTGGGAAACCACTTTCCCTCAGCCTCAGGAAGGGGAGGGAGGGAGTGAATTCTAATCACAAACACTGCACTCACCTTAAGCACCGCTCCCCCCCCCAGTCTCAAGTTCACTGCAGAAGAAGGGGGTGGGGGCAGGGCTGGCTCCAGGGTGGCACCTCTCCATCAGCCCTGTGGGAGGAGGCTGGCCCCAACTGCCCGCAGCTCCCTGAATTTAGACTGTAGGAAGGAACTTTGTGTTTTCTGTCCTTAGCTTTGGGCCTAACCTGCAACTCTGGGAAAACAGGAAAAATTCTGCTCAGCATCCTGTTAGACTCACAAGAACTGCACACAGTGACCATTTCAGATAGTGGGGACACCATGCAGTGTGTCTGGAGGGTGGCGGCTACTTCAGCTAGGGTTGTCAGGAGGACCGCTCCTCTCCCGAGCTGAAGCGATGAGAGGGAAGCTGCCAGAAGAGCTGAGGAGAGGTCACTCTGGACCACGAGAAGAGCGCGTGCAAAGGCCCCAAGGCAGGAAGAGACCTGCTCCAGGAAGGGAAAGGCATCCGGTACCGCCAGGGCACAGTGAGAAAGAAGAGCGGAGACATCCATGGGCTGGATCGTGCACGGGGAGGAGCCTGGACTATAAGTGCAGTGGGAAGCAGGGAAGGTATGTGATCCAACGGAGGGGTTTAAAAGCTGACTGCTGTGAGGATTAACTGAGCCTGTTTATAGAAGGCACTCAGCCCGGCCTGGTTCAGCAGGGCAGCTCAGAAGTCCTGAGAGCCTCTCGTCAGTTACTGCTCCTTGGGCGCTGGCCTGGCACTGGCTCAGGGACGTCTGGGGAGTGATGGGGTCAG
Organism: Balaenoptera physalus; assembly: GCF_965194825.1. NCBI lineage: Eukaryota > Metazoa > Chordata > Mammalia > Artiodactyla > Balaenopteridae > Balaenoptera > Balaenoptera physalus. The sequence goes on along the minus strand of NC_138898.1, from coordinate 53,332,022 downwards.
GCAGGTCAATGCCAATGCCCGATCAGTCCTGTGGTGAGGCCAAACCGTGCCCCTCCTTAAGGGGGCAGTGCAGCCACAGGAGGCTGCTGCCAAGGTTCTCCCACGGGCCCGAGAAGGCCCCTGCTCTCTTCGGGATGGTCCCTCCGAATGGCCTCTTCGAGGGCCCTTCTTCCCCTTCCCTGCCTGTGCTACTGCTTCCCCACCCGGAAGCCCCTTCCAGTCACCGTCATGTCCCTTTACTCACAAATACTATACCTGTTTTGAGAGTTCAGGCTGCCTAATGGAACGCAAGTATTCCTTAAAAAGAAAAAATAAAAACATTAAGTGGAACTAAGTGACCTCTTTTTTTTTTTTTTTTTTTTAATTTTTATTTATTATGTTTATTTTTGGCTGTGTTGGGTCTTCGTTTCTGTGTGAGGGCTTTCTCCAGTTGCGGCGAGTGGGGGCCACTCTTCATCGCAGTGCGCGGGCCTCTCACTATCGCGGCCTCTCTTGTTGCGGAGCAGAGGCTCCAGACGCTCAGGCTCAGTAGTTGTGGCTCACGGGCCCAGTTGCTCCGCGGCATGTGGGATCTTCCCAGACCAGGGCTCGAACCCGTGTCCCCTGCATTGGCAGGCAGATTCTCAACCACTGCGCCACCAGGGAAGCCCAAGTGACCTCTATTTAGGGGTGTTAGGGGGCCCCTTCAGCAGCTCTAGGACTGCAGTCCCATAGGCCCTGGGCCAGGAAGCTTTTCTGAGGAGGTGAGTTCCTGTGAGATGACGCTTTGGCTGGGAACACCCCATGGGAGGTCAAATAAACCCGAACTCTGCCCTCCTTGGTGAACCCCCTAAGTGTGCCCACAGGAAGAGGGAGGCGGCCAGTGGGGTGGGAGGAGCCCCCCACCCCGTACCTGCCACTTCTGCCTCCAGAGTGACCCCACAAGTGTCCTCGACCCCTCTCCCATCTCAGGAGCGCAGGTCACCCAGGAGGGCCAGCCCCACTGCACTCTCTCCTCAGCCAGTTGAGGGGTGGCTTCTTTTTTTTTTTTAAATAAATTTATTTATTTATTTATTTACTTATTTTTGGCTGTGTTGGGTCTTCACTGCTGCGCGCAGGCTTTCTCTAGTTGTGGCGAGCGGGGGCTATGCTTTGTTGCAGTGCACGGGCTTCTCATTGCAGTGGTTTCTCTTTGTTGCAAAGCATGGGCCCTAGAGTGCACGGGCTTCAGTAGTTGTGGCACGTGGGCTCAGTAGTTGTGGCTCGTGGGCTCTAGAACACAGGCTCAGTAGTTGTGGCGCACGGGCTTAGTTGTTCCGTGGCATGTGGGATCTTCCCGGACCAGGGCTCGAACCCGTGTCCCTTGCATTGGCAGGCGGATTCTTAAACACCGCCACCAGGGAAGTCCGAGGGCTGGCTTCTTAATGCCACACTGCTATCCCAAAGCACCACCCATGGTCTGATGAGTCACAAGACCTCTGCCTTTCTTACCTTTTTAGTGGGGAACATGATTTTCCCAAACAGCTGGATTTGAAAAAAAACTCTCTTGCATGTGACAGACCCCCCCACATTAAGCCTGGGTGATCCCATCTTAACCACCCGACAACACTGGGCACTATGCCTTCCTTACAGGCTGCCTCTCCCAGAGGGCCCAGCACCCCATCATGCCTCCCCTTGACTCAAACTTTGATTCATTTAACAAACTTCTACGAAGTTCCTTTTCTGGGCAGGGCACTGGGGATACGAGGGTAAAAGACAGCTCTCGAGGAGACCAGTGGTCACGGCATCCACAGTGAGACTACAAGAGCCCAGGCGGGGCACTGGCAGACCACCAAGGCAGGCGCTGACTCGGTGTGAGTGCCACAGAGGGGGCAATGGTACCTGAGTGTACAAAGGCGGGGGTGGGGACAAATGCATGAGGGAGAGCACGGCAAACTGGGGAGCCTCAGAGAGATGGTAGGGAGTGGCCGGAGGTGGGATACGAGGGGCTGATGGCCTTCTGTGCCAGCTGCACTAGAAGACCGGACATCATCCCCACACAAGAGGGAGCAGGAGGAGAAGAGCTGAAGCAGAAGGTGACATATCAGATCTGCATTTTAGAAAAAACCCCTGGTGGCCGAGGAGGAAGGAGGGCAGAGTCCAGAAACGGAGGCAGGAGGAGGGCTGGGCTGGGCTGAGCCGGCCAGGGAGGATGCAGAAGATGGGGTGGATTCCACCAGATGAGGTGACCTGTTTGGGGTCGGGGGCAAAGACCCAAGCAAAGAACAGAGAATTCTGGCCCAGGCGTGGGGTTTTGGTGGGGCAGAGGAAGTGCTCCATTTTAAAGTGCCTGTTATGACACAGATGCCTCTCAGGCAAATGCCAGAGCAGCTCAGGTGAGGCAGAACCCTGGGCTGCTGTGCTGAGGTCCTGCCCAGACACCCAGCCCTCAGCCCTGACACCTACACTGGCTCCTGGACTCCTGTGTCACCCAGTGGGCCTCACGGATGGCCCCTCCACACACCCGGAGGCCACCAAAGAGCCAACTGTGGCCCAGGTGGAAAGTGGCAGCCCTATGCAGAGGGAGCCTGGTGCTCCCCAGGAAGCCTACCCACTCCTACTGACCCCTGCCCAGCCCAGCCTGACCACTCCCCGCCCTCCCCCTTGGCTGCAGGAATAGCTCATAGCCCAAGCAACCGGGGCTCAGCCTGGCCGGGCCTTAGTCACTGCACCACAGGACAGGGTGCTGCACGGTTGTGTCTCAGTTCTTCCCCTTCACTCTGAGCAACCCCACATCTGTTTCCTGAGAGTGAGATCAGGAAACAAAGAAAGAGGAAGGAGGCTGGTTCCAGCCCTGCCAACCGGCCAAGAATGGGGCGACAGATGGGCAGGAGGGGCAGTGAGAGGCGCTAGGTCCTGGGCCTGAGGAGTTCCATGTGACCAAGAAACGTATGCTCCTCTCAGGCAGTTTCCCCAGGGTGGAATTCAGAGCACGCCCTCTCTAGGGAGCCCCTCACCCTCAGAGACCATCGGTCCCCAGCCAGGACGCAGAATGACGAATCCTTCAAACAACTAGTGGCCCCACTCTAGCCCTCAGGGTATGTGAGGTCTGGGGATGAGAAAGACACAGCAATTACAGGACATGGTCACTGCCTGATAAGAAGATCTCAGGGTGCCAGGCATGGAATATGGCAGCAGGACAGGGAAGAGCAGATGACCTCCTGCCTGTGGCTCTGCTTGCAGGGTATTTGGGTAGAGGAGCAGGGCGGGTGGGATAGCCTGGAAGGAAATCTGGGCTGGTGGGTAGGGTATGGCAGGTGGAGCTCTGAGGCAGAGAAGGTGGACGGAGGTGGGGGATAGGAGTTATCCCTGAGGCCATCCACCTAGGACACCCAGAAGGGGCGGGGTGGGTGGGGCCTGGAGCAGGATGCATTCCAACCTCTCCTCAGGCTGGGACCTTCCTCTCAAGTCCAAGTCTGACTTCCTCATGAGAGGCCCAGTGCTCCCATCCATCTATAGGGAGAGGCCAGGGAAATGCCCAACCCCACTCCCAAGGATCTGCTGGAGGCCTCGGAGACACAGCGTCAAGACTCTGTCTGGAGCCCTGGGTCGAGGATACTCATCTCCCTGCCCAAGGCCTCAGCAGTAGGATGATTCCCGATTCTGCAGATGACTGGTGGTGACAGTGTCATTGATTGGGGTGACTACGGTCACCGATCCCCCACATTTACTTCCTTTGCTGCCTTGCTTTTTACTGACCTCACTCCCAACTCCCATCTCTCTTCTTGCTCTGGAACTTGGCTTGTAGCAAACAATCCTCCACCTCCTCATCCTCTCCCCTAATGCACCCTTCCTCCAGGCCAGAAAGCAGGGGGCTCTCCCTGGGACCCTGCCTCCTCTCTCCAGGGTCTCCCCAGGACGTGCCACACACTTCATTCCAGTTCTTGGCCTCCTCCCCTCAGCTGCCCTCATTGCAGGGCATTCGAGGGTCAAGCAGGCAGACCTGGCTCAAAGCTCCCCAACTTTAGAAACCTTTACATCTCTGATGCTTCATCTACACCCAGGTCAGCCCCAGAAACTCCTCCACTCAGAGGGCGCATATCACAAACACCCCACTCTCTTGTAACTGTCCTGAAGCTCTTCACTGCCCTCCTCCCACTCACCATAACTCTATCTCCCTGCACCGCCAGCCCTTTGTGACTTTACTTGTCTGCTCAGCCTAGACCTGACCCTCCAAGCCTCAGCTCCACCACTCCCATGCTCCTGTCTCAGCTACCCAGAAGAAGCCCCACGAGAGGCCAGCCTGACGGCATGCCTCTCCATGCCCGCGCACCAACTGTAGAGAAAAAATCACACTGCCCTGCTCATGGCCCTTGGAGCCACCTGGCAGCCCTCAGCATGCCTCGCGGCACCCGCCCCTGGTCCCCACACTAGCCAACAGCTTCACATCTCCCACTCTCCTTGAGAACCCGGTGTTAGGCAAGAAGCATACTCTCCTGTCTGACCCTGGCCCTTGATCTGCACCCCCACCCTTGGTCCTGGATCTGTTAGACAGGCCCCCAACCCCCAATCCCAGCACCCGGCACTCCCCTTGAGCTAAGCCTTTCCTCTTTCTTTCCTTCCCAGTCAAGCTCCCGGGGAGAGCAGGCTGTATGTCTCCCCCCTCGCCCTTCACGCCTGGCTGCCAGACCTGACAGACACCTTTGAGCCCTTATCTCCCTGAATCACACACAGCTGACCTCACTGCTCTCAGCTCTCCTCTCCCCAGGCCTCCAGAAACCCCTTCTGTCTGTCTCCTTGCCTCTCTGGCTGCTGCTGCTCCTGTCCCTGTCCCTCAAATGTCTCCTTTGCAGAAATCCATCTTCTTTTCAGCCAAGAATTCTCAGGTCCCATACCTCCAACTGCTTTCCTGAAGTCTCCCCACCTTCACACACTCTGTGTGACTCCAACACAGCTCAGCTCTGACTCCCAACCCACTCTGCCCCACTCTCCACCTGAAACCCTTTCCCGCCCACCGCCCCACCCCCCCTCCTTTCAGGATTTGGCCCTACCTGCCCTCCAGGTAGGGCAGCTTCAGGAGTCTTGACAGTGGGAAGGGGGAAAGGCAGGACACACCTGTTCTTTCTCCTCTCGGGCCAGTCTGCTTCAAGCCTCGGCCCAAATGCCCCCTCCTTCACCAGCCCTTCTTGACTCCTGACCTCACAGGCAGGACTGAGGGCGACCTCCCCACACTCCACCCCTCCTTGTCCAGGTCTGTTTGAACTTGGCAGGCCTCTGTGATGAGCTGCTTATGAGTCAAGCTCTTCTACTCTACTGTGACTTTGAGCCCAGGTGTCTCACACTATATACTCAGTGTACCCATGAAGGAGGAAGCAAGAGAAGGAAACAAATGGAGACTCAGGAAAATCCCAAACCACTTGGGCCCAAGAGGGAAATTTAACTCTAAATAACAGGGGCCATTTGCCAACTTGTTTGTTCTAGGCGTGTGTCCTTCCCAGCAGACATCTTCACATGATGAGAAGGCAGGCTGGGCTCCGCCTCAGCCCTGAAGCAGCACTGGGATTTTTCAAATGCTAATGGCAACTGGCATTCCACAGTGACTGCCAGGCTGCCAGTTACCGGGAACCTGATAGTGGGCCCTTTGCTGATGGCACATAATGGAGGGCACGTGCCAGGTATAAAGGGGCGTAGCGTAACCATTAAGGAGGCGTTAGTCACAGCACTGCAGTCCAGTTGGCTGGCCCATCTGCTGCCGCCGGTCAGAAGTTCAAATGCAGGTCTTACCAGTGGCAACTGAGCCTATGGATGGGATCCGAGCAGGGCAGAGTCCTAACCGTATTAGCCACTCGAAAGGTTTTCTGCAGGGACTCGGGGACTTCCCTGGCGGTCTAGTGGTTAAGACTTGGCACTGGGACTTCCCTGGTAGCGCAGTGGGTAAGAATCCGCCTGCCAACGCAGGGGACACGGGTTCGATCCTTGGTCCGGGAAGGTCCCACATGCCACAGAGCAGCTAAGCCTGTGCGCCACAACTACTGAGCCCATGCACTGCAACTACTGAAGCCCGCGCGCTCTAGGGCCCGAGTGCTGCAACTACTGAAGCCCGTGCCTAGAGCCTGTGCTCTGCAACAAAGAGAAGCCACTGCAATGAGAAGCCTGTGCACCACAATGAGGAGCAGCCCCCACTCACCGCTGGTTTAGTCCACCCACAAGCAGGGACTGGGGTTGCAAGGGGGCTCTACTAATTCAAGATCTTTATCTTCTGAGTTCAAAAGGTCCTCCCAACAGCAGGTCTGGGAAAACAGCCCCCAAGGGCATAGGAGAAACTAACTAGCTGCACAAAATGAGAAGCAGAGGGAGAAAACGCAGCTGTCAGAAGTTAGAATTTTGACTGGTCTGAATTCTGAGCAAGGTGCCTGTGATAGGTGTGCCTCGGAAGGCTGGGCACATGGCAGGCTCTCAGCAAGTATCTTTAGGCCTGACAACAGAGCTGGGCTGGGAGGGAATCTTGCAGGTTTAATCATTTTAGTAGGCATTCAAGACACTTCCTGAACACCAGTGTATCAAGTGCTGGAATATGAAGATGCAAGGCCCAGTCCTAGCTCTCAATGAGCTTCTGGACGTGGGGACATGGTGTATTGACCATGCCAACTCAGGTGCAGATGCTATGAGAGAAAAGCACAGGGTGTCTGGGCCCCCAGCCCACAAGAAAAGAGGGGTCTGGAAGGATTCCCTAGCCAGCACCTGCCTGGCCTAGATCCTGAAGGCTGAGGAGGCCTTCGTCCAGGAAGCAGCAGAAACAGCATGCGAACAGGACAGGGCCTTGGAGAGCATAGCTGTTTGGGGCCGGTGAGTGTCATTCATGGCTCAGATTCAAAGACAGTTCTACAGCCCAGCTTCATGGGCTCTAAGAAGCCAAAGGGCCCAAGACAGAGGCCTGGGGTTCACCAGGCTGCCGAGGAAGGACAGTGCTCCTGTGTGCTGGGAGGTGGGGAGGGGATGGCTCAGGAAGGCAGGGAAAGAAACCAGAGGCAAGTGGAGTTAATGTATACCCCTGGATCCTTTGAAGGCCCACAGGTTTAGGAAGATAGGAAGGCGGGAATGACCCTTGCTGAAAAATGAATTACAGATGATAATTAAGGAATGAGGACAAACTGATTCAAGGAAAGGCTGAAGAGACAGAAGCCAGGGAAGCTTTTGGTGGGACACAGGTAATGAGCTACATTTAGAATGCTACACAGTGGAAGGGCTTTTATTGGTAACAGAATCACCCATCGGTAATCAATTGGTACCCAATTAAAACTGTGTAACAATTAGGCGGACACAGTTTCAGGTTATCCGAAACAGGCCAAGCCATGTGTAGTGGCTTCTCAATGGCCTGTAAGAGGAGAGTGCAGGCTGGAGGGAGAAACCATGACTGCGCACACGTGACCTCTGCCAGCAGCTCCTTGGGCAATACCCAGGGGAGATGGATAAGGTCCCACGGCCAGGCAGGGGACCATAACTGCACAAGACAGAAGGAAAGCTTGTTGCACGTATCCCTAAGTGAGCAGGTTCCCTAAGAGACTAAGATAACTGCTAACGACACTTATCCAGAGGCCAGGACAGCCCTGGGGGCCATGTGCCTCCTGTGGGTAAAGAGGAACTCCTTTTGCAACAGCCTTTCCTCACCCTCTCCCGTGCGGCCCCTCAGCATGGGGGAAAGATTACGGAGGGGGCACTATACACTTGGCCTCTGTATTTTCGAGAGTCTTTCCGAAGTCCCACCTGCTGCTAATGCTGATGCACTACACAGAAACTGGGGTCCTGGAAGGAGAGCGACAGGACCCAGAGCATTCTGCAACCTTGGGTCTATCTCTGGGTCTGAGAAGGCCTTTTTTCAGAGATCTAATTGTGAGAACGCCCTGAGAGGACCAACCGTCGGGCTGGAGGGGAATGAGGTCCTTTGAGATGAGTGACAATCTGGAAGTTTCCCAAAAGGCAAATAAACACACATGTGACAGGAAGCCCCGGGAATCAATCATGTGATTTTGCACCTTTAGTATCTTACATTTTGCTGTTTAACCAACAAACAGGGGCTCTAGGACAGAAATAAAAAGCCCACTATCCTGCCCCCATCCCCCCAAAAGGCAAGAGATCATTATCAGATTTTTGTTACCTTATCTACTCTGCTCTACAGACATGAAACATCAGGCATCTCCAGCATTCGTCTTCTTTTTCTCACTCCACACCACCCCACTCCCTGGCTTCAGTGCCACACAGGAAGTAGTGCCCAGAACACTTTTGTGCTTGCTCTCCTTGGCTCCAGACCAATCTCTATCCAGGAATTCTTACCAACCCTCAGCTCAACATCTCCACACCGCAAGTCATCACCCACTCCCAGGCCTGTCCCTTCCAGCACACTCTGTGTGGCACGGCCCTACCAGCTGCCAGTCACTCAACCTTGGACTTAGGTCCCTAAGTCCTATCCCTGGTCCTGCCCATTCCCGCAGCCACCTGTCTCAAGGTCTTGCTCTCTTTTCTGTCGCCACTGCCCTTCCTTGGTGCTGGGCCTTTTGTCCCACCAGGTATATCCCCGCATTCTGTTAACCGCCCTCACTCAGTGCAGGAGTTCAGCAACCCACCCTGGCCACCACTGCCTGGTCACCCATGAGGGCACAATCTGACCAGTCACTCACAAACCCGAGATCCCTTAGCGGCTCCCCACCACTCTCAGGGTAAAATGCAAACTCGGGACTGGTACTCAAGGCCTCTCCTGACTGCCGCCAGCTTAGCTCCTTAACTTCATCTCCCTCTCCTCACCCCAACCACCAGAGCTACCCACTGCCCTTCTCCCAACAGCCGGTGGGTGGGAGCTGTGTTCCTGTACTTCACACACCGTCCCTTGGCCTGGAAGTCTTGTTCCCTCATGTGGTCCTGCCACTCCCATTCGTTCTTCAAAAAAAAAAAAAAAATTTTTTTTTTTTTTTTTTTTTTTTTTTTTGACCACACCGCGAGGCTTATGGGATCTTAGTTCCCGGACCAGGGATTGAACCCATGCCCTCGGCAATGAGAGCATGGAGCCTTAACCACTGGACTGCCAGGGACTCCCCGTTCTTCAAAATTTAATTTGAGCCCTTCTCAGGAGCCCCCACTAAAGGCCAGCTGGACTCCACTCCTCTGTGCCCATAGCAAGCTCCGTCTGCCTCTGTGAGAGCGCCGACCGCAGTGCCACAGTTCACTGGCCCGTCTCCTCACTGTACCCTAAGCTCTTCAAGGGCACAGGCTCACTCAACTTTGTAGCCACAGAATACGGGGCACAAGTCCTCATCATGTGAAGTATGATTTGGATAAACTTGCATTGAAAGAATAACAAAAATCATCAAATAATGAATTCAGATTGGTCCTTAGTGAAAAGCCCAAGGTGTTGTTTCTCTGATATTATCTCCATTTGGAAAGTGACACTTGAAACAGCCACTGAAACTGCTGCTTCGAGTTGAAAAGGCCTTTTTTCTTCCCTGCACAGAGTTGTCATAACAGAGAAGCTATGCTCAAACAGGTAAAACATTGAACAGGGTAAATATTAAGTGCTTTTTTATAACCTGCTTCATTGTCCTTATGTACTTCAAACCAGAAACCATCTAAAAGCAAACACTTAAATATATCTTCTGAGATTGGCTCAGACTGTAATAAGACTTAGGCGCAACACTGCATGCCCAAGGTCACTTGGCCTGCTGGACAGTCCTGGCAGGCGTGGTCAGCGACAGCTAGCATGGCTCACCAGCAGGTGAACTTGCAAATTCAGGGGGTGAATTTTGTTATTATGAAAAACCTGCCTAGATTACTAGATTACTTTACATCCCCTGAAGGTCACCCTTCATCCAGATGAAAACCACTGCATTAGTTTTAGCACCTTGGTTCATTTCAACAACCATTCAGGGAGAACCCCTGGCCCATTCCATATGAGGCAATGGGGGAGCAAAGATGAACGCGACGTGGCTCCGGCCCTGTTCATAGGGAGAGATGAGCTTCTAAACAGAGCACTGGCTACTGGATAAACACTTCTCATACAAGCTTTACCTGAGGGCTGAGAAGACTAAATGAGGACCAACCTTCAGGATAAAAGGATGCATATGTGGGGGTTGTACCACTGTCTAGAAATAGAAACTGTAAAACCTCTGCGAGATTTCTTGATCTTTTCTTACCTGGGTATGTTTCTCCAAGCCTGTATCCCTTAAAAAGAAAAAACCAGCACACCTATCTTCAAGGCAATTAAGTAAATGTTTACAGGTGGCTACTGTGTGCTGGGGCTAGAAAGTGAAGACAGAGGGGAGCCCTTGGCCTCAAGTAGGATAAACCGCTATATCTGATGAATAATGAGATTTTTTCCCCCCTGTAATTGCCTAGATGTTCCTGCTAACCTGGGAGCAAACACACACAGAACTAAGGAAAACCACCTTCAAGTCCTTCTACTGGCCCTGGAAAGGCAGGCAAACTCCTCACTAGGAATAAGCAGCTAGGTAAAGAGCTCAACACCAGCATCACAACCACAGCCACATCGGCCACCAGGCCTGTGCCTCCCAGGCACATCTCTATCCTAACAGCTGACCCGTGCCTCCGCACTGCCCAGATGGTCTTCAGACAGCCTCTGGCCTTTAGTGTCAGCCTAGCAAGTGATAATCCAGGAAGCCCACCGCTCGTCTGTTCCCTACCGAGTAAGGCCACCAGGCCACCAGCGCCCTTGCCAGAAGAGGACCTTGACCGAGTGCAGCCCATCCCCGACCTCCAGCTGTGCTTACTCAAGGCTCAGAGAGCACAGCGCCCAGGGGCCCTGTGGAAACGCTTCCGCCCCCAGCACAGCCTGGCGGACAGCTGCCACCCCAGGAGGCACCCGCCGGACAGGGCTCAGAGGCTGGGTAGATACCTAGGCGGCAGGTGGCCGGCGTGTCATCCTGGGGCAACCGTAGGGCCAGAACGGGAGCAGCTGTAGGTCTTCGAAGAGAGAACGTTATCAGAGAATCTGCTGCAATTTCGAGTCCAGAAGAGGATTTCCTACCCCGCAGAGACCGAAAGCGCCCGAGGAAGGAGTGACACAGAGCCAGCTCTTCCCACCGCCGCCTCGCCCGGAACCGGCCGGAACGCCGACAGCGCCTGGTGAGGGGCGCCGGCGCGACCCCCGGGGTGGGTGTCCCGCGGGGCCGAGGTCGGCTCCGGCCCCACGTCGCGCCCTGCCCGGCGCTCGGGCCGCGGGGCAGCGCCGGCGGCGGCGGGCAGTGCCCGGCGGACGGCCGCGGGCCCCGGACGCGCGGGCCACGGAATCGCCACCCGCGCCGCGGCCGGCCCCCGCGCCCCGCTCGGACGGAGGCCCGGCAGCCAGGCCCCCACGCCCCCTCCGTCAGCACGCCCGGGACGCGGTGACAGTCGGCCACCAGACCCCGCGGCCCCCGCGCCGGGCCGTCACGCCCCCGCCCACCCCGTCGCGCACCTACCTCCGCCCGTCGCGCTGGCCGAGAACCCACCTCCCGGAGCCGCGCCGCGCCGCTTTCTTCTCAGCTAGCTGAGCTACCGAGCGTCGGCCTTTCTGCGCACGCGCGCACGCGGCCCCGCCCCCGCCGAGACGCGCCGCCGGCTGCCCACCCGCGGCGCCCGCGGGTCTCTGGGGCAGCGGGCTCCGGGCATGCGCGCTGACGCCCCGAGGCGAGGCGGCAGGAGCATGCGCCGGCTCAGCACGGGTCCCGATGCGAGGCGAGGGGGCGCGCGCGAGTGGGCGGGTGGCTGCCAGGCCCAGCTGTGGGCAAGGCTGGGGCATCGGGAGTCGGCAGGGGTGCCCGCCGGAGTCGCTGCCGCGCCGGGTTACGCGTAGACCTGGGAACGCGCGCCCGCGTGGGCACGACGTCCGGTCCCGAGCGGGTGGAGGAGGAGTGCAGGGGGGGGCCTCAGGGTGGGACCTGGGTGGAGGAGTCCTGAGGCCGAGGCCGAGAGAGACAGCCAGACGGAGACAAGAGACAGGGACACAACGGGGCAAAAAAGAGGCTGAACACAGCGGGAGACAGGGACACGGCCGCCCAGCCGGCAGAGACAGGACAGGCAGAGGTGACCTGCGAGACAGACGGGAACCAGAGGCCGCCGTCCTCGTTGGGGGAGGAGTCATAGCGCCCTCTGCGTGTCCTGACGGGGCGGGGGAGCCAGTGTCACCGAGCTCCATGGGGGTCCACAGGCGTCTGTGGTAGCCACAGTGCCTCCTGGGGAGTCAGGGCGCTCTCTGGCGGATCACAGAGTCCGGGGGCGGGTGGAGTCTCAGCGGCCCTTGGGGTGTTCGCAGATCTCTATGGGTCCTGGCATCAGAAGGGGGTTCATAAGTATATGAGGGGGTGTCAGTGCCTTTCAGGAAAGTGGGAACGCTGAGGGACCACGACATCACGTGGGGCTGTGTCACAGAGGCCCTTGAGGTGTTCGCAGAGCCTATTAAGTATTCGGCCCCACAGGGGGTTCACAGCCCTCTGGGGGTATCGTGGTGCCCCTTGGAGGAGGCAGATAGCTTGAAGGTAGGGGGGCCAAGGGGTCCTTTGGATGACAGCTGCCCCAGGGGGCCTCAAAGCACCTCTCTGGGGCTATCACATCCCTCTGTGTTGGGGCGGGGGTGTCCCTGCGTCCGTCACACACCTCCTGGGCAGGAGCTCGAGGCACCGAGGGAGGCGCGGGGCAGAGTCGGGGCGGGGGGCCCAGATGGCGACGCGCGCGACGCGAGCAAAGACTTCTCGGCAGGCGGATGCACTGGATGAACGTGTGCCTTGATGTGTGAGAAGCGCCCCGCCCGGCCCCCGCCCGGCCCGCGGGCTCAGGCCGCCCCGCAGCGCCCCCGCCGCTCGCGCCTCTGCAGCCTCCGAAGGCGCCTAGTCCACGCATCCCGCCAGGGCAACACGAGGCTCCCGCGGGCGGCGCTGAGCCCGGGCCCCCGGCCCTCGGAACCCCCGGCCGCGGCCCCCGGCCCGCCCCCCAGCAGCAGGTAGCGGCGGTCGGGTAGCAGGCGCGGGCAGCCGCAGGCGGCGTCCCGCGCCGGCACCCACAGCACGCTGCTCCCGCGCCGCGCGCGCTCCTCGCCGCTCCGGAACACGGCGAGCACGGCCACCGGGAAGCGGGTCCAGGAGCCGCGCGCCTCGCCGCGCGCGCGCACCGCCACCTGCACCGCTGCGGGGGGGGCGAGAAGGGGAGGGGTCAAGCGGGGCGGGGCCCGGAGGGGGCGGGCCGCGCAGAGGAGCACAGGGCGCCCGCGGGGGTGGGAGGGGGGGTGGAGGAGGAACACAAAGAGGACACGCCGCAGCGGGAGCATCGAGAGGCCAAGGGGGCTGACAGGGCGGGGCCGGCGACAACGGAGGTCCTGAGGGCCGGGGGATGGCCTTGGGGTCCAGCGAGGGTCAGGGTATACAGAGGGACAGTAGAGAGGGCAAGGTGAGGAGGACGGGGGCAGGAGGCCTGAGGGCGGCCTACCGTAGTCCTTCCTGCAGAACTTCTTCAAGCTGATGCGGTAGCTGCCACGGGCAGGTTTGCAGTGCAAGTCGCAGTCTGGGAGGAGGGCGCAGGAGGAGGTTGGCACCGATCTGCATGCACCTCCTTCTCCCACCCTCTCCTCCTCCCCTCCTGGAATCCATAGCCCCCTCCAGCCAAGGACATGCCCCTCTGGGACCTCCACTCACCCTGGGGCTCCACAGGGCTGCTCTCCTCAGTGGGTCCAGGGACAGGGGTCTCTGTGGAGAGGATGGGATAAAGGCCTTCCTTTGAAGGGGGCCAAGGGAATCTGCAGGGCTCAGGGGACAGCTGAGGGGGGCAGGGGGATCTGCGGGGCCCAGGTTGGCAGCAGCAGGGAGCTGGGTTGACCTTGGCTGAGGTGGTCTAAGCAGGGCAGCATCACTCACTAACGCAGGGTGCCACTGGAGAGCGGCTCTGCTGAAAGCCAGGGGCACAGCGGTTGCAGGTGAGGCCAGTTACGCCATCCTTGCAGGGACACTGGCCTGTGGTCTGGTTGCAGGTTTTGCCAGCAGCACCAACAGGGTGACAGTCACAGGCTGAGGATAGAAGTGGGATGGTCAGAAGCCCATCTGGGGATGTGGGAAACCGGAAGGTGAGGGTGTGCAGGTGGCTGGCGGCAGGCTCACCCCTACAAGCGCGGCGGTCACTCAGGGCACGGCCTGGGTCTCGATAGAAGCCCTCCTGGCAGTAGTGGCAGTGCCGGCCGGCGGTATTATGCCGGCAGTTGAGGCAGACACCTCCACTGCGGCGGCCAGACAGTCGGTACAGCTCCATGTTGAAGCGGCAGCGGCGGGCATGGCCATTGCAGGAGCAAGCTGCAGGGAGGGATGAGTCAGGGACAGGCTGGCCTGGTCTCAGATCCCCAGGCCACCCTCCAAGGCCTCACCAAGGCAGGCGTGGGCTTCCCGGGCTGTGGCCCGCTGCCATGGCCTGTCGCAGTAGAAGGGCTTGCAGCGGCCGCAGTCGGGGCCCTCGGTGCCATGACGGCAGTCGCAGATCAGATGGCCCTGGCTGTCCAGCAGGCACCTGGCGGCATGCCCATTGCACTTGCAGCGCCCGCCTACCTGGAGCTCAGTGGCTGAGTAAGAGTAAGGGACCATGGCCATGGCATCCCTCGTGTCCCCCAGCATGGTAGGCCTTGTGAGCACTACTTGAATGTCTGTGGCGGTCACCCAGTCTTGGAGCACCGGGCTGCTGTCCAGATCCAGGCCTGGCGGGCTGCCGTCCTGCACGCTGAAGGCCAGAAGGCCACCCCCATCAGGCTGGGCCTGGGGCTCAGGGAAGCACAGGGCTTCGGGCCCCAGGCCAGCTGGGCCATCGGCAGGGGCAGGCACGCGGCCATAGTCCAGGCCACAGCGGGAGGAGAAGAAGCCCAGTGGGGTCCAGCTTCGGCCATGGTCCTGCGACTTGAGCAGGGCCACCGAAGTGGGGGGTGCAGAACAGAAGCGCAGGCTCACGAACACCAGCTCAAAAGCCTTGCCGAGGGGCACTGTGAGGGTCACGTTGAGGGGCACTTGCGTCAGCGAGTCCGAACGCCAGCACACCGGGCTTGTGGTGCCCCCTGCGGAGGTCAGGAGGGCGGCGGGGTGTGCCCGCCGCGGGTCCGAAGCGTCGCAGGCCCGCGTGGCCGGCCGCCCGCACGTGCTGGACGCCAGCACCTCGCGGCCCAAGGCCGCGTTCACCAGGCCGGGCACGCAACCGCGGGGCGCGCCCCCCTCGTCATGGCAGGGGTCGGCGGGCGCCGGCGGCCCCGGGCTCAGCGCGGCCGAGAGCGTGCCCGCGGCCAGCAGCAGCCCCCAGGGCCAGCCGGGCATGGCCGGAGCCGCCGTGGGTCAGCCAGCCGGCCGGGGGCCCACGCCGCTGCCTTCGGGAGAGAGAGCCCGATCCGAGGCTCTGCCCGCTGGCCCGCGGTGCCGAGCAACCAGAGCCCCGGGCCGCTCCAGTCGGGGCCCAGAGGTGGGCGCAGCCGCCGGCACGCCGCGGGCCGAGCGGAGCAGCGGGGATGTCGGCGCGTCCTCCCGCTGGGCCTGGAGCGTTGACAGGCGTCGCCCCCGCTCTCGGCGCCTCCGCCCGCAGAGGCCCCACCCGCCGCCCGCCGCTCGCACTCACCCACCGAGGGCCGGGTCGAGCAGGTCTCCCGGCCTCCCGGGACCGGCCGAGGGCGGGCGGGGCCTGGGGCGCCCCGGCCGCCACCTCCTCCCAGCTGCAGCGAGGGCGGGCGAGCTGTGCCAGTAGAGGGTGGGGGGCGCAGCAGGCGCAAGCCTGGGCCCAGCCGGGGGCGGGGCTGCTCGGGCCGGGAAGGAGGGAGGGGAGGGGAGGGGGCCTCGTCGGCAGAGCCGGAATCAGAAGCAGATTCAGACACTGGCTGGGCCAGCGGGGGAGGGGGCTGGGAGGCCCTGGAGCCGGGGGAGGGGCCGGGGAGCCAGGAATGTGCTGGTGGGAGGGCTCTGGAGGGGGTGGCTCAGCCACGGAGCCCGTGGGGGACCACCCAGCCGGCCCCCGGCCTGCCTCCAGGCTTTGACTGCTCCTGGGGTTGTGCCACGTGCTGGGTGGGGGTCTGGCTGCCTCCTCCCTCAGGCCCATCAGGCAGGCTGGGCCCTGGATCTGAAGGTGGGACCCGCATGCTCCCATTGGTCCCTACAGGGCACACTCAGCACAGAGGGAGCCAAGCTGGGCTGGTGGTTGTGGGGTGTCCCCAGGGCAGCAGTCTGCTGTAGTAAAAAGAACCCAGGATTGGGGCCAGGTCTGATTTTGAATCCAAGCTGCTCCAGTTTCTAGTTGTGTGGTTTCAATTCCTCAACCTGCCCAAGCCTCAGTTTCCTCATCAGCCAGATGCCTATTATTCAACTTTGCCAAGCTGTTGGGATTTCATGAGCCACATAGGTATTGGATGTAGCCAGGGAGCTCAACAGACTGGAGTCCCTCCTTGATGGAGGAGGCAAAGCATCCCAGGAAGGGTCAGCCCCATGCAAAGGGGGCAGGGAACATGAGAATATATCCCACCTGGGAGCAGCTCTGAGGCCTGAAGTTCTAGATGGGAGGCTGACCCCAGGCCAAGCCCAGCTGTCAGTGGAGGACACCACATGGGTGTGTCTGTGTAGGCGGGGCTGCCACCCTCAGTTGGGCCAGAGACACTGCAAGGACAGATAAGAAGAGGATGGAGAGAAGCAGAATCCTTGTGCTATTTAGGAGAGGAGGAGCAGGAGGACATAGAAGCCTCCCAGGGGATACTGAAGGAGAAGAGGAGGACACACCAGGGCTTGACCTTGGAGAAGGAGCAGCAGGAAGACAGGGTGATTGATGGGCTACCTGGAGTGACTGACACTCTCTGGTCAGGCCCTTCACCAAGCCTAACCAGCACAAATGCAGGGGTGAGGGGTGAAGGGATAATAGGAGACTTTGGAAAGACTGAGCCAGGAGGGCCAGAGGGGCTGCTGGCCTCTTTCTTCTCTGGCAGCAACAGGAAGGCTGAGGGTGCCCCTCACCCCACAAAGCAGGTGCCACTGGGGCCTGTCCCTCAACTTCCCAATAAAGAGAATGTGTCCCTTATAACAAACAGCCATGCACGAATGAGGGAGCTGGCAGGGAACACGGTTCTGCTCTGGGATGGGTCAAGTTCAGAAAGAGCACCTTCCCAACCATTCTCTTCAAGGTTCTTCTGATCATCAGCCTCAAACCTGCTTGGGATGGGGGGAGCCCTGGTGGGAGAGTGGGAGGTGTGATAGATCCTTCTGGGACCGTTAGAAGTAAGGAGGTGGCCACAGTGGGGAGAAATGCCCAGGCCCAAGCCAGTGGTTCCCCGCGGCCTGAGACAAGACTCCAGGGAAACCTTGGCTGTCTGGACTTCAGGACTCCTGCTGGGAAGGAGGAAAGCAGGGAGCAGCTCCCCCTCCCCAGCCTTGCAGGCTTTGTGTGCAGCACAGCCTCCTCGTGAGTTGGGGGTAGGGTCTGCAGAACATCTGGTGGCCTCTGGTGTGGGTGAAGGCCCCCAGGGCTCGGCCTGCAGAGTGTTCATTGGGGTCAGCAGGCAGGGGCCTGGCCCAGAGCGTCGTTGCCCCACTAGCTCCCCAGGGAGGTGGCTGCAGGCAGCCCAGGCTCTTTTCTGGAGTGGCCCTAGGTGTGCTTTCTATTCTGGCCCCGGGGGCAGCCCTGGCAGATGGTGTGATGGGAGTTAGGGAGGGCCTTCCTCACAGACCCCCACCCAGGCTCTGTGCTCCTTGGGACTCAGCCATCTGTCCCCAGTCCTTGACTAGGGCCTCTCAGACCTCACACCTCTCTGCTGGCCCTGCCCCTTCCTGGCACCTTAGAAGAAGCTCAGCCTCTAGTTGCCCACCTGCAACTCCTCAGGCTGCTGCAGGCCTCCCCTCCCCTGCCCCCACTCAGAGTGACAGCTGCTAGCTCTGGGGCTCCAGGAACCTCTCTGGGGGAAAAGGGACGGAGGGGGTCCTGACATGTCTCAGGGGGCTGCGGTCTTTCTCTTAAAAGGCCAACTGATCAAATACTCCCGGCTTAGCCCAGGACCTACTGTCCCTGCCAGACTTTTGCAAGCCACCACTTGTTCATATAGAGCACAAACATTTATTGAGCACCTATTTTGCCTCGAGGGGCTTCCAAACCAGTGGGGAAGAAAGACAGCTGGGGGAGGGGGACACAGCCCACTGTGCCTCGCCCCGAGTAGGGTAGCCACGCCAAGTACCCGGCCCGCCGCCGCCCAGGACCCTGCATACCCTGCAGGGCCCCCGTGCCGCGCAGACTGCCGCCAGCCCCGCACTCAGCCAGGCCGGCTCTGCGCGCCAGGCGAAACGCTCAAAAGCAACATGGGCGGAGGTGTGTGCGAGAGCGGGAGAGCCGAGTCGGGGGAGGGGAGGGAGATGGCTCGAAGTGCCCAAAGCTCGGGCATCCTGAGGGTTCAGGACAGAATGGTTTGGGGACGGCATCTGGGGAGGAGGCTTCCGCGACACGCGCTTGGCACTGCGCCAGCCGGGCCCAGGCGAGATCCGGAGGGAGGAGGCGCCGGCTCGCCGTGACCTCGCAGGGGAGAGGGCTTGGCGCGTGGGCTCAGGGCGTCCCCGGCTCCCGCCGCCCCCCGCGCCCGGCCCTCTGCCGCCGCCGCCGCCGTGCGCGCCAGCACAGAAAGGCGGCGGCCAGTAGCCCGAGGCCCGCGCCGAGCCGTGGGCCAGGTCCAGGCGGGGTCCGCACAGCGAAAAGGTGATGGCCGTGGCAGCGGCGCCTGCAAGCAGAACCACGGCGCCGAACGGCAGGATGCAGCGCGGCCAAGAGCCCCCCCGCGACGCCGGTGGCCAAGAGCAGCGAGCGTAGGGCCCCGTGGGGCTCAGGGGCCTCGGCGGGCGCCGGGGGCGGGCGCTCGGCCACGCTCATGCTGCCGAAGCGGGGTCTGCGCTCCGGGTGGGTGTGGGCGCCCCCCTGCAACCCCGCTTGCCCGCCACGTCAGAGCAGATTGGCCGGCGATGCAGTGACGCCACGGGGACAGGAGTTCTTCGCTGCAGCCTCCCGGCTTCGTGTGCAATAGAGGTGGGCAGGCGCTAACTCGCAGTGGGTCTCCCTTTTCTGCTCTGGGTGCCGTGTGTTGGGACCTACCCAGATCTCTCCCCTCATGTTATCTGCTGGCACCTCCCTGCCCATGAAGGCCCAGGTGCCCACAGAGGTCCGCAGGACACCACCAGTGCCCAGGATTGGCCCTGGAGAGGTGGGTCATTGAGTCAACCACCTCTGGGTGCCCATCTGCACTTAGCTAGAGATGCAGGTGGATGGCATCCCTGCCAATAGATAAAGTGCACAATAAACTAAGAACCAGTGGGTGAAATAATTGTGGTGAAGACCACCTGCTATGGAAACGGATTCTGGGGTGGCCAGTAACAGGGGGGTGGTGGGATTTGCCCCGGACATTAAGGGTTCCTCCAGATCCCAGCACCTGGACATAAGCTCTGGAGGCAGCAGTGGAGTGGCCAGAAGGAGGTGGCTGTACCCCAGGCTCCCTCTCTCTCTTTCACCCCCTTCTCTGGGTTTCCTACTCTGGAGTTCCACTCCCTGGAGGCCCCCTCAGTGCAGTGAGGGCCCTGATTTTTCATTTTCTACTTTGGTCTGTCATCTGGTCCCCAGCAGCCCCAAGGACCTGGGACTCCATGTCCAAGGTTTCTGGCCTGTTGGACTGTGGGGCCCTTTACAAGTAGGGCCTCCTGCAGGGTGGGGCTACCCTGAGGTGGCTTCAACTTCACCCAGTTCATCCCCCATACCTGCAGCACTTCATCAGGCTTGCAGAAGACCTGGCCTTCTCCAGGAGTCATCTGCTTCCTGGGCCTGGGCTTCTCAGGGCAGAAGCAGGTGTTATTCGGTCTCACACATCACTGTCCACACAAAGGGCTACTGCCCCAGCTCTGAGGACTGTGCCTGGTCCACACAGGTGCTCACTAAAGGCTCATAAAAGGGACACCGCTGCCTCGAAGCCCTCACCAGGGTCCAGAGCTGTGAAGCATCTAACACCATCTTATTCATCTTCAGCCCAGTGGTAATAACCACTACCCCAGTATGACAGTGGGGACAACACTGGGAACTGAGGCTCAGAGTCTTCAAGAATCTTGCTGGAAGTTCCAGAGCAGCAAACAAGTCATGATGTAAACCCAAGATGAGTGACTTGTAAACCCAGAGGCTGTGACCTTGACCTCTACACTTTCTTGCCTTCCAAGAAACAGTGGCTCCTTCAGCAGGGGAGGTAGGAGCCTTGGAGGTGACAGTGGAGCAGGGGAGGGGTGGACCCAGTCTGGGGGGCCCACATCAGCCACAGCAATGGCACAGGAGCAGGTGGTGGGCATGGGTGCCAGGAAAGATGGCTGTGGGCAGACAGTGGCCGTCCACTGCGATACTGGCTTGTGGCTTTTTTGTCTTTTGATAAGCCTGGTACAAATCTAGGCACTTGTGGGGAGAGGTTTCAGGTGTGCTTGGGCCAGTGCATGAGACAAGTCCCCAGGGCAGGCCACCTTGAGTGGCTTTGCCCCCTCCCTTCAGTACACAAGGGATATGCCTATTCTTGGTAAGTATACTTGATATATTCTTGGTAAGTAATAAACACAAAGAAGAAAACAAACATGCATCAAGTCCCACCTTGGTATGATTTAAGTATGTAAACTTTCTAAAGTAGTTTTAATGTCACAAGTAGCTTTTAAGTGTACAGCAAGAGAAAACAGAGGTAGCTAAGAAAAGCCCCCACCAGTCTCAGGTCTCCTGAGCCTGTGGAAAGCCAAGCCAAGCTGAGCCCTGACCAGCAGGTTTAGCAGCCATTAGAAAGGCCCTAAGTTCCTCAGGAAGAGCCAGGGGGCAGTTCCCACCCCTTGGAAACCTGGTTTCCTAAGGGGGTACAGGCATCTCTGGGCCCCTGGCTCACTGTACCAGTGAAAATCCCCTCAATGCCCATTCATTTGATTCCTCCTAGGGAAGGGGGGCTCTCACTGACAGTCAGGCTAGGGGCAGAGCCAGCCTGCTTTTGCTGCAGGGTTCTGGGGGACTGGGGGTGGGCCTGGCCATGGGAAGGGCTCAGTCAGCAGGCTTATCTTCTCGTAGGATGGTGAGGAAGCGCTGGCCTCCCTCACAGAGCAGGCTGTGGACAGCCCGGCACAGCGCTAGCCAGGGTGGCCCCAGCGGCTCCTGCTTGCTCACCAGGGGGAGGAGTTCGGCCATCAGGACCTGGGGGGTGGTGCAGGACCAAGGTCTCAAGGGGGCCCTGTCCCAGCTGGCCCAGGGCCCCCAGAGGCGGGCTCAAACCAGGGCAGGCTTTGAGGCACCACGCCCCAGCCCATCCCTCCTCCAGAAGCTCCAGCACCCTCACACGGGCACAGGCCCAGCAGCTCCCACCCTTCCCTGGTGGGTCTTGGCAGGAGGAGCACAGATAGGCTCTTGAGGCCAAGCCCTCATGAGGCTGCAGACCTAGAGTCCTCCCCAGGGCCCACGGCTCCCCGACACTCAGTCACCCACTCCCTACTCTAGAAGTACCTTTTCCAGGTGGATCTGCTGGTGCAGCATGGCCACCCGCAGCCTGAGGGATGCCAGGGTCTGCAGCTCCTGGGTACTAGAGTAGAGAAGCAACTGGGGGCTCCAGATAGGGTCTGCTTCTCCTCCACAGGGCAAGGAGGCCCTGGGGAACCTCCCCTCAGGCCACGGCCCCAGCTGCTGTTCCACCACTGCTGCGAGGACAGGAGATACGGCCTCACAGGGCAGCAGCCAGGCACCTCCTCCCCAGGCCCCTTTAAGGGGGTGCAAAGTCTCCCCTTGCCTCCTGTATGAAGCCCTAATGTCCATGAACAACTAACTCTTGCAATACCAGGCATCTGCCAGTACCTCTCTGACTGTCACAAGGCACTTTTTCAATAACTAGATAAATAAGTAAGCTACTCAGTGGTGGGATCTGTGTGTCGGGAGAGAGGTTGGAGCAGGGGTGCTGTGCTGGCCAGCTCCACAGCACAACTGCAGAGAACTCAGAATGCAGTGGGGAGACACAGGGAAGGGCCGGCCTGCCTGCCTGCCTGCCTCCGCTCCCAGGCTGCTGTTAAAGTCCCAACACCACCCCGTGGCTAGGGGACTTTGATCCCAACCAGACTTCAGCACGGGCGGGGCAGGCCTCACCTGTGCACAGCTCCCGCAGCCTGTGGAGACACTGCCCCACGATGGCCTGCAGCTCCTCCAAGGTGAGCAGGCAGTGGTACTCCTGCATCCAGTCCTTGGGGTCTACATGAGAGCCAGGGGGAGCAGGTCAGGTCCACACCGGTCCTGAAGCCCTCCCCACCCTGACCAGAGACGTGACTAAGGGCCCACTAACCTGCCGTGAGCTCTTCCCCCATTCGAAGTCTTAGCAGCAAGCAGGCCTTCTGCAGGTGCCGCACCTCCGCCTCCACCTCGGTGGCACTGAGCCTGGAGCCAGGCCAGCCTGACTGCATGCGGGTCAGGGAAAGTCCCCTGTGGTCAGGCCCCTCCGCTTTCCCCAAGGGCTAGGTGCTGGAGTAGCTCTGGCCCTTCCTGGAGTTGCTCCTCCTCAGACTCGCCAGGTTTAGAGCCAGATCCTCTGCCCCCCCCACCCCTCACTCCCCCAAGCCCCACAAGGATACAGTTGTCTGCATTTTCTGGAGGAACTGCATTTTGGCGGTGGTAGCAGCATCCACAGAATCACTGGTCTGTGTAGAGCTGAGCTGGGCCCACAGGCTGGGATGCACACATGCGCAGCCCACAAACCAGAAAGCAACATGGTTACTCCAGCCAGCTGGGCTGGACCACGAAAAGTAGGCAAGGGCCAGGGTATCGGCCCCAGCCTGGGGTGTCTGGCTCTGCTGAATGTCAGGAGGGGCCTTTGGGGGTCCTGGGGAACCGAGGGGGACACTGTCCATGAAAAGGGGACAGAGCTGACCCACTCTGGGAAATGCTAGGAGAGAATTCAAGGAAAAAGGGGAGAGGAGCCAGCAGTGACTGGTGACCAAAATGTCTGGTAAGAGTTTTGGATGCTGGCTCTGTACCAGGCACAGCACTAACACCCGAAAAGGCACCACCTCATTTAACCCCTACAACATCTCTAGAAACTGGTACTATTATTCTCATCTCCACAAGAAAGACAAATGGGGACTTGGAGACACTAAGTGCCTTGGAGCCTCAGAGGCCGCTGGCTGAGTCTAAGGTGACTACAGCCGTCCTAGGGAGGCTGACTCTCCTAATGTGGAGAGTGTTGCCACCCAGCAAAGAAAGCTGAGGGACCCGTGGGAAGAGTCTTACCAGTGGGAAGCCTCAGCCTCCCTGCTCTCCACACTCCCCCGGTCTCCCCTCCCCCTTCACCCAGCCACAAGACTCAGCCTCACCGGGAATTCCGGGAAGACGCTTTCCTGAAGGCCTCGGGCAGCTGCAGCAGGATCCTGTCAGGGAAGCCGGTGCTCAGGGCAGCTCTGTCTCACTCTGGGGGCTGCAGGCCCCACTCCCTACTCAGAGCCCAGTGAGGGATGAAGCTCACCCACCCCTCAGACAGGGCTTCCAGGGTGACCACAGGAGCCAGCCCAGTCCAGGTCCCACCTGGCAGAGAGAAGAGAAAGCAGAGCCCAGGCCTTCGAGAGCTCATGTGGAGCCCTGGGGCTGGGTGGGTAAATGGATAGGGCACAGGACAGGCCCCAGTGCATCAAACGTGGGACCTTCACAGCCAGCTGTTCCACTCTGCCAGCTTCTGGGCTTGGGCCTCATGGGGTGGCATCCTGGGGCTCCCCTGGCCCACATCCAGCTCAATGCCCTGCCCTCCCTGTCACCCCAAACCCAGACTCCTGCTGCTGCCCAGGATCTGATCAGGTAGAGACAGTAGTTCCTCTAGTGAGGGTCTGGGAAACCTACCCCTTATCCTTGAGTGTAAAAGCTTCTGGGGCCTGAGAAGCAGCCGACAGGACTATTTGTTCGTTCCTGAGGCCTGATTCAGGCTTGGTGGCTCCAACCCCTTGCCCCATACAGGCCTGATCCCCCACTGACAGAAGCCTGCGCTCAGGGAGGTCCTTGGCAGGCACCCTGGTTTGGCGGATGCCCCTGGGGGGTTCTGTCTCTGATGCACGGCTGCCAGCCCTGCGTGAGGTGCTGGGTGGGGCAGAGGCTCTGGTGGCAGGGGAAGTGGCAATGGACCCAGACTTCAGGCTGGGGGCCTTGTCTCCTTCTCCAGCCTTTGATATGCCTTTTCGCACCCGTACAGCCTTCTCCAGTGCCTGGGTCAGAAGCTCCAGCTCCTTGAGGTCTTGCGGGCTGGGTGCGCATGCTGCAAAAACCAAGAGTCATGTAAAGGTCCCTCACCACTGCATGTCAGAAGACAGACCAGGGGCGGCACCTGGAGAAGGTGGGTGGCTGAGGTTTACCTGCAGATGGGGCCTCTTCATTAGTTTCTGGCCCTGGGGTTGGCTCCGGAGCCAGGGTCTCGGCTGGTTCCCTGCGAAGACACAAGGCAGCCGTGGCACGGCCAGGAGGCACTGCCCGGGCCCAACAGGCCCCCAGGGCCGCCTGGCCTAGGGGCAGACCCGCAGCCTCAGAGCCTGCAGGAAAAGCGGGGAGCACTGACAACCCGCAACTCGGAAGTGAGCGCTGGGCCAGGCCTCCCGGCCCGGGGTCTCTAAGCGGGGTTCTGACGGTCCGAGGGAGGCCTAGCCGGGTGGTCCCGGGGTCCGCGTACCAGGCACGCAGCAGCCGCCGGGAGACTCGCAGGCTCCGCTCCAGCTGCCGCTGTCGCTCGGCGCACGAGTCCAGGGCGTCACGCAGCTCGGCCACTAGCCTGGAAAGGACGCACCAGAGGCTCAGCACCCTGGCCAGCCTCGGGCCGCGCACCCTCCCGCCCCCTCCAGCGGCGCTGGACCCACCGGCGCGAGCTGCCGGCAAGCAACATGAACGCGGTAGCCGTTCTTCACGATCTGCCGCCACCGCAAAATCCCGCCCCTTCCGGCCTAGAAGATCGCCCCTTCCGGCCGGACTGCCCAATCCCGAGCCCAGAGTTCAGGGCCCGCCCTACCCGATGAAGATCCCGCCTCAAGGCGCCCCCCGTCCCGCGGGGTCCAAGGAGTGACGCCGGTTCTGAGCTCGGGCCGGGAGCAGCGGAGGGGAAGCGGGTGAGGACCTCGGGTGACGCTCAGGCTTCTGGGTTGGATAACCAGGTAGATGGTGGCACCTGTGATCGCTTAACGGTTGGCTTCGTCTTTGTATTGAAGGCGCTCTAAAGCAGGGCCCTGCTGCCTTGCTGACCCCGGGCCACCTAGCACAGGGCAAGGCACATGGAGGGGCCCAGTAGGTATTTACTGCAGTCGCTAGAAGTGAGGATGACATGTGTGTTGGGAGCAGGGACAAGGGAGGAGGGAGTGTCCACTTTTGGATATGTTGGTGAGGTGGGTGATGACATCCAGGGGAGGCATCAGTGGGCACCTGGGCAGAGGCGGATGAAGCCCAGGAGCCAAGGATGTGGCACATGGAGCAATGGGACTGGGCAAGCTGGTCCAAGGTGGGGCAGGTGTGCATGGATGGGGACAGGTGAGGGGAAGCTGGAGCCCAGAGAGGTGGAGGGACAGCAGAGCCTGGTGTCACAGAAACCAGAGGAGGCTATCCCAGGAGGGAATGTCTGCGGGATGGGGGAACGGGGCCTTCAGAGAATCAGGAGACACCTGGCGAGGAGGGATTGTGGGGACAGATGCTGGCTGGGAGGAGTGGTGCGGGCAGCAGGGTCCACTGTAATTGGAGATAACAGGAAAAACAGATGAATGCCAACCCCTCAGGGGCCAAGAAATCTCAGGGGAGAGCAGGACGGGTGACAAACCTGGGAGGGGTTGTTTCAAGTTGGCGAGGTGTCCATTTCACAGTTGCTGATAGGAAGGTGCTGCAGCAGAGGACAGAGACACAAAGGAGGGGAGTTGAGGGTGCCAGGCAGAGAAGGGGAAGGGGGTCAGGACCCAGGCAGCCCTGGAAGTGCCCTTAGGGTGGGCCCCTCCATCGGTAGTGGCCTATTTTCTTGCCTAGTGCGGGGAGGCCGACAGCATTCTGACTAAAATGAGATTCTCTGTGAGGTAGGAGGGGAGGGGAGAGGGCTTCAGTCAGTGCTTAGAAGATTCAGGGAGACCCCACCCCACCCCACGGTCAGGTGGTACTAGGTCCCCACTGGAGTGGGAGAAGGCAGTTCAGTCATGCACATCATGCAGCTGCTACTACCCTCATCACATTTAATCCTCACAACACCCCTGTGAGATAGGTATTATTGCCCCCTCTTACAGATGGGGCTGAGGCTTACACATGCCTAGGGGCACACAGTCAACAGGGAGGTCTGCAATCCCTATGCTGGGATTCCCTTACTCAACCATGCCTGACCCAGGGTGGTCAGAATTCTACTACAGTAGCAAAAAGAGCTCCTACAGGGAAATCAACACTCAGAAAAGCCTCATGGAGTCAGCATCTCCCTGTCCCTGTCGTTTTGGTTCAAGAGCATTTGGGGGACACTCCTGGCTAAGTGGTTCTTTCTGACATTTTCGAGAGGAAGCAAAAGCTATCAGGGTGAGTGTGTCAGCAGGGGAGAGAGGTCAGGGTCAGTCTTCGTCAGATCCCAAGTTCCTGGGGTCATTATTCTCAGGAACTCAAAGCAGATCCACCCTCACCCAACAAACAGGTCCTCTACATCTTGCTCTTCTGTATCTTGGTCAACTCAGATGTTACAAATAACATTTATTTTTTTTTCTGGCTAACCTCTCTGGGAAAATTGGTTTTGCATACAGTGTCAGAATAGCACTGAGGGGTTTGAATCAAATTTTCTTTTTTTAGTTGAGCCTAAATAATGTTGAGAATTTTTTAAAAATTAATACCTTCTATTTTTAATGTTTTTTTAAAAATGTATTTATTTTATTTATTATTTATTTTTGGCTGTGTTGGGTCTTTGTTGCTGTGCGCGGGCTTTTCTCTAGTTGCGGCGAGCGGGGGCTACTCTTCCTTGAGGTGCGCGGGCTTCTCGATGCGGTGGCTTCTCTTGCTGTGGAGCACGGGCTCTAGGCGTGCAGGCTTCAGTAGTTGTGACTCGCGGGCTCTAGAGCACAGGCTCAGTAGTTACGGCGCATGGGCTTAGTTGCTCTGCAGCATGTGGGATCTTCCCGGACCAGGGCTCGAACCCGTGTCCCCTGCATTGGCAGGCGGATTCTTAGCCACTGCGCCACCAGGGAAGCCCTAATACCTTCTATTTTTAATTTTTCTTTTGTTTTTTATCTTAGAGGGATGGAGGATGGAAATAAAGACAGGGAAAGAAATGGCCCAGACATTCCGAAGTTCATACAGACATCATCTGTTGGGGACACAGACAAACCATCGCAGGAGAAGGGGCAGATTTCTAAAATGAGCTGAGAATATGGGAGAAAGAGAGCC
Organism: Balaenoptera physalus; assembly: GCF_965194825.1. Taxonomy (NCBI): domain Eukaryota; kingdom Metazoa; phylum Chordata; class Mammalia; order Artiodactyla; family Balaenopteridae; genus Balaenoptera; species Balaenoptera physalus. The sequence continues at coordinate 53,304,665 of NC_138898.1, read as the reverse complement.
TGTGACCAAGACATCAAGGCCCTGGCCTGCAAAAATGTCAGGGCCCACTTGCCCGGTATTCACACGCAGTCCAAAACAATCCGCGGGGCAGAGTTCCCTCACGATAGGACCCACCACCCAGTGAGGAAAGGAACGGCTGCCTGGGGCAGGGCAGGCCAATGTGGGCGCAGGGATGGTGTGCTCAGCTGTTGGCTCCCCCTGGAACCCCGAACCAGATAAATGTGGGAGGGGGTGAGCTGTGCCAGGATACCTGGGTCACACATGTTCTCAACTGTGAAAGCTCTCAGCTCCCGGAGTGCCTGGGGCTCCGTGGGGCTGGGAAGTTCAGGACGTGGGCTTAAGTTTCCCAGAGAAAGCAGGACAAACATGGGAGGGGACAGAGAAATAGGCTTCACACAGTATGGCATGATTGCTTTGAGGCTAAACTTTCCAGAGAGAAGGAACTGAGTTTTTGTTGTGATTTAGACATTCTGATGGCTCGCAATGGGCTCCCCTGGAGAAAGAAACTTACTGCCCCAAGTTCTCCTTTCTATTCCCCGTGTGACTGCCACCAGGGGTTTACAGGGATCCATCTCCAGCGCCCCCCCTCCCCCTCCCTAGTGCAACAGCAGCCCTCCCTCAGCAAACATTCACTTCAGCAAACATTCACTGCAGCAAACACACTGACACACTCACAGCTTCAAAAAGCCCAAGTTCATGTCCTCCTCCTCCTCATTGTGGGCAGACAGGTTTTTCCTCTTCACCTGTTGCTGGGGAGCACAGCTCTCCGGGGGGCTTGGGGGACGACACTGTACACACGACTTCCTCGCGTGATGGTGGCAAGGCTGTGTGTTCAAGTCGCTGCCCGGGGACAGTACTGAGGTAGATCGGGGAAGGCCCCCCAAGCCATCTGCGGAGTTTGTGGGACTCGTGCTGCTGACAGAGGAGTACCCTGAGGTCGTGATGTCCTTGCCTGGCCCCCTCCTGCTACACAGAGGGCGCTCGAGCCCTGGGGTCCAAGGTGTCTGGCTGCCTGGTGCCGACGCCTGTGTGTCCTGACGCCCCTCCTCCTCCGGGCAGGCCTCCTCATCGCTTGATTCCTGGCAGCAGTGCTGTTCCGGGTTCAGGTAGACCACAGTGACATCGAGGACACCGCTGGGAGCCGTCACTATGGGAGATGGGGAAGAGGTCAGACCATAGCCTGAGCATTGGGGTGACCCCGTGCCCAGTCAGGACCCAGGGGAGCCCAGGGTCCAGCTCTTGGCCACACATCCTGAACCTCGCTGGACAGTCCCCTTTCCTTTACGTAAGAAATTGGGGGTGAAGTGTCTCCTTTCAAACTTGGGGTAATACCCAATGTGACTTAGGGGACAGTAGGAAGTGACAACAAACTGGCCATCTAATAATTTAGTTAATCCCCTCAGTGGACAAAAAAATAGCAGTTGGAAAATCAACAGAAGCTATCGAACTGGGCTTCCTGTGCAGATGGCTGACGAGACATGGGTCCAGAGCCTCCTGCAGCCTGCCCTGGACAGGTGCCTGAGGGACAGAGCCCAGCAGAGGGCACATCTCACACAACCTTCTAGAAAGGTCTGTTCCTCTGTCCCTGACCTGGTGAGGTCCTTCCACCAGCCCAGGTCCAGCTGGAGGTGGGCGCAGGTTGGGCCCACATCCTATCCTCCCTGTGGGCTGGTATTCCAGGGGCTCTGCTCTCTAATGTCTACCTGTGTCTGGACACACTCTCCTGCAGCTCAGGCTGGGGGCCCTCCTGCCCGCTGTCTCCTCTGGGGCAGCACCAGGTGGTCTCCGGCCCTGGCACTCACCATCACCCTCCTTCTCGCCCTCGCTCTCTTGGTCGCCCTCGTAGCCGGAGCAGTAGTCCAGGCTCCAGTCCAGGAAGCTGCCCAGCAGTGTCTCCTCCTGGCTGGACAGCTCTGCGGTCGGCGTGGTGACGAAGCTGCCCCTGTCCTCCTGGAGGCTGTTCTCCCGTTTCCTGTGCGGTGGGAGAGCCGGGAGCCGGGTCATAGGCAGCAGTGTTGGGAGGCCCAGTCTGGTTCTTGGCACCTGCCTGACCCTGCCCCCATGTGCTGTGAGCAGAGACAACACAGCCACCCAGGAACTGCCCTCAGAAGCTCAGGGCAGATTCGCAGAAGCAGGGCCAGCAGCACGGCGAGGTTCCTGCTCATCTGGACTTTGTAGGATGGATAGTTCTTTAGGTGGGTGAGGTTGAGGGGGAGGTTATTCCAGGCAGTACAGCTGGGACATTGAGATGGAAGAGACGGGGGTAAAAGGGATGCACACAATGAGGGCACAGCTGGAGCGCTGGGAGTGACACAATGTGGTGGAGCAGAGCAGTCCCGTATGGCTCACACCGGGCGTGGGGCAGGGCCAGAGCCTGAGCGGGCTCAACCTGTGCTCAAGACCACCTTCCCTCACAGGGAACCAGGCTGGAGCCAGAGAGCCACACTGGGGAAAGGAGACGGTACTGTAGGCAGTGGAGACTACCAACCGCAGCTTCAGTTTTCTGGTGATCTGCTCTCTCCCTGCTGCTCCTCAGGAGCCCTAATGGCTGCACAGGTCACGAGGGAACCCAGGCCTGGCCTGCAGGGCTCACTCACCGCTTGCTTCTCCTTCCAGAGGGAGAGCTGAGGAAGGTGTGAATGTCTCCTGTGCTGAGGAAAGACGCAGGTTCTGGGCTCTCTTGTTTCACCCCTAGAGCTGCACACAACTGGCCGTAGCTCAGCACCTGAGGGGAAGCCGGGGTCAGAGGGAGGGCCGAGGCCCCGAGGGGCAGGCGAGGACCTCCGCTCCCTAGCACCCACCAGCACCTCTTCCTGGCTGATCTCTTCGTATCGCTTGTCCTCAAATCGCTGCTTCACGGCGGTGAGAGAGACCTGCCTGTAGTCCTTGGGGGCATCGTCGTGGAAGCTGCCGACAGAGGGACACGTGAGGGGTAGCGAGGGGCAGGCAGTGCTGGCACCTCCACCCCAAAGGCTCCCATCTTTAGCCTCCACTCACTGAAGTGAGAGAGGACAAGACATTTTCAAAACCAGCCCAGCAATGGGAATGAAGCCCAGCACTGCTGTGCACAGTCTGGCGGTTCCTCGAGTCACCTGACCCCCAGGTGCATCCCCAGGAGAAAGGGGAACAGAGATCCACACAGAAACCTGGACACATATATTCACAGCAGCACTATTCGCAACAGCTGGAAGGTAGAAAAACCCCAAATGTCCATCAGTGCACGACTGAATAAACAAGATGTGGTCCCTCCATCCAGTGGGCTATTTGTACAGTGGAAACATTATGTAGGTGAGAGGCTGGTCACAAAAGGCCCCATGTTGTATGAGTCCATGTTGGTGAAACATCCAGAACAGAAAGAGCCAGGAAATAGATGAGTGTTTGCTGGGGGCTGGTGGGGAGGGGAAACAGGAAGGTAATAGGTAGCGAGGGCGGGGTTTCTTTTGAGGGTGGGGAAGATGTTCTCAAATCGATTGTGGTTTGTGATGACGGCTGCACAATTCTGAATATACCAAGAGCCTGTTGAATTGTACACTTTAAAAAAAAGTTTCGTTCGTAAATAAATATGTTTCCAGTTTATCTGGATCGGGAAAAAAAAAACAACTCGGTGGGGGGCGGGGGATGGGTGTAGGAAGGCAGCCAAGCAGCAGCTTTTGGCAGCCTGGTCAGGCACCGACTCTCTGCACTGGTCTGAGCAACCTCGGGGTCAGACACGTGTTGACCTGCCACCGTCACCCATGCTCTTATCCACCAGCGACGAGGTCTGGGCCCTGCAGGAGAAACGGGGTGCACACACTACCCCAGGAAATGCTGACAGGCTCCCCGTGTTAGCGGGGAGGGGGAGAAGTGGCAGATGGGCCAGAGGGGCTGGTCAGAGGAATCTCTAGACTCGTGCCCAAGTTCTGATCTCATCCCCAAGGTGTAAGCAGAAGCGCCATGCTCAGAGGCTGCCCTGTGGAAATCCAGGAGGCGGCTGGGACAATGACCGTGGGCAGGTGAAGAAAGTGCCTTGGCTCCGAGAGCTGCTGGGATGCAGGGACAGAGAAGCAGAAATGGGCTGGCCTGAGGGCTCTGATAGGATGACTGGGGCCTTGTCCACCAAGCACCAAATGAAATCTACAAGGAGGAATGGCCTGGCGTGGACACGCTGGCAGGGGGGTCTGTGGCTTGGGTCAGAGGTTGGCTTTTAGATGTGTTCTGAATCCTGGAAGTGGTTAAGTCTCCCAGGGAGCGTCTGGGGACAGGCAGAAAGGCAGAATTACCCGTACCCTCGTGTCGGGGAAGGGGACACTGAGGCAGTGTGGCCTGGCGGAGAAAGGAGGAGGTCCCTGGGGGCTTTAGCAGATATGCATGTGGTGGGGAGTGCAGGTGGGACTGAGGAGTGGGAGGAGCGAGTCTGCCAGCCAAGCTGAGACAGGAGGCGAGGGAAAGGGCCAAGGTGTGTGCCCGGGGCTGCGGTCTGCCAACTCCAGAGCTGGAGGCCAACCTGTCCTAGACTGAAATTACCGCTGGTCAGGGAGACAGTCTCATTTTTTCTTATGTTCCACTGCCCACGGAATTAGGTTTGGGTTGGGGGGAGCTGCTGCCCACACATAAAATGTTAAAAACGTATGAAATAAGCAACATGGCCCTGGAATTTCTAAACGTCAATCCTGAGACACATGGCTCACGCGGGGAAGGTCTGAGTGTCTTGACAGCCCTCACGTGAGAGCAAATTCCCCCTGGACTTGCGGTATTGAGGACACACCCTCTGTGTGGGGGGACGGCCGGGGGGCTGTGGGGGAATTGCTTCCTTACACGCTTACCACTTTTGGTGAAGGCTTAAGACACAGGGGATGAGGTCTTCACAGGAGAACCCAGTGAGGTCCCATAACCGAGTGGTCCAGGGCTGTGCTGGGGAGGAAAGCAGGAACAGTGGGGCCGTTCTGATGCCCACTCGTGCCCCACAGCCCTGATGGTTCTGGGATGGAGTTTCCTAGGGCTCAGGGTTGAAAAGGCCCCAGGTACAGAGCATGCGTGCTCATTGTCGACAGCGTGGGAAATATTAAGCTAGAACTGTCTCTAACCTCACCCCCAGACAATGGCTTTTAGTCCATTCTGGTGTTTCCTTCTCCAGGAGATGAACACACTTCTTTTTCTCCCTCCAACCCCCTTGAATTTGAGCACTGGCTCCTGACTCCAGGAATCCCCCGGACCACTGGCTCAGCCCATGTTCTGAGTGGCTGGTGGGGAGGACCAGCTCCTTACTCTGCCCGTGTGTCAGCCTCGCCAGGAGCAGGGCGGCTGCAGCCAGGTGGGCCGGGGCATAGGCGGCCAGGCTGGTGTGCAGCAGGGAGAGCTCACAGAGGAAGCTGCACAGGTGCTGGGTTCTTGGCGCCATGGGGACCAGCGTCAGCAGGACGTCCTTGTAATCGACCACAGTGGGGACCTAGAGGGAACGGGGAGGCGGACGTGGGGTCTCAGCACACAGAGGGCCCCTCCACCCACTCGGTGGGGAGGCTGGACCTTAGAAACACCACCCTCGGTGTGGTCAGCCCAGCATCTGGCCTGACCGCTGTGCATGCCAAACAGCTGTGGCCTCGCGCCCTCTGGGTCCAGGAGGGCTTCCCAGAGCAGGGAAGCTCAAAGCCATGCAGATACCCTCTGCCCTTCCCATGCCCTCACGTGACCTCAACTTTGATTCAAAAGGAAAAAGCGAGTGGCCACTTACTCGAATCTTTCCTTCCAAGGCAGAGATGATCTCTCCCATCATCCTCACCAGGTCCTCGTATTTGTACGTGTTGTCTGTGAGCCACACAGCCTCCCGGATCGTCAGGATCTCTTTGCTGATGAACCTGGAGTGTTAAGAAGGGGTCTGAGCACTGAGCCCACTCCCCTTAGTGGGGTGATCACTTTAGGCTTCAGTGATGGGGTTGGGGGGTCCAAAGAGTGGACCCGGCTGCCCCTAGCCGCTGAGGGTAACTGAAAAGGTCAGATGAGCCTATCATGGGGGCTGGAAGGGAAGGGGGATTAGTGTTACAGATCAGTGGCAGTGAGAGCTGCTGGACTGCTAGGCATGCAGGTGTTTCTGCAAAACGCACCCACGAATGACATGATCGGTCAATCCTCTTAACGACCCGAGGGATGAGGGTTCGCCCTGCCTTGTGTCAGCTTCTATGGAGCGAGTATAAACAGCTTTAACCCAGAAGGCAGATGAGCCAGCAGAACCAGAGATCGAGGTTGTTTGAAGGTCTGGACCCAGCACGGGGTCTGGCCGTGGGAACTGGACTGTCCTTAGGCAGGTGGTCACCCTGTTCTCTACTCTCCACCAGCTCCAACTATCAGGGAACACGCTAGTCCAGCGGCCTGCCGAGGACACCTCCCCACACAAGGGTGGACTGGGACCGGGCCCTTGTCTGCTCTGTCATGGGGACTCTGCAGCTCCCGCGTTTGCTGTTGGCTGGGCCAAGAGAGAGGACAGGAGTTGTAGGGACCGCAGGCGCTGGGGGATGTTATGTGAGTGGGGAGGGCGAAAGCCCTGTGCTCGGAGCAGCGGCAGGTGCTGCTTTGAGAGTGGATGTAGGGGCATCTCGGCTTCTAAAAATCTTTCAAAGCAATTATCATCTCATTGCCAGCAGCCTGTGGTCTGGTACCTCAGTCTCTCATTGCAAGGACGTAACTATGCCATTTAGATCCAGGGAGGCTGGGGACCCGTCTGTTCAGCCCTCCCTGGTGACAAGACCTGGAACGCCGGGTTCCGAGAGCACACGTGAGAGGTGCCGGACAGCGTGTGGCATTTGCTCACCGACCCTGAGCCCACGGACCCTGCTTCCACAGCCACCTAGAGACCCCACTTCCCAGTTCCCGTCATGGCCACATGACTGCGCTCACTGCAAAGGTGGACCTGGTGGCCTCAGGGGTCATGGCAGGTAGCAGAGAGCAAGTCAGGACCTGGGCCTCCTTCATGACGTCATGAAACAGATAAACCATCCCAGTGACACAAGCCTCTGGGTTACCATGCGGAAGACAAATCAGTCTGTCCATAGCTGACACCACTGTGTGCAATGAGCCTGTTTCTCCCTCGCAAGCCTTACAGATAAGGATGTTGGTCTGGAAAGCACCGCCCAGGGGAGATAGCAGACCACGTAGAAGTCTGCTTTAGGAAAACAAGAAAATGCAAAATGTATGGTGGGAACTGCCATCCACATTGTGTCCAAAGGCAAAACTGGGTGGAAAGGTGGATTTAGGTAAAACTTAAAATGGTCTGATTTGAAAAGTCAGAGCTGCTGTAGGGGTAGGCTGCCTCTCTGAGGAGGACGCATCCTGCCCACGTGGTTGGAGGGGGTCTGTGGGGAGTTGGGGGTGGGGGGCACATGAGACCGATGAAACGCAGGTCTCTGGATGCAGAGTTGAGAACCGGACTGGCAAGGGCAGCCGCCTGTGACCCTCCCTCATCGCTGTGTTGCCCTCAGGGGCCAGGGGAAGAGGGTTCCAGCCTGAGCCTGCCCGACAGAGGCCACGTTCTGGGTCCTGAGGCCGCGTGTTGGGATGAGCGGCTGCCCACACACCAAGGGTCAGCCCTGCCACCCCTGTGTGGGTAGGACCACTTGGCGTGGGCACCCACTAAAATGAAAACCCCTGTCATATGGAGGTGGGGTGCTGAAGGCTTGTTCCACTGAAAAGCCAGCCTGTGAACTGGGCAGCGCCAGCATGCTGTGTTCTGTCTGCGGGCCCAGCCTGGGGGGCTTCTCACCGGGTGCAGATGACCATGCAGGCGATGCCCAGCAGCTGGAGCCTGTACCGGGGCACCAGCCGCCTCCGCAGGTACCGGTCCACGCACTCCACGGTCAGGTGAAGGCACAGGCTTGAGAAATCCTTCATGGTGGCGACCTCTACCAGCCAATCGATGAGAATGTACCTGTGGGAAGAGCACCATCCCTGAAAACCAGGCCAAGCCTTCATGAGTGTCCCGTCTCCCATTCCTGCCCGGCCATCTGTCCCGAGGGGTGAGCGATCACTTTAGGCATCATTGGCTTACCCAGGCACCTGTCCAAGGCTGAGACACCCTGTCCAAGGGGCTGGGAGGCCCCATGACTCCCGACTTTGTTCCTGGGAGGCAGGTGGGCTGCACATATGTGTACTCTGCCTCCCCCACCCCGGGGCCCCCAGGCACTGGATGAGCCTGGACCGTCACTTGTAAGGGAGCAAAGCAGGTCTGCTCTGTGGACCTGGGACAGGTCACAGGACAGGAGAAAAGTCAAAGTTTATCGTCCTGCAAACCTGTCTTCTCTCTGAGGAACTCTCACCCGTGGGGTCATTTATCACAACCCTCCGCAGTGGAGCCAAGAGCCAGGAATGCAGCTAAAGCAGGATTCCCTGAGCCTATGTGCTGGAGTTCTCAGTCACCCAGCAACCGTGATGGAGGACTTGGGCCGGTAGAGCCAACAGACATAGGGTCCCTCCTCGACGGGGCTAAAAGCCGGGCCAGGGACACAGACGTCACAAGGGGATACTGCATGCAACATCAAGGATGCCCAAGCATGGTGAACGCCTTTTTGCACAAGGGAGAGGAGACGGGGAGAAGAGAAGCAAGAGAGAGAAGAAACGTGGTGGTGAGTGATTCTAGGCAGACAGGAAGGACTACTCCAGGTGTCAGCCCGGACAGGAGCATCTTTCACAGGCAGAGGGAAGGAGGGAGTGCTGGGGCCGAGTTGGGGAGGGGAAGAAGGAGGCGGGATGAAAGGGGAACGGGCTGGGGAGGAAGACACGCAAGGCCAGGTGTTTCAGGATTAGGGGCAGAAGAGGAAGCTTCCTACGCAGACACCTTTGACAAGCTCAGTGATCTGACTTATAAAAACAGACCAATGGAACTGTACATTTTAAAATGGTTAAACCTGAAACTAATGTTACATGTCAATTATAACTCAATAGAAAAAAGGAAGAAAAAGTCAGCTGTTGCTTAACATAGAGGAAAATGTAAAGATGCTCAACTGGGGGGTTGAAATGATATTATTTCAATAAAACTACTTTAGCTCTTGAAAAGAAAAGAAAGGTTAAGTTTATGTTAACCCCCACCCCCAGCACACAAAAGGAATAGCAACGGTCCCCCGGCTCCTGCCACCAAAAGAAAGGCAGACTGGGAGGGCATGGCGTGGGGGAGGGGGCACCACCCCCAGCACAGACACAGGACTCAAAATCACAGCAGCTTGGTGACATTTAATGTGGGAGCCAAGGACACTGCACCCCCTGCTGTGAGTAAAGATGGAGCCTCTCCAGGGAAGAGAGCTTACCAGGTGCTGGGCTTTGTCTGCCGCAGTACAGCCAGAGCCTGCCCATTATAAATCTAAAATGTATTTGAAATCTCTGGTGTAAGCTTAAAAAATTATTCACATTTTCCATTTTACTCTCTAAACATGTTCTGTGATTGAGTGTAAAAGTGTGTTATCTCCAAACCTCGGAGGAAAATGGACCTGCAGGAAGAGGCAGTTTGTGGGGGTTCTGAGGCTGCAGGCACATGGCAGCTGCCCCCCGCACTACCGCACGCTGATGCGCATGATGATGGGTTGGAAAGAAAAGGTGGTTTTTTGGCATCATTTTTGAAAGATGTTTAGTATGATTTAATATAGTCTGAGGCTTAAAAAGGAAAACTGGAGAGAGCAGACATTTATGTGGGAAATTTTTCTTTTCAAAGCCCTGGATAGCTTAGGCATTACTGGTTTTAGAAAACACACACACACACACACACACACACACACACACACACACACACACATCCAGGTGGGGTTGATGACGCAGGGACCCTGTGACAGGAGGCTCAGCTGAAACAACAGACAGACCCTGTCACGCGGAGACGGCTGTTGCTGCCTCCTCATCGGAAGCTCTGGCTCGGACCCCTCACCTCATTGTGTCGTTGAGTCCCTTCTGCACAGAGAAGACCCTCTGCTTACTGACAGCGTGGGAGGCCTGGAACAGCTGGCAGACTATCTCGTTGGAGGCTTTCGCTTCCAGTCCGAGCTGGTTTCCGTGTGCACAGGCTTTGGCTAGAGACAGCTGAGGACGAAAAGACTCGAGGGATGAGCAGGGGGTTTTGAGGTTCCTGCTTCTGAACGCGAGGAGGATTCTGCCTGTACATACACTGGCCCACTTAAACCTTCTAAGCCTTCTGAAACCAGGAGGGCCAAGATTTTAATCTTTCGGAAATAAATAATATATCACAATAGAACATTTTAAAAGGGACAAAAGGTGCATAATGGGATGTCAGTTGACTTCCTGCCCGGCACAGCTCCACGGCCAATTCCAGTCTTCTGCCAGCATTTTCTTTTAAATTAAGTTTGTTTCTGCTCACCACTCCCTAGTGAAAGCTGATGCTCTGGGGGAGGCCACGTAGCACAGCGGCCGAGAGCTGACTGGGGGCTCGAATGACCCAGCTTTAAGACCTGGGTCTATGTGTGACCACAGGCGAACTGGGGGCTTCACTGCACCTCAGTTTCCCTTTTCACCAAATGGCACGACAGCAGCAGCTTCGGCAGATGCCATGAGGATTGAATGAGATGCACGAGCACCTTGCTCAGGACCCGCCGGGGCCCACCAGGCCCTCGGTGGTTACTGTCGACCATCTCTACGTATTTCCTTCCAGAGTTTTCTATGCACTTGTAGCAGTGTGCATGTGCATTTGTGATCACAGAACACACATGTTACCTTTTCTTTGCCTGCCTAACGATAACGTGGTTCTTTGTGATAGGAGACTTCTGTAAGCGTGTTTTCCTTGTTCTTCCTTTGAGGGGGTTTCTGTTGGTTTTGTCACTTTGAGGGTCACCTTTGTGCAGTCTTGTGCACCTTCTGCTCACGCAGTCGACCCACAGGCGCTACCTGTGCCCAGGCGCTTTCTGAAATTCCTGCGCGCATTTTCACACACACTCATAGGAACACTATTTTATCACATGTTTGCTGGCAAAAACTGCTATCGTTAAAAATGTATATTTTCAGGGCTTCCCTGGTGGCGCAGTGGTTAAGAATCCACCTGCCAATGCAGGGGAAACGGGTTCGATCCCTGGCCCAGGAAGATCCCACATGCCGTGGAGCAAATAAGCCTGTGTGCCACAACTACTGAGCCTGCACTCTAGAGCATGTGCTCTGCAACAAGAGAAGCCACGACAATGAGAAGCCCGCGCACCGCAACAAAGAGTAGCCCCTGCTTGTCTCAACTAGAGAAAGCCCGTACCCAGCAACAAAGACCCAACACAGCCAAAAAACCCCCCAAAAAAACAATAAAAAAAAGCCGAAGTGTATTTTCAGAAGTTACTAGCTATCCACTCAAAAACACAAAGACTACGTGTATATGATTTGCGAGTGTGATCAGCCACGATCTCTTTAAACGTGTGCCTTTTTGACTAGCAGAGAGGTCAAACCTGCTCCGTATTTTGACTGCTTGTATTTATTTCCTCTTTTTTGAGTATACTGAGGCCCTATGAACTTCTACAGGGCCTTACTATTCTTATTGATTAGTCTGAGCTTGAACTAGAACCACATTGTTCATTGTTGTATTTCTTGTAAACTTGTTAAGTGCCTTCTTGGACATAAACATTACAACGTCCTGTGATGTGTCAGGTGGGCCATCCCTCTTTGTGATTTCTTCCCTAGCTTTTAAGGGCAGATGACTCTCAGCCCCCAACTTGATGGGGTGACAAGAGCAAGCGTCTGCCAGCTTGGCAAAGGGGGACTTTCTTTGATGTGTCTTGAAATAATGACTTTACAGCTACACAGGGAGAGTGTCTGGAGAACGCCAATTACAGACCCCTGATGTCCTGGTTCCAACACTGGACAACCTGGTGAGCAGGTCAGATAATGAGAAGAGGACAGCATTCCACACGCCAATCTGCTCTAAGGAGCTCTAAGTTCTGTTGCCAAGATGCTTTCCCTACAGGCCAACTTTAGGGAGCTGTATAAATTTTGATACAGATGTAGTCCACAGCACTTAGAAATTAAGTGGCTGGCTGTCTTAGATGCAACGGGCAGAGATGAGGAAAGTGCTTCTGGGCTCTCCTCCCCGCACACCCTAGAGCTGAAAACTCCCTTAGACTAAGTTCCAAACCCTGGGCCACTCTTACTGCGTCCTGGGTGGGAACCCGGCAGTGTTGCCCCCACGGTCCCCACGAGAGGAGATGTCAGGACAAAGGCCAGCTCCCAGCTCACCTGCGCTTCCCAGCAGCCTTTGGCAGCAAAGTCCCTGAGTTTCCGGAAGCTGTGGAGGCATCGTCCGGGATCTGACATCTGTCAACGGGAGAGTCACCATGCCCTTACATGGTCATGTCTCTGGAGAAACTCAGAACCAACCCATAGTCTTCTTAAATGTTCCCCCTGACACCTCCAGAGGGTCCCCAACTGTGCTTTCTTCCCAGCCCTTTATCCCCCAAATGGTGGTGGTCGTTTCAGGGGCAGTGCTGAGAGCAGCCCCATGACCAGCAGCTCCTGGAGCCCCAGGAGGACCCCGGCTGCGGTGGCAGAACCTTGCCAAGGGCTACTCTGGAGATTGTGCCTTTGGCCAACATAATCCATTCTTTCCCCAGACCTAGGCCCACTCACATCCATCTTTCTGTCACTTTCCCAGAGGAGGTACGAGCTGGTCAAACACCCCTGGTTAGCAGACTCTTCAAACAGGTCCCGGGCCTGCTTCTGTTTCTCTTCATCCTAGAATAAGTACCTCTGAGTAATCACATATACTGTTCTCATCTTTAATGAGTTAACTACATTAGAGTAAAAACAACTTGTCTGAAGATACACGATTTGACAACGAACTCGTGAAGGCAAGCCCACGAGTTCTGCCCTCAGGCCCTGCTTCCTCCTGCACGAGGTTTGTGCTGGACTTGGCTCCTGGCACTGCCCGGATGGTGATGGGGGAGGGTTTCCCAAGATCTTCCAGCTCCTCGCTCATAGTAAGTGTCCCTCCCTGCTGCTGTCAGAGCACCTAGCACCAGGAGCCACCACCTCCCCCAAGACTGCTGCAGAGGGGGTTCCCGAATCACAAGGCTTACTAAGTAGAGAGGTCTGCGTGAGGAGTGGGAGGGAGCCGCCAGTAGCAGAGCCGTGAAACAAATAGACCCGGGGTCCTGTCCTGCTCAGACACTCTTCCTGGCTCCACACAGTCTCACAGACAGGGCTCATCTTGGCTTTGAACCCCGGAAGCCCCCTTCTGCTGCCTTTCACGCAGTTCCTGGTTCTTGGTGCTTGAAGCTGCCAGAAAGGCGAGCAGCACAAAAATGCAGACCCGCTGTGCCCTGCGTGCTCACCCGGGCCAGGACGCCAAACAACGCAGGGCCCCGTGGGATGGCAGAGGGGACTCACCTCAAAAAGAGTCAGCACTCTCCCCAAGCAGTGCAGTATGGATGCTCTGTGAGTCTAGAGAAAGGAGGTGGAGGAGGAGGGGTGACTGTCAGCGGACAGAACTTCCCAGGGGCTGTCCCTCCGGGTGTGGGTCTTCCTGCTCCCTGCCCAGCCCCTCTGCACAGAGGACCGCTCCCTGATTCCAGGCCTCTGCCAACTGCTTCACAGAGCCTCAGTCCTGCCTTTCCAGCAGTCAACCCGTCTGCAGCCCAGCCCCTCACCCGATTCCCCTGACCCTGGCTCCGAGGCCTCCTCTCCTGCTAGTCGTTAGCAGATGCTCCCACATCTGCACTGTTTTCTGTGCCTCCACTGCCCTCGGGTCCCTGACTTTACATGGTCCACAGCATCTCCCCTCAAGGTTTTCTCACCTCCCGGGACCCTACGGGGCTCAGCCCGCCTAGCACGGCCTGCCCTACTTGTACCCCTTGCCAGGACTCACTTTCTGCAGCTGGCACTCCATCCTGAGGCTCTCGTGAACCACGGCCTTGCAGCAGCTTCCGGACACCGACCAAGGTGGGCGGATGAAGAGCCAGATGAAGGGTGCGGCGCCCACATTCAGGCGCTCCGCGAGACTGAAGAAGCGAGAGGCCTTCAGCCCGTTCACTTCCGCCCGGGCCTCATCGGACACAGACACTGAAGAGACGGACAGAACACAGCCCAGGATGTCTCTGGAGGAGGGGTGTGGGAAGTTCCCCAGTCTTTTTGGAAAGTTTAAAGCCTTAAGCCGCTACAACGTGAAGTTGCTGGTGTTTTAGGACAGAAGAGCTGGGATGGGGGCTCCTCCCTTTTCTTCCCATGTTTTGTGAACCAAGTGCCCTGCGGCTCCTCCCAGCGGCCTGGATTCCGAAGATCTGGGAAGGTCCCCCCCCCGTGGAGGCATCAGATGCCCATCCTCCCTCCTGTGGGGAACTGCTGCCCAGCCCCCTGTTAACAGGTAGGGGGTTTCTTTGTGAGGTAATGAGATGATGGCTCCAAAATGAGTGGTGATGGCTGCACGACTCTGTGAAGATACCCAAACCACTGGACTGTACACACTATACAGGTGAGCTGAGTGGTGTGTGAATTTCGTCTGGGCAAAGCCATCTGACAGGAGGGTGGGCGCAGGACTGCTCATCGTCTGCAGGTCCAACAGTCCTGTCAACCAGCTGTGACCGGGGTGACCTCTCAGCAAGATGCCAGGTCTTTTAGAAGCAGAAAAATGGCAACTATACCCAAGTCTTTATGCATCTTGGGAGCTGGGACAGGACGAACTGCAGGCTCGCTCCTTAGTGTGCTCAGCAGACAGGCAGCAATTGGGAGAGAGGGCCGCACCGGGTTCTTTCGAGGAGCACCTCCCCCTTAGGGGTGAAGGAATCTAGGTACCAGGCTGGCTTTGACCTGTTTGTACTTGCCTCCCACTTGGAGCCTTGGCTCCCTGTGTTACTGACACTTGGCATCAGGCACGCTTTGACCGCTGCCCCAGGTTCCTCAGATGAGCTGTGGCCAAGGAGAGAAGCCGGGGTCTATGCATGGGCTGTGGTGTTAACTAGGCAGCCAGGGAGGGCTGGCTTGCCTGAGTAGCCCCCATTCTGAGGCTCTGCTCAGAGTCACTCGTTGTCAACCGAAATTAATGGTTCATTAAAAAAAGAGGCAACTCCCCCAAACTACAAAATCAAACTTCATCCATGGGTCCCTGAGCAGGACGCCTCTGGCACAAGCCCCCCAGGGGGGACGGTACACAGCCAGACACAGCAAGAACAGCGACTAAACTGCTGACACGGGCAAGGGCTCATGCTTGTTCTATTAGGTTTTTTGTTTTTGGCTACACCACGAAGCATGCGGGATCTTAGTTCTCCAGCCTGGGATCTAACCTGTGCCCCCTGCAGTGGAAGCACAGAGTCTTAACCACTGGACCACCAGGGAAGTCCCTCGTGCTTGTTCTGAAACGTCAGTACCAAGTGGGGTGAGGCCAGCCCCAGCGCCAGCCCCAGCACCAGCCCCACGAGGACTTACGGCCTTCATTGTAGAGGTAGGCTATGCCCAGCTTCACAGCAGCTTCAAAATTCCCTTTTTCGGCAGCCCTAGAACATTAAGAACATGAAACATCACATGATTTTATTCCATAAAGGTTATGTTCCACCACAGCACTTAAAACTACAGTACCTATTTTCTGAACAGAAAATTTTTTTGGCAATGCAGCTAAATATCAATTATCCATGACATGCTACAACATGGATGAGCCTTGAAAACACACTTAAGTGAAAGAAGACAGACACAAAAGGCCACATGTTGTATGATTCCACTCATATGAAATGTCCAGAATAGGCAAATCCATAGAGACAGAAAGCAGATTAGTGGCTGCATAGGGTTTGCGTTACTATAGGGAAAATAGGGAGTGACTGCTAATGGTTATGGGGTTTCATTTGGGGGTCATGAGAATGTCCTAAAGTTAGATAGTGTTGATGATTGCGCAACTCTGTGAGCATACTAAAAACCATTGAGTTGTACACTTTAAACGGGTAAATTGTGTGGTTGGTGGACTATGTCTCAGGCAGCCTGCCTGTGACCACTGGCACACTGCAGCTTGCAGCCCCTCCGGCCCTTCCTCTAGGTCCCAACCCCGGCCGGGGAGGTGGGATCAGCCAGTCAGTATAATGTAATAGGATTCAAATCGCATTGTTCTGACCAAAAGAAGAGGGCTGAGGAAAGTTTCCACATGCAGGTGACCTGCACCTGAGTCACACACAATGGGTCACAGCTCAAGTGGACCCTTCAGAAGCACCGCTGTGACTAATGAGAGTCAGGCCTGTGCTGGTGGTGTGGATGACCCATGACTGTGCTGGAAGTTGTGTGACTCGATGGGTGAGGTCGACAGCCCTCAGTCACTCCCTGGGGGATAAGGTGTTGGCGGGAGCAACAAGCAAGAGGAAAATCATTCCCAGGTCAGGCCTTGAGACACAGACTGGCATAGCAGGGAGGCCCAAAGGTGGGAGAAAGCCACGCTCTTCTCAGGGTGCAGAGATACCTTTCAAAGAGCTTCAGGTTCTTTGGAGAAGGCCACAGCTCCTGGAAGCTGGCACATGCCCACACGCTGGCATGGTTATCCACCAGGTACTTCAGGTGGGAGTGCACCTGAAGAACAATGGAAGTGGGGGAGTGGCAGTTAATCAAGGGACCTCCCAGAAGCCCCACTTCTGGAGCTCTTGAAGACAGGTTGTAGACAGATGTAGGGTGTCCTGTTTCCCTCCCCACCCTAGTAGTAAAGGCCTAGCCTCTGTGTATCAGAGTAACTAACAATTGCTTTGAACAGAGAAAAGAGCCCAGAAACAACTTTCTCTGTGGCTCTAAAGATGGGGACAGTGGTCCCGGAAGGGGGAATAAGCACCTAGGCTGAGAAAGGGGATATAATGCTATAATACCTACAAGGATCAGGGAAACCAACTCTAATGGGAACAGGTAGGTCAGAAATCTGTTTTGAGCTCCTCTACTTAGGGTCTTGCTAGTGGGAGCACAGCTGGAGCCTGCAGGTCAGTGGGGGCTCTCAGAAAAGACTGAAACACATGACAGCAGCCTCAGGTAGGACTTCTGTCCTGGGTGATAGCAGGAAGTGTCCAGGCAGGGGGCCCTGAGCACAGGTGAGCATTTTAAGTGCTAAAGCTTCCACTGCCATTGGAAATTCAGCACCCATGGATATTATGAATGCAATGGAGGCAGGTTTGGGAGTCAGAGAAGTGGGTTCTTATTGGTGTTCCCCCACTAATTTGCTGTATGCCCTTGGTTAAATCGCTCAAAGTGAGGCTTCAGTTCCAAAATCTGCAAAATAACTCCCAGAGTCCCTTTCAGTGCTGAATATTACGTGGGCTTTGTCCTCAAGAACATACTATTTTTCTTCTTAATACTATCTTATTTCTTGAGGGATGCAAATTTCACTGTCATAAAAGGGTATTTTCTCTGTCAAAATAAACACTACAATGAGCAGACTCAAACCTTGCTGTCCTACGTTTTAGCTTTCCTGCAATCAGAACAACCTCAGGCATCTATTACCAATATCACCGTTGTTTCCTCTACCTTCATTTGTAGCCAAAGTTTTTGTTCTGACATTTAAGACACGAAGCCTTCATGGTACAATATAACCAATGATGCCAGGCCTGACACTATTTTCATCTGACAACTTACAGCTCGGACAGCGAGGATGTCTCCAACAGAAAGCCATTTCAGGATATGAAAGAGCACATCTTCAGGGAGACTCAAGATTGTTAGGTTTCGGGGTCTCCTTCTTATTCTCCGCTTTGTAGGATAACAGAAACACTTGGCACACCTACAGTGGATCACTTAAGAAAAAAAATCAGAATGGTCTAAGTGATGTGTTGGAAACGAGTTGTGCTGATATGAAAAGTTACATCTGAACATGATTTAACAGTTACTGACCTCTGCCCCAGCCATATTTACAGTCCTAAACAAAGATTAAATAAAGGAGTAGTAGTGGTACAGAAGACATCATCATTCATTCAAATATTCAATAAACATTGATGGTGAGTAGTAATCATGTAACCTGGCTATTGGGAAACCTTCTGATCCAGAGCCCAGATGACAACCAGGAAGGGGGAAAAAGCAGCCAACGCTGATGATGGTTAGCCTTGCATTTCACTCTCAGGGAGGCGCCTTGACCCTTACTGATCTCTTTGCTTCTATCTGCACACATGACTAAAATGCATAATGTTAATAAGGATCTGTGGACTTGAACAGTCTGGTTTTCGAGTCCAAACTAGGAGGGTCCACCCTGCAGAGAAGCCAAAGGTGGACTTGGAGGCCAGGCCTGTCCCAGCTCTGCGGATGTCAGAGCTGCCCAGCCAGTCTCAGTGTCCTCTCTCCCCACAGGAGGTCCTTCCAACTTCAACTTCAGCAACTCTTTGCTGACTCTAAGCAGACGACATAGAAGCTTGAGGCAGGAGAAGCCCATCACCTACAATTTACCTGGTTTCCCACCCGTTCCTTCCTCCAGTCCCCACAGGAGGTGGCTGCTCTCCCACCCGCACGACTCCCTCCTCAGGGCTTCTTCCTGCCCCCCTCCCCTCGCTCTTCACCTGGGTCTTCCCATCATCAATTAACACGCTGCGAAAGCCAAGCGTAAACGCAGGGCGACCGATCCCCGCGTTTTACCGCATTTTTCTCATCCCCTTGCTCTAGGACAGCCACGATAATAACCACGGAAACCTGAGTGGCGCTCACGGCCCTCGACAGGTGGCAAACCCCGCGCGCCGCTTTCACGCGGAGCAGGGCGCTCCCGGGCATTTAAACCGCGCTCCGGGCGGTCGCCGCCGGGAAGACACGCACCCCGGGCCGAAGGGCTCGAGCCAGCCCTGCTCAGTCTCGAGGCCGCCCCGCCGCGCCCCGCGCCCAGCGCTCACCGCCTCCGCTCCCCATAACCGTGGCTGCCGTCGCTGCCGTCGCCGCTATCGCTCCCAGTGCCGCCTGCCGGCCCAGAGCGCGCCTCCCCACGCAGGCGCAGACCCGCCCGCCGCCCGCCGGAGTTTTCAAATGCACCAGGCGCTCCCATTGGCCCACCCGGGGGGGCGCGCGCCACTGCTCGGCCGGGCCCCGCCCCCTCCCCGCCCCCTCGGACTCGGACGCTCGCGATTGGCCTCGCCAGGATGCGAATTCGAACGCCGGCTGTTGATTGGTAGAGCTTGCGCGGCCGCCCCGCCTCCCCGACCCTGGCGGGGGTCCCTAAGGAGCGTGGCTCTGGGCTGGCTGCAGCGGCGTCTCTGAATCCGCTCCGGCCCGCGTGGACCTGGCCTGTTCTGGGCTTAGGCATTGCGGTTGACTCGGCGGCAAGAGGTCCCGGCGACCGGAGGCCACGGCATGCAATGGTTTGTCAGTGAAGGTCTGAGCTGACCGGCCGCGCCTCCGAGCCCGGGGTCTCGGAGCGGGGACCCCGACGTGGTCTTCTACCTGCGGGGACGCAGGCTAGCCGGCACCCGCGGGCTGCGCCTCACCGAGGCTGGCCCTGACCTTTCCGACCCGCACCCCGAGGCCGCACGCCCTGCTTCCAGCCCTTGCTTCAGGCGAGGAGACCCCTGGTTCGGTGGCCGAGTCGCTGTTGGCATAGATCGTAATGCAGAAAGTGGAGTCCAGAGACCTGGTGCTTGAAATCTTCATTGACTCATCCAGAATGTTTGACTCCTTCTTCCCTTGAAACGTGGCTCACTCTGGACCCCTCTTCCATCCCTGCCCAGGGCAAGCCCTCACCTTCTCACTTGGACTAGATATCGTCCCCTGTCAGTCCCCAGTGTCTCCTCGCGGTCACCTGGGAGCCCAACTAAAATAGAAGTGCACACCTGCTTGCTTTACTGGCTGCTTTCAGCCACAGCTGAGCGTTCTGTTTACTCAAGTATTAGGCAGTGCCCACCCAGGCTGTCTTTCCGGAACCAGCTCACATCCCACCTCTTTCATGAGACCTTTGGACAAGGAAAGAAATGCAATCTCCTGGGAGAAGTGTTTGATGGAAGAGGACAGAGTGGCTTTTCCTGGAGAAGCCGGGGAATCTGGGTCAGGACTCTCCTCCCCCCTTCCCCACAGCCTCAGACAGCACTCTGTCCCGCTACCACTTATACTCGCTGAACCCCTTCAGGGTACTTGGTCTGTGCTCAGCAGCCGAACACACACAGGAGCCATGGTGCCCAGGCTCCATGCCAGTCTGGAGCAGGAGACGAATGGATGATCACAGCGTGGGATATGAGGCCTTGGAAGCTGGGGGTGGAGGAGAGGCAGGGGTGATGTGCACAGGAAGAGGAGTGGGTAGAGCAGAGCAAGCTTGGAACTTGCTCCCCAGATGCCCCATGTTCCCACACCAGAGGACAGGAGAATCCACAGGACCCCTAAGGGTTTTTCAGTCTTCTTCACCTCACCTTTGTTTCCATTGGTTACTGTTTCCCGATTTGGTACTTTGCTGTCCTCCCCCTGCACTGTTACTTTCTTTGTTGCTGGTCTCCCCAGGGCAGAGGTGCACCCTCTGTGTTAGATTTTGGTGGCATTGGCTTCACCAGTGAGTGAGTAAGTCACGCTCTCGCTCCCCTGTGACGCTGCGTGTCTGTGGAGTCCAAGCGGCACCCTGACCAGTCTCTCAGTTGTCCTCTATCTTGCTCCTATGTCCTTACCACTCTTTTTATTTATTCAGAGGTAAAGTTTTCTTGTTTTTCAGGAAATAGGCGTTCTTCTCTTGGCTCTGCTGCAGCCATGCCATCCCTCACCCCCACCCACTGCCCTGGCAGTAAGAGCCCCTGGGCCCAGAGGGGTGATAAGCCACTCCCAGAGGGTGTGAGAAGAGCCCATTTCCCATTGGGCTTCAGGAAGGTGAGAGAACTCACTGGAAGAGTCTAGATTTTGGGGAGCTCAGGCAAGTTCCTGACTGGAATAAGATGGCAGTTGAAGGCCTGGGGGTGAATGAGAAAGAAATTCAAGGGTGGAAGGGTGCAGAGGGGAGAGTAAGGAAAAGTGAAGCAGGCTGGGAGCCTGAGGCATCCCCCACTCGGAGAGAAAGGAAGAGGAGCCTACAGAGGAGGCAGATGAGGGGCCATGGGGGGCCTGGTGCAGTGGGGAGAAGGGGGCAAGGGACACTGAGATGCCTCAGAGAAGTCACAGGAAAATGGACGGAGTGGGTGTGGCAGCCAGGCATGTGACAACGCTGTACTTTTGGTGAGTGGTGAGGGGAGGTAGGGAGTACAGGCAGGGATGGTAGACACCACTTTCCCAGAGCTGAGCTGAGAAGGGAGGGAGAGAACTACCTGCAAAGGAGAAGCCGAATGGGGCTTTGTAGAGGGGCTGGTGTGACCATGCTGCAGGGAGAAAGGCTATTGGGCAGGGCACTTCTCGGAGGAGAGCCCTCGTGACAAAGGTACACGGCCACGTCCATCTGCACTCAGGCCGGATGGTCTGAGCTCACAGGCTTAGCTCAGTGCTTCTCACGCCTGAGCTGCATCAGAAGCACCTGTTAACACAGATTGCTGGTCCTCACCCCCCAGACTTCTGATTCAGTGGGTTTGGGGTGGGGCCTGAGAATATGCATTTCTAACAAGTTTCTGGATGATGTGGATGCTTCTGGTCAGAAACTCCACTTTGAGAACTTCTGCCTGAGTTGAATGCTGGCTGTACCATCTGTTGACCATGGAAAGTTGCCGGATATCTCTAAGTCTCAGCTTACTCTTCTGGGCAATGGGATAATAATCATGTCCACATCATGGGTTGACGGAGGGCCACATACAGGCTCACCCCTAACATTCGCGTGGGCCAGGGCAGAGAACGCATGGAGCCCCACAAATCCAAATATTGAAAAATGGTGCCTTAAGTTTGCAAACTTGTAAATCTCTTCTCTCCTCCTACCTTCAGAAGTACAGCATCATTACAACCATGGTCACCCCCAGACCTCCATACTCCTGACAGGACATGGCAGGTGTTGTTCCTCTGAGGCTGCTTCTATGGCCAGGTCTCAGTGAGGCTGAAAGCCACCCAGGTGGGACTTGAGGGGATCCTTTTCCACAGAAATGCACCTGGGTCCTCCATCAGGCCTCTAAGGTGAGTGGCCTCAATCTGGCAGAGAGCTGCCCCCACCCCTCCACCCCCAAGCTGAGCTCACTGGGTCCTCAAGTTGCCTCTGTAACCCTTGCAGCCCATGGCAGGCTGTGTGCACCTGGGCTAACCTGGCACTGGGAACTCTTTATTACAGCAAGACAGCCTTTGAGGGAAGTGGTGAGGGAGGCTGGGAGGGAGGCCAGGAGGAAGACCAGGAGGAAGACCTGAAGGGAGGTGGCGTGGGAGGCCAGGAGGGAGGCTGGGAGGAAAGGTGGGAGAAAGGCTGGGAGGAAGATGGAGTGGGAGGTGGAGTGAGAGGTGGAGAGGGAGGCTGGGAGGGACGTTGGGAGGGAGGCAGGGAGGGAGGTTGGGAAGAAGGTGGAGAGGGAGGTGGAAAAGGTAACAAGGGGCCTGCTGGTTCTGCCTTCGCTTGTTTGTTTTCCCCTTGGTTGGGGGGCACAGGGCAGGTGAAGCTCAGGAAGATGTCCTCCAGAGAGATCTGGTTGACTGAGTAGTCTTCCAACATGTACTTTTTCTTGGCTTGCTCCAAAATGCCAAACACCTGTGGGAAAGGAGGAGGCCGCTATAGATGATGGGCACAGGGAAGGGGAGAGGAGGCAACAGGGGCTGGAAAGAGGAAGGGTCTTTGGGGTTGTTACAAAGCCCCCCAAAGACCCATCCCTCTCTCAGCTGCTCCCAGACCACCTCTCAAGAAGTCAGTCCTACAGAATTGAGCTCTCTGTGATTTTAGGGAAAGGGACCCTGGCTGGGAGTGATGCCAGAAGGCAGAGGCCCCAGCTGGGTCCCTGGATTGCTGTGTGACCCTGGGCATATGGTGTCCCCTCTCTGGGTCTGCTCGCCTCTCTGTGAAATGAGGGGGCAGGAGGAGCTGATCTCTGAGGTCCCTTCCAACTCAAACATTCTTATTTTCTATGAAATCCACGTGAATGTTGCAGCAGCACTGAATAAGGCTTCCACCCGAAAGAGAGAACACCAGAAAGTGGGTGACATCAGAGTTGTGCTCCCTCTGATGCCCAGGTATGTGCTCACCTTCGCCCAGCTGAGGTCATTGCCAGGCAGGTGGTAATGGACCATCCCTTGGTGCTCATCTTCCAGGACACTGCCTGCACAGTGTCCCCATGAGGGCCGGGCTGGACGGCCAGGGGAGGGAGGCCCAGGCCCCTGGAATCGTGGCCCTCGTCCCAGAGGTCAGGGATGGACATACGCACAGATGACCTCTGCACAGCAGCACATACCTGGGAAGGTCAGGTCCACGAATGCCTTGAACTCTTCCAGGGCCTCCTGCTGCCTGTCGCTCCAGATCTTGGCCCGTAGGGAGTAGCCACTGCCAAACTTGCTCTTGAGGTGCTGTGGGCTGCCCAGGCACTTGAACTGACGCTGCACCATGATGGCCAGCTGGGTGCACAAGGCCTCACAGTCCTCCATGCTGGGGAGAGGGGGTGGAGGCCTGACAAAAGGCTGGGAGATGCTGATGCCCGCCATCCACGTCAAAGTCTTGTGCAGATGGGAAGGTGTTGATGCCCAGATCAGGCTGTTCCTGATTCCCATGCTCAGGGTGTGGCCCACATGGTAGAGCCTGGGGACTCTCCTCACAGACTCTTACCAGATGCTGACAGGTCTTCTCTCCACCCAGCCCACCCCTCCCACAGCCCCGGTCCTGGCTTTACCTGTGGGAGGTGATGACAATGGCCTTGCCAGACTTGCGGGCCCTCGCGACGGTGCCCCAGAGCAGGCTCCGGGCCACGGGGTCCATGCCAGTGGACGGCTCGTCCAGGAAGATAACCGTGGGCTCTCCAAGCAAGGCAATACCGGCGCTCAGCTTCCGCTTGTTGCCACTGCTGGGGCAGAGGGTGAGAAGTTGGGTAACTGGCAATCTTAAGTTTCCAGTAGTACATCCTCCCCCCTTTTTTCTTCTCTATTAAGAAAGTGCTCACGCCCCCTGGTGGGGCATTCAGTAACATGGCCCACCACCCTCCCCCAGGGGTGCACTGTGACTTGGCTGTCCACTCAGCATCTAAACCATTCCCTTGGACACAGGGATCGGTCCAGGGTGAGCACATGGTCCATGAATCTCCTTTGAGGGTCTCTATGCGTGTTAGGGGGATAAGAGCATAGGGCCGTTTTAGCTAACTTTATTTAATGAACACATAGCATTTACAATGTACAAGGCACTCTTCTAAACGTCCCAGGTGTTAACTCATTTAATCATCAAAAGATGCAAGGAAACACAGAAACATGCTTGAAACCGAAGTCAACAGAAGAAAGAGACAGGGCGACATCATCTAACCGCCTCTGACTTCCCTGTCCCGGGATTGGGGTACTGCTGCCAGCCTGCAGGGGCGCTGTGCACAACTCGAGGGGTGTCCTGGGATTCCAGACATGTGTGGCCTTGCTTTGTTTAAGCTAACTGGAGTTGGGTTAGGATCACTGGCAACATAAGACTGAGGAATCCCCCAGGCTTCTCAGCAGAACAACAGCTCAGAGGCCTCACACAGAGCGGGATAAGGTAGTGTGTGCTTGAAATGCAAGTCTACCAAAAATCAGAAGCCCTTTGTGAAGCGACAGGAAGAATAACACCAATGGTGCAGCAGCCCGTCCTCAGCCACATAACTGCCTGGGGCCAAGAGGAAGCTGTGCCTTGGGGCAGCCCAGGCCATTGACCCATTCTTACAGGGGAGGGAGGCCACCTCCCCAAAAATCCACGCAGTGGCATGGACCACAAAACTACCCCAAGCACGGAGCTGACATGCCTTGCCCTACCCCTCAGCACTGAGAAGAACCACAACACATCTTATTACCGGAGGGGGAAGGGCCGAGGGAGCCCCAAGTCTCACCTGTAGGTCTTCACCAGGTTGTCGGCGTACATGTACATGAGTAAATCATCAAGAATTTGGTCCACACAGGCACTGATGTGGCGCTCGGGGATGCCCCGGAGCCGGGCATACATGACCAGTGTCTCCTTGCCCGTCATGTGGTCCAGCAGGGCATCAAAATGGGGACAGTAGCCAATCCACTGCCACACCTGGGGTTGGAACACAGCCCAAGGGGTAGGCGTGTCAGAAGGAAAGCTACCAATTGGGCAGGGGCCTGGACCCTGCCTCTGCCCTGTGCACCCCCACGTGTGCCACATGAACAGACGTGTGCCATGGGGTGCCATGGTCCAACAGTGACGTTCAGGAGTCTGGATGCAGCACTTGCTGGTGGCGTGAACCCCAGTTCTGGAGGGTGCATGTGGGGCTGGAGTGCTTATTTCCTGCCTGCCTGGCAGGAAACCTCAGTGCCCAGTGCTCCCTACCTCTTGTCACCTTCCAAGTATATGGTCAGCAGAAGACGCTTTATTTTTTCCCCTTTGAACACATTTTCTATTAGACATGTAACCCACGAATAGATTTTCTTTGTAAGGCTGCTGGAGTCTCTTGCCAGGGCACGCCCCGGGCAGTGCAGTCACATGGGGGTGCACTTCCAAACTTTTGCATGGCTGGGTGCTCCCCGTAGGGGACCAACTGTGTTACAAAGAGTATAATCCTTTATCTACCATTCTGCAACTTGCTTTTTTAACTCGCCATTATGTCTTAAAGATCTTCCTTGGTCAGTAAATACAAACCTGTATTGGCTGTACTGCGTGGCTTGTGGTATCTTAGTTCCCCAACCAGGGACTGAACCTGCGTCCTCGGCAGTGAAAACGCGGAGTCCTAACAACTGGACCTCCAGGGAATTCCCTTCTGCCCATTTTTTAATCAGGTTGTTTGTTTTTTTGATATTGAGTTGTATGAGCTCTTTATATATTTTGGATATTAACTCCTTATCAGTCATAACACTTGCAAATATTTTCTCCCATTCAGTAGGTTGCCTTTTCATTTTGTCGATGGCTTCCTCTGCTGGGCAAAAGTTTTTAAGTTTAATCAGGTCCCATTTGTTTATTTTTCCTTTTGTTTCCCTTGCCGTAGGAGACAGATTCAAAAAAGATACTGCTATGATTTATGTCAAAGAGTGTTCTATGTTCTCTTCTAGGAGTTTTTTTTTTTTTTTAAACTTTGGGTTTATTTATTTATTTATATTTAATTATTTATGGCTGTGTTGGGTCTTCGTTTCTGTGCGAGGGCTTTCTCTAGTTGCGGCAAGTGGGGGCCACTCTTCATCGCGGTACGCGGGCCTCTCATCATCGCGGCCTCTCTTGTTGCGGAGCACAGGCTCCAGACGCGCAGGCTCAGCAATTGTGGCTCACGGGCCTAGTTGCTCCGTGGCACGTGGGAGCTTCCCAGACCAGGGCTCGAACCTGTGTCCCCTGCATTGGCAGGCAGATTCTCAACCACTGCGCCACCAGGGAAGCCCCTCTTCTAGGAGTTTTATGGTTTCTGCTCTTACATTTTATTTTATCTTTAATCCATTTTGAGTTTATTTTTGTAAATGGTGTGAGAAAATGTTCTAATTTCTTTTTTAGTATTTTATTGAAGTATAGTTGATTTACAATCTTGTGTTAGTTTCTGGTATACAGCAAAGTGATTCAGTTACACATATATATTCTTTTTCATCTTCTTTTCCATTGTGGTTTATTACAAGATGTTGAATATAGTTTCCTATGCTATACAGTAGGACATTGTTATTTATCTATTTTATATATAGTAGTTTGTATCTGAAAATGTTCTAATTTCACTCTTTTACACATTCTTTTACAGTTTTTCCAGCACCTTATTGAAGAGACTGTTTTTTCCTCTGTTATGTATTCTTGCCTCCTTTGTTGTAGATTAGTTGACCATAAGTGCATAGGTTTATTTCTGGGCTCTCTATTCTGTTCCATTGATCTATGTGTCTGTTTTTAGGCCAGTACCATACAGTTTTGATTATTGGAGCTTTGTAGTATAGTCTGAAGTCAGGGAACATGATACCTCCAGCTCTGTTCTTTTTTTTTTTAATATATAAATTTATTTATTTTTTATTTATTTATTTTTGGCTGCATTGGCTCTTCGTTGCTGCATGTGGGCTTTCTATAGTTGCTGTGAGCGGGGGCTACTCTTCATTGCAGTGTGTGGGCTTTCCATTGCGGTGGCTTCTCTTGGTGCAGAGCACGGGCTCTAGGCACGTGGGCTTCAGTAGTTGCGGCACGCAGGCTCAGTAGTTGTGGCCTACGGGCTCTAGAGCACAGGCTCAGTAATTGTGGCGCATGGGCTTAGTTGCTCTGTGGCATGTGGGATCTTCCTGGACCAGGGATCGAACCCATGTCCCCTGCATTGGCAGGTGGACTCTCAACCACTGCACCACCAGGGAAGCCCTCCAGCTCTGTTCTTTTTTCTCAAGACAGTTTGCTAAAATTAAAAAAAAATTGGGCTTCCCTGGTGGCGCAGTGGTTGAGAATCTGCCTGCTAATGCAGGGAACACGGGTTCAAGCCCTGGTCTGGGAAGATCCCACATGCCACGGAGCAGCTGGGCCCGTGAGCCACAACTACTGAGCTTGCGCGTCTGGAGCCTGTGCCCCGCAACGGGAGGGGCCGCGATAGTGAAAGGCCCGCGCACTGCGATGAAGAGCGGTCCCCGCACAACGATGAAGAGTGGCCCCTGCTTGCCGTAACTAGAGAAAGCCCTCGCACGAACCGAAGACCCAACACAGCCAAAAATAAATAAATAAATAAATAAATAAAGTAGCTATAAAAAAAAATTAAAAAAAAAATCATGAGTGGGTACTGAGTTTTTATCAATTGCTTTTTCAGCTTCTATTGACAAATATTTTTCTCCTTTCATCTGTGAAGGTAGTGCTTTACATTGGTGGATTTCCTACTGTTAAACCTTACATTTCTGGAATAAACCTCATGATTGTAATTTTTTTTCTTTCAATATACTGCTGAATTTGTATTGTTAATATCTTATTTAGGGTATTTATGTTCCTGTATGAAATTGGCCTATGGCTCATGTTGGATACTGTCTTTGTCTGGTTTTTCACTTAAGATTGGGTAGCACTCTGTCTTCTCTCCTATGCTTCTGAAGTGGTTATACAAGAAGGAAATAACTGTTTGGTGGTGGTTGGTATACTTGCCCATCAATTCCTTTTAGCCTAGACTCTTTTAAGAAGGGGTAGATCTTTAATCATTATTTCAGTTTTACCTCCAGTTTTGGTCTATATAGGCTTTCTATTTCATGAACAAATTTTGGGATAGAAGGCTTGAAAATGTTATTATTTTGATGCAAAGAAAATGAAGAAATGTGATGTTTCTTACACACCTGAGTTTGCAGTAAGCCTGTTGCCATGGTGGCTCATCTGGGATGGCCAAGGAGCCCTGCTCAGAGCATGGTGGCACCATGGACCAATGACAATCCCACAGTGGAGCTGAACGATTCTGAGTGAGTAACTCTGACAGAAACGCATGTGGACTCTCAGAAGTCACTGCTGATTTTTAGAATACTAGCAGATTCTGGTAAGAATGTATTTTAGGAAATGTGAAAGAATGCTTAAAAATATTTGTACAGATAAAGGGTGGTAAGCAGAAGGCTCACAAAGGAAGAGAGCAAGGATGTACCTCTGTTAGAGTTTGCTGATGAGATTAATCCATGTGAGATTTCTAGGAGAAAATGGAGAAGTGGAGGAGCAGGTTTAACTATATTTAAATTCTATATTTCCAACTATGAATTTTCACAAATTGCCAGGAGGTGATGTGCAGATGGGTTCCAGGGAGACTGAAATCCAATTTCTTGCCAGCCAGGCAGGATGAAGGTCTTATAGGCAGATGCCACTTGATTTTAAATAATACAAAGAAATGTAACACTTCTTATCATTTGAGTTTATGGAGTAGGTTCATACTTTCTTGTCTGTGAGCTTCAGTAAATGTCTGTTGGATGGATGATTGATGACAATAAGGCCAGTGGGAGGGTCTCTCCACGACCATCTGCCCTTGCCCTGTCTTGTTTTGTCTTTTATTCCTTTGTTTGTTCATTTGTTCATTTCTTCCTTCTTTTTTACAACAGCTTATTGAGATATAATTCGCATACCATACAATTCATCCATTTACCACAATCACCCATCAGATGTGTTCAGTTCAATGGTTTTTAATGTAGTCACAGTGGTGGTCCATGATCACAATCAAACTTACAGCATTTCCTCACTCCTCCGTAGAACAACCTCTAATCCATGAACAGTTACTGCCCACTTTCCCCACTAGTCTACTTACCGTCTCCATAGATTTGCCTGTTCTGGATATTCCATACAAACAGAATCACACAATCTGTGGCCTTTCGTGACTTGCTTCTTTCACTTAGCATCATGTATTTAAGGTCTATCCATATTGTAGCGTGTGTCAGTGCTTCATTCATTTTTATGGTTTTTTTTAAATTAATTAATTTATTTTTGGCTGTGTTGAGTCTTCATTGCTGCGCACAAGCTTTCTCTAGCTGTGGCAAGCAGGGGCTACTCTTTGTTATGGTGTGCGGGCTTCTCATTGTGGTGGCTTCTCTTGTTGTGGAGCACGGGCTCTAGGCATGCGGGCTTCAGTATTTGTGGCACACAGGCTCAGTAGTTGTGGCTCGTGGGCTCTAGAGTGCAGGCTCAGTAGTTGTGGCACATGGGCTTAGTTGCTCCATGGCATGTGGGATCTTCCTGGACCAGGGCTCGAACCCGTGTCCCCTGCCTTGGCAGGCAGATTCTTAACCACTGCACCACCAGGGAAGTCCCCTTTTTATGGTTGAATAATATCCTACTGCATGGATAGATCACATTTTGTTTATCCATTCATCTGTTTGTTGGTGGACATTTGGGCTGATTCCACCTTTTGGCTACTGTGAAAAATGCTGCTATGAACATTCATGTACAAATTTTTGTGTGAATGTAACTTTTCAGTTCTCTTGGATATATACCTAGGAGTGAAATTGCTGGGTCATATGGTAACTCTGTGTTTAACCTATCTTCTCTAATAATCTTAATCTTTTAATTGGAGTCTTTAGTCCATTTATATATAATGCAATTGTTAATATATTTGGATTTAAATCTACCATCTTATTAGGGCTACCTACTTGTCCCATGTGTTCTATGTTCCTTTTTCTCTCACACTTATTGTCTTCTACTGACTATTTTTATAATCCACAGGGCTGCCTGAGTGTCTTTTTTTTTCTTTAAATATTTATTTATTTTATTTTTCGGCTGTGTCAGGTCTTAGTTGCAGCACATGGGATCTTTCCTTGCGGTGTGCGGGCTTCTCTCCATAGTTGTGGCACGGGCTCAGTAGTTGTGGCACAAGGCAGATTCTTAACCACTGGACCACCAGGGAAGTCCCCTGAGTGTCTTCATGACATGGCTGCTAGCTTCCCTCAGAGTGAGTGATGTGAAGGGGAGAGTGTACTCAAAACATAAGCTGCAGTGTCTTTCATAACCCAATCTCAGAAGTGACATGCCATCTCTTCTACAGTATTCTGTCAGTCACACAGACCAACCCTGGTACAATCTGGGAGGGGACTACTCAAGGTTGTAAATATCAGGAGGGGTTTTTTTTTTTTTCACTTTTAAGACTTTATTAGTTTACAAATTACATATCGACCTATGCTAAATTTTTTTTTCACACACACACACTGTATTTTATTTTTACAAGAGATAAATAGACTGACACCAAGCATTGTACATGGATGACCACAACAAAAGCAACAGTGATTGCAATTACCAAACATGAAACACACTCATACTATGTCATAATATTGACATTCAGTCCAGTAATCCTCCACTGTAACAGCTCCTTTACTTTGCAGTGAAAATTGATTTGTATATTCTTTGCCTCTGAGTCCTTGTGGGATTTTTTTTTTTTTTAAATTCAGACAGAAAGTCACAAAAATTATACTCATCCTCATCAGTTCACTCAGTCCCATGTAATTAAATTTTTTTTTTCATCTTGATCTTTTGTTAGCACTTTTATGAGTTCATCAGTTTTTCATTAGAGTTCTGAAAATGCTTATTCATTCAGTTCAGCAGTACAGTCAGTTACCAGAAACCTGTACTTGTCAGAGTCTTTTCCGTGAATTTCTTAAAGATGAAACCCTTTTATAGGAACATATTTGCAAAAGCATCAGAGTACACACAGAACTGTCTGTAAATGACAAAAGACTTAAAAATGACCACAGTTAAAAATTTGATGAAAGTTCATAATAATGCAGTTGACAAGAAAATTAGTTATTTCTGAGATATACATTTTAAGGTAATAACTAGGATTATGACTTATAACATTATACCAGAACATATAAGATTTTTAGAAATTTCATGTAATGTCTGAAACATTTATATTAACATATTTCCATACAAATAACCCAATGAAAGTTTAGTATTAGTTGTTTTGTTTGTTTGTTTTTTTATACTGCAGGTTCTTATTAGGCATCAATTTTATACACATCAGTGTATACATGTCAATCCCAATCGCCCAATTCAGCACAACACCATACCCACCCCATCGCAGTTTTCCCCCCTTGGTGTCCATATGTCCGTTCTCTACATCTGTGTCTCAACCTCTGCCCTGCAAACTGGCTCATCTGTACCATTTTTCTAGGTTCCACATACATGCGTTAATATACGATATTTGTTTTTCTCTTTCTGACTTACTTCACTCTGTATGACAGTCTCTAGATCCATCCACATCTCAACAAATGACTCAATTTCGTTCCTTTTTATGGCTGAGTAATATTCCATTGTATATATGTACCACAACTTCTTTATCCATTCGTCTGTTGATGGGCATTTAGGTTGCTTCCATGACCTGGCTATTGTAAATAGTGCTGCAATGAACATTGGGGTGCATGTGTCTTTTTGAATTACAGTTTTCTCTGGGTATATGCCCAGTAGTGGGATTGCTGGGTCATATGGTAATTCTATTTTTAGTTTTTTAAGGAACCTCCATATTGTTCTCCATAGTGGCTGTATCAATTTACATTCCCACCAACAGTGCAAGAGGGTTCCCTTTTCTCCACACCCTCTCCAGCATTTGTTGTTTGTAGATTTTCTGATGATGCCCATTCTAACTGGTGTGAGGTGATACCTCATTGTAGTTTTGATTTGCATTTCTCTAATGATTAGTGATGTTGAGCATCTTTTCATGTGCTTCGTGGCCGTCTGTATGTCTTCTTTGGAGAAATGTCTATTTAGGTCTTCTGCCCATTTTTGGATTGGGGTGTTTGTTTCTTTAATATTGAGCTGAATGAGCTGTTCATATATTTTGGAGATTAATCCTTTGTCCGTTGATTCGTTTGCAAATATTTTCTCCCATTCTGAGGGTTGTCTTTTCGTCTTGTTTATGGTTTCCTTTGCTGTGCAAAAGCTTTGAAGTTTCATTAGGTCCCATTTGTTTATTTTTGTTTTTATTTACGGGCTGTCTTGAAGGTATACCACAATGTCTCTTACCTTCTTTCGTATATTTTCTACCCTTTTGACTCTCAGTGCTTCATTCTAAATTATTTTTGTGGGGGGAGTTGTCTTTTAGGTACACGTGCCTGGTTATTTTTTTAATGTACACCAAACATTGCACTGGCAAAATTGTAGAAATCATATGAGGCCTATGATGATGGCATCTTCCACCAGACTTCTCTTTACATTTGCTCCTGCCAGGTGCCTGGGAGCACTGGTGATTTAGGGTCACATCAATTCCATTTCAGGGACTGATAAGAGTCCAAGTTGTTTTGCAATCCTTGCATGAACTTGTCTAAGTATAGTTCATCCCTGCACTTAGGATGCAGCCCTTTGGGGTCCCAACTCAAAGAAAGGATGCTTTCACCAGGCCTCCCCCTGCCCCAGAGGGCTCATCCTGAACTCCAGTGCCTGCCACTTCAACACCAAGAGCAACACTCAGCTCTCAGCAACCCAGCCTGGAATTGGCCATCTCCCTGGGCCTCTGTCCCCTCCTACCTCTTGGCTCGTAAGTCTTCACTATCTTGTTAGCTCTCTGAATCCTTTGAAGACATGTTTTAAAACTTTGGTCCTGTTTTTCTAGTTACTAATGATCATCAGGAAGGGGATTAGAGTTACCTGATTTGTCATTACCAAAAGACTTGTCCATAATTATTAAAATAACAAAAAATTAAAATTAATATCAAATGTTTCATAGCCATGAGAGACTTATACTGGTTATGATTGTTCAACCAGGCTATGTATACCACAAGGTTGATAGAGACTGGTAATTAAGAGTGTGGATTCTGACACACTAGCCTGTGTCAGTTCTTCTGTTTTCTCTCTAAACTTTATTTTATTTTAGAGAGTACAGGGCACAGTAAAGCTGGTTTGATAAACTCCTCGGTGCTAGTATGGTTCATGCTGTGAACAGTGCAACTTTGATTAGGCCTCTGTAGTTCGGTCTCCTCATATGCCTGTCATTGAATCCACTGTACACTGACCACCACCTCTGTCATTACACTTACCTCACTGCATGGAAATGGCTGGTTCACATGACCATGAGCTCCTTGCAAGTGAGAATCACTCGGCCTAGCACAATTGCTGGCATATACTAGGCATTCAAAAATTGTTTCAGGGCTTCCCTGGTGGCGCAGTGGTTGAGAATCTGCCTACTAATGCAGGGGACACGGGTTCGAGCCCTGGTCTGGGAAGATCCCACATGCCGCGGAGCAACTGGGCCCGTGAGCCACAATTGCTGAGCCTGCGCGTCTGGAGCCCGTTCTCCGCAACAAGAGAGGCCGCGATAGTGTAAGGCCCGCGCACCGCGATGAAGAGTGGCCCCTGCTTGCCGCAACTAGAGAAAGCCCTCGCACAGAAACGAAGACCCAACACAGCCAAAAATAAAAATAAAATAAAATAAATTAAAAAAAAAAAAAAAAAAATTGTTTCATTGAATTGGTGCCAATAATTGAAGTAGACTTCAATAAGAAGGTCAGGGGGCTTCCCTGGTGGCACAGTGGTTGAGAATCCACCTGCCAATGCAGGGGACATGGGTTTGAGCCCTGGTCCAGGAAGATCCCACATGCCGCAGAGCAACT
Source organism: Balaenoptera physalus (assembly GCF_965194825.1). Classification (NCBI taxonomy): domain Eukaryota; kingdom Metazoa; phylum Chordata; class Mammalia; order Artiodactyla; family Balaenopteridae; genus Balaenoptera; species Balaenoptera physalus. The sequence continues at coordinate 53,270,801 of NC_138898.1, read as the reverse complement.
AAGCCCGTGGGCCACAACTGCTGAGCCTGCACTCTAGAGCCCATGAGCCACAACTACTGAGCCCGTGTGTGTGCCTAGAGCCGGTGCTCCGCAACAGGAGAAGCCACGGCAATGAGAAGGAGCCTGCGCACCAAAACAAAGAGTAGCCCCTGCTCGCCGCAACTAGAGAAAGCCCGCGCAGCAATGAAGACCCAATGCAGCCAAAAATAAATAAATAAATAAATAAATTTATAAAAAAAAAAGTTCAGGTTTGAGGGTTATATATTAAATTTGAGTTTAAAATCGGAGAAAGTCTGAGTAAGGCTGTCTAGAAGGCACGTATAAGTAGGTCTGAAACACAGGACTGGGATTGGGCTGAGGATGCGGCTACTTGGGAGATGTCAGCTGACAGAAGATAATGGGATTCAGCGTAAGGAATGAGGTCAGGCGGGGACAGTGTGTAGAAGGAGAAAGCCAGTGGGCTGATGTTGCAGTCCTGAGGAGCACCACAGTCTAACGGGCTAGATGAAGAAGATCTACCAAGTGGGTCTAAGAAAGAAGTGTCAGTGATAGAGAAGAGCCAGACGAGAGGGGAAGCTATAGAAGTAAACAAAGGAAGGCGAGAATTTGAAGGAGAAAAAGGCCTGCATTAAGAAATGCTGCAGAACTACTGAGCCTGCGCTCTAGAGCCCGTGCTCTGCAACAAGAGAAGCCACCGCAATGAGAAGCCCCTGCACCGCAACAAAGAGTAGCGCCTGCTCGCTGCAACTAGAGAAAGCCCGCGCACAGCAGTGAAGACCCAGTGCAGCCAAAAATAAATAAATTAATTAAAAAAAAAAAGAAATTTTGCAGAGAAGGCAAGGAAGCTGACTGAAAGTTAGGAGTAGCCTTGACTTGGTGAGTGCAATGGGCATGGGGCCAGGGAGAACAGATTCCAGGGCTGTTTGGAAGGGAGCATCCATGGACTAACATCGCCGACTAGACGTCTTGAGTGGTGCCTTGGACAGCTGTAGATGTGTGCCACTCCCACAGGAAGCACAGGGGGAGGGGGAAGAAGAGGTTGGGGGTGTGTGGGGACAGCTGATGGCTTTGGGGGTCCATTGGGCTTCAGGTGCCTTGCGTTTCAGGGACATTTTAGAGGCAATGTTGAGTAAGCAGCTTGATATATGATCTAAAGCTCAGAGAAGAGGTCTAGGATGGAGCTATGGATTTGGGAGTCAGAGATAAACCTGGTACCTGGAATTTTCAAAGATCCATTCCATTCCAGTTCCCTTTCCCCAACCCTGTGTAACACCCCTAGGTGTATTTCAGTGCCCCCCTCTTCCTGATACACCCACACCGTCCCCAGGTTCATGCCTCCCTCGTCTCAGGTCACAGCCTACCTTCCCCAAGTCAGACCTGATGCTGAGGCCGTTGACAAAGGCATCCCCAGAGGTGATAGGCTCTTCCCCAGTCAGCATTTTGAAAATGGAAGTTTTCCCAGCTCCACTGAGGCCAAGAAGGCCAAAGCATTCTTCTGCTTGAACAGTGAAGGAAACCTTGTTCACAGCCAGTGGGGGTAACTTCTTGGCATAGACCTGAGATACACAAGACAGAAGACACACAGTGAGGAGGCCTGGAGTGAGCAGTCTGGAGTTAACTGTTTCATACCAGTTCTGGGACAGGTTGAGCTGCCCTCAGGGCCTAGGGGCTCCAGTGTAGCCAGGCTTGAATCTGCCTTCTCCTCCCAGCTGCTGCTCCCAGCAGGTCTAGTGAGGTTTTCTCTCCTCCTGTCCCTGCAAACTGAGACCCTAGTTCTCTAAGATAAGCCTCTTCCCTCTGTCCTTGAAGCAAAGAAAACCCCTTTGACGTTGCCTCAATTGGTTTTGGGGCTGGTTTTTTTGTTTGTTTGTTTTTTTTAACCACCAGGAACTATAGGGAAACAACTCTCTCTTTCTCTGTCTGTGTCTCTGTCTCTCTCCCTCTCTCTCCATATGTGTGCGTGTGTGTGTGTATATATATATATATATATATATATATATATCTCCTGGATATTTGAAGGATGTCTCAACACAATTCCTGCTGGGGCTCTCAGGAAGACTAACAGGCTTGGTCTGAGCTTTCAGAACCTATTCCCCCACCTTGGCTCCTCCACAAGCTGTTTTCTAGATTGAGGAGAGACTCAACCATGTCCAACCTTCAAGACTTCTTGGGGTTCATGGTTCTGGTGCCCCTCCCATCTCAGGCCTTCCTGTCTTCCAGGGGACCCCAGAAGAGACAATGGAAGGCTGAGGTGATAACTTCAGTCTCTGGGCACACAAACGAACTCAAATGTGATCTGTTCACAGAGGAAACCTCTCTCTGAGTCTTTCTCCACCAAAACTCACCTGAATCCTTTGCCAGTACAGTAGTCCCCCCTTATCCACAGGGGATATGGTCCAAGACCCACAGTGGGTGCGTGAAACGGTGGATAGCACAGAACCCTATATATACTATATTTTTTCCTATACATACATACCTATGACAAAGTTTAACTTATAAATTAAGCACAGGGACTTCCTTGGTGGCGCAGTGGTTAAGAATCCGCCTGCCAATGCAGGGGACACGGGTTTGAGCCCTGGTCTGGGAAGATCCCACATGCCACAGAGCAACTAAGCCCGAGCGCCACAACTACTGAGCCTGTGCTCTAGAGCCCGTGAGCCACAACTACTGAGCCCGAGTGCCACAACTACTGAAGCCTGTGTGCCTAGAGACTGTACTCCGCAACAAAGAGAAACCCTCACAATGAGAAGCCCGCGCACTGCAACGGAGAGTATCCCTCGCCCCCTGCAACTAGAGGAAGCCTGTGCACAGCAACGAAGAACCAATGCAGCCAAAAATAAAAAAATAAAATAAATTTTTAAAAAAACAAACAAAACCAAAAAAAAAATTAAGCACAGTAAGAGAATATCCGAATTGCCAGCATCACTACTCTTGCGCTTTGGGATCATTATTAAATGAAATAACAATTACTTGAACACAAGCACTGTGATAGTGCAACAGTTGATCGGATAACTGAACTGGCAACTAAGTGATTAAACGGTGGATAAGCTGGACAAAGGGAGGGAGTGGGACGGCTCCAGAGTCAGTCCCACTACTCAGAACAGCGCATAATTTAAAACTTTGATATTTCTGGAATTTTCCATTTAATATTTTTGGACCACAATTGACTGCAGGTAGCTGAAACCTCAGAAAGCAAACCTGCTGGTAAAGGGGTACTACTGTACTCCAAGCCAGCAGGCAGGTCCTGGAGCCATGGTGGCTGCTTTCTTATGCAAAGGGCCCCCAAGAGTAATGGTCTTTGCTTTCTAAGCCATGTCGGACTTTACCTTAGACACTCCTTTAAGAACCAGTGGATTTTTCTTATAAAAATTTTCCAAAAAGCTCTCGATCATTTTCTCTTCTTCTTCCACATCTTGGTCTCCAGGCGTGGACTCCGCACTGTGCAAAACTACCTGCTTTCCCGAGACAAGGATGGCAGGTGTAAGTGCTTTTGCGAGGGTAGTAGGTAGAGGTCAAGGGGCCCACAGGGACTTGGTCCTCCCTGGGAAGGCCTTGAAGTCGCCCCGGCCGTGCTCAGTTCCTGCACGCACACCCGTTCTCAGGGTCAGCCACAGGCAAGACTGAATGCACGCTGACATGACCGTGATATGGTGGACAAGGAAACTTTACGGGGCATTGGTTTTTTCTTTTTTATTTTTTTTTTTGGTGGAGATTTGAGTTTATCTTTGAGAGTAGGTTTGCTTTTTTAAAAGCATAGTGTTTTTTTGTTTTTTTTAAACTTTGGGTTTATTTATTTATTTATTTATTTATTTATTTATTTATTTATGGCTGTGTTGGGTCTGTGTTTCTGTGCAAGGGCTTTCTGTAGTTGCGGCAAGCGGGGGCCACTCCTCATCGCGGTGTGCGGGCCTCTGGCTATCGCGGCCTCTCTTGTTGCGGAGCACAGGCTCCAGACGCGCAGGCTCAGTAACTGTGGCTCACGGGCCCAGTTGCTCTGCGGCATGTGGGATCCTCCCAGGCCAGGGCTCGAACCCATGTCCCCTGCATTGGCAGGCAGATTCTCAACCACTGCACCACCAGGGAAGCCCGGCATTGGCTTTTAAGGAAAATAAAAAGACCTGAAGCCTGGAGATGTCAAGATATAACAAATCCCATTTTCTACAGAATTTCCTTTGTCCTGGGGGGTAGGGGAAGGGGCTTTGCCTTTGGAAGATATTCAGGGCAAGAGGTGACACAACAGCCCTTTCTCCTATGTGGCTCCTGAATGACTGAGGGGAAGAGGTGTTCCAAGCTGACTAGTTTTAGGAAATCCAGGGTCTTGTTTCTACTCGGCTGGCCAGGGTTACAGGGGCCAAGCCAATGCTCTTCCCTCAACAGGGGATCCCAGGGATGGCCGTTACCTCTCTACCCTAAGGGTGGATTATATGGTCTCCAAGACCTCGGATGCTGAGAATCAGGGCCACTGCAGATTGTAGGAAGGAAGCTATGGAGCCAGCCCCTTGACCTGTAATTGGAGACTTACACTTGGACCCACTCACCAATTTTTGCTTCCTGTTGAAGCCAGAAAACTTGGCTTTCAGTTCCCACAAGACATTGGTTTCAATGAGGGAAAGCAGGATGAGGTACACAGGTCCTGAGATGGCAAGGGCTATCAGATACTTCCCCATCCCTAGAGACTCCCAGGCATAGATGTTCTTTTGGACCACATATCCCTCTGCTAAAATGGGATAAACAGATATTATCAAATTACATATAGTAGGTCAATTCCTATTATAACAAATATCATTTAAAAGAAGCATTATTGTCATCAATGTTGTTACCACATCCCAGCAGATGGGAAACATAATATTCTGTTTTCCTTGCTAGAACCAATGTCTTGCAAAAATAATGCAGTGAAGTAAAACACTGCTCCCTGTCCATATGACAGTTATTTGAAATGCAAAATATTTATATGCTTGGTTCTTTTATCAATCATTAATCACCCTGTAACTTCAACTGACCACTCATGTAAAAATACTCAGCAGCCTCTATTCTCCAATTTTAATCTGATTTGCCTTCAAATTTTCTTTTAAATACATGTATTTTTCTTTTTTCTTTGTTTTTTAACCAGTCATCATTTTTATACACATCAGTGTATACATGTCAATCCCAATCGCCCAATTCAGCACACCACCATCCCCACCCCACCACAGTTTTCCCCCCTTGGTGTCCATACGTTTGTTCTCTACATCTGTGTCTCAACTTCTGCCCTGCAAACTGGTTCATCTGTACCACTTTTCTAGGTTCCACATACATGCGTTAATATATGATATTTGTTTTTCTCTTTCTGACTTACTTCACTCTGTATGACAGTCTCTAGATCCATCCACATCTCAATAAATGACTCAGTTTCGTTCCTTTTTATGGCTGAGTAATATTCCATTGTATATATGTACCACAACTTCTTTATCCATTCATCTGTCGATGGGCATTTAGGTTGCTTCCATGACCTGGCTATTGTAAATACTGCTGCAGTGAACATTGGGGTGCATGTGTCTTTTTGAATTACGGTTTTCTCTGGGTATATGCCCAGTAGTGGGATTGCTGGATCATATGGGAATTCTATTTTTAGTTTTTTAAGGAACCTCCATATTGTTCTCCATAGTGGATGTATCAATTTACATTCCCACCAACAGTGCAAGAGGGTTCCCTTTTCTCCACACCCTCTCCAGCATTTGTTGTTTGTAGATTTTCTGATGATGCCCATTCTAACTGGTGTGAGGTGATACCTCATTGTAGTTTTGATTTGCATTTCTCTAATAATTAGTGATGTTGAGCATCTTTTCATGTGCTTCTTGGCCATCTGTATGTCTTCTTTGGAGAAATGTCTGTTTAGGTCTTCTGCCCATTTTTGGATTGGGTTGTTTGTTTCTTTAAAATTGAGCTGAATGAGCTGTTTATATGTTTTGGAGATTAATCCTTTGTCCATTGATTCGTTTGCAATTATTTTCTCCCATTCTGAGGGTTGTCTTTTCGTCTTGTTTATGGTTTTCTTTGCTGTGCAAAAGCTTTGAAGTTTCATTAGGTCCCATTTGTTTATTTTTGTTTTTATTTCCATTACTCTAGGAGGTGGATCAAAAAAGATCTTGCTGTGATTTATGTCAAAGAGTGTTCTTCCTATGTTTTCCTCTAAGAGTTTTATAGTGTCCGGTCTTACATTTAGGTCTCGAATCCATTTTGAGTTTATTTTTGTGTAAGGTGTTAGGGAGTATTCTAATTTCATTCTTTTACATGTAGCTGTCCGGTTTTCCCAGCACCACTTATTGAAGAGACTGTCTTTTCTCCATTGTATATCTTTGCCTCCTTTGTCATAGATTAGTTGACCATAGGTGCGTGGGTTTATCTCTGGGCTTTCTATCTTGTTCCATTGATCTATGTTTCTGTTTTTGTGCCAGTACCATATTGTCTTGATTACTGTAGCTTTGTAGTATAGTCTGAAGTCAGGGAATCTGATTCCTCCAGCTCCGGTTTTTTCCCTCAAGACTGCTTTGGCTATTCGGGGTCTTTGTGTCCCCATACAAATTTTAAGATGATTTGTTCTAGTTTATTTTTATTAAAATATTTATTTAGGCTGCGCCAGGTCTTAGCTGCGGCACATGGGATCTTCGCTGTGGCATGTGGGATCTTTAGTTGTGGTATGCGGACCCTTAGTTGCAGCATGTGGGATCTAGTTCCCTGACCAGGGATCAAACCTGGGCCCCCTGCATCGGGAGCGTGGAGTTTTACCCACTGGACCACCACGGAAGTCCCAAAATACATGTATTTTAAAATTATACAGTAAATACACACTCATTGGAAAGAAGAAACATGTATGAGGTAGAAAGTCAAGGTACTTCTCCTTTCCCCACAACTATTGTTACAGTTTTGTATATAATCCTTCCATATTTTCTGGATATAATCTTTTAAAATACAGGTAGAATGATACTATGCATTATCTTCTCCAATTCCTTTGTTTCATTTACTAATATGTAACAGACATTGGCCATATCAGGACATATAGATCAAAATAATACAGATCTCTGGCAAAGGTAAATACATGGACAATTGTAGCAACTAGTATTGTTGTAACTTTGGTACGTAACTCCACTTTTTGTTTTCTATATGACTTAAGAAACTAATGCATAAAAAACAATTATTAGTCTATGCTTCTGGACACATAATACATAAAGAGGTACTGTGACATCAGTAATTAAAAGAGAGTGGGGACAGGGCTGTATAGGAGTAGTTTTTATATGTTTTTGAAGTTAAACTGATATAAATTCAAATTAGAATGTTGTAACTTTAGGATGTTAAATGCAATTCCCATGGTAACCACAAAGAAAATAGCTGTAGAATATACTCAAAAGGAAACGAGAAAGGAATTAAAATGTTTCATATGAGGTACCTAGAGTAGTCAAACTCATAGAGACGGAAAGTGGAATGATAGCTGCCAGGGGCTGGGGGGAGGGAGACGGGTAGTTAGTGTTTCATGGATTCAGAGTTTCAGTTTTGCAAGTTGAAAAAAGTTCTGGAGATAATGGTTATGATGGTTGCACAACAATGTGAATGTACTTAATGCCACCGAACTGTACATGTAAAAATGGTTAAAATGGTAAACTTCGTATATATTTTTCCACAATTTAAGAAAATAATTAATTTTAAAAGGTGTTGAAAGGATGTGGATAAATTGGAGCCCTCATACATTGCTAGTGAAATGTAAAATGGTGCAGCCACTGTGAAAATAGTTTGGTGGTTCCTGAAAAAGCTAAATAAAGTCACCATAAGACCCAGCAAACCGGGGCTTCCCTGGTGGCGCAGTGGTTGAGAATCTGCCCCCCAATGCAGGGGACACAGGTTCAAGCCCTGGTCTGGGAAGATCCCACATGCCACGGAGCAACTAGGCCCATGAGCCACAACTACTGAGCCAGCGTGTCTGGAGCCTGTGCTCCGCAACACGAGAGGCCGCGATAGTGAGAGGCCCACGCACTGTGATGAAGAGTGGCCCCTGCTCGCCGCAACTGGAGAAAGCCCTCACACAGAAACGAAGACCCAACACAGCCAAAAATAAATAACTAAATAAATAAATAAAGGAGTTCCTTTAAAAAAAAAAAAAAAAAAGACCCAGCAAACCCACTCCTAGGCATATACTCAAGATAACTGAAAACATGTTCGAACAAAAACTTGTACGTGAATGTTCACAGCAGCATTATTCATAATAGCCAAAATGTAGAGACAACCCAAATGTCCATCAACTGATGAATGGATAAACAAATTGTAGTCTATCTATGCAATGGAATATTATTCAGCCATAAAAAGAACAAAGTACCGACGCACACCACAGCCTGGATGAACCTCAAAAACATTGTTAGAAGTGAAAGAAGCCAGATACAGAAGGTCACATAGTGTATGATTCCATATACATGAAATGTCCAGAACAGGCAAATCCATAGAGACAGAAAGTAGATTATTGGTTGTCAGACGCTTGGGGGAAAAGGGAATGGGGAGTGACTGTTAATGGATGGGGTATTTCTTTTTTTCAGGTGACGAAAATGTTCTGGAATTAGATGGTGGTGATGGTTGTACAACCTTGTGAATATACTAAAAACCAATGAATTGTATACTTTAAAAGGGCGAATTTTCTATGAATTATATCTCAATAAAAAATGTAATTAACAAATTCTGCTTGCAATACTCACAAACTTGATTGCACTCAGTCTGGTTCAGGCTCTTGGCATTGCAAAACTTCTGTAGTTCAAAGCTGTAATGTAAGTTGGAGAAAGCCATCCCCAGGCAGTGGCCTGGAAGCAGTAGGAATGTGTGATCCAAAGACTCTGAGACTTTTGTGTAGCCTAGATCTGTGAGGGGGATAGAAAATATTAACTCTTCTTTCAGGAAGAAAAGGGAACATCCCCTAGCAACTCTCTGAACCCACTGTGCCTTTTATCCTGTATAAAGGATCTGTTATCTCTATCTGTTGCTATATCTATCTCTGCACGTCACACTGCCAGGCCCAAGACCGGAATCAGGTTCTCCCTGACTCCCAGTGTTCCCTCTTCCCCTGTAGTCATTCAACCTCCAAGCCATAAGTACTTTTCTTTTGCAGTGCTTCCTGAACCTGTCATTTTACTTCTATTCCTATTGTTTATGCAGACAAATCAGAAAGAGCTTGGTGTATTTGAGAAAACCAGCAAGAGCGTGGCTGCAGTATGGGATGCACCTGTGGAAGCAGTGGATTTGAAGGCTGGAGGTTTACAAATGAGTTAGGGCCAGACAGGAGGGTCTGGTGGGCCAGCTTTGGAGTTATTTGAGTGTCATCTTACAGGTAGATAAGAACACAGTTCCTGCCTGTACAGTTTGTAGAGCCAAAACCATCATTATTTGCAAATGCTGTACATTATCATGTACCTAGAAAAGCCACAAGAATCAATCAAAGTGCTATTAGAAATAAAAGAGAGGGAACTTCCTGGTGGTCCAGTGGTTAGGACTCCACGCTTCCAATGCAGGGGACACGGGTTTGATCCCTGGTCGGGGAACTAAGACCCCAAAAGTCTTGCAGCCAAAAAAAAAAGAAAGAAAGAAAAGAGAGAACAGAACAGACTCGCAGACATAGAGAACAGACTTGTGGTTGCCAAGGGGGAGGGGGTTGGGGGAAGGATGGAGTGGAATGGGAGGCTGGGATTAGCAGATGTAAGCTATTACGCATAGGATGGATAAACAACAAGGTCCTACTGTATAGCACAGGGAAATCTATATTCAATATCCTATGATAAAGCATAATGGAAAAGAATGTATATATGTGTATAACTGAATCACATTGCTGTACAGCAGAAATTAACACAATATTGTAGATCAACTATACTTCATTTAAAAAAAAAGAAATAAAAGAGAGGTCAGTAAACTGGCTGGTTATAAAATAAATATACAGAAACTGGGGCCTCTTAGAGGTTTGAGAAGCCAATTTTTTAGGTTCATGTTATATTGAAAAGTGAAGAAATGCCAAACGGGGTTATAAATAAACTGTGGTATATTTAAAATATTTTAAATGTTTATTTACAACAAATAAACACAACTGCTCTGCAAAATAAATATGCTACTCATAAGCTAATTAATTTGTAAGAGGATTAACTCATAATGTGCTGCGTGGGTCATGGGCCAGCAGTGGGGCCATGCTTACAGTCCACAAACGTAATCAAGCCCTCACCCACCCAACAGGCCACTTCGTGCTTATCCCTGATAACTACACGTGCTACTAGCCGCCATCCTTCACAAACCACAAAATATCCTCACCAACAAAAAGGGGAAATAACTGGGTGGGATTAGAGCTCTAATTTCAGACTTCATGACTAGTCACACCACCAGCTCTAAACCAGTGGGTAGTCCAAGGGAGAGAGCCTGTGGACGTGTGACTTACAGATTCCCTGAAGAGAGGCTGAATAAACTCTTCATATAAAAAATGAACTCTACTCTCAGGGCTTGGATTTAGAGTAGTACAGCTTTTGGGTGTCAATCTGTGAAATTCCTGTCAGTGGAGGCCACTGTGATGTATGGTGAGGTGAACTTGGATATGAGGTCTCCAGACCAACATTTTCGGGGCCAGGACTCAGAAACTGAGCATCAGAGCCAGGGTCCACCCATGGGGCTAGAGGCGCAGTTTGGGGCACAACTCGGAAGTCGTGGCTCCACACTGTCGCCGAGGCCCCAGAGTCATGGCTCTGGTGACCAGACAGCTGCATCCAAGGAGACCATGCCTCAGCAGTACAGCTGCAAAGGTGGCAGACATGGCTCTGGGAAGGAGACACAGTGGGTCATGTCCTCCTCATTTTCTCTCTTTAGAATTCTAAATTTGGAAATCTAACCTGGAGACTCAGGTAGAGGGGAGACGGGAAAACTACCAGAACATCAGCAGTGCAGCTCCTGTGTGGGGTAGAGAGAAAGACTTAACCACTAAGCAAGGCTCATGAGCCCAGACTGGGAATGAACAGTCAGCCACGGTCTCCTCCCAGACCTTCCCCTGTTCAGTGAAAATCTTCAGGCCCCTAAGAGAGGAGTGGTTGAAATCTGAGAGGGGACAACCCCACGCCCCAAGCTCACCCTAACCAGAATCAGTTCACCAACAATACGTGTAATCAAAGGAACAGATATTTACAACTTCTGCTTGTTTTCCGTCCTTCCTTCTCTGTGGATCCTACTCCAAAGCTTGTTGAAGACTGAGGAGAGGTCACAAACCATCCATATCTAGCCCTCCAACTGAAGGACTTTTCTCTGCCACATTCCTGGGTGGGATCCATCCTTTTCTGGATCTCGTGTCTTCTTTCTCCTTTACTTTACTCCTTCACTTTGCTGGCCTATATCCTTAACTTTCCAAGAAAGTGACGTGGTGGCTTCAATTTCTGTTGGCCCATTTGAAATTGTCTTTGTTCTGTCCATACACCTGACTGACAAGTGAATTCAGTATAGAACTCGTTGTCATCTAGGAAGCATCTGGGTCTTTTTTCATTCAGTGTTGGATATTTGATGGATCCCTTCGATCTTGAAGTTTGATTTTTCAACTCTGGGAAATTTTTTGCTTCATTTCTCTGGTAGTTTCCTCAACTTCATTTCCTCTGTTTTCTCTTTCTGGAATGCTTATCAATTGAATATAATAGCATCTCCTGGACTTACTCTCACGTTACCTGCCCTTTTTCTCAACTTCTCCTATTTCTCTTATCTTTTTGCTCTACTTTGGCAGGTTAATTGACTTTATTTTCCAACACTTCTGCTAAATTTTTATTTTGGCAATCAGCTCTTTCTTGTTCTCAAAGTTTTTCTTCTTTATGGAATTCTGTTGTTTAATAGATGCAATCTTTTCCAAAATCTTTGTTTTGTTTCCTGCACGTCCCTACCCCTGTGTCTCCTTTTTGTTGGTTTGTTTTAGTCTTTTCTTGGCTGCCATCCTCAAATGATCAGTGATCCTTGATTGTCTGTCTATTCAGAGAGACAAATGAGGCACCAGGAGGTGATTTGCTAGCTTTGTGTATGGAGGTAGGGGGCCAGGCTACATTTTAAGGCAACCAGGCAGGGGACCAGTCCATAATGTTTAGGTCTCTTTTGGAAGCAGGTTCAATTCATCAAGAGGAGGGATCTCTGACTGTTCCGGGTGGGGAGTGGTAGTAGGGCCAATGGAGATGGAACAGACTGTTTCACTCCCTTTCTCTGCGGTCCCAAGCCTCTCGAGGATTCTGTGTTGCTAAATTAGGTACTTGCTCAGCCATTTCCCCCTCTGAATGCACTTTAGATGTTTCTTCATTGTGAATTCATACATTTTTATTTCCTTTGCTATCGTTTTAGTGGAGTCTCAGGAAAAAGAGAGCTCAGATCTAGCTTTCATAACTCTCTGTCTACTGCCATGGTGACAGCATCTTAATGAGGCCTCTAGGGCATGTGTACAAGGGCCAAGGGCCAGCCTCTAATGTATAGTTTTCTTTCTCAGGGAGTAGGGATGGAGCCTGTGAAGGCACTGGCATCCTTTTCCCCAGACCAGAGGTGAAGCTTCTTGCCTTGTCCCAGCCTCCCTCCTCTTTGACTCACCCGATTTCCAGTTAGTTTTAGCGGTTGCCTCCTGCTAAGCAGAAGAAGTGCCTTGGTCCCTGTTATTGCTGCATTGGAGGGAAGAGAAGAAATAGCATGAAGCAATCTAAGAAGAAACAGATCCCAGCAAGGCCAAGGGATCCAGGGAGAATGTCCAGAGAGTCAGGCGCTAGCTTGGTCATCTTCTTTAAAGCTCTGCTCCCATCAGGGCCCTCAGTGTCCTTGGACTTTCAGGTGCTTGTCCCTCTTGGATGGGTTGAGCGACAGAGGAGAAGAGAAAGGGAGGAATCCTTAGATTCTCCCTGGAGATTAGAGCAAACATTTCTCAGAGTGATTCCCTGTACCACTTGTGTCGGAATCATGCAGGATGTCTTTAAGTGCTGATCAGTGAATCTCAGATGGAGTTTACAGCTGAGAACTGCTGGATTTGGCTTCCCTCAGGACAGGCCTTTGTGTATCCCCTTTCCTCTGCCTGCAGTGTGCTTTTTGTTCTATTTCAATCATAAAGTCAAAACACTGTCACTTTTATGATCCTCTCAGATGAAAATAATTCCGTCTCTGAAATTCCACAGGTGGTATGTATGAGAACTAGAAAAGGCACCACTAACTCTGAGAGTTAGACTAGTAAAATAAATTCAAAATAGGGAATACACACACATCCTTTAAGAGACAGAATGACTCCCAAGATGAAAGCAGAAGAAGCTGTTAACATATTTTTAAATTAAAAGAAAGAAACGAACAAAACCCCAAAGTCAATTTGAAGGAGGTGGTCAGCATAAAAACAAATGAAAAAAAGCATTACAGAGGTAAAATATGATCATGGATATCCAACCCTGACCCAGAGAGAGACGGCAGCACAGACATGAAGACGTCGGTTTTAAAGGATGTGGTGTGAAGATGGCTCACCCCTCAGTTTCTTTGAGTCTAATTGCACGTCACCAAGCAGCCTTCGTCCAACCCTGGCTTATTATTACTTTCTTTTAAACTGAGGAATAATTTATTTCAGTGAAATGCATGATCATAAGTGGACAGTTTGATGAATTTTGACAAATATTTATGCCCATGTAACCAACACCTCGATCAAGATACAGAATGTTTCCAACACTCCAGAAAGTTCCCTAAGGTCTCCATGTAGTGGACCCCCTCCCCCCAGCTCTGAGCCAAACGCTTTTCTGGCTCAGAGTGTGCCTCTTCCACGCAGCACCCTGTTTTGATGTTTGCACTGCTGCACGTGGTGAGCGTCTGTTCCCTCTTTGTTGCTGAGCATACTCTGCTGATGAATATAACCACTGTGTATCTCTGTCCTCCTGGAGATGCATGTTTGGGACGTTGACAGTTTGGGGCTCTTCCATTGACACCTGCTGAGAAGAGCCTCACACAGGCCCCTGGCAGACACATGTTTTCATGGGTACAACTTCTGTGGCTGCTGGAGGGAAAGTTAAAGCTGTGTGATGTGTAGCCGTAACGGTCCTCACCTTTTTCACTTGTGACTGAGACGAGAACAAGGGGGCCGATGCTAAATAGGTGAGCGTGATGATGAGCTTAACACAGGCGCTACCCGCATTGTCAAAGCAGAAGCTGGTCAGGTAGATGAAGGGGATGATCGCCCAGGCATAGAGCATTAGCATCAAGACAACAGCAGGGATGTTTTCCGGGTGTGTAAAAGCTTCTTCATCAGAGTACAAAAACACCACCTTAGGAAAGCAGGGTAGAATTTGGAAAAGTCACTAAGAGTCAGTCCTAAGCATTAGAGAAAGGATATGATAACCTCAGTTTTAAAAATAAAGTAAATAAGGTGTTAGCAGTACTACATTGGCAACTCCCTTCCCTTACTCATCCAGCGGTGCAGAGACAGCTGGCTCTGCCCCTGGAAATCAGTGCAGTGAGATCAGGGGCTCAGAGGCACAACAAAGGAGGACGTGATCCATTCTGCACAAATGACCAGGGAACCTCAACTGCACAACTCAGTCACCACCAAAGACTTGCAACCCTCAGTGCCCTGGTGAGCTATTTCTGGGCACTGTCCCCAAGGCACTGTCATTTACTAGTTTGAGGCAGCAGTTGTGGGGAAGCCACAAATTAGAGACCCTAGAGCCGGCCCCTCTGCTCCTAATGATGCTGGGACTGAAATCATCTTTTACTGAGGGTCAGCAATGAAGGTGCTTTCACACCCTGTGTGGCCAGTCAGGGGCTTAGCTGCCAGCCTGGACTTCAGGTAGGGTTCTGGTTCTTCACAGGGTCCCCAAGGCAAGCCCCCTGTGATGTGCAGGGGAAAGGCCCTAGCACCATGCAGCTCACCAGCAGCAGCAGAGTGGGGATGAGGAAGGAGATGAGGTCCCACAGCAGAGCCGAGAGCCAGAAAGTAGCCACGTAAATGCCACTGATGAACTGGACCTGCTTGGTCTTGATGCATCTCTCTTTGACCGTCAAGTTGCAGAAAGAGCTAGACAGGAAAGCCATTCCAAAAAGTAAGTTGATAACAAGATAATGTCCTTTAGGACCCCTGTAAAAGACAGGATATAAGGAGAGAGGTAGCCATTTAAGTAGAACTGCTCACAGCAACCATACTCCAAAATAACAATTTGTGATTAAAACAAAACAAAACAAAACAAAAAAAAGGAAGAAGTAGGTGGTAAAGGGAGAAGCACTGAGGAGGGAAGGAAAGTCGCACATACTCGTACAAGATATTCTCCGAGGTCTCCCTGTTTGACTGAGGTTGAGGGTGGTTGAATACCGTTATTGAAGCCCTGGCACCAGAAAGCAACTTGAAGCGGACATTGTCCACCAGTGCCAGCGCCAGGGCAGTGGAATGGTACGCCTAGTTGTTGAACAGCGCTGTCACTATGGTGCGGTTCCCCACGTCTTCAAAGGAAGCTGCCACTAGGTAGTTCTGATCAAAGACCTCGGGCTCCTCCTCTAACTTTTTCAGGAGGAATGGCTCTACTGAACGTAGAAGAGAGCAGACCATCCGAGAGTGTCACACCAGGCCCAGTGAGGCAGAGAGGATTCGCCTTTGGCCTCCCCCAACCACTGCTCCTCCTGGGTATCTATCTCATCACTAACCCCCGCCCACATCCGAAAGTGGGCTCCTCCTGACGTGGCCATGCTCTGAATTCCAGTGATCCCCTTTGCCCACAGGGCTGCCTCCTGCCCGAGCCCCATGACCCCAGGGCATCAAGAAAGTTTTCCTTTTATTGACTGGAGCAGTATAAAAAAGTCTTGTCTAGTCATCTTTTAAATCTCAGCTCTGTCTACTCCCCTCCTCCCCATGGCCTTGACGCAGCCCAGGCCCCACCACCTTTGCCTGGACTGTGTGGCTCTAACAGAGCTCCTTGCCTCCTATCCAGTCCCTCCAGTCTCATGTGAAAGGACATGTCTGATCACACGCACCCTACCCAACAATTTCAAGTGACTCCTCCCTGCTCTCGGGATAAAGCTAACCTCCTGCACACGACCTACAGTGCCCAGCTGTTATCCAGACTCCGCTTCCTGTCTTGAAGTTCTAGCCATGCCTAAGGACTCACCGTTCCCCATGCTTACAAATGCTGTTCTCATGGTTTGGAATGTTCTTTGGGTTACATTCCCCTGCTGTGGGTCAGTACCTATTCACACCTTAGGTTCTTAACTCTGGAGCGTCCTCTGGCCCTCCAAGGCTGAGACATGTCTATGAGACCATCATTTACTGTTCCTTTGTATTGTAACTACTGTCACTTATCCATATGATCTCTGGGCTAGAAGCTCATCAAGGGCTGGTAGTAATACTGTTCATCACTGGACTTCCAGCACACAGTGCCAAGTGAAATATATGACCCACTTAGAATTCTGGAATTTTTAGTGCTGGAAGGGACCTTCAATCACAGCAACAACAATAATGATAATTGAAAAAAAAACCAAAAAAACCCACAATAATGATAATTGTACCAGTGGCTGAAGGTTACTGAGTGCCAGTGTTAACAGTGTGCAAAGCTCATGATAGGCACTCTCTCATGGAATCCTCCGATGACAATGTGAGGCAAGGTTTATTATTCTTTCCATTTTGCAGAAGAGGAAACCAAGGTTTGGAGAGGTAGGTCACTGTAATCCCAACCACTTTGCTATATCATGTTCTGCATTTGGTCTCTTTACTTTACTAAAAAAAATGCTTAATATTTTTATTTTAAATTAAAATATCACATGAATATAATTTTAAAAATCAAATAATTATATAAAACTTATAATGAGAAATGGCAGTGCCTACCCATCACCATCCCTGGTACCTGCTCACCAGAGGCAACCACTTTGAAATCTTTTAGTTCGTGTTTCTCTGGATTGCTAAATAGCCCATCTCTCTACTGACATCCTATCTTGGATGCAAGGATTTTGTTCTTTTATGACTATCCCTGCCCCCTATGGCCTTCCCCTCCCCTCTCCTCCCCCTAGAGTTGTATAATAAATTCGGTTTAATCAATAGTCAGTTTTGACATTACTATGACAAAGTAAAAATTATTCACAGCTGAACCAAGCAGTATATTATGACATGTTTCTTTTTTTGTACAACTTTCCCCCTCTGAAGTTAATAATGTTCTCCTTTTCTCATTTGCTTAGTTTTCTCTACATCTATCACTAAGTCATCCACAAACTCCCTTTGTGGGAGGGACTGTAAATCTCTTCTTAATACATTCAAATGTAACAGAAAATTTATCAGTTTCATTTTTGGACATGCTTTAGTCCCTAGAAAGACACAACTTGGTCTCATTTCTGGGAACTCTCCCTTTCCTGTCGTTTGGCTTTTGAAAGATGTTTTTCTGAGACTTCTAGCTATTCACTCTGACTTCAGGGAGCATCACGTGGCCTGGAAGCACATGGCTTCACTACAAGGAGCAATGGGCCTGCTTCCTGCCCCATTTTCCTGGGCCTGGTACTTACTTAGCAGCTGCAGAGGAATCTGTTCCTCAGCCATGAGCATATCTGTAAAATGTTCTGAAAGCTGAGGACCCAGCCTGGAATTCAGAGAAATAAAGAATGGAACAATAGTTTGACCATATGTTTGTTTTTTTGTTTGTTTGGTTTTTTTTTGACCATATGTTTTTTAGGGTCAACTCCAATGGGACATTTTCCATGCTTGTACTGAAGTTGAGGAATGAGAGGCTGACCGTAAGGATCACCAGAGGTACCAGGATCTGTATTGACAGCGTCATCATCGAGTTGCACCAAGAATATGTAGCCCTTTTCAAGAACATGGCATAGAACTGTTGGCAGAGAAGGCTGAACTACAATTTAAAAAAAGGGGGAAACAACATTAACATGGTCACAGGTAGAAGCTGGCAGGCAGTTACGTGGCTCACGTCCAATTGTATTCTCTCATATTGTGTCTAACATTTTGATGATGTTAAAAATTGCTTCAGATTAAAATTCTTTGACTTAATTATTTGATTAACATTTAATGGCAGAAAAAGAAGGCACAGATTGGAAAGAGTCTGGAAGAGTAGCCTAAACAGATACCAAATATAAACATGATACAATTGTTTTTTACCTGCCAGATTGGCAAAAATTTTAAGTTGATGAGGATATGAGGAAAATGCCATTGCTGGCGTTTTAATTTGGTATGACTTTTTTTAGAAAACAAATTAGCTGAATGAATAAAATTAATTTGATATTCACACAGTCTTTAATATAGAAATTTTACTTCTAGTAATGTATCCTACAGGTATACTTGTGTAAGTTGCAGGACACGCACAGAGATGTCCCTGTGGCATTGACAGTAAATGTCAAAGTGTGTAGTCGTGTGCACTGAGATCCCAAGATCCAGTGCTGGGCCCAGAGGCAGCAGACTGTGGAGGTGGGCACTGCATGCTCCCACCCAGCTTCTCTGTAGTGCTGCACTAGCTGGGGCAGGCAGCGGGGCCTTCAAGCCTCAGGCGCCAGTGTTCCTTGTTCTCAAAATACCAAAGAATCCCTGAAAATCTCTACCAAGCACCACCCCCCAAGTTTCCCACATTTGACATGATGGAAGCTCCTTTCCCCTCAAACATTCATTAAAAGGCACTGCTAATAACTCATCAGAGGTGGTGCTCTGAGAAATACTTCCTGGGAAGGTTCCAGAGCTGTTTGCTAAAGCAAAGCTTGGCCAAGTAGAGGCCGGATAGATCCTTCCTGGGGGTTGGAGAAGAGCCTCCTGTATAAGACAGGCACTGGCCTAGATGACCCCCAAGACCCTTTCCAACTCGGAGGCTCCACGAATGGCAGCTTCCCCTTGAATAGGTGATTTAAGACTATGAAACAGTGAGACTAATCTCTTCACTAACCCATGAAAACCAGTCTCATTATTTTGCAACATACCTTATAGATAGCTAAATCAAGACCACTATATAAAATGCATATCAATATTCTTTTTTTAAGCATTAAAAGAATGTCCATGTATTTCATAAGAATATATTTTTAAAAATTTAAATTCCAGGTGGTACAATACATGATCTGTTTCACAGTGAAAAATTAAAAAGAAAGATTAAGTATGCTTTTTGGCCAGTAGATTTAATGCTTTTATTCTTTCTTCTTCCTGGTGAAAGGAACGGCCACGACCTTTTCTAGATCTTTTCTGATACTCCCTTCCATTGTGTTGATCCTAGTCAGAAAACACCAGCATTCTGACTTTGAAGTGGAGCAAAGAGCATGGTACTGCTGAAACCCAGCAGAGCCAATCTTCTATGCCTAAAATCTGCACATTTTTTCTTAAGCCCTTATTAAAGGTTGATATATACTTCTTGACAGAATAGTATCATGATTCCAAGAATGAAATAAAAATCTGCTTTCTTGCATGCATTTGAAATATTTGCTCACCCCAGTGTTTGGTTGGTTTGGTAGGCTGGACCGTATTGAGAAAATCCTTGAATGAAGACGTTTAATTCTGTTAACAGGAACTCTGCTAACCAGCGGGTGAGAATGGAAGGAGGGAAGCTTGATGATTGCATATGTATACTGGAATCTACCAACTTACTAACCCTAAACCAAACCAGAAACAAAAAGAAATAAAAATTCTCAAAATCACAACACATTTCATTTTGTTTGGATTTAAAGAATGAAAGTTGTGTAAGATATAAAAAAAATAAGTTAGGACAATAATGAGAGAAAAAAGAGCTGCACCAAGATTACATACTGCTAGCAAGTATATACTGGCTAGAAAGTTCTTAAGTAGGCACTAAATAAGAACTGAATTAACTGACCAATGGCTTCTCCAAATAACTGAGGCAACACTAGCATAAGTAGATTTCATTATTTCCCTTAAAAGATACCACACACAAATTAAAACAAAAATATCACTAATATCTATTTTATGAGCAAAACTATAAATTATAAAATGCAGCATTGCTGACGCTCTAGGACAGGGGTTTGTAAACTATGGCCAGTAGGCCAAATCCAGCTCAGAAAGGATTTTACATTTTTAAATGGTTACATGTTTAGATGGTTATCTAAGTGACTTACATAATACCCTTGATTATGCCACTAAACCTACATAGCCTGAAGTATTTACTATCTGGCCCTTTAAGAAAAAGTTTGCCCAAAACCACCCCCCCACACCAAGGCAAAAAGATGTATTCATTGTTGGCAGCAAACTGTTAGGTCAAGAAACATATTTTTATTCATAGTCTTCGGGCCAGTTATTCTACCGCTGGGAATTTGCCACAACAAAATAATCCAGTAAACAGGTGACTCACTTTCCCTCCAGTATGGTTCTGCAAAAGACAGTGAATTAATTGTTACTTATTGCTGTGACACAGATTATCCCAAAATTTAGCATCTTTATTTATTTATTTATTTATTTATTTTAAAATCTTTTGGCCTTGCCACATGGCTTATGGAATCTTAGTTCCCTGACCAGAGATTGAACCCACTCCCCTTGCACTGGGGGCATGGAGTCTTAACCACTGGACCACCAGGGAGGTCCCAGCATCTTAAAACAACAGTAAACGTTTAGGATCTCACGAAGTTCCTGTGGGTCAGGAATTTGGGAGTGGCTCAGCTGGGTGGTTCTGTCTCAAGGTCTCTCCTGAGGCTGTAGTCAAGCTATTGGCCAGGCTGCAGTTGTCTGAAGGCTGGACTGGGGCAGGAGGGTCAGCTCTCAGGGTGGTGCCCTTATGTGGCTGCGGGCAGGAGGCAGTAGTGTGTGGTTCTCTGTAGTTCTGACAAGAACATTGGTTGATGGTTTAAGTAACATTAATGATTAAGATAAAAGTGAAACAACAAAGATGTATGTCAGAACTTCACTCATTCATCCATGAGGTGAGCAACATTTTTGTTGGATTGAATAACATTTTTTTAATACTGGAAGAGTATTTCCTCAAATTCTATTCTTAATGAAATTGCTTCAGATATGACATACTTTTAAGCTTAATTCACACTATTAACATTTTCTCAGTCATTACTTTTTTAATCTAGACAATCAACAAAGCAATAAATTAAACCCCAGTTTATAGTGTTTATCAATTTCCATGTTGTAAATACTCTCACCATGATTGATTTCAAATTATCAACATAACATTTCCATCATACAGATGTAAGTAGATGTAAAAATAACCTCAAGAGCACTGATAATAGTAAAATGTAGCCAAATCATGAGGAAATGAAGTTTTTATTATTACCTTTTGTGATTATTGTGATTTATAATAAGAAATATGTATTTGATCTTTGTCCTGGTTCTGGAATAGAGGGCCTAAAACCCTTGTAAATTTCTAAGTGATGAGAGCCATAAAAGTGTCTTTTGTTATGTTAATGGAGTGACTTTTGGAAAGCACCAAAGGATGGGGGTTGGTTGCCATGGGAACAAAAAACAAGTGATTAGAGGGTTAGAACTTTTGACCACCTTCACACAATTCCCCCACCCCTACCTCCAACCTCTGGCAACCGCAAATCTGTTCTGTGTTTCTATGAGGTTTTTTTTTTTTTTTAAGATTCCACATATAAGTAAGATCATACAATGTTTGTCTTTCTGTGTCTGACTTATTTCACTGAGCATAATGCCCTCAAGGCCTATCCATGTTGTTGCAAGTGTCAGGATTCCTCTTTTTTTTTTTTTTAATGGCCAAATAGCGTGTGTGTGTGTGTGTGTGTGTGTGTGTGTGTGTGTGTGTGTGTGTGTGTTTATCAATCACATTTTCTTTATCCATTCCCCTGCTGATGGACACTTAGGTTGTTTCTACAACTTGGCCGTTGTAAATAATGCTGCAATGAACATGGGGGTGCAGATATCTCTTTGAGGTAGTGAGTATATTTCCTTTAGATATATACCCATAAGTGGAATTGTTGGATCATATGGTAGTTCTATTTTTTTTTAATTAATTAATTTATTTTTGGCTGCATTGGGTCTTCGTTGCTGTGCGCAGGCTTTCTCTAGTTGTGGCGAGCGGGGGCTACTCTTCATTGCAGCGCGTGGGCTTCTCATTGCGGTGGCTTCTCTTGTTGTGGAGCACGGGTTCTAGGCACACGGGCTTCAGTAGTTGTGGCATGTGGGCTCAGTAGTTGTGGCTCGTGGGCTCTAGAGCACAGGCTCAGTAGTTGTGGCCTGCGGGCTTAGTTGCTCCGTGGCATGTGGGATCTTCCTGGACCAGGGCTCGAACCCGTGTCCCCTGCATTGGCAGGCAGATTCTTAACCACTGCGCCATGAGGAAAGTCCCTCTATTTTTAATTTTTTGAGGAAGCTTCAATATCGGTTTTCATAGTGGCTGCACCATTTTACATTCCGACCAATAGAACACAAGTGTTCCCTTTTCTCCACATCCTGGCCAAAGCTTGTTATCTCCTGTCTCTCTGCCATTCTAACAGGTGTGAGGTGTTATCTCATAGTGGTTTTGATTTGCATTTCCCTAATGATTAGTGATGTTGAACACCTTTTCATGTATCTGTTGGTCATCTGAATATATTCTTTGGAAAAAAAGTCTATCCAGGCCCTTTGCCCATTTAAAAATTGGATTTTTTTTTTCTTTTTTGCTATTGAGTTGTATGACTTCTTTATATTTTTTGGATACTAACCCCTTATCATATAAGTGTCTGTGAATACTTTCTCCCATTCAGTAGGTTGCCTTTTAATTTTGTTGATCATTTTGTTTGCTGTGCAGAGCTTTTTTATTTTGATGTAGTGCTACCTGTTTATTTTTCCTTCTGTTGCTTGTGCTAATATCCTCCCTTTGATTGTGAGCTGGACCCAGTGACTAACTTCTAATGAACAGAATATAGCAAAAGTGATAAAAATGTCACTTCCAAGATTAGGTTACAAAATGAATGTAGCTTCCATCTTGGTCACGTTTTCTCTCTTTCTCTGATTACTCGCTGTGGGGGAAGCCAGTTGCCATATCACAAGGTCACTCCAGCAACCTGGGAAGAGGCCCACATGGTGAAGAACTGAGGCCAATAGATACCAAGGAACTGAGGTCAGCCAGCAACAACAGAAGTGAACTTGGAAGTGGATCCTCCCCCAGTTGAGCCTTTAGAGACTGCAGCCCTGGCTAACAGCTTGACTACAACCACCTCCCAGGAGACCCTCAGCGAGAACCACCTATCTACCAGCTCCTGGACTCCTGACCCACAGAAACTGTGAGGTAATAAATGTTTGTTGTTTCAAGATTGTTTCAAGTTTTAGGGTAATTTGTTATGCAGCAATAGATAATGAATACAAGCCAAAAAAAGAGTATAACAGACATGAGCACCTGAAAGGGAAAAATCATGCATAAGTAGTAGTCCCAGGAGGAGTGGAAAGAGAGGATCAGAAGAGAGATTGGTTGAGAATTTTCCAAAACTGACCAATATCAGCAAACACATTGTGAAAAGTGGTAAAAATCCTAAACAGAGGAACACAGAGAAAACCACACAAAGGCACATCACTGTAAAAATGTTGAAAACCTAAGACAAAGAAAAAACAATATTAAAAGCAGCCAGAGGTAAAGGACAGATTGCATTAAAAGAATAAAAATAATACTGGCAGCTGACATATCAGTGGACATAATGGAAGCCAGAAGACAATAGAATGGAATGGATAAGCAAAAATGATCTATCCATATGATGGAGTACTATTCAGCAATAAAAAAGAACAAGTATTTATTATAAATGCCACAACATGAATGAACCTCCAAAAATTCTTCTAAGTGAAAGAAGCCAGACATAAAATACATACTATATGATTTTCTGCATATGAATCCAAATGATTCCATTCTTATGAAATGGCCAGAATAGGTAAATATATAAAGACAGAAAGTAGACTAGTGGTTGCCTTGGGCTAGAGATGGGAACAAGGAACGTTTGCAAATGAACATGAAAGATCTTTTCAGAGTGATGAAAATGTTCTAACATTGGATTTTGGTTATGGTCACACAACTCTGTAAATTTACTAAAAGCCATCAAACTTCATGGTATGAATTACTGATTAATGTTACAATATGTAAATTATACCTCAGTAAATCTGTTTTAAAAAGAAGACAATAGAATTACATTGTAGAAGTGTTTAAAAAACCCTGCTAAAGTAGAATTCTATATCAAGGAAAAATTTCTTCAAAAACCAAGGCCAAAAATATATTTTCAGGCAAACAAAAACTCTGAGACTTTATCACCAGAAAATCTGCACTAAAGGAAATAGATATTGTTTAGGTAGGAAGAAAACAGTTCTAGATGGAAGCTTAAGGGTGAATGAAGGTTTAAAGAACAATGCAAAGGGTAAATATGTGCTAAATTTATTTTTAATTAATTTTTATTGGAGTATAGCTGCTTTACAATGTTGTGTTAGTTTCTGCTGTACAGCAAAGTGAATCAGCTACACGTATACATATATCCCCTCTTTTTTGGATTTCCTTCCCATTTAGGTCACCACAGAGCATTGGGTAGAGTTCCCTGTGCTATACAGTAGGTTCTCATTAGTTACCTATTTTATACATAGTATCAATAGTGTATATATGTCAATCCCAATCTCCCAATTCATCCCACCGCCCCCTCCCCTCCTTGGTATCCATAGGTTTGTTCTCTACTTCTGTGTCTCTATTTCTACTTTGCAAATAAGTTCATCTGTATCATTTTTCTAGATTCCACATGTAAGCGATATTATAAATATGTGCTAAATTTAAATGAATACCGATTACACAAAAAACAATAATGTCTTATGGGTTTTTAAAAATACACAGAATTGAAATAGTTGAACGAAATAGCACATATCTCTGTAAGTAGAATAAATGGAATTTAAGTGTGCTATGTACCTTGCATTGTCTGGAATGTGAAATGTACTAGTTTATTGTAAACTTTAATAAGTTAAAAATGCACATTGTAATCTTAGGATAACCACCAAGAGAACAGCAAAATAACTTACAAATTCTAAACTAACAGAGGAGAAAATACAAAGTAAAAAAACAAACAAACCCACTAAATCAATCCAAAAGACCAGAAAGGAAATAAGATAATATGGAATTGGTGGGATAAATAAAAAACATTGAATAACATGGTAGATTCAAAACCAAATGAATTAGAATTTTTATTAGTTGTAAAGGACCAAAGCTTCTATTTAAAAAGTAAAGATAGACAAATTAATGTTTTTTTAAACGCCAGCTATATTCTGTTTATAAGAAATACATCTAAAATATATGGCTACAGTTAGAATAAATGCAAAAGGATGGACAAGGAAAATATCCTTCAAAAATCAGGGAGAAATAAAATCATTTCCAGACCAAAATAACTGAGAGTGTTTGGCACCAGCATAAAAACAGTAAAGGACGTGGTACAGAATGTACTGCAGGCAGAAGGAAAGTTACTGGAGAAGCACGAGGAAAAAACAGAAAGAGCTAACTATGTACATGAATTTAAATGGCCATTGTCTTCCCCAAACAACAATAATGTTTCGTGGAGTTAAAAAAGAGAATTAAAATATATAACAATAGTATATAAGGTGGTGATGGTGGGATGTGTGTGAATAAAATTAAAGTGTTCCAAGGTCTTGGTATTTTCCAGGAGCATAGGAAAGATACTAATTCACCTGAGACTTTGATAAATTACATATGTGTATCTCAATATCTAGGCTTACCACTAAAATAATAAAATAAGAATATATAGTTTCCAGCTAGTGTGGGGTAGGGAGGAAAATATAGAATGAGAAAAAATAATCCAAAAAAGGGAGAGAATAAGCCATATAGACTAAGCAGGACTAGTATAAAATATAAAATGATAGATATAAATTTTAATGTATCATAAGTAATACTCGTAAATAGCCTACATATTCCATTTAGAAGACAAATATTACCAGACTGGGTAAAATACTCACCTGTTCTTCTTGCCACTTTATGGCCTAGTGTGGCCTCTTGGGTAGTTTACCTGGAATGCCCCCTCAAAGCCTTCCTAGCATTGAGCCAGCATCCCTGCTTCATTACGTTCAAATAGCTTGGTGGATGAATCAGCCAATCTCAGAGCTGCCCGAACTTGGGAAATCTTTTTAAATGAAATAATAAACCTTCCTAATAAACCAGCTGAGTGTGGGTTATCTGTTACTTACAATCAAAAGTATCCCAACTGGTATAATATTTTTTTTGATTTTCATTCCTAGAAATTTATGTTAAAATTTTGTTTGTTGGGTGATATTACATTCAATATTTTCTGCATTAACCAATATCTCTATTATTGGAAGTACTAGTCAGAGGCTGGAAGACCATTCAGTGAGGATGTTATAGAAAGGATTCAAGCACAGGGCAATGTTTAAAATCCCTTCCAACCCTAAGATTCCTGGAGTCTATAGTTTTGTACTTGCTTACCGAATGAAGACTTCTTCCATAGTGGTGACAGAGGCCCCAAAGCTGGCAATGCCCAGCTCTTTCTGCCTCAGTTCCAAGTCAGTAAATAGAGATTCAAACCTGGGACGGAAGAACAGTTTTATTCCTCAATGGTGGAAGGTGAATCCCTCATTATCACCATTGGCTTTCTACAGAGGAAAAAGCATGGGCTATGGAGTCTAGAATATTTTTGTTCAAGTCTCAACTCTGTCCCTCTCTAGCTTCATGACTCTGAACTTGAACAATGAGCATAATAGCATTTACTTCAAAAACTTTCTGTAAGGATAAATCAAACATATACCTAGCACATTGCAGATGCAAAGTAAATATTAATTAATCTCTTTTATTTTGAGCAAGAAGAAATAACAGTACTATTTTTGGAGTGCTTACTAAATGCCAGGGGCCATTCTAAGCCCTTTTCCATATATTAACTCTGTGAATCCTCTCAACGGCTCGCTGAGGACAGTGCTGAAAAGGTAAATAACTTCTGTGGGAGCCTGGCAACAACTGGACTGGGAGTCAGCCACACCTACTAGACTGCCCATAGTAGCCAGCCTGCCACAACAGAAGAGCACACATAGCCCACATAGGAAACACCTGTAGAGCATAGAACTCTGGTGACCAGACAGGAGTGCGCTGCTGGGATGCATAGGATGTGATGTCCCCTACCTAAGGCCACTTCTCCCAAGATCAGGAAATGTGACCAATCTATCAAATACATAAAAATAAAAACAGCTGGAATTAGGCAAAATGAGGTGGCAGAAGAATATTTTCCAAATGAAGGAACAAGATAAAACCCCAGAAACAGAACTAAGTGAAGTCACTAACTGATAAAGAGTTCAAGGTAATTATCCTAAAGATGCTCAAAGAACTCAGGAGAAATATGGGTGAACACAGTGAAAAGTTTAACAAGGGGTTAGAAAATATGAAGAAGAACCAAACAGAGCTGAAGAATACAATAACTGAAGTAAAAAAATACACTAGAAGGAATCAACAGTAGATTAAACAATACAGAAAAATGGATCAGCTAACTGGAAGACAGAGTAACGGAAATCACTCAAGCTGAACAGAAACAAGAATTTTTTAAAATGAGGACAGTTTAAGAGACTTCTTGGACAATATCAAGTGTACTAACATTCACATTACAGGGGTCCCAGAAGGAAAAGAGAGAGAGAGAAAGGGACTGAGGACATATTTGAAGACATAATACCTGAAAAGTTCCCTAACCTGGGAAGGGAAACAGATATTCAGATCCAGGAAGTAAGAGAGTCCCAAACAGGACCAACCCAAAGAAGACCACACCAAAACACATTGTAGTTAAAATGGCAAAAATTAAAGACAAAGAGAAAATATTAAAAGCAGCAAGGGAAAAGCAACAAGTTATGTACAAGGGGACTCCCATAAGGCTATCAGGTGACTTTCAGCAGAACCTCTGCAGGCTAGAAGGGAGTGGCACAATATATTTAAAATGATGAAAGGGAAAAACCTACAACCAATAATACTCTACCCAGAAAGGCTGTCATTCAGATTTAATGGGGAGATCAATAGTGTTACAGACAATAAAAGCTAAAAGAGTTCAGCACCACAAAACTAGCTTTACAAGAAATGTTAAAGGGACTTCTCTAAGCAAAAAGAAAAGGTCACAAGTAGAAATGTGAAAATTATGAAAGGAAAAATATCATTAGTAAAGGCAAATATACAGTAAAGGTACTAAGTCAACCACTTATAATGCTATTAGGAAGGTTAAAAGACAAAAGTAGTATAACCATCTATATCCACAATAAGTAGTTAAGGGATACACAAAACAAAAAGATGTAAAATATGGTGTCAAAAACAGTAAACATTGGTGGGGGGAAGTAAAAATGCAGGGTTGTTAAAATACATTCCAACTTAAGAGATCAGCAACTTGAAATTATAGATATAGATATATAGATATAGTTTGCTATACATTAACCTCATGGTAACCACAAACCTAAAATCTGTAATAGATATACTCACAAAAAAGAGAAAGGAATCCAAATAGAACAATAAAGATAGTCATCAAATCACAAGGAAAGAGCAAAAGAAGAAGAAAGAAACAAAAAAGAACTACAAAACAACCCCCAAACAATTAACAACTGGCAATAAGTACAAATAATTACTTTAAATGTAAATGGACTAAATACTCCCATCAAAAGACAGAGTGGCTGAATGGATACAAAAACAAGACCCATTTATACATTGCCTACTAGAGACTTCAGATCTAAATACACACACAGACTAAAAATGAGGGGATGGAAAAAGGTATTCCATGCTAATGGAAATAAAAAGAAAGCCAGGGTAGCAATACTTAGACAAAATAGACTTTAAAATGAAGACAGTAACAAGAGACAAAGAAGTACATTACATAATGATGAAGGGATCAATCCAAGAAGAAGATATAACAATTGTAAATATATATGCACCCAATATAGGATCACCTAAATATATAAAGCAAATAGTGACAGACATAAAGGGAGATACTGATAGTAACACAATAATACTAGGGGACTTTAACTCCCCACTTACATCAATGGACAGACCATCCAGACAGAAAATCAATAAGGAAACTCTGGGCTTAAATGACACATTACACCAGATGGACTCTCTCTCTCTCTCTCTGTATATATATATATGGAACATTCCATCCAAAAGCAGCAGAATACACATTCTTTTCAAGTGCACATGGAATATTCTCCAGGATAGATCACATGCCAGGCCAAAAAACAAGTCTTGGTAAGTTTAAGAAAACTGAAATCATATCAAGCATCTTTTCTGACCAAAACACTATGAGACTAGAAATCAACTACACGGAAAAAACTGCAAAAACCACAAACACCTGGAGGCTAAACAATCGGCTACTAAACAACGAATGAGTCACTGAAGAAATCAAAGAAGGAATTAAAAAATACCTGGAGACAAATGAAAATGAAAACACAATAATCCAAAATGTACGTGATGCAGCAAAGGCAGTTCTAAGAAGGAAGTTTATAGTGATACAAGCCTACCTCAGGAAACAAGAAAAATCTCAAATAAACAATCTAAACTTACACCTAAAGGAACCAGAAGAAGAAAAATAAACAAAACCCAAATTTAGTAGAAGAAAATAAATCATAAATGTTAGAGCAGAAATAAATGAAATAAAGACCAAAAAAAATAGAAAATAATCAATAAAACTAAGAGCAGTTTCTTTGAAAAGATAAACAAATTGATAAGCCTTTAACCAGACTCATCAAGAAAAAAAGAGAGAGGGCCCAAATCAATAAAATCAGAATGAAAAAGGAGAAGTTACAATGGACACCACAGAAACACAAAGGAATATAAGACATTACTATGAACAATTATACACCAATAACATGGACAATCTAGAAGAAATTGACAAATTCACAGAAATGTACAATCTCCCAAGACTGAAACAGGAAGAAATAGAAAATATGAACAGACCAATTACCAGTAATGAAATTGAATCAATAAAAACAAAACAAAACAAACAAAAAAAAACCTCCCAAAAAACAAAAGTCCAGGACCAGATGTCTTCACAGGTGAATTCTACCAAACATTTAGAGAAGAAAAATCCTTCTCAAACTATTCCAAAAAATTGCAGAGGAAGTAATGCTTCCAAACTCTATCTACAAGGCCCTGATACCAAAACCAGACAAAGATACAGCACAAAAAAAGAAAATTACAGGCCAATATCACTAATGAACATAGATGCAAAAATCCTCAATAAAATATTAGCAAACTGTGCAGGGCAGAAGTTGAGACACAGATGTAGAGAACAGACATATGGACACCAAGGGGGGAAAACTGCGGTGGGGTGGGGATGGTGGTGTGCTGATTTGGGCGATTGGGATTGACATGTATACACTGATGTGTATAAAATTGATGACTAATAAGAACCTGCAGTATAAAAAAACAAACAAACAAAACAACTAATACTAAACTTTCATTGGGTTATTTGTATGGAAATATGTTAATATAAATGTTTCAGACATTACATGAAATTTCTAAAAATCTTATATGTTCTGGTATAATGTTATAAGTCATAATCCTAGTTATTACTTTAAAATGTATATCTCAGAAATAACTAATTTTCTTGTCAACTGCATTATTATGAACTTTCATCAAATCTTTAACCGTGGTCATTTTTAAGTCTTTTGTCATTTACAGACAGTTCTGGGTGTACTCTGATGCTTTTGCAAATATGTTCCTATAAAAGGTTTTCATCTTCAAGAAAATCATGGAAAAGACTCTGACAAGTACAGGTTTCTGGTAACTGACTGTACTGCTGAACTGAATGAATAAGCATTTTCAGAACTCTAATGAAAAACTGATGAACTCATAAAAGTGCTAACAAAAGATCAAGATGAAAAAAAAAATTAATTACATGGGACTGAGTGAACTGATGAGGATGAGTATAATTTTTGTGACTTTCTGTTTGAGTTAAAAAAAAAATCCCACAAGGACTCAGAGGCAAAGAATATACAAATCAATTTTCACTGCAAAGTAAAGGAGCTGCTACAGTGGAGGATTACTGGACTGAATGTCAATATTATGACATAGTATGAGTGTGTTTCATGTTTGGTAATTGCAATCATTGTTGCTTTTGTTGTGTTCATCCATGTACAATGCTTGATGTCAGTCTATCTCTTGTAAAAATAAAATACAGTGTGTGTGTGTGTGTGTGTGTGTGTGTGTGTGTGTGAAAAAAAAAATTAGCAAACTGAATTCAGCAACATATTAAAAGGTTCATACACCATGATCAAGTGGGATTTATCCCAGGGATGCAAGGTTGGTTCAATCAATCAATGTGATACACCACATTAACAAACTAGACAATAAAACCATATGATCATCTCAATAGATGCAGAAAAAGCTTTTGGACAAAATTCAACATCCATTTATGATAAAAACTCTCCACAAAGTGGATATAGAGGGACCATTCGTCAACATAATAGGGCCATATATGATAAGCCCACAGCTGACATCATACTTGACAGTGAAAAGCTGAAAGCATTTCCTCTCAGATCAGGAATAAGACAAGGATGCCCACTCTCACCACTTTCATTCAATATAGTATTAGAAGTACTGGCCACAGCAATCAGACAAGAAAAAGAAATAAAAGGAATCCAAATTGGAAGGGAAGAAGTAAAACTGTCACTGTTTGCAGATGACATGATACTATACATAAAAATTCGAAAGATGCTACCAGAAAACTACTAGAGTTCATCAACGAATTTGGTAAAGTTGCAGGATACAAAATTAATACACAGAAATCTGTTGCATTTCTATACACTAACAACAAAAGATCTGAAAGAGAAATTAAATAAACAATCCCATTTACTATCACATCAAAAGAATAAAATACTTGGGGATAAACCTACCTAAGGAGACAAAAGACCTGTACTAAGAAAACTATAAGATGCTGATGAAAGAATTCGAAGATGACACAAACAGATGGAAAAATATACCATGTTCTTGGATAGGCAGAATCAATATTGTGAAAATGACTATACATAGAAAATC
The DNA here is from genome assembly GCF_965194825.1 of Balaenoptera physalus. NCBI lineage: Eukaryota > Metazoa > Chordata > Mammalia > Artiodactyla > Balaenopteridae > Balaenoptera > Balaenoptera physalus. The sequence goes on along the minus strand of NC_138898.1, from coordinate 53,238,906 downwards.
CTCAAGATGCCACCAAAAAAACTACTAGAACTCATCAATGAATTTGGTAAAAGTTGCAGGATACAAAATTAATATACAGAAATCTATTGCATTTCTATACACTTACAACAAATTATCAGAAAGAGAAATGAAGGAAACAATCCCGTTTACTGTCACATAAAAAAGAACACAATACCTAGGAATAAACCTACCTATGGAGATAAAAGACCTGTTCTTGGAAAACTATAAGACACTAATGAAAGAAATTCAAGACAACACAAAGAGGTGGATATACTGTGTTCATGGATTGGAAGAATTATTATTATTAAAATGACCATACTACCCAAGGCAATCTACAGATACAATGCAATCTCTATCAAAATACCAATGACATTTTTGACGGAACTAGAACAAATAAGTCTAAAATTTGTATGGAAACACGAAAGGCCCTGAATAGCCAAAGCAATCTTGAGAAAGAAGTCTAGAGCTGGAGGTATCATGCAAAGCTACAGTAATCAAAACAATATGGTACTGGCACAAAAACAGACAAATAGATCAATGAAACAGAATACAGAACGCAGAAATAAACCTACGCACCTATGGTCAATTAATTTACAACAAAGGAGGCAAGAATATGCAATGGGGAAAACACAGTCTCTTCATTAAGTTGTGCTGGGAAAACTGGACAGCTACATGTAAAAGAGTGAAATTAGAACATTTTCTCACATCATATACAAAAATAAACTCAAAATATATTAAAGACCTAAATGTAAGACCAGAAGTCATAAAACTCCTAGAAGAAAACATAGGCAGAACACTCTTTGACATAAATCGTAACAATATTTTTTTGGATCTGTCTCCTAAGGCAAAGGAAACAAAAGCAAAAATAAACAAATGGGACCTAATTAAACTTAAAAGCTTTTGCACAGCAAAGGAAACTATTGACAAGCAAAAAGATAAACTACTGAATGGGAGAAAATATTTGCAAATAGTATATGACTGATAAGGGGTTAATATCCAAAATATATAAACAGCTCATTCAACTCAATATCAAAGAAAAAGCAACCTGATTTTAAAATGGGCAGAAGATCTGAATAGGCATATTTCCAGTTTGGATGGAAGGGTTTGAAAGCCACTGTGAAGTAGACTGAGTAATGCATGGGTGATGAGATAAAGCAGGCAACATGCTTGGCCCATTTTTAGAGAGTTTTGACTGTGCAGGGTTGCAGGGCATGGAGTGGTGGCTGGAAAGACAGGTAGGCTCAAGAGAGTGTTTTTCCAGATCACACTAATATGTTCATGGAAATGACCCAAAGAGAGAGAAGTTGGTGATGTAGATGAGAGAGGAAATTATCAAACAAGTGAACTCTTGAGAAGGTGAGGTGGGTGGGTACTTGGGCTGGTGATGAAGCAAGCAAGTTTGTAGGTTTGTGATAGGGATAAAATAGAGTTCTTGTTGGATGGTGTTTATTTTCTCAATGAAGTATAAGGTAAGATTCCTATCTGAAAGCAACATGGGGACTGAGGAGAGGGAGAGGGGGAAGTGTTGGGAACCAATCTGAGGTCTGAGATAATTACAGGGCTGACTTCTGCTCCCACCCCACATCAGAAATCCACTTATAACTTTATAGTCAGCCTTCCATATCCAAATGTTCCACATCTGCAGATTTAACCAAACGGGGATAGTGTAGTAATGTACTAGTACCATAGTAACCTATTTATTGAAAAAATCTGTGTATAAGTGGACCCACGCAGTTCAAACCTGTGTTGTTCAAGGGTCAACTGTAATTTAGAGGAAAATCAAGTAAAGTCTTCATCTGAGCTCAGTTACTTGGGTGCATGTAATTAGAGTTCACACAATCAAGGGCCCCTCTAAAGCCATCTTAAAGAATTTGATTTTAACCTGAAGGCAACTGGGAACCATCAAGGGTTTTTAAGGAGGAGGAAACATGATCAGAGTCCTGTATTTTCAAGTGCACTCTGGCTGGGGTGTCGTGTCTTTCTAGGAAATACCAAAGGCCTAGGGATCCAGACCATTACAGCTTCGAGTGCCCTTGGCGAGGACAGGGATAGGAGAGACAACTGCACACTCAGTACATGCAAACAATTACTCCAGTCCTCTCAGGTCCATACCTGTGCACGCTCTCTTTAGGAAGTATAAATGTTATTTCTTCACCAGTGCTAGACTGGAAAATTACATTTGGTGTGTGTTGATAAATCAGATGAGAAATCTTCTCTGTGTTACAGTGAGGTTTTTTCACTAAAGTCATATAATATCCTGCACCTGAAACAACAGTTAAAAGATCATGAAACAGTTTTACCCTTTTTAGTCACATTTAGTGTTCTATATCCTAGAACAGGATAGCTCCACAGGCTAGAGAAGCTGGTGAGCCCTGCGGGGTTGAATTTAATCAGCTCGGTGCTTTGTGACCACCTAGAGGGATGGGATGGGGAGGGTGGGAGGGAGGGAGATGCAAGAGGGAAGAGAAATGGGAACATATTGTATATGTATAACTGATTCACTTTGTTATAAAGCAGAAGCTAACACACCATTGTAAGGCAATTATACTTCAATAAAGATGTTAAAAAAAAAAAAAAAACCACAGTGAACTTGCCTCTGAAGGTCTATAATGCTACTCTTGAGTCTTACCTTCTACTCCATAGTTGGGAGGTGATAATAGCACATTTAGCAATGCTAGGCAAAATAAAGGAGGGTTGTATTAAGGGCAACACTCTCTTTAAGTGATAACTAATGTGGGGAAGTGAAAACTTAGTAGGTAGGGCCCTTGAACATTAAGGTTAAGAACAAGCATACCTCTATCATAATTAAATTATGTTTTTGAGGATACATACCTTATGGTATTCTAAACATTCTTTCAGAAATTACTAGTAACACTTGTTACTGCACTGCTGGCAATGCAGTCATTCAACAAACATTCATTGAGCTCTCATGATGTGACAGGCACTCTTCTAGGCACTGAGCACATAGCAGTGGACCAAATAGTCAAAGATCCCTACTCTCAATGGGCTTTCCTTAAAGGGATGTGAGACAGATAATAAGAGAAATAAGTAAAATTTAGAGTATATTAGTGACAAGTGCTAAGGCGAAAGATGAACAGGGGAGGGGATACAGAGTATCGGGGATTGTGACTTTAAACAGGGTCACAAGGAAAGCCTCACTGAGAATGTGACATCTGTAAAAGGACTGAAGACCTAAGGAAGAGGAGAAGGCATGGCAATGTGTGGCCCGGAGGAAGGAGCAAGCCCAGTATGCTGGATAAGAAAGGGGGCCATGGGGCAGGAGCAGAGCAAAGCAGCTGAAGAACTTTAGGAAATGTGGTCGGGGTAATAGGACCAGGCCAAGCAAGGCCTTTAGGCCACTCCCAGGACTCTGCCTTTTCCTTTCAGTGGGACAGGAAGTCATTGGTGGACTGAGCAGAAGAGTGACACACTCATTCTGACAACTGGGCAGAGACCAGGGGTGGGTTAGAAGCAACTGCAATAATGCAGGTAGAAGAATGGCAGCCTGGACCAGGGCGCTAACAAGTGGTAGAGGTGGGAGGAAGGCAAGGTCACTAGAGTTTACAGATGGATCAGTTATGGGCTATGAGAGACAGAGGATCACGGAGCCCCCAAGGTTCTGGCCAAGCACCTAGAAGAATGGAGCTGCCTTTACTGTGGGGGAGATGGTTTGGCAGTAAAGAGCTGGAGCTCAGCTCTGCACAGGTTTTGGACAAGTCTTTCAGGTCTGTTCACTGTCTATGTGGATGTGTGGAGTAGGCAGTTAAATACACAAATCTGGAGTTCAGTTGAGAGGTCCAGCCAGAGATACATACATTTTTCAGCCAGGTAAGTATTTAAAGTCAGGACACTGGATGAGATCACTAAGTCAGTGGGCAGAGAAAGAATAGTAAAGCAACCAAGGCACTTCCATGTTTAGAAGTAGAAGTGATGCAAAGGAGCAGTCAGAGACATAAGAGGGAAACCCAGAGGGCTGGGGGTCCAGGAAAACAAGGGGAGGATGTTTGCGGTGGGATCCTGATGAGGAGTACACCCAGTTGTGGAAATAACAACTCGCGCTTTTGCATGCACTAGCTCCCACTTTGAGGAACATGGTATCTTAATCTCCATTTTATAGATCAGAAAACTAAGGCCAAAAAAGGATGAACTAACTTGGTAGAAAGGATGAAAAGGGAGTAAACTACCAGAGTGGAACTCAAACACAGGCCTTCTGACTCCAAGTCTCAGAGATTTTTTCTGCTTCATTCCTTCTTCGTTCTCACAAGGCCCTCTGCCTGGGGCCTCGGGTCTTTACCCACAGGTAGCAGAACAGGATGTCTAGAGAAGGCCTCTCCCTGCCTGATCTCAGTGGCCCTTCAGGAACGTTACCAGTGGATACTTTCTCCAGCACACTGGACCAGCAACGCTGACCCCACACAGAATGGAGTTTCGGTTGCCTTCCCCACTGCCTGCCCGGGGCCACTCACCGTATTTCTGCTTCAGGAACAGAGATGACCCGCAGCACTGCAGATCCCTCTTGGCCATGATGGCAATGTGGTCTCCCAGCAGGTCGGCTTCATCCATGAAGTGGGTGGTCAGCAGGATGATGCGGTCACTTTTGTGCCGCTGAGGAAGGTCCCAGATGGCCCTCCTGGAGATGGCGTCAACGCCTGAGGTTGGCTCGTCCAGCATCAGCACCTGAAGGGCAGAGGAATGGCCTTGTGATGACGGCAGAGTCACGTCCCAGGCCCCGGCTGGCTGCGCTGCAGGCCCCATGTGACTGGAGGTCAATGAAGATTCAGCAGTATCACCCACACCAGACTGCCCATCCAGGGCGTCCAGAGCTGAGGTGCCTGGGACATGGCTGAAGGGCCTGCAGCCAGCCCAGGCCAAGTGGGAACTAGAAAGTGATACTTCTGGGCCCTGCTGACCCAACGTGTTTTTCTACTGCATGTGGGGGCCCTGACCTGTGTCTTTCAGGAAGCCAGGCCCTGCCACCCCCTACCTTGGAGCCTGCGATGAGGGCGATGCTGATGAGGGCGATGCCGATGAGGGCAATGCCGATGGAGAGCTTGCGCCTCATTCTCCCGGTCAGGAACCTGCTCCGGGAGTCCCGTTTGTCCTGCAGACTGAGGATGTGCAGCACGCATTTGATTTCTTCAGGGCACTTCTGGCACAACAAGCCTTTCAGCTAAAATAGCAGAGGACAGAGATCTGGCAGGGGCTTCTGACGGGAGGCTGGCGTGTCCAACAAGCATTTTGCTTGTACAGCAGTCCCCCCTTATCTGAGGTTTCGCTTTCCACAGTTTTAGTTACCCACTACCCACAGTCAACTGTGGTTTGAAAATATTAAATGAAAAATTACAGAAATAGGGGACTTTCCTGGTGGCGCAGTGGTTAAGACTCCGCCTGCCAATGCAGGGGACACGGGTTTGAGCCCTGGTCCGGGAAGATCCCACATGCCGCGGAGCAACTGAGCCCATGTGCCACAACTACTGAGCCTGCGCTCTACAGCCCTCGAGCCACAACTACTGAGCCTGCATGCCACAACTACTGAAGCCCGAGCATGTAGAGCCTGTGCTCTGCAACAAGAGAAGCCACCGCAATGAGAAGCCTGTGCACCGCAACGAAGAGTAGCCCCCACTCACCGCAACTAGAGAAAGCCCGTGCACAGCAATGAAGACCCAATGCAGCCAAAAAATACATAAATAAATAAATAAATTTTTAAAAATTAGAGAAACAAACAACTCATAGTTTTAAATTGTGCACCGTTCTGAGTATCTTGAACTCTGAAATCCTGTGCCATCCAGCTCTGTCCTGCTCGGGATCCCCAACCATCAACATCGTCTGCCCTTGACATCCAACCATCGACGTTGTCATGACTAGATGATCCAGGATCACTTGGAGCAGATGATTCTCCTTCTGATGTATTGTCAGTAGGTCAATAGTCTAATGCTGTGTCACAATGCTTATATCACTCACCTGACTTCATCTCATCACATGGGCATTTTATCATCTCAAATCACAAGAAGGGTAAGTACAGTACAATAAGATATTCTTAGAGAGAGAAAGCAAGACCACATTCACATAACTTTAATTACAGTATATTGCTATAATTGTTCTATTTTATTATTAGTTATTGTTTTGGTTTTTTTTAATTTTTTTATTTTTTAACATCTTTATTGGAGTATAATTGCTTTACAATGGTGTGTTAGTTTCTGCTTTATAACAAAGTGAATCCATTATACATATACATATATCCCCATATCTCTTCCCTCTTGTGTCTCCCTCCTTCCCACCCTCCCTATCCCACCCCTCTAGGTGGTCACAAAGCACTGATCTGATCTCCCTGTGCTATGTGGCTGCTTCCCACTAGCTATTGGTTTAATGTCTTACTGTGTCTAATTTACAAATTAAACTTTGTCATAGGTATGTATGTATAGGAAAAAACAGTATATATAGGCTTTGGTACTATCTGAGGTTTCAGGCATCCACTGTTGGTCTTGGAACAAATCCCCTGCAAATAAGCAGGGACTATTGTATATACATAAACTGTACATAAGAAAGATACACAATAAACTTACTACCTTCAGGGAAAGGGATAAACAAAAGGCTTTTGCATCTTTTTTTTTTTTCTTTTTCCCACATCATGAGGCTTGTGGGATCTTAGTTCCCTGACCAGGGATTAAACCCGGGCCCTTGGCAGTGAAAATGAGGAGCCTTAACCACTGGACTGCCAGGGAATTCCCGGCTTTTGTATCTTGAACCATTTAAATATATGACTTTTTTTTTTCACAAGAGATAAATAGACTGACATCAAGCATTGTACATGGATGACCACAACAAAAGCAACAATGATTGCAATTACCAAACATGAAACACACTCATACAATGTCATAATATTGACATTCAGTCCAGTAATCCTCCACTGTAGCAGCTCCTTTACTTTGCAGTGAAAATTGATTTGTATATTCTTTGCCTCTGAGTCCCTGTGGGATTTTTTTTTTTTAATTCAAACAGAAAGTCACAAAAATTATACTCATCCTCATCAGTTCACTCAGTCCCATGTAATTAATTTTTTTTTTCATCTTGATCTTTTGTTAGCACTTTTATGAGTTCATCAGTTTTTCATTAGAGTTCTGAAAATGCTTATTCATTCAGTTCAGCAGTACAGTCAGTTACCAGAAACCTGTACTTGAATATATGACTTATTAATACTAAGTACCGCAGCATATTAAAAGGATTATACACCATGACCAAGTGGGATTTATCCCAGGAATGCAAGGAAGGTTCAGCATATTAAAAATCAATGTAAGTGTTGTATAATAAAGAATCTGGCTGGCCTCTGTCCCCAGTTAATGGGAGGGGCCTCTAAATCCTTGGAGTGATAGGGGTGTCTTTGCTGGTAGTACCCTCAGGCCACCCGGAGTTTATGCTAATGAGGTGATCAAGATCTGGGCTGGTCATACCAAAAAGACCAACCATGTGATATGATGGTTGGGGCTTTGAGCCATGATATCAATCTGACCTCCCAATCAGCTGGGAGGGAAAGACTGCAGACTGAGCTCAGTCACGAGGTCCATGATTCAATCATTCACGGCCATGTGATGAAACCCCAGTAAAAACTAGACACTTGAAGCTTAGGTGAGCTACCCTCTATATAGCAATGTGCCAGGAGCGTGACACATTCTGAAGACATGGAAGCTTTTCATTTGGGACCCTCCCAGACATCACCCTATATGTCTCTTCTTTTGGCTGGTCCTGATTCTTTTTTTAAATATTTATTTATTTATTTGGCTGCGCCAGGTCTTAGTTGTGGCATGAGGGATCTTCGTTGAAGCATGTGGGATCTTTTTTTTTAGTTGCGGCATGCAAGCTTTTAGTTGTGGCATGCAGGATCTAATTCCCTGACCAGGGATCGAACCCGTGTCCCCTGCATTGGCAGGCGGATTCTGCACCACTGCGCCACCAGGGAAGTCCCCTGGTCAATTGATTTTTGACAAAGGTGCCAAGACCATTCAATGGGGAAAGAACAGTCTTTTCAACAAATGGTGCTGGACAACTGGATATCCACATGCAAAAGAATGAATTTGACACCTACCTCACACCATATAAAAATTAGCTCAAAATGAATCAAAGACCTAAATGTAAGAACTAACGTATGGGGCTTCCCTGGTGGCGCAGTGGTTAAGAATCCGCCTGCCAATGCAGGGGGCACGGGTTCGAGCCCTGGTTCGGGAAGATCCCACACGCTGCAGAGCAACTGAGCCCATGCGGCACAACTACTAAGCCTACGCTCTAGAGCCTGAGAGCCACAACTACTGGGCCCGTGTGCCACAACTACTGAAGCCTGTGAGCCTAGAGCCCATGCTCCCCAAAAAGAGAAGCCACCGCAATGAGAAGCCCGCGCACCGCAATGAGGAGTAGCCCCCACTCGCCACAACTAGAGAAAGCCCATGCGCAGCAACGAAGACCCAAAGCAACCAAAAATAAATAAATAAATAAATAAATTTTAAAAATAAAAAGCATTGCATAGGATTTACACCTATGTTTCGTTCTAAGAGTTTCAAACATTAGTTCTTTTTTTAATAAATTTATTTATTTTATTTTACTATTTATTTTTGGCTGCGTTGGGTCTTCGTTGCTGCGTGCGGGCTTTCTCTAGTTGTGGCGAGCGGGGGCTACTCTTCGTTGTGGTGTGTGGGCTTCTCATTGCAGTGGCTTCTCTTGTTGCGGAGCACGGGCTCTAGGCATGAGGGCTTCAGTAGTTGCGGCATGCGGGCTCAGTAGTTGTGGCTCCCAGGCTCTAGAGCACAGGCTCAGTAGTTGTGGCACATGGGGTCAGTTGCTCTGCAGCATGTGAGATCCTCCCAGACCAGGGCTCGAACCTGTGTCCCTGCATTGGCAGGCAGATTCTCAACCACTGTGCCACCAGGGAAGTCCCACAACACTTTTTAAAATATGACATCAAAAGCATAAGCAACTAAAGAAAAAATAGATAAGTTGAATTTCATCAAAATTTAAAACTTTTGTGCATCAGAGAACATTATCAACAAGGGGAAAAGATAATGCCCAGAATGGGAGAAAGTTTTTGCAAATCATATATTTGATAAGGGTCTACCATCTAGAATACATAAAAAAAATTCTCACAACTAAACTACAAAAAGATAAGCAACCCAATTGAAAAATGAGCAAAGGACTTGAATAGACATTTCTCCAAAGAAATAAACAAATGGCCCATAAGCAAATATGCTTAATATCATTAGTCATTAGGGAAATGCAAATCAAAACCACAATGTGATACCAATTCACAGCTACTAGAATGGAAGTACCTCAGAAAGTTTAAAAAAAAGTTAAACACAGAGTTAGATCTTATGACCCATGAATTTCACTACTAGGTATACATCCCTAAGAACTGAAAGGTGTCTAAACAAAAACTTGAAGACTAATATTCATAGCACTATTCACATAGCCAAAAGGTACAAATAACCCAGATGTCCATCAACTGATGAACGGATAAACAAGATATCACATACAATTCCATACAATGGAATACTATTCAGCCATTAAAAGGAGTGAAGTTTTGATACTTGCTGCAACATGGATAAATCTTGAAAACATTATGTTAAGTGAAAGAAACTGGACACAGAAGGTCACATTTTGTATGACTGCATTCATATGAACTACTCAGAAGAGTCAAATCCATAGTGACAGAAAGCAGATTAGTGGTTTCCAGCAGCTGGGGTGAAGGAAGAAGAGGGAGTGACTGCTAGTGGATCCAGGTTTCTTTTTGGGGTGATGAAAATGTTCCACAATTAGATAGTGGTGATGGTTGCACAACATTGTGAATATAATTTTTAAAACTACTAAATTTTGTATTGTAAAATGAGCAAAATGGTGAATTTTATGTTATGTGAATTTCATCTAAAAAGAAGTAAAGAATTAAATTAAAACAACACTTTCTAGAAATCCTTTAACTAAAAAATCTTAAATGTCACACCCCTTCCTCTTCCTGAATGTTTAGGGAATAGTGTCCATAAGAGGTTTCAAGTCCCTCTGCTCTGCACTGCCTGGCTAATCCCCTGAGAAAGGGCACCCTGCCTCTTTTGTGGGTGGTGTTGATCTAGGGAGAGAACACCAGACAGACCGTCCTGTTTTCTAAATCAAACGTCTCCAGTATTTTAAATACCATTTATTTTTTTCTTATTATACAAGTAATTCATATATGAGTATAAGGAAGAAAATAAAATCACCCATAATGCCACTTGCAGAGATACATCACATTTCAGTCTAGGCCTTAGACAATTTCTGTCCACGCCTTAGACAATTTCTGTCCTGTCTAACTGCATCTGGACTGGACTTGGGGTCTGGAGTACAGACATTATAGTTGGGTGAAACTTAGACATCACTTCTTCCCACCATTTATCTAACTGTGTTTGGGAGCAGGGTGCTGCGGAAAGGAATTTGGCACACTTCTCCTGCCCCCACATCCATCTGGTATGATTATTTTGAATCAAGTGTGACGGTCCTCTTCCCTAACTTCTCAGTCTCCCTTTTGCAGTTGAGGTGGACATGTGGCAGAATTCTGGGCAATAAGAATCAGGGGTGATCTACCGAAGGGCAGAAAAGAAGGAAGGAAGGGAGGGAGGAAGGGAGGAAGGGAAGAAGGAAGGAAGGGAGGAAGGAAGGAAGGAAGGAAGGAAAGAAGGAAGAAGTCCTCCTAAAAGAAAGCCCCTCGCTCTTATCTTTCCCTATAGATGAGCGACAGCAGCCATCTTGCAACCAGGAAATGACAAGCACGAAGATGAGAGCTATGTGCTTCCACTGGCCCAGGGAAAATAAATGAAAGCAAGTGAGCAGAAAGAGCAGGGGTCTGGGACGGCTTTGCTGAGCAGCTGAAATCATGCCAGAACCATGTGCCTGCAGACTGCTTGTTATGTGAAAAGAGGAAACGAAATCCCTGCTTATTGAAGCTACAATAAATTGGGTGAAGACTGGAGCATTCCAAGCTGCTACCACAGTATGTAAAGGAGCTGGGATGATCCCCCATGCTGTGGAGCCCCTGGGCCAGCATGTGATCCACTTGATCCCATAGGCCAAGGAAGGCGACACAAAGTATTGAGCTAGCACCTTGACTGTGACCTTGTATCAGTCATACAGAGGACACTGCTTCTCCTTAGGCTCATCGTATTTGAAGAATGGAAGACTCCAAACAAAAAAATAATGCTCTGGAGGACACACCAGGGTATAGAGCTTATAGCCAATCATCCTGTCAGGGGAGTCCTTAGTCAATGCAGGACTCAGCAGACACTGGTGAAAGAACAAACACTTCTGCATCTGGAAGCCAGCAGTGAAATCTGGTTTACTATTTGATTTGGTTATGTAAAAACACTGGTGGATCAAAGTCAGCCATCAAATGACTGAGTTCCAGGGTGTCCCCAACAAGAGGTGTTTGGCATTTGCGAGACTGTTTCAAGAAAAATCATCTAGACCCTCCATCCAGTCATTTAACTTTATGACAGAAAACAGGACATTTTACATTATACTCCTAATTTTGAGGATAACATTACAGAAGGGAATTAAAAATCTATCACAAAATGTACCTTGTAACCACTGTCAGAATAAAACAGAAGCCTCTATGCACTATTTCTCAAGTCCTTGGAAGAAGATTTGTGAGCTGATACCTTGTATAGATGTTGGATTTCAATTCCTTTTATCAAATCAGTAGGCTCTTCCTAAATGAACTTGCTTTACAGAGCTTTCTGAGGATCCCCCAACTCCAGCACTGAATTCGTAAGGGATATAGGTTCTCCACGCCAGTAGGAGGGCTAGAGAGGAAGTCAACTTGCATTAATACATTTAGGTGAATTGGCTCTCTTCTTCTGGAAGATAAATATTTTGGTAAATTAAATTCTCACACTTCCCTCCCTCCACCCCCACCCCAGCCTCACCCACCGGAGTTTCCTGGTATCGAACACTTAATGGTGCCTGAAGAAGTCAAGAATTTGCTCACAGACTTACTACTAATAAACTGCATTTCAACCTACAACTCGTGGTCCGGAGGATGGAGCTACAAATGATGCCTCGTATCCACACTCCTGGTGTACTGGGGAAGCTGTCGTGTTGGCAGTCAGCACCCCTGTGGGCTGAGGCCTGGAGAAATACTGGCGTTAACAATCTACCCATTTCTCCACAGACCAAGAAGGGCAAGCATGGCAGCCTTTGCCGAGGCCTGAAGTGAGTACCTGTGCAATTCAGATGGGATCAGACTGAATCCGCAAGAGGACTGAATCAGGCATGATGGGTTCAACTTTGTAGGAAAAATTTACTCACCATAGGAGAGAAAAGATTTGGAGAGCTTCATGGGCTTGTCAACGAAAGCTGTGCCCCGTGCCCGTGCCCCCAGGTCACAGAGGTGTCTCAAAGAGCTTCAGGGCCTTGTCACCAGCCCAAAGAGGAAAAAGGCCGAGGAGTCCTGAGGGCTCTACCTTGTTGGGGTGCCATTCTGTGAGAGAATGCAGGGCCTGCCACTCAAGTGGGCACATGTGAGACAGTCACAGGCACTCTTAAGGGGACTCTGCACAGGGTATCAGCAGTGGGGCAAGAGTCAGAGAGACAGACTTGTTAATTATGCTCCCTTGGCAACCACAAGTTGATAGGTTTGGGGTGAATCCAGGTTAGAGAACTGCACTTAGATTTCCAGGAGTTTGAGGTTGCAACCAACACCACAAAGAGGGATAGGAATATTGATGATGAGCTATAAAAATTCTAATGTCAATCTATAAAACAGCAGCATCAGTACTCACCATGAGAAAGAAGTACCAAGGTTTGGGTGTACCATACACCCCTGGGAAGACGGACTCCACATACCAGGCCACCAAGCCATATAAGAGAGAGTCCAGCAGTAGCATCAGCAGCACCTGAGTGAAGTTAAACTCTCCTCCTATACTGCCCATGTTCCTCCATTGGATGCCTGTGCCTATTCCAAAGGAAGGAAAACAGTCACCACATCGAAGACAGAGAAAAGTTACCAGAACTTTCCAATCAAGCAGTTGGAGAACAAGCCAATGAGAAGACTGGACTATTCATGTCTGGGGTATTAAGGGACAAAAGTTAGGCACAGGAAAAGAAAAGCTAGTTGTTGGTTTCTCAAAGAAGGTAAAACTTTTTTGTTTTTGTTTTTGTTTGTTTTTTGGTTTTTTTGACCATGCCACACGGCTTGTGGGATCTTAGTTCCCCAACCAGGGACTGAACTTGGGCCCAGCCGTGAAAGCGCTGAGTCCTAAACAGGGAATTCCTAATAAAACATTCTTATTATCGGCAAAATGATTCTTTGGCACCAAGAAGTAGAAATTTGGTCATCTGAGACACATCTTCACACTCTTGCACATGCTGTCAGGAAAGCCCTTCCTACTCCTCCCCACCTTTTTTGCTTGGTTAATTCTTACTTGGTAGGTCAGCACAGGTATCTCCTTCCCCAGCAAGCATGTATACTCACTCTCTTGGGTTATATGTCTAACCCACGTGCATCTGGGGCACCCTGCGCTAACTGTGAGCATTGAAGGTCTCACTCCGCACTGTGAATCTGCTCACTTATTGCCAACCCCAGCTTGGGGCCAGGGACTGTCAGGTTATCTCAGTATCTCCAACATCTGACCCAGGGCCTCATATGCAGCAGCTGCTCAATACATACATATGCCATGAAGAAAGGAGTGCTGAGGATGGGCTTGGGACCAATTCCTGGGTGCGTATAAAGATAAGTATCCTTTGTGATGCCAAGTGTCTAATCTGAATGCAAGCTGACTAAGCTTCTCATGTAAAGCATCCAAGATACCCTGCATCTGCTGCCACACGGCAGGATTGAGGAGGTGGTAACTAGCAACACCAGAGGAGACGTTCAAATACTGGTGAGCAGACAGATGGGCTAGAACGGTGCTCCTCAAACTTTCCTGTACTCACTAATCACCTGGGGATTTTGTTCTGATTAAGTGTGTCTGGATGGGCCTGGGAGTCTGCATTCCTAACAAGCTCTCTGAGGGTTCTGATGCTGCTGGTGCACAGGCCATGCTGTGAGGGGCGAGGGGCCAGGAAACCTCTGAGGCCCTTCCTGAGATGAGATTCTATGACTTGTGTCTGTCTTTGTGCCAATCGAGAGCCTTGCCTTTCACCACGGCTTACAGACAGGTCTCGCAAACCTCAGCTGCCGTAAACAGTCAGCACACTTAGTTTGTGAAAGCCAGGTGCATCCTTGTTCAGTGTAAGTCTGCAGTGTCCGAAAAGAAGAAAGAGACAAGGCTCCTTCCCCACCTCAGCAGACATTTGATTGCCAGTTAACTTTATTTATTTATTGGGAATATACATATCAAGTATATAAAATGGAGTTTAACAAGCAATTACAAAGGAAGTACTTTGTACAACTACCACCCAAATCAATAACCCCCAAAACCCCAAATATGCACACCTTTACAACTTCACCGTCATCTTTGTCTGTAGGCAGCATCTAGTTGGGTTTTGCCTTTTTATCTAAACTGACAGTCTCTTTTTAATTGGTATGTTTAGATTATTCACGTTTAATGTGATTATTGATTGGATTAAAATCTACCACTTTGCCAGCTCTTTTCTATTTGGTTCAAACTTTTCTTTGTTTCTTTTTTCCTCTTCTTCTTGCATTAATGGGGATTTTTTTAATGATTCTATTTTATTTCCACTATCGATTTATTACTTATAACTCTAAAAATTTTTTTAGTGTTGTTCTAGGGTTTAAAATCATCTTTAATTAGTCTATCTTCAAATAATATTATACTACTTCATGTGTAGCATGAGGATCTTACAACAATTTCCAGTTTCCAGTTCTTCCCTCCCACCCTTTGCTACTGTTGTCATACATTTTATTTTCACATAAGCTATAAACACAATACATTGCTACCACTTTTGCTTTAGACAGTCAGTTCTCTTTTAGAGCCAGAAAACTCCACAGAAGACAAAATAAACTGTATTTTCAATTTTCAGTGCTCTTAATTTCTTTGCGCAGATCCAAGCTTCTGTCTGATATGATATTGTTTTTGCTTGAAGAACTCAACATTTCTCGTAATGTCTCCCAGCAATCGATTCTGTCGCTTTGGTTTGAGAGAGTCTTCATTTCTCCCTAATTTTCCCCTGGATATAGAACACTGAGTTGACAAGGTTTTTCTTTCAGTACTTTCTTTAACTATGTCACTTCATTTTCTTCTAGCTTGCATATGTTTATTGGCTATCTGGATATGTCTTTTCATGAAGTGCCTATTTTTGCCTGTTTTTTTCTTTACTATAAAGTATGATATATAATTGATTTTATGAATTCTTTAAATATTCTGGATACAAGCCTTTTGCAGGTTAAATGTATCGAGCATCCTCTCCCACTCTGTAGCTTCTCCTTTCATTCTCTTCGTGGTGTCTTAATTTTAATGTCATTATTTATCAGTCTTTTCCTGATGGTTAGTTATTTTTGTGCCTTGTTTAAGAAATCTTTCCTACTTCAAGTACATGAATGTACCCTCCTATATCATCTCCAAAAAACTTAATAGTTTTTTTACATTGGAATTGATATCTGTGTATGGTGTGAATTCAAAGTCCAATTTCAATTTTTTCCATAAGGTTCTTTAGTTGCTCCAGCACCATTTATTAAATCCCACTGCTCTGAAGTATCATCTCTGATATTTAACAATGCATTTACCTCTCCCTTCTTTTCTGTTCTATTAGTCTATTTGTCAACCATAATCTTAATTACTATTGCTTTATGATAAATCACGAAATCTGGTAAAACAAGTTTTGCTATTTTGTTCTTCCTCAAGAGTTCTTGGCTATTCTTGGTCCTTTATACTCCCATGTACATTTGAGAATCAGCTCATCGAGTTCTATTTAAAAAACAAAACAAAACAAAAATACTGCTGGAGTTTGGATTGGGTAGGAGTTAGCTGTTACTTCTTTCCACAATTTATTTATTTGTGTTTTGAGAGCAGGGTGCTGCTGAAAGGAATCTGGCAAAGTTCACCTGTCCCCACATCTCTTTGATCATGATTGTTCTTCCCTGACTTCTCATCCCCCTTTGCAGTAGAAGAGGCCATGTGACATAATTCCTCTCCCACACCACTTCTTCTTGACTCAACCAATCTTTTGATTATTCCATTTTCTCTCTATTAAGTTTGAAAGTTATACACTGTTCCTAGCCTTTTCCTGGTCGGCTCAGTAATGAATTACCAGGTCTACATTGCCGCAAAGTCTAAAGTTAATCAACATCTTTATTCCCCTTCCAAAAAGTATTTACCCCCACTGATTTCTGACTTCATCTCCTCAAAAACCCTTTTATGTATTTTAATTCTATCTTTTAAAAAAAATCCTAAAGACATCATCATTATCATCATCATCATTATTATTTTATACAACGTATAAAGCCACTATCTTCAGGCTCCCACTCTTGGCTCCTTTGAAAAGCAATGTCTTTTTTTTTCCCCTCCAGCTACTTTTAAGATTTTTCTCTTGACCTCTGGTATGTTCAATTTTATGTTGGTATGTCTAATGTAGATTTCTTATTGTTAATCTTGTTTGGGATTTGCTGGGCTTCCTGAAATCCAGTTTTGGAACAAGTTTGGCCACCATCTTTTCAAATGTATTTCTCTGCCCTATTCTCTGTTTTCCTACTGGCTCTTTTGCTCAGAGGTCATTTGCTAACAAGAAAACTTTGGGCTTCCATTCGGATGGCCTTTCAAGGCAAGGGAGCTAAACAACAAGGCCCAGCGTCCCACCCAGGTGGAGAGCATAATAGGAGACCCTTCTCACATTAATAGGGGTCCCAGAGATAAATTCAATAGTCACAGGTTAGGTTCTTTGTGACACAGACCCTGAAATGGAGTTTAGTATGCAAAATGTTTATTAAGGAATACCCTTGAGATCAATACCTGTGGAAGGGAAGAGATTGAAACAAGATTAGTCAGGGCTACAAGACAGCACTGACAAGCTTGAGGAGTTGAGATAAAATGGCCCATCTGAGCATCTATAATAACCCATCCACCAAGTTTTTTATTAGTTATAAAAAGATATTTGGGTATTAATAAGATGACATCTCTGTTTTGTTTCTCAACTGGTTCAGAAACTAAGGAGGGGAGAAGGGTGCTATTTACTGGGCCTCTTAAAAACTAAAATCAATCTAGTAAATAATAAATTAACAAATAAATCAATAAATGGAAGTTTCAAGTGACAAACCCAGTTGCTCCACAAGCATGCAGGTTCTGATTTTAAGAGGCCAAAATGTTTCTGCCATACAACCAGAGGCCTGATTCATGTTGTATATAGTGATTCCTGCTCAAGATTAAAACTGAAAGCTCTGCACTAGACTTACTGCGAAAATGTACAGAGTAATTTTATCTATTCACTCACTAGAAGGCGTGCTATCTGATTTGAGCAGATAGGTCAGATGAATAGGAAAAACTAATCCAGTGAAAGTATGAGGATTCTAAATAAGAAATATTATCCTCGGATTTCTAACATTTCATCAATTATATTCTTAGAGATTCCTACCTGCTTATGATCATATGCATTTGCATTTCCTTCAGTTGTAACACTAGACACCATTTGTGGGCTATCCTGTGCCTTTCAGGAATGAACACTGATCATAACACACAGTTCATCCAGTCCAACCACCTACCTAAATTCCCTCAATTTCAACAGATAGGCTCCATAAAGCATCTACGTTCATTCACTAACATGTAAGGAATCAGATATACCATTTCAAATCTAGTTTTCCTCCATAAGTATTTGTAAATCATGGTCTCAACATTGCTTTGTTAAAGAAAACCACTCACTTTCAATAAATTCTGGTCAACTTAACATCCTTTATTAAATTTTAAGCACCCTTAATCCATTTAGACCATCCAAACTTAATAAAGAAATTCATTGGTAGGTGATGCCTCTAACCAGGACATTGGAGATTATCCTAATTGCAGTAAGGGGACCCACAAACTCGATCCAACTTATAACTCTTATCCCTGTTATCTGCTGCTAAACCAAGCTTTATCATTTGGGACCTGGACTCTTGGTGATAAAAGCTAACGTTGAGCAAAGAAGGCACTTGCTAGAGTGTTCAGAGCAGATCATCTTAGTACCACTGAAATGTGAAACTGTTCCATTCAGTAAGTACTGTAACCCCACAGACCTCAGGGTCCTACATTTTATTTATTTATTTGTTTGTTTGTTTATGGCTGTGTTGGGTCTTCGTTGCTGCGCATGGGCTTTCTCTAGTTGTGGTGATCAGGGGCTACTCTTCGTTGCAGTGTGCGGGCTTCTCATTCAGTGGCTTCTCTTCTTGCAGAGCACGGGCTCTAGGCACGTGGGCTTCAGTAGTTGTGGCATGTGGGCTCAGTAGTTGTGGCTCATGGGCTCTAGAGCGCAGGCTCAGTAGTTGTGGCGCAGGGGCTTAGTTACTCCGTGGCATGTGGGATCTTCCCGGACCAGGGCTCGAACCTGTGTCCCCTGCCTTGGCGGTGGATTCTTAACCACTGTGCCACCAGGGAAGTCCCAGGGTCCTACATTTTGATTGACATGTTGGCTGCAATCTTCTGCAATGACTGTAGATGTTGTGGGGAATTCTTCAAACTCCAGAAACATGAGACAAATGAAAACTTGATGTTGTACTTTCACCCCAAAGTGTGGAAGTTGTAACATTTCTGACGGAAGGTCCCCTAGACCAACTTGTGAAAGAAGACTAACTCTGAGGCCTATGAGAATAAAATATGGTATCTGTAATAGCACTACATTATCTGTAAAGTTCTAAAGTGTTATTTGAACTTCTAATCATAAATCTATATATTTTAGATCTATACAACTATATAGGTGTAAAATTCCCTAAATCATTTACATGGTTTAGTTTTTCTCCCAAACTACATTGTAAGCTGCATGATGTAAACTTCATTCTACATTTCTTAAGTGTTCCTTACAGTACCTACCATAGGTGTAAGTATACTGTAAATGCTCAGAACACTGAATAAAATGAGCCAGTTATGTTTATTTGGAAATGAAGGTCAACTCTGCCTGTCAGCAAATGGCAAAACATCAAGGCAGTTTACCTTGAGAAAGGTAAGGCTCACCTTTTGTCTCATATGTGGAGATTAATCAGCCTCCCAGTGCCATGGCATCATTGGAGAGGAGACAAAAGGCAATCATTTGGAAGTGACTCCTTTGGTTGTAGCTGAAAGTGAGGTACAGGTATGGGAGGTAGGTGAAGAAGAAGATGATGCCTCTGGAGGCGGTTGCAACATGAGCTGCAAATTCAGAGGGAAGAAATGAAAAGAGTTTCATCAATAATGCACAAAGAGGGACTTCCCTGGTGGTGCAGTGGTTAAGAGTCCGCCTGCCAATGCAGGGGACACGGGTTCAAGCCCTAGTTTGGGAGGATCACACATGCTGCAGAGCAACTAAGACTGTGTGCCACAACTACTGAGCCTGTGCTCTAGAGCCCGTGAGCCACAACTACTGAGCCCACGTGCCACAACTACTGAAGCCTGTGCACCTAGAGCCCGTGCTCCGCAACAAGAGAAGCCACCGCAATGAGAAGCCCGCACACCGCAACGAAGAGTAGCCCCTGCTCGCCGCAACTAGAGAAAGCCTGCATGCAGCAACAAAGACTCAACACAGCCAAAAATAAATAAATAAATAAATTTATATAAAAAAATAATGCACAAAGAACCTATATGAGAAAACAATCTAAAAGAGAATGAATATATGTATATGTATAACTGAATCACTTTGCTGTACAGCAGAAATTAATATAACATTGTAAATCAACTATATTTCAATGAAATAAATTTTTTTTAAATAAAAAAATAATGCACAAAGAAGTATAATGCAAGTCTCTTTTCCCTGCCATGGTAAGGAAAGCATCTCTGCATTTGTCTCAGCATTTCAGAAGGGAAGCAGTCTTTTAAGAAATTTTGATAGAAACCTTTTATACTTGCACTTTCACTATCAAAAGACTAAGAGGATTTGTTGCACTTAAAAATTAATCAATCCTTACGAAAAAGCACAAACATTTAATTGCCTAAAACTTCCTCTAATACTGCATTAATAACATCTCCTACAATAAAAACCATCTTCTTCAAAGATGAGCGGTAGATTATATAGCATCTATGGAGCATTGCCTGGCACTGTGGCAAGCACTTTATATACAGTATCTTATTTAATCTTCATAACCTCCCTGTTTTTCAGAGGAAGAAACTGAGGCTTGGCCGCATTAAATAAATTTGCTCAATGTCATGGAACTAGTAAATGATGGGTCAAGGATTCAAGGTTTCCCAGGCTCTAAGTATAGTGGCTCCAGATTTGGAGATAAACCAATCAAACTGAAGTCTGGGAGATAAATGCAAAATAAATGCAAACATCTGCCTTCCAGGAAGTTAAGAGAATATAGATCGAAAATGTAAGGATTGCATATATAACAGAAAGAGCCACAGTTAAGGCATCAGGCAGCCCTTCACTGAACCTGACTACATGAACTATGGCTGACCCTGGGTCTTCTATAACTTCTCTGACTTTGTTTCTTCTTTTGTAAAAGGTGATAATAATTGCTAACATGTACTAAGTTCTTACTATATACCAAGTATTGTTCTCAGCATTTTACATCCCATTTAATCCTCATAACTAAGTTATGAGATAAGTGCTATCATTTTCCAGTTTCACAGAAGGGGAAATGGATACAGAATCTATTGACCTGCTCAAGGTCAGGATCCACACCAAGATGTAAATACAGCACTCTGAGGCCAGAGCAAGAGCTTCTGACCTTGCTGTAACAAGTAAAGCCTTCTTGTTTATCTACTTGATATACAGTAGTATATATCTCCTAATCCCATACTCCTAATTTATTCTCTCCCCTTTCCCTTTGGTAACCATAAATTTGTTTTCTATGTCTGTGAATCTGTTTCTGTCTTGTAAATAAGTTCATTTGTATCATTTTTTTTAGATTCCACATGTAAGTGATACTATATGATATTTGTCTTTCTCTGTCTGACTTACTTCGCTTTGTATGATTATCTCTAGGTCTATCCATGTTGCTGCAAATGGCATTATTTCATTCTTTTTTACGTCTGAGTGATATTCCATTATATATACACCACATCTTCTTTATCCATTCATCTGTTGATGGACACATGTTGCTTCCATGTCTTGGCCATTGCAAATAATGCTGCTATGGACATTGGGGGTGCATGTATCTTTTCGAATTATAGTTTTTGTCTTTTCTAGATATATGCCCAGGAGTGGGATTGCTGGATCATATGGTAATTCTATTTTTAGTTTTTTAAGGAGCCTCCAGACTGTTTTCCATAGTGGTTGCACTAGTTTACATTCCCACCAACAGGGGTTCGCTTTTCCCCATACCCTCTCCAGCATTTATTATTTCTAGACTTTTTGATAATGGCCATTCTGACTAATGTGAGGTGATACCTCATTGCAGTTTTGATTTGCATTTCTCTAATAATTAGCAATGTTGAGCATCTTTTCATATGCCCTTTGGCTATTGGCTTTAGTTACCTTTACCAGGGGTCTTTATTTCTTCTTATGGCTTTGAGTTACTGTCTAGTGACTTTTCATTTCAGCCTGAAGAACTCCCTTTAGCAGGGAACGGAAGGCCTATTGGTAATAAACTCCCTCAGCCTTTGTTTATCCAAAAATGTCTTAATTTCTCCATCATTCTTGAGGGATAGTTTTGCCAGATAGAAAATTCTTGGTTAAAAGTTTTTTTTTTCCTTTCAAGATTTAAAATGTCATCTCACTACCTTCTAGACTCCATAGTTTCTCTAGAGAAATCAGCTGTTAATCTTATCGAGTATGTAGGGACTCTCTTCTCTCTTGCTGCTTTCAAAATGCTCTCTTTGTCTTTGAGTTTTTGTTTTTTTTTTTTAAACATTTATTTATTATTTATTTATGGCTGTGTTGGGTCTTCGTTTCTGTGTGAGGGCTTGCTCTAGTTGCGACAAGCGGGGGCCACTCTTCATCGCGATGCGCGGGCCTCTCACTATCGCGGCCTCTCTTGTTGCGGAGCACAGGCTCCAGACGCGCAGGCTCAGTAGTTGTGGCTCACGGGCCTAGTTGCTCCGTGGCATGTGGGATCTTCCCAGACCAGGGCTCGAACCCATGTCCCCTGCATTGGCAGGCAGACACTCAACCACTGCGCCACCAGGGAAGCCCTGTCTTTGAGTTTTGACAATTGGAATTTTAGACTTTTACTGGGGATCTCTTTGAGTTTATCTTGCTTGGAGTTCATTGAGCTTCTTGGGTTTGTAGATTCATGTATTTCATCAAATTAGGAGGAGTTTTCAGCCATTATTTCTTCAAATATTTTTTCTGCTTCTTTTCTCTCTCTCTTCTCATTGTGGGACTCCTATGATGTGTATGCTGGTGTTTGATGGTGTCCCACAGGTCTCTCAGGTTCTGTTCTAACAAAGAAAAGCCCAGGACTAGATGCCTTCTCTGGTGAATTCTATCAAACATTTAAAGATGAGTTAACACCAGTCTTTCTCAAACTCTAGATATAAAGACCAATGGAATACATTAGAGAGCCCAGAAATAAACCCTCACAAATATAATTAACTTGGGTGCCAAGACTATTCAATGGACAGTCTTTCAACAAATGGTGCTGGGAAAACTGGATATCTCCATTCAGAAGAATGAAGTGGAACCCTTACCTTATACCATATGCAAAAATTAATTCAAAATGGATCAAAGATCTAAACATAAAGCTAAAAACCATAAAACTCTTAGAAGAAAACTTAGTGGAAAATCTTCATAACCTTGGATTTGGCAACAGTTTCTTATGTATGATACCAAAAACACAGACAACAAAAGAAAAAAATAGATAAATTGAACTTCAACAATTTTAAAACTTTTATGCATCAAAAGACACTACCAAGCGAGTAAAAAGACTACTCACAGAATGGAACAAAATATTTGCAAGCCATATATCTATTAAGGAATTGATATCCAAAATACATAAAGAACTCCTACAACTCAATGTCAACAAAACAAACAATGCAAGCAAAACATGAGCAAAGGACTTGAATAGACATTTCTACAAAGAAATTGGAACCCTTGTGTATTTCTGATGGGAATGTAAAATGGCACAGCTTCTGTGGAAAACAACAGTTTGATGATGCCTCAAAAAGTTAAATAGAATGACCATATGACTCAGCAATTACACTCCTCAGTGTATACCCAAAGGAACTGAAAACAGGGACTCAAACAGATAGTTGTACATGAATGTTCATAACAGAATTATTCACAACAGTCAAAAGGTAGAAACAACCCAATGTTCATCAACAGATGAACAGATAAACAAAATGTGGGGAGTATTACTCAGCCATCATAAGGAATGAAGTGAGGAAGAAGTTCAAGTGGCTATCCCATTGTCCTGGTGCCATTTGTTGAAGAGACTATTCTTTCTTCATTGAATGGTCTTGGCATCCTTGTCAAAAATCAATTGGCAATGAGATGTATGGGTTTCTAGACCCTCAGTTCTATTCCATCAATCTGTATGTCTATCTTTATGCTGGTACCACACGGTTTTGATCTCTATAGCTTGGTAGTAAGTTTGAAATCATGAAGTGTGAGTCCTCCAACTCTTTCCAAAATTGTTTTGGCATTTTGAGGCCCCTTGCAATTTCATATGAAATTTGTCAGTTTCTGAGAAAAAGGCAGTTGGGATTTTAATAGAGATTGAATTGAATCTGTAGATCAATTTGGGGAGTATTGCTATCTTAATATTGTCTTCCAATCTATGAACATAGGATGTCTTTTCATCAGTTTAAGACTTCTTTGATTTATTTTAGCAATGCTCTGTAGTTTTCAGTGTACAAGTATTTCATCTTAGTGGTCAGATGTATTCCTAGGTATTTTATTTTGGATGCTATTTTAAGTGGAATTGTTTTCTTGATTTCTTTTCAGAATGTTCATTGCTAGTATATAGAAATATAACTGATTTTTGTGTGTCCATCTTGTGCCCTGCAAATTTGCTGAATTCATTTATTAGCTCCAATAGTTCCTTCTGTGGATTCTTTAGGATTTTTCATATATAAGATCATGTCATCTTTGAATAGAGATAGTTTTACTTCTTCTTCCCAAATTGCATGCTTTTTATTTCCTAATTGCTCTGGCTAGAACTTCCAGTATAAAACTGAATATCAGAGGGGAAAGTGAGCATCCTTGTCTTATTCCTGATCTTAGGGGGAAGGCTTTCAATCTTTCACAACAGACTATGATGCTAGCTGTGGGGTTTTCATAAATGCTCAGTATCAGGTTGAGGAAGTTCCTTTATATCCCGGTTTGTTAATTTTTTTTTATCATGAAAGATATTGGATTTTGTCATATGCTTTTTCAGTATCAATTGTGATAAATAAAAATGAATAAAATTGTGTTTATTTTTTCCTTCATTCTATTAAGTGGTGTATTACACTGATTGCTTTTCATCTGTTGAATCATTCTTGTATTCCTGGGATAAATCCCACTTGGTATAGTGTATAATCCTTTTAATATGCTGCTAGATTTAGTTTAGTAGTATTCTGTTGAGGATTTCCCCATCGATATTCATAAGGGATACTGGTCTGTAGGTGTTTTATTTATTTTTACCTTTTATTTTTTTATTTTGGCTGTGCTGGGTCTTAGTTGCGGCACACGGGATCTTTGTTGTGGCACGTGGACTCTCTTAGTTGCAGCATGAGGGCTTCTTAGTTGCAGCATGCATGTGGGGTCTAGTTCCCCAACCAGGGATCAAACCTGGGCCCCCTGCATTGGGAGCATGGAGTCCTACCCACTGGACCACCAGGGAAGTCCCCTGTAGTGTTTGTTTTTCTTTTTTGGCTGCATTGGGCCTTTGTTGCTGCATGTGGGCTTTCTCTAGTAGCTGCGAGCAGGGGTTACTCTTTGTTGCAGTGTGCCGGCTTCTCATTGCAGTGGCTTCTCTTGTTGCAGCACGGGGGCTCTAGGGCATGTGGGCTTCAGCAGTTGTGGTGCGCGGGCTCAGTAGTTGTGGCTCACGGGCTCTAGAGCGCAGGCTCAGTGGTTGTGGCGCACGGGCTTAGTTGCTCCACGGCATGTGGGATCTTCCTGGACCAGGATCGAACCCATGTACCCTGCATTGGCGGGCAGATTCTTAACCACTGCGCCATCAGAGAAGTCCCCCCCTGTAGTTTTATTGTGATGTGTTTTCTGGCTTTGGTATCAAGGTAATGCTGCCTATAGAATGAGTTATGAATATTTGTGTTTTTATTTTTGAGTAAGTTTTCTTTTAGTTATTCTGGACACAAGTCTCTTATGAAATAGTTTACTTGCAGATGTTTTCTCCCAGCCTGTAGGTTGTCTTTTCACTTTCTTGATTGTATCCTTTGAAGCATAAAAGTTTTTAATGCTGATGAAGTCCAACTTATCAGTCTTCTCTTTTATCACTTGGGCTTCTGATGTCATATCTAAGAAATCACTGTCTAACCCAAGATCATGAAGATTTACTTCTGTATTTTATTTTAAGAGTTGTATAGTATTAGCTAGTTGTTACATTTAGGTTTATAATCCACGTTGAGTTAATTTTTGTGTATGATGTTATGTAGAGATCCAACTTCATTCTTTTATATGTGGATATCTAGTTGTTCCAGCACCATTTGTTTAAAAGACCCTTCCTTGTCTGTTGAATTGTCTTGGCCCCTTTGTCAAAAATCAATTGATCAGGGACTTTCCTCGTGGTACAGTGGTTAAGAATCCGCCTGCCAATGCAGGGGACACGGGTTCGAGACCTGGTCTGGGAGGATCCCACATGCTGCAGAGCCACTAAGCCTGTGTGCCACAACTACTGAGTCTGTGCTCTAGAGCCTGTGAGCCACAACTACTGAGCCCATGTGCCACAACTACTGAAGCCCACACGCCTAGAGCCCATGCTCTGCAACAAGAGAAGCCATCTCAATGAGAAGCCTGCACATCACAACGAAGAGTAGCCCCCACTCGCCACAACCAGAGAAAAGCCCACGCGCAGCAACGAAGACCCAACGCAGCCAAAAATAAAACAAATAAGATAAAATAAATTAATTTTTTTAAAAAGTGAAAACTTGACTCTGAAGGAATAATAATTAATGCCATAGGTAATGAGAACAGCAATGCTACCAAGAAAAGAAGTCATAAACACACTCCCTGACAGAAAATTGTATCAGGACTCACCTTTTTGGAAGAATGTGCTGATCATGAATGCAAAGAAAATTGTGGCAATTGCAAAATACATTAGAAACACAAATATCAAACTAGGGTCACTGTTTTTGAACACTGCCACATCATTTACCTACAAAACAATCACAGATGCATGTAATTTTTACATGAAAAGAATGAAGAGAAGGCATAAAGGACCCTTAAAATAATGCATAAGTGTTTTAAGAAACCAAGATTATCTTAAGCAAAACAATATATATATATTTTTAAGGCAGACCTTTGATCCAGCTTCCATTACCACTTACAAATTACACTCTACGCATGTATCTCTTTTAAGGAAAGCATAAGTTTGATATCAATTTTTGGCCCAATGTGAATGTTCTTTTTGCTTTAATAAGAGAATTTATCCTATTTATCATTATCACTATTACAAATAATTGTAATATTCCTTTTGATATCTTACATCTCCTCTTTTTATTGTTTTCTGGCCGTTCTCTTTGTTTTATATATTTTGCTATATAGTCTGGGTTCTCTTGCCTTCCTTTGAACAAAGTGCCCCAATTTTGGTGATTTAGAAGGTAAATTTTCATATATCCATATATTATAATTTAGTTATTAAATACAAGTTAGCAAATTGGAACACTAAATTCCACTGGCAGCATAAAAGGAAAAATTAACAAGATACCATGGGCATAAAAGAATGTTCTTATCTTTTACAATAGCTATTTTCAATTATTTATGGAGCACAAAATTTGCAATGTTTTAAAGTTTATAAAAAACATCTTTTGGAATTCCACTTTCCTAATGGAGTAAACACACCCATGTCCACTACTTGAAGACCAGTGAACTGAAGGGAGGGCAAAGCTCTCCCAGATCATAAAATTTCAATGCTTCATCTGCCAAAGTTTTAGCAAATACCACCACATATCAACCTGAGGTTTTAAAAATGTTCATCAATAACTGTGTTTTCATCATCTATTGAATCTCAGCACCACCACCCACACCACACCAGATTTTTTCCCCATATCTTCACGGCTTAGCACATCCTGAAAGATAAGAGACGTGTACCTTTGTGCAGAAGAGAATGGTCATGAAAGAAACAACAATGAAGGCAGAAATGGAGAACATGGTGAACCAAGCAACCCAGTGTTGCCAGTTGTGCAGCCCCATCATACACATAAACTCCTAGAAAAAGCAAAAGAACCAGATGTTACAGAGTCTAATGCTCAGTTTCAACTGGTCTGGTTTAGCTGTTTATTACTGAAACCTGAGCAGTCTGGGATGAAGGGTCATATGTGTGTCCTGGGAAGAGATGGATCATGGAGGTGATGAAGACTGAATGAGTTGGAAAGAGACCTACAAACCAGAAAGTGGAGTTTATCTAGTTGTAGGCCTTGTGTTAAAATTATTCTTCTTTTGCAATGGTAAGTATACTGCTAGTTCACTCATTTATTGAACACTGACTATTAGTAAATGGCTCCTATGGCTCTGAGGATAGAATCTAAACTCCTTGGCATACTGTGCTCTGGTCACAAAAAACTTCCTGCAATTCACTGAATACACCGTGACTTCTATGTCTTTTTTGTTTGTTTGTTTGTTTTTGTTTTTTGCCTCTCACACATGTTGTTCTGACTCTTTTTCCTCTCATTCTCTCTTTAGGTAGTGAAATCTTACTTGATTTTCAAAACCTGGTTCAAGAGTTACCTGCTCTGTGAAGCCTTCTCTGGTCAGCTTCGCCCATCCTCCACACAGCCATCACATCTATACATTCCATTACCTTAGCACTTGGGATTCTTTTGTAACATGAATCGCCTGAGGGAAAGGACTGTGTCATTTATGTCTGTAACTCACATGTACATGTTTGGTAAATACAAGTTAATAAATGTTTGATAAGTGAATAAATGCAAAGCTCTATGCTGGGTACCATGCAGAAAACATACAATGGGCAGAGCGACTGCCTTCCAAAAGTTCACAATCTAGTACTGGAGATACATATATGATAATAACCCTGTATACTCTACACCCTAAGTACAGAAGTAGAGTTTTTATCTTTTAAGATTGGATGTGGTAATAGGTCAATGAATCAAAAACAAGTTGGTTATCAGGGAATCACAAAAGTGACATACACATGATTTAAAATTTCATCTTCACTTAAAGCACATAAATGTGTAATGTGTGCTAGTACTGCGATGTCAGAACATGAACTCTTCTTCTGAAGCATGGGCGTGCTCATTGGAGCACTAGTGTAACGTCCACATAAAGCTCACTCCAGGATCGCAGTCTTCAAAGTGCACTGAGGATGCAAAATACAGGTGTAAAGTAACCTAGTACAGACTCTTCCCGGGCTTTTATAATTTTTTCCCCCAAATTTTACAGCGGTTTCACCCACGTGAAATTTACTAACATGCTTCCCCCCGTCCCCCCGCCCCACCCGCCATGTCCCAGCCGCACTGCGCAGCTGGCAGGATCTTAGTTACCCAACCAGGGATTGAACCCAGGCCCTTGGCAATGAAAGTGCTGAGTCCTAACCTCTGGACTGCCAGGGAACTCTCTACTAACATGTTTTTAGAGAGCTACCTTACTGAATCTTTCCAAAACATTCAAATAAACTTTCAAAGGCAACTCCAGTCCCTTTCATCCATTTATATAAAATTTAATTAAGGCATAAATTATTAGAACGTGTACAGGTATGAAGAGATTTAGGAACAAACCTTGATAAACTCACAACTCAGCAGGTGAGAGGCCATAAGCCCATGTGTAGTAGAGAGAAGCTCACCAGCTGCAGTGTGCTGGGAGCTCCAAGCAAGAAGCTTTTCAGAAGTGATGGAGTGTCAGTTAATTTGGGAACGGATTACATGGAGATGAGTTAAGAAAGCTCCATCTATACTGTAACAGAAGTGGAAACAACATGCTGTGGGAAGATGGAATGAAAATTTGATGAAATTTAGAAAGGCTTCCTGAAGGACATGAACTATAGTATGAATTTTCAGGTAGAGGGCATTCCAAACAGAGAGGCCCACCTGCAGGAGGAATAACTAGCACCTACTTAAGGGATAGAAAAGGGATCTATTCAACTAGAGCAAAGGGCTTATGCCAGGGTGCGAGGGCTTGTGCAGGAGATTTCTAAATTAAAGACAATCCATTTTAATCCTCCTCAACCTATTTACATAGTCAGACCATATCAAAACTAGATCTGAAAAGGGCCTAGATCTCAGAATACTGGTTGTATCCTGTGTTCAAAGTGGAAAGTGACACTGGTTGCCCCCCTCTCCCATTCTCCCACCTTGGTCCCAGGGACAGATTCTGTCAGGGCGTCCTCCCTCATGGAACAGATCCCATATTCATGACTCCTCCTGGACTGTAACTTACCTGCTCCTGGTTCCTCACCAAGGAACAGTTGAAAGGTTTGGGCTGAGTCTCAGTTATAATGTGAACAGAAAGGAGGAGCTAACTCATGATCCTATCAGCCTCCAAGGCTAAGGGCTTTTCTAGAACCCCCCAGTGGACGCCCTTTTTCAGACAATTCACCCAGCCAAAACAGAGCGTATTCCTCTCTGGCATATGTCATTTAAGATTCCACTTGGAAAGGCAAAAGCTTAATTATTGGAAATCTGTTTTACTTTGCTTAGGGAGAGATATTATTTATCTGAGAACGAAAATTGTTTTTTATTGCTAGTTGTACTGTCCTGTATAAAGTTATCTTGCAATTATCAATCTCTGTGTGCCTCAGGGTACCTCCTCTACTAAATAGAATAATAGTAGTAGTTATCTCATAGAATTGTATATCAGTCAGGGTCCCTAAAAGCAACAGATGTTATACTCAAATCAGAATAATTTGAGGAGGGTTTGTTTATAAGAGGCCTAATTACAAATGCTTACACAGTGATAGGAAACACTAGGACAGTGCAGAAACCTAGGGC
Organism: Balaenoptera physalus; assembly: GCF_965194825.1. Lineage (NCBI taxonomy): Eukaryota > Metazoa > Chordata > Mammalia > Artiodactyla > Balaenopteridae > Balaenoptera > Balaenoptera physalus. The sequence continues at coordinate 53,208,802 of NC_138898.1, read as the reverse complement.
CAGCAGCCAACAGAGCTATTATAACCTTTGGGCCCAAAGGGGTGAGAAGGAAGAGAGGTTACCAGACCCTAGGAGAGGAGAGAGTCTTGTGGAGCAAGATACCTTGAGAAGACAGTGACCTTCAGCTAACGGACAAACCGAGCCCAAAACTACCTGTGGGGAGAGAACTGGGATGGCGGGACAGGACACACCCTGACCTCAGCCCCCTACTTCCTTCTTCTGAGGTTCTTCGGGCTCCCTCCCCATGGGAGCATGTTTTGGAACATGGGCGGCTCAGCCTTCCGGACAGAGAACAAAGTGGAGAAAAGTGAAGAGTGCATCTGGAGGGTCAAATAAAAGGTAGGAGGGTGAAAGGAATGAATGGTCCTACAGTGCTGCCCAGCACAAGGCAAGCACCACATACAAGTACATACTATTAAATCAACAAACAACATGTTTTATGCCATTTTGTGTTAGTTGGATTTTGTTTCTTGAGCTATTCTAATTTTTTTTTCTTTTAAAAGGAAAGCTGATCCCATCGACTATTATTTTATAACTGCCATATTTGGTCTTCTGCTACCTTATTTAATATTATACTTTCTGTTCTGTAGGCTTTTTTTGGTGATTTCCTTTGTTTTCTGTCTTTTGGTATATGGACTATATTTTCTTTCCTTTTATTTTCTCCAGGGTTTTAAGAATTATATGTCCTACTTTTAAATACTATTGGTGGTTACTTTTAAGTTTTTCAAAAGTGTTCTTTAACCTACTCTTGTCTAAAGAGTAGACTCAAGCGTGAAATAGGAAACACACAACCAATTCAATGGCATTAAGTGTAAACATTTGATGCCCACCCCTTCCCTCCACCAATTTGTTGCTGAAACAGTTTAACAAACAGGAAAAAGAAAACTCTCTCTCCCATCCAGGAACTAAAAGGGGTTTCCAACAACACACCAGAAGCTTCTAGTTTCCCTGGGGTTTTTCAGTCGGTGCAGAGCCAAGTGGAGAGGCCTGCCAGGTAGGCCACTGTCCCACCATCACCCATCGCAGCGCAAAGCAGGTTCCCTGCCTTTCCACCCTATCAGACGTAGCCTAACAAGGCAGCAGGATGAGACTGCTCCTTATGCCTGAATATGCAAGAAGACAGAGCAAACCAAACACTATTGGTGAGGCCAAGCAAAGCTCAGGGAGCCACTGGCAGGCTATTTTAATACATAAGAATCAACAAAAAGAGAAGAAAACTAAAGAGTGAGAAGAGAAGATTTTTTTAAAGAGCAAAAAGTGAGGAGAGAAGTAACAGGAGAGATTAAGTAAGCAACAGAGGAGTGCAGAAAGATCAACCTTGTCTTAAGTTGTATCTTCTACAGAACGCTTCCCATCTACCTTGCAGCAAAATGAGACTGAGTTAATTTTGGATGATTATTCCCCTCATTTATCAGTTAGTCATTCCACAGACATTTTCTGAACACCTATCATGTGCGAGGCTGCGTGTTAGCAAATCAGGAACCACTAGGCTGGACGCTCCCAGTCGAAAAGTAAGAATTCATGTAATAACATGAATTAAGTTGCAAGCCGGTTAAGATGATGAAAGAACTTCCAAGTTGCTTGGAGTTTGCTCTGATACCTAAAGCAACCTCTTACCTGCCTTGGCCTCCCTCCTACTCTGGCCATTTTTATTAGCAGCTCCCATACATTCCTGTCCAGAGAGAGGCACACATCTGATGTGATGGAGTTACCTTCAGTTTTCTCTCTTTCTCCAGTGCAATGGAATTGATGGTGGTGAGCTCAATGCAGATGAAGCTGAGCATGAGGAAAAGAGGGAACTCATTCTGAAGGACCAGGAAGAAACTGTCCTGGACACAGGCTCCATGTGGGAATCTCTTCAGAAGCACATTGAGACTCTCAAACAACTTGGTCGTCTCATTGGGAGTGTGGTGCCACATAATGGCTTTATCTGTTGCACGCTGTATGGCCAGGAAGACTTCTTTGTTGTATACTACAGGAGAAAGCAGTGGATATCAAGTATAAGAGATTAAGAATGAAGATGAAAAACAACAGATAATTCAGATGGGTCATGGCTAGCCATTCACACACAGACAGGAATAGAAAAGGCATTCCTATAGCCAAGATGCTACAATATGGAAGAAAGAGCAGAAAGTCACAATGGGACCCCTGTGGCTGAGGGACAGTGTCTTTTATCAGAAAATGGGGTAAAGTAGTTCTGGGCAGACAAAATAAGGGATACCCAATATTACAATCTTCCAGGTGGGACTGCATCTTCTCCCTTAAGTACTCAGGCTTCAGGGAAAGTGTGCCCATTCTGCAGTTTTGCTCATCCAGCACATACGAGTAGTTAAATTCAAAGCACTTGGAAGACACAGCCCCCCTCAACTGCTGTGACCTGTCTCTGAGTTGTCACTGCTGTAGTCCAAGGGTTATGGTCACTGAATTTTGCTGCCAAGCCTCAAAAACAGTCTTTACCATAAGTAACCCTTGTTTCAATACAGCACAGCTGGTGTGCTAAGGTCAGCTTTGGGGAACAATAGATTGAAAGGCAAAGAGCCCTGGTTTTGGAGTCTTCTACGAAATAATGGCCCCACTTCCAAGCAAGGATCACCAGGCCTCCAAACCGGCAGAGCCAGGGTCGGGTATGCCAGCACTGGAGTTGAGGGGACTAAGGTCTTCTGTTGGCCTAGACCTAGGCAGGCCTCCAGATCTGTCAGGATGAAAAAGGCAGGAACAAATTTGATGATAAAGTTCTGGGAACTGTTACATTTTCTTGACTGCAGAACTGCTCACATCTTTTCTAGAATCACATGAAACTATAAACCCTGGGACTTGGATTCCCACTTGGGGGGCTTGCAAGCCCAAGGCTTCAGGTCAATTGTGTGGTCACTCTACAAGGTGGTGCAGACTGTCAACTTAATTTTCTAAGAGCAGTTAGTTCCCTAGAGGATGGTCACCCTAAACCCCTCACAAAGAGGGAGACCAAAACTCAACAGTGAAGTGGAGGGCGTGAGTCCAAGAGAGGATCAGTTCGTGGGACTCCAGCCAGGAATACGATGCTTATTGTGGAGGAGAGAGGATGAGCAGATCTCCACGTTGCCCCACTGTTCTCCCATAGTCTGCAGAGAGTTAACGGCAGGTACACATTTTTTATAAGCAGAAAAGTTAACACATACAGAAACATAAAGAAGGCACTTGTTCCTGTAAAATGCTTCCATTCTTCTCTCGAACAATTCAGTATCAGTACAAAACAATCAAATGCATAACTGCTGGACTAACTTACTCTAGAATGTAAGCGTTTTACAGAATGCCACATTTCTAAATGTAACTCCTTCAACCTCTTCTGACATGTTAGTTTAGCAAGTGTTCAGAGAGCAAAAACAACACAAATAGCATCATAAATATGGGACAAAAGCAGGCTGTGCTCATGATAACACACAGAGGCTTCCTCACTAGGGGATCCCCCATCGGAAAGTCCATAGTCCCAGGGTTCTTGGTTTAGGTTAGGAGGATAAAGATAGGATGTGCTCCAGCCTTGAAAGTCATCTTCATGGAGTATTAGCCTCAAGAATAAATAATTCCTCTGAAAACAACTGAAGCGCAAGTAATACTTAACCTATGAAGAATAAAGAGAAACAAATTCGGTCATGAGATTGTGAAACTCAGAAAAGGAACAGGACAGAGCAAGGGTGTGCCTGACGTCAGCTGCGATGGGAGGAAAGGCACCCACAGTGGTAGATGCCCCTCTGCAGAGCACACTGTAGTTGTGGTCTTCTCTGCATTCTGCTGTGACCATTCTAAGAAACAGACAAGGGGCTACTGAGCCCCCATCCGGAAAGGAATGCTGCAGAACAGTTCTGAGTGCAGGCTCTGGAGCCAGACCACCTGGATCCAAACCCCAATCTCCTAATGAATAGCCATGGCACTTTTGGCAAATTACTTAATCTTCTTGCCTTGGTTTCCTCATCAGTAAAATGGGAATGATGTTAACAGTACCTACCTCAGAGGTGCTGTGGGGTCAAGTGAGATGGTCCCTGTGATGGGCCTGGCATGAGTAAGTGTTCGAAAAATGCCTTGTCTCCACCTACCAACATCCCATGCCAGTTCTAACAACTGATCATTAGATAGACTGTACAGCACAACACAAAAGCTCTACATTAGTGGTTTTCCCATCCTAAAGCAGAAAACAAGTATTCTGATATTTAAAACACTGCCTTTTCCTTAAACAAACAGATCTACCATATCTGAAGTCTGTGGGATTAGTAATAATGACAATAACTATTCCTTCTGGAAAATGCCTCTGCTCCAGGCTCTGTTCTAAGCACTTTATAGGCATAAATTCATTTAATCCTCACAATGGTTCTATGAGTTAGGAACTACTATCAATCTCATTACACTGATAAGGAAACTGAGGCCTAGGAATGTTAGTGACTGTCCCAAGGTTACACAGTAGGACGCTGCAGAGCTGGGACTCCAGTCTATGGAGTCTGGCATTGAGGCTCGCTTCTGTAATCCAGCAGCTGAAAATATGCCGTCCTGTACCCTTGCGACAGAGGCTTACTCCAAAAAAGTCTTCTCTTTTAAAGAATCTGAAAACTGGAAGGGATCTCAAAGTCCAGGATATAAGATATAAAATCAGGAGTATTCTCTTACCTCCTCTGGAAATAAGATTGCCACCAGCTGACAAAGCTGACTAGAGGCAGCTCAGGTAACAAGACTGCTTATTGAACTGATGCTCAAGGCTGGGTAGCACAATAAGGTTGTGATGGAAAAGATGCTCTTACCTCAAGTGGCAAGGGCTCCTTGCTGTCATTGAAGTCATGATCAAAACCAATTCCAGTCAATACGTAGAAAGCTTTGGGATCCTGAATTATGTAATTTTCAAATGAAGGTACTGAAGGATAGCCTAGAACTACAGAGAGAAAAATCCAGTTAGTGAGTGGCTGGTGGGAAGGCAAATGCTGCCCAACTATCCTCTTTCTACCAAAGGAGATATGGTCTTGCCAGCTTCTCAACTGAAGGGTGGAAACCGTCATTCACTCAGTCCTTCATTCTGCAAACAAATGGGCGCATCTTGTGTAAGATGCCCGGGGCTGTGCTAGGCAGTGGGAACACAAAGTCAAATGATAACAGCCTCAGCCTCCGTGGCATTCTGAAAGCTCTTGTATTCGAGTTCGTCTTAGCTAGGTCGCACTTAGGGCTACAGTACATAGAGCACAATTCTTGTCCATGTTAGTGAGGAAATTATTGCTCCATTGCAGCCTTCTCTTCACGGTTATACCAACCAAAAGTGGAAACAAAATCATAAAGAAATATAGCTGCTCTGATGAGAGAAGTAATTTCTATAGTCACCTGCCCTCACATCTGACTGACAATTTAATACAGGATCCTCCTTGAAAATAATTCTTTCTCAGAATGTTGAAGGTGTTACTACACTGTTTAGGATGCAGCGTTGCTGAGTGTAATGCGTGATTTCCTTGTAGGTAACCAGAAGCCAGTGAGACTTCTATTCCTTAATCTCTGGGTTCAGAAACATCACTAATACATGCCCAAGTTTGCTCTTTTTTGTTCCCCTGTTTGTAACTAGTGAACCCGTCCAAGCTGGAAATGCTGGTGTTCAGAAATCTTTTCTATATTACATTGTTTTCCTCCCCTCATTTGTCTCCTTTCTTCCTTCTAGAAATCCAAGTAGATGAGGTGGGACTTCCAGACCTGCCCTTCATGTCTAACCCACCTTTCATACTTTCCATTTCTTTGTCTCTTTACTTTACATTCTCAGAGGCTTCCTTGACTTTATCTTCCCCATCACCAGAAGAACCTCAAACATGTCCATTTTATTATCTCCATGAAAGTTATTTTGATAATCGTTTTTAATTTCCAAGTCCTCTTTCTGTTTCTTTCACTGTTTCCTTTTCACATGAGTCCAGTTTCATTTTGGAGTGGCAATATTTTCTCAAATGTCTCTGAAAATACTAATGAGAATTTTTCATTAACTAGATTAAAAAAAAAAACAGGGCATGCACATGGTAAAACTTTGAATGATACTAAAGGTTAAAAGGTGAAGCATCATTCACCTACCATCAGCCCCCAATTCCTTTATCATGACACAATCTCTTTAAGCCACTTTCGTTTGTATGTTAAAAAAAAAAAAAAATCTATGACTTATGTTTTTGGCCATGATGGAGTAATGGAGATTGAATTTACCCTCTTACCACAAATAACCAGAAAACTGGACAGGAAAGAAAAGAATCAAGAATCAGACAATGGACAATACGCAGCACAGCATTATGATTCCTGAGAAAAGAGAAACAAACAAGGTAATCACTAAGATTGCCCTGGTTTTCTGTCTGGAGGCACATTTCAGACCATAGAATAGGGAGGGGAAACCCAAGTGGAACACAGCTATGTGGCTGCATTGACAGAGATTAGAGATTGAAGAGTCTGAAATGGCTAAGAGTTGCAGGGCGGAGTTCCCAAGAGAAGAAGCCTGTGCTTGGAAATCGCCCTAGAAATCTGCACAGAGGACCCCTTTAATGAACACTAAGATATGCCCTGCCTGAGCAAACAGGAAAGTATGAGCTAAGTGGTGCCCAGAGCCCACATAAGACCAGGAGGCATTTGAGTTCTGACCAGCCAGTGTGGACAGTTCCTGGTGATCACTTGAGGCATTCAGAAGAGTCACACCTCAGTAATGGGATAAATTATCTTTAAAGTAAAAGCTGTTCCACACCTTCCCCACAAAAAAGGTTAAAAGTCTTGATAGACTTTTTGATGAAACTGAACTTTAACTTTCTACCAGAACAAAACCCATTCTTTAAAGAAAAGCAACCACTTGATCCATGAAAGTTGAGACTTGATCCAGTTCTCAAATTGTACGATCAAGACTTTGTTCTGTAGATAAGTTCATTGGTACCCTTTTTTTAGATTCCACATATAAGCGATATCATATATTTGTCTTTCTCTGTCTGAATTTTTTAAATTAATTAATTAATTTATTTATTTTTGGCTGCATTGGGTCTTCGTTGCCGTGCACGGGCTTTTCTCTAGTTGCGGTAAGCGGGGGCTACTCTTCCTTGCGGTGCACGGGCTTCTCATTACGGTGGCTTCTCTTGTTGCGGAGCACGGACTCTAAGCTTGCGGGCTTCAGTAGTTGTGGCTTGCAGGCTCTAGAGCGCAGGCTCAGTAGTTGTGGCTCACAGGCTTTGTTGCTCCCTGGCATGTGGGATCTTCCCGGACCAGGGCTCGAACCCATGTCCCCTGCATTGGCAGGTGGATTCTTAACCACAGCGCCACCAGGGAAGTCCCTCTCTGTCTGATTTACTTCACTCAGTATGATGGTGGGGGGGAGGGGTAAACTGGGAGATTGGGATTGACATATACACACTACTATATATAAAATAGATAACTAATAAGAACCTGCTGTATAGAACAGGGAAATCTACTCAATACTCTGTAATGGCCTATATGGGAAAAGAATCTAAAAAAGAGTGGATATATGTATATGTATAACTGATTCATTTTGCTGTACACCTGAAACTAACACAACATTGTAAATCAACTATACTTCAATAAAAATTTTTTTAAAAAAAGACTTTTCTTTCTCTCTCTCCATATTACTTCTTTGATGTCCTAAGACAGTTGCTAGCAGTTCCTGGGACTAAGACTTCCCAGTTCAAGTTCTGAATTGAATAACAAGGGCCCTGTCTCTTAACCTTTCTTCTATATTTTGTCATTTCATCTCTCTCTGTGTTGTATTCTGAAAATTTCCTTCAGATCTATCTTCCAATTCACCAGTTTTACCTTCAGCTGAGTTTTTTTTTTTTTAATTTTTATTTATTATTTATTTATTATGTTTATTTTTGGCTGTGTTGGATCTTCGTTTCTGTGTGAGGGCTTTCTCCAGTTGCGGCGAGCGGGGGCCACTCTTCATCGCGGTGCGCGGGCCTCTCACTATCGCGGCCTCTCTTGTTGCGGAGCAGAGGCTCCAGACGCTCAGGCTCAGTAGTTGTGGCTCACGGGCCCAGTTGCTCCGCGGCATGTGGGATCTTCCCAGACCAGGGCTCGAACCCGTGTCCCCTGCATCGGCAGGCAGATTCTCAACCACTGCGCCACCAGGGAAGCCCTCAGCTGAGTTTTATATTTTGATCATTTTATTTTTCACCTCTGGAAGTTCTGTTTGGTTCTTTTTTTCCCCCCTCACACCTGCTAGGTGACTCTTTATAGTGAAATGCTATCTACAAATACTTTCAAGTTGTCTTTTATTTCTTTAAATCTAGTAAACATAGTGATTTTATAATGTGAGGCTAATAATTCCATTATCTGAAATATTTCTGGTTCTGTTTTTGCCATCAATTGTTCATACTGATCTTCATCCTTGCTGTCTTGTTTCCTGGTGTGTGCTCATTGACCATGATACACTTGTGGCCACCCTTCTTTAAGATACAGAATCACAGCGTGTTCCTCCAGAGGTTTACATTTGCATCTGGCAGTCGACATCTCACTCCATAGTTTGAGGGGTTTTCTTTGGACAACCAGGTGATGTGAATTTGAGCTACAAATCCCCGGGACGGGTGCACCTGCTGCTGTGCTCAGTTCGGAGGCAACACTCCTCACAGCCCCTCAGGGGTGGGAATGAGATGTGTTTTCTTCTGGCTCAACCTTACACTAAGAGTACAGACATTTGGGATCCCAGCTCTATGGGGAGATGGTCTCCTGTGAGACGTCCCTCCTGAATGAGCCTTGACTTTTTCTTCTTTCCCTCTGTGCCTTACAAGGCTTGAAACTACATCTCAGTTTCCCCTTATATGATGCAGTTTTCATAAGAAGCAGTTTGAGGACTCCACTGACCTCTCTGGGTTCTTTCCTTCACCTCGCTTTTTTTTTTTAAGAAAAATATCTAAGAATATGGAAATATTTTAACAATACAGTAAATAAAAAGTAGGTTACAAAGAGTTCATACAAAATGATCCTATTTTTATTAGAAAAAGGGCAGGAAGGGTGTATGTGAGGTTTTAAACAGCATTTGTATCTGGGTGATAGGATTATGAGTAAATTTTCCTATATATGGGTTTTTTTGTTGTTGTTGTTCTTTTGTTTCCTTAGCCTTATTTAGGTTTCTTTTTAAACACACACATATACATACACACATATTTGGTTAAATTGCACAAAATAGCATACATACAGGAAGGCATATGAAACACAAATGTTCAGTTTAATGAACAATTATAAAATTAACATCTAAGTAATTATCTCTTGGATCAAGAAATAAAATATTTTTACCCTATGTTGTTTGTCTTGATGGTTCCTTACTGTCTATTTAGTTCTTTAATACTTTTAAGAACATGTTTTAATATTTATCCAGCATCTGTTTTTCAAAAAGAGGGTTGATCCAAATAACCTAGTCTGCCATAATACCAGAAGCAGAAGAGCAATAATCTTTTTCCCAGAAATTCCCAGGAAAAAAATCTAAGTGTTTCCTTGAGTCTTACTGAGTTATGTGTCTTCCCTGGACGAATCCCTATAGCAAGGGGACTGCCAAGTGCAGACTGGTGTAGACAGAGGTTACATGACTCATCCTGAGCCCAGGGTGGAGTCATCATGGGCACAGAGTGGGAGAGGGATCAGGCCTCCAAGGAGAAATAGGCTGTGCATATGTCAAAAGGGTCGATAGATGCTGGGAAGAAAAAAACCCAGAAGTCTACCACAGTTTGGAAGGGATCCTCAAACTATTGTTTGTCCTTACTTCTAGGGTGGAGGATTTGCTTAGGGGAATGGAATGAAGAGGGGAGTTTAACTTTTATTATCTTTTTATATTGTTTGAAATTTTCAGTGCAAGGAATTCTTGTATTTATTGTAAATTTTAAGATGCTTTAAAATTTTTTTTTAATTCCAGAAAAATACATCTCTAACAGTTAACAAAGAATTCTGGGAAGTGGGATTAGGGATGGGAACTTTAACTTTTTACATTAAACACTGCATTGTTTCATGTATCATTCTGTAATGAGAGATGGAGGAAAAGAAGGCAGAAAACTGCTTGAGGACAAAAAGTGAGCAAGGAAGACTCCAGTGGAAATGGCAGGGAGGTAGAAATAGATGAAGATTACAGTATCACAGCATTCAAAGCAGTACAGAATTCCAAAGAGATGGATGAAAGCAAAAGATGGATGAAAGCATCCCTGTCACAATGAGGACAAAGAAAAGAAGAGGGGAAAGAAAGCACTGGATTTGGCAAATAGCAAGGCATCTTTCCCTTCCTGATGTCTGCAAATTCTAGCGCCTTCCAATCACTCTTCCAGAGAATAACCAGAGAAACCTTTTTAAAACAAATTACATTGCAGCATAACCTGTCTTCTTAAAACCACTTCAATGGCTCCTTCTGCATGTAGAAGAAAACCCAAACACTCTAACAAGGCCTGCAAAGCTCTGCATTATGTGGCTCCTACAGACATTTCAAACCTCATCTAACTCTCTCAACTTACTTCAGCTTCCCTTGATGACTTTCAGATCCTCAAACACCTCAGGGCCTGGCTCCTCGCTGTGCCCCTGCCTGGATAGCTCCTGCCTCCTGAAACCCACCACCCTCCCATTTCCTATGGCTTGTTCTTTATCATCATGTTTTATCTAAATTATCACCTCACCACGGAGGAATTCTGGGGTTTTTTCTTTTAATTTCGTAATCTCATATTTATAAAAGGTAACTGAATTAGAATAGTATTTTACAATACTAGGCAAACATAAAGCACAACTTTCAAAACAGAAGTTCCCACACATTTTACCACTGAGGTCCTTTAAAAGAATTGTCTCCATTGAGTGGCACTCAAAGCTGAGAGAGGAGAACTCTTTCTTTTCACGTTCTACCTTATATATTATTAGAATACCTTATAAAAACATATATTACAATTATAGGAACTTTGAAAAATTACTCCATATTTTGAAAAATTTTATCTACCTAACTGCATTCATTCAATAAATATGTATTGAGTACCTACTGTGTGCCAGGCACAGTGTATGAACAAAACACACATAGTCTTCTGCCTTCACGGAGGTGGAACCTAGCAGGGAAAGGCAGACAATGCACAGGAAGCAGTGAGTGGCAATGTAATTAAACATTTATCAAAATGCTATGAACATATTCAACAGGATTCTGTGAGAGAGAAAAAGGCAGAGATGGGAAACCTAAAACCTACATTTCTAAGTGCCATTTTAGTTGAAACCTGAATGATAAGAAGGAGCAACCCACAGGAAGACCTGGGGGCAAAACATTTTGTCAGAAGGGAGGAAAGGCTCACAGATTCCGGGAATTGAAAGGTGGCAACACCACCAGTATGGGAGCACAAGGAAGAGAGGAAGCCGGCAAGACTGGGGAAGGGTCTGGTTGACTCCCAGTGCAACGGGAAGTCACTGAAGGGGCTGAAGCAGGAGACTGGCCAGATCCCACAGATCTTTTAAAGATCTTTTTGGCTCCACATAGAGACTGGATGAGAATGGGACAAGAAGAGGAGGAAAGAGACCAGTTAAAAGGCTAATTCAGAAAGTCTGAATGTTTTGTCTTTTATTAGTCAGAGACATATTATGACTGCAAACCAGGATTAATATGAGATAACCAGTGTCGCTACAGTGAGTTAAAAACAAATACTTAACATTTTAACTAGCCTTGAAGCCTTGTGACATAAATATACAAGTCTCTTGTGCGTTGTGTGAAACAGTAACTATACCTCGTGAACTGCTTTCCCCCAACTACCACCTTTGCAGACTCTTCAGAATTCGGAGACCCCAGATTTGGAATCAGTATTGTAAGGACTCACAGGAAAAAACTTCAAACTATACTTTATAAAAATACCCCCTCTATCCTTCCCGCATCTTTACGTCTAACCTTCAAACTCAACGCCAAAGGTTTTTTCCACACTTTCAGTGATACTCTTCAAAGTTTCACTTTTGGAAGGGATATAAACTAGTTGAAATCTATTTTTCAGAGGATATTGATTGAAGAATTCTGGCAGTGAAGTGATATCAATTGCACAGTAGTCGACAGAAGGTCTATTTCTTGGCAAACTACCAAAACGAAGATACATTACAATTGCAGAAAATAGTAATGGCATCAAGATTTCAAGGACAGTTACCAGAGTCTTTCGTTTCTAAAATAAAAACAAAAGCCGTATGTTAATCCAAAATAAAACACAAGCATTAAGTGGCTACGTGGCAAATGTTCTTCCATTAAGAAAGTTTTCAATCAACTATACTTCACTAAAATATATATTATATATATAAATAAAAGAATGCTTTCATTTCTTCCAGCCTCCCTGTACAACACATGACAAAGAAAAAAACAGAATGAGAATTAGCTAGAAACATCTCCTTTTATTTTTTCTATAACACCAATGGCTAGAAATCAGTAACAATGATGCTACCTTCAATAATTAGGGCTAACAGAATTACTGTGGAAACATGGCTCATTTGCAGAAAAGGGCCCCTTTACAAGTAAAGTTCTTAATTTTTTCTTTACTCCATTATTAGAAACGAATTTAACTAAATATTTCAGTTCCTCCCAAGGAGACTCACATTTTCCCTACAGATAACCATATCTACCTTTAAAATGAAATTCTTCCAGAGAAGAAGTTTTAAGTTCCTGAACATCGTCATTTTTCTAGCTGAAGAGGAGGGATCACCACTAGTTGGGAAACAAATGGGGGAAATATTATGCATAACATAAAAATGTTGAATTACTCTTTCATCCTTGAAAAGCTTTCTTCTCTTAGGCTTTCAGAACATCGTTCTGGACTACTTTTCCTCCTTCCTTTCTAGCAGTTCCTTCTCTTTTTTGCTGACTCCTCCTCCCTTCCCCCCCCTCTAAATATTAAAGTGCTCCAGGGCTCCATCTGTGGACTCATCTCTTTTCCAGCGGCACTCACTCCGAAGGTGCTCTCACTCACTATTTTGGGTTTAAATCCATCTACATGATGACTTTTAAATTTATATTTCCAGCCTTAACCTTGCCTTTAACTTTAGACCCAAATGCCCAATTGCCTGCTTGCCATCTCCACTTAACCTGTCAAAACGGGGCTACTCATATTTCTTCTAAAACAGATCATCCTACAGTCTTCCTCATCTCAATGAATGTCAGTTCCACTCTTTGAGTTACACAGGGTTACTGACTGTACTTACAAAATATACCCAGAATTCAATCTCTTTTCACCACCCCTTCTCTTATCACCCTGGTCCAACACCACCTCATCTCTTGCCTGGATTTCTGCAAGAGCCTCCTCAGTGGTATCAATGTGTCTGCTCCTGCCACCCTGTGATCCATTCTCCCTGCACTAGCAAGAGTGATCCTGTTCAAGTCGGGTCACACCCACTCCTTTGCTCAAAACTCTCTAATGGCTTGCATTTCGCTCCAAGGAAGAGCCTAGCCTTTACGATGAGCTACAAAGCTCTAGGGGATACACCCTGTTACCTCCCTCATCTCTTCTCACTTCATTTCCTGGTCTACTTCCCCTCCTTCTCCCGCTCCTGTGTCACAGGCCTAGAACAGAGAAACCACAGTTCTGCCTCAAACCTTTGCACTTGCTATTTCCTCTGCCCAGCACACACTTCCCTCATGTGTTGACATGGCTAGCTCTCCTACTTCTTTCAGATCTTTATTTAAAAGTCACTTTCTCAATGAGGCCTTTCCTGATCATCCTATATAAAATTTCAAAAACACTAAACATTTTGTATCAATCTTCCCTGTTATTTTTGCTTCTTAGCACTTTTAAACTATTTAACGTTGTATTTATTTAACTTATTTATCTGATTTAATATGATTTCTCTACTAGAATTCACATGCTCCATGAAGGCAGGGAATTTTTTTGTCTTTTCTTTTTTTTCTTCACCATTGAATCCCCAGACATAAGAGTAGGGCCAGCATGTGGTAGTCATTCAGCAATATTGAATGAATAAATAAATTAATTAAAGGGTAGGCAATTTTTGTAGGCATGTGGTTGGAACAGACATGATTGTGAGGAAAGAAAAACACTTTGGATAGCACCAAGTTCCTTCCCTTTTCAGTCTTTGTTTCCCAAGTGTAACATATGCTTTAATTTTTAGATACTACCACAATGAGCTTTTCTTTTTCAGAAAAACATTTTTCCATTGAGGAAATATGCATATTTTTCCTCCAGTTAAAGTATCTCTGACGTTGTGCATTAGAAATTAAAGAAACTGGGACCTCCCTGGAAGTCCAGTGGTTATGACTCCATGCTCCCAATGCAGGGGGCACGGGTTCGATCCCTGGTTGTGGAACTAAGATCCCGCATGCCGCACCACGCGGCCAAAAAAAAAAAAAAAGAAAGAAATTAAAGAAACAGCATTATGAATAGTACATGAAATATCACTGAATTGTACAATTTAAAATGGCTAATTATGTGTTATGTGAATTTCCCCTCGATGAACAAAAGTAGTGAATGTAGTGATGCACTTATTTAGTCAGCTATTGCTGCCATAAACTTATAGGGCAAACACCACACCAGAACTCAGTGGCCTACAACAACAGGCACTTATTTCCTGCTTATGGGTCTGCTGGAAAGTTGTGGCTGTACTGGCCTCCTGGGATTGGCTGGACTTATCTTCAGGCCTGTCATGGGCTGAATTGTGCCCCCACCACCAAATTCACATGTCCTAACCCCCAGTACCTCAAATGTGACTGTATTTGGAGTTAGGGCCTTTAAAGAGGTGATTCAGTTTAAATGAGGTCGTTAGGGTGGGCCCTAATCCAATCTGACTGGTGTTCTTAAAAGAGGAGGAAATCTGGATGCACAAAGAGGAGCCAGGGATGCATGGGCACAGAGGAAAGACACAGCAAGAAGACAGCCACCTGCAAGTTGAAGAGAAAAGTCTCAGAAGAACGCAAACCTGCTGACACCTAGATCTTAGACTTCCAGGCTCCAGAACTGTGAGAAAATAAATTTCTGTTCTTTAAGTCACCTAATCTGTGGTATTTTGTTATAGCAGCCCTAGCAAACTAATACAGATTTGCTCTATGTGTCTCCTCAGACCAGCTACCAGCTGGAGCATGTTGTTCTAATAGCAAGAGGCCAAGCCAAACCACACAGATACGCTGAAAGCTTCTGCTCATACACTTGCTAAGCATTCCACTGGCCAGAGCAAACCCCACAGCCAAGCCCAGTATTAGCACAACAGGGAAAGAAACTCTGACTACTCTAGTGGGGGGCACTGCAGCATCACATGGTAAAGGGCACAGATGTAAAATTTCATACAAGGAAAGAGTGAAGAACTAGGAACAATATCCACCTACCAAAACATTCAGCATTTAATTCTTTAAAAGTCGGCATTAGAATTTGCCAACCCTAACCCTCACCATGTAGATGAGGAAGTATTTTGGCTCATTACTGGCGCAACACAAATAAAAAGTAACAGCCAGGGACAATGAGAATACATGGTTTTCTCCAACCACATTTACAGTTCAGTGGACAGGAAAAAAATAAGAGCAGGTGGAGGTTTTCATATCTTTTAAAAATTTGTGATAATACAGGTAGACTGTTTCTTTTAAAGGAACGTTTATTGGGCTTCCCTGGTGGTGAGGTGGTTAAGAATCCACCTGTCAATGCAGGGGACACGGGTTCGAGCCCTGCTCCAGGAAGATCCCACATGCCACGGAGCAACTAAGCCTGTGTGCCACAACTACTGAGCCTGTGCTCTAGAGCCCGTGTGCCACAACTACTGAAGCCCGCACACCTAGAGCCCATGCTCCGCAACAAAGAGAAGCCACTGCAATGAGAAGCCCACACACTGCCACGAAGAGTAGCCCCCGCTCACCGCAACTAGAGAAAGTCCGCACACAGCAACGAAGACCCAACACAGCCATAAATAAATAAATTAATTTTTTTTAAAAAGAAAGTTTATTTAGATTCTTGTAATGTACAATAACTGGCAATTATGCACTAAAGCAATTATGTTTTGAAGGCACTGTGTCTGGGCAAAACGATAGCATAAAAAGATCAGTAATGGAGCTCATTTTCATGGAACCCAGCAGTGGAAAATAAGCCTAGTAAGGGAAAATAATATATACAAAGGAAAACATTATAGCACAAGTAAAGTGAGAATCAAAAGAGATGCACTTAAAAAAAAAAAAAAAAAAAAAAGAGATGCACTTAAGGATAAGCAAACTTAAGGACAAATGAAACAGAATAAAAGTCTAGTAAGACCTCACAGGTATATGGTCACTTGATTTATAACAAAGCTGACACTGCAGAACACAGGGAAACAGTCTTTTCAACAAATGGCTCAGAGTCAATTGGCTGTCCACATGGAAAACAATGTATATTGACTCCTGCCTCCACCGCACACAAAATAGCAACTTCAGGGGAAATACAGATCGAAATGTGAAAGGTAAAACAATGAAGCTTTTAAGAAAAAAAATAGAACATATTCATGACCTTGAAGTAGGTAAAGATTTCTTAAACATGACTGCAAACCACTAAATATAAAGAAAAAACGTTAAAAGGAATTATATCAAAATTAAGAATCTTTGTTCCATGAAAGACATCTACAACATCTGTAATACATACATCTGACAAACAACTGGTATACAGAATATTTAAAGAGCTCCTATAAGTCACTAAGAAAAAGACAGACATCTCAGTAGAAAAATAGGCAAGAGATTTGAACAGATGACTTCCAAAAGAGAATACCAAATGGCTAATAAACATGAAAAAGTGTTCAACCTATCTGGTCATCAGGGAAATGCATTTTAAAACCAAGAGCTGACACTGAGATGGAGATTTCTGCACAGGAAGTTTACTGGAGAGCACTCTCAAAATCAGTGCTTTGGAGAGTAAAGGAAGCAGGCCTGGGCAGAGAGAAGCCAGGCTGCAATGCAGTCAGAATAAAGGCCTCAGTCATTTCTGCAGGATCACAACATCACAACCAAACACAAACTATGATGAATTATCAGCCTCAAGCTCAATTATGAGGACAGGATTCAAACAGGTCCCAGATAAGTAGAAAGGGGGTTAAGGAAAGTCCATTTATGCTATATTTGGGAAAACAGATGACTGAGATAGAAAAAGAAAAAATGGGCTTAAAATAAGCAACACAGTAACTATTCAGAATTTCTACAAGAACATATTACTACCCCTTTGACCCACCAATCCCACTTCTAGGAATCTACTCTACAGACATATTTGCACAAGTATGAAATGACATATGTACAAGGTTATTCATTGCAGCAGTGTTCATAACAGCAAAGAATTGTAAACAGCCCAGTATCCATCAATAGGGGATTAGTTATAAAAACTATTATTTATCTAAACAATGAAGTAATGTGCGATCTTTAAAAAAAAAAAGGAAGAGCTCTACGTACTAGCAGAAATCTGGGATCTGCAAGATATACGTGAGAAAATATATTTTCTTATTTATAATAAATGTGAGAAAATATATGAGAAAAAGAATAGAGACAAAAGAAATAGAAACAAGATTATAGATAAAAAAGATAAAAAGATATGTAAGATGCAGATAATTAATATTCCTGAAATAGAGAATGGTGTGTTGGTCTTCTTGGGCTGCCATAACAAATACCATAGACTCGATGGCTTAAACAACAGAAATTTATTTTCTTACAGTTCTGGGGGCTAGAAGACTGAGATCAGGGTGCCAGCATAGTCAGGTCTCAGTGAGAGCTTACTTCTTGGCTTACAGATGGCCACCTTCTCACCGTGTCCTCCCATGATGGAGAGAGACTTCCCTCTCTTTTCCTCTTCTTATAGGACCAGTCCTATCAGATTAGGGCCCTACTCTTATGGCCTCATTTAACCTCAATTACCTAAAAACTCTATCTCCAGATGAGTCACATTGGGAGTTCGGGCTTCAACATATGAATTTTACGGGAATACAATTCAATCCATAGCAAATGGCATAATTAGAACAGAAATATATATATATTTAAATACGTGTGTATTAGGAGAAAACGTGTCAAATGAAGGAATAGCTAAATCAGAAAAAAAAGTGTTTTAAAGATCCTCATGTTCCAATAAAAACCTAAATAGAACTGTAAAAATAGAGACCATCCTGGTGAATCACTGAACTTCAAGGATAAAGAAATATTCCTACAAGCATCCAGGCAAAAAAACCCCACAAAATACCAACTCAAATCACTGACCAGAAGGGAGAAAATCAGTCCACCCTCTCTCAGTCCTCTCCCCAGAGACTATCAGCAGACAGTACAGGAATATCCTCAGAGGATGGAGGCAAAAGAGTACAATTCTAAGATGTTATAATCAGCTAAGTTAACAGGCAGACATTTTCAAGCACGCAAACATCGATGGACCCATAAACACCCTTGAAAAAAATTGAGGATGAAATGCAATCAGTGCTCAAATGATTCCAAATAACTCAGAAATGGGGCAGCTTTCACAAGAAAGTACTTGTAGTGGGCACTGAATTTAATGCGCATCTCAAACTTGAAGTGTCCACAAAGGTACTCTTGATTTTATTCTCTCTGCCTTTTCTACTATCCAGCTCAGTAAATGGTAAGTCTATACCAGTTGCTTAAGCCAAAAATTTAGGTTTTAACCTTAATCTCTTTCCCTCACCTCTCATATCAAATCCATCAGTAAGTCCTGATGATTCTGTCTCTGAAAGATATCTCAATGCCATCCACTTCTTTTCTTGTTTCAGTTACAAGTATCAGAAGTCCAATTCAACCTAGCTTAAGCACCCGCCCCCCACAAAAGGATTCATTACTCACATAACTGCAAGTCCAAAGTGGAATAAACTACAGAACACAGCTGAATCCAAGTATTCAAATAATATAATCAAAGTTTGTCTCTCTCTCTCCATTCTACTTTCCTCTGTGTATCTTCTTGTCAGGCAGTCTCTAAATACATGGTGGGGTAGGGGGAGGAGATGGCCCCCAGGAGCTCTAGGCTTATATCAAAATCCCACAGAGAAGAGTGTCTCCTTCCTGGTAGTTCCTAGGAGGACTCTTATTGGGTTAGCTTGGGTCCCAGCAGAGTGGCAGGCGTAAGGAGGGTATGGAAAATGGGGTAGAAGAGGTCAGCACCTCCTGAACTATATGGAATAGTTACCCCACACAAACATACACACACACAAAGAAGGTTTCTATTACCAGCAGAAATGGGGGGGGGGTGCACAAAGCATACCTCCTTTGCTCTCCAGAAAAGAGAAATCCTTCCTACATACAAAATTTCCAAACTTCTCAGCCTAATATAATAAACCATCTATGTGCAACATAAAACACACTTGATCCCTCTTCAAAAGAAGATCTGCTATGTTTTGTGCAGTTTCTGTATCCAAGATCAAGGCTAGGCTGTCTGGGCAATGTGCATTTCTCTGGTCCTGGTCTACATGTGACTCCCTGGGCTATGGTAGTTTGGGCTAAAAGATGAGAATATGACCACCCAAGTCATCCAACATACACTGAAAGAGGGAAAACTGGTTGTATTTGCCATCCTTCATGGCCTTTCACAAGTAGAGAATAGGAGGCAATTTCCCTTCTGAGCAGCTGCAGAACCTTAGTAGCCCACTTCTTACTGGTGTGATTTTGAGAAACATCTAGAGACTAACTTAGGGTTTGAACAATTACAGAATTTTGCTTATTAAACATTCCCCCCATGCCCCAGAAATAAAACTCCAGTAAAATATCAGTCAGTTGCCAGTCAATTTACATTATGTTGGCTCCTTAAGCTAGGAACTAAAACCAGATACTCTGTCCAACCACAGGACTTGAGTTTGGATGGCAGCCGTGGAGTTCTGTCTCTTTCCACAGATAAGGTCTCTCAGGTTCTCAGTTTACTACTTCTAGAAGACTTGACTCCTGACTCCAAAAGGACTGAGATATTGATGTGGTTCACTGAAATTAGTTTAGTGGAGTTCTTGTTGAAAATACTTTCTAAATGAAAATTCATCATTGCTGGTGTAATTCTGACTTAAAGTGTGCATTCAAATCATCCTTGGGTCAAAATGTCCACCATATGAAAAAGGGTCAATATAAGTGGGTCAGAAAAGTTTATACACATCCATGGACTATTCATGAAAACAGAGTTGTGTCAACCATAAAGAAAATGTCAGATTCTAAAAAGCTGAATAATGCTGACCATATTCCTAGATCAAAATGTACTGAAAGTAAATATTAATAAAATAAAAGCACTAAGCACAGGAAAAACAAACAAACAAAAAAACAAAAAAAACACTGCAAACCTTTGAAAATTAAAAACTCTCTCCTAAACCACAAAACACTATATAGACCAAGAAAATGAGAGGCTATAGGTCATAGACTGGCAGAAAACATTTACAAAGACATATGTCATAAAGGATTGTTATCCAAAATATAAAAAGAACTCATATAACTCAACAGTAAGAAAATGAACAATCAGATTTAAAAAATGAAAAAAAATTTAATGAGCAAAAGACCTGAAGTAAGGAAATGACAAGTAAGTACATGAAAAGAGGCTCAACATCATTCATCATAGTGAATTGCAAATTAAAACAACAATGAGATACCACTACACACCTATTAGAATGGCCAAAATCCAAAATACTGACAATATCAAATGCTGGCTAGGACACAGAACAACAGGAAGTCTCATTCATTAATGGTAGGAATGCAAAATGGAACAGCCACTTTGAAAGACAGTTTTGCAGTTTCCTACAAAAGTACACATATTCTTACCATACAATTCAGCAAATGTGCTCCTTGGCATTTACCCAAATGAGATGAAAAACTATGTCCATACAAAAATCTGCACACAGATGTTTATAGCAATTTTACTCACAATTGCCCAAACTTGGAAACAACCAAGATGTCCTTCAGTAGGTGAATGGAAAACAACCTGTGATACACATAGACAATGAAATATTATTCAGTGCTAAAAAGAAATGAACTATCAACCATGAAAGACATGGAGAAAACTTAAATGCATATTACTAATTGAGAGAAGCAAATCTGAAAAGCCTACACACTGTACGATTTCAATGATATGACATTCTGGAAAAGGCAAAACTATGGAGACAGTGAAAGGATCAGTGGTTGCCTGGGGTTGTTGGGGAGAGAGGGATGAATTGGTGAACCACAGAGAATTTTTAGGGCAGTGAAATTATTGTGTATGATACTATAATGGTGGATACATGTCATTATACATTTGTCAAGACCCATAGAATGTACAACACCAAGAGTGAACCCTACTGTAAACTATGGACTTTGGGGAATAATGATGTTGATAATGGAAGAGGCTGTGTCTGTAAGGGGACAAGGAGCATATGGAAAATCTCTGTACCTTCCTCTAAATCTTGCTGTGAACCTAAAACTGCTCTAAAAAATAAACTCTATTTAAAAAACTATACTGATGCAAAATTGTATCAACAGGAAAATTCATAATCCTAAACCCCTTCACTATTAAATTAGAAAATTTTTAAAGTCATACAAATTAAATTAAAAATCAATTAATTGGGAATGTGTGTAATTTTTTATTACACAGACCATAACTGGTTAAACTGATTCAAGGAACTAGGTCTGTGCAGTTACACAGCTGCAAGAGCTTCTTATAGGTCATTAACATCTTTATCACCCACTGTTAGGGATACTAAGGATGTGTATGATGCTTTAGCTTAATGAAAGTGTTGTTGATGAGAGGAAAGAAAGGCAATCTTTCTTAAACAAAATATAGATGTAATCAAATGTTCAGTTTATGTAGTTATAACTTGAAAGGTATTTTTAAAATATGATAGTTGAGATTCTGGCAAGAAGAGGATCACTGTTATAGTACGCATGACTATAGTCTGTAACAACCCTTTCCAATTGAAAGAATTGTTTATGTAATGTGTTTTCTTAATTCTAAATTTCTTAGAAACACAAGATATTGTTTCATAGCAGAGAGTTTAAATTTAAAAAGAGAAAAGAAGGATTGATGGTTGGGAAATAAAACCCCTAAAATAAATAATCCACTAGCACACCAAGTCAACACAAAAAGGGAGCCAACATACTAATTAAGAATAAAAAGGGGAGTTAATTTAATTGAGAATAAAAAAGAGAGTTAAGATTTATCCTTCTAAACTATTCCAACTGACATATCAATTAAGAATAAAAAAGGGAGTTAAGATTTATCCTTCTAAACTATTCCAAAAAGTTGCAAAGGAAGGAATGCTTCCAAACTCATTCTATGAGGCCAGCATCACCCTGATAACAAAACCAGACAAAAATATCACACAAAAAAAGTAAATTACAGGCCAATATCACTGGTGAATATAGATGCAAAAATCCTCAACAAAATATTAGCAAACCAAATTCAACAACACATTAAAAGGATCATATACCATGATCAGGTGGGATATATCCCAAGGATGCAAAGGTGGTTCAATATCCACAAATCAATCCATATGATACACCACATTAACATACTGAAGAATAAAAACCATATGATTTCTCAATAGATGCAAAAAAAAAAGCTTTTGACAAAATTTAACATCAATTTATGATAAAAACTCTCCACAAAGTGGGTATAGAGGGACCATTCCACAACCTAATAGGGCCATATATGATAAGCCCACAGCTAACATAATACTCAACAGTGAAAAGCTGAAAGCATTTCCTCTAAGATCAGGAATAAGACAAGGATGTCCACTCTTGCCACTTTCATTCAACATAGTATTGAAAGTCCTAGCCATAGCAATCAGACAAGAAAAAGAAATAAAAGGAATCCAAATTGGAAAGGAAGACGAAATAGGCAAACTACCTGAAAAATAATTCAGAGTAATGACAGTAAAGATGATCCAAAATCTCAGAAACAGAATGGAGAAAATACAAGAAACATTTAACAAGGATCTAGAAGAACTAAACAGCAAACAAACAGTGATGAACAACACAATTACTGAAATTAAAAATACTCTAGGGCTTCCCTGGTGGTGCAGTGGTTGAGAATCCGCTTGCCAATGCAGGGGACACGGGTTTGAGCCCTGGTCCAGGAAGATCCCAAATGCCGCGGAGCAACTGGGCCCGTGAGCCACAACTACTGAGCCTGCGCGTCTGGAGCCTGTGCTCCGCAACAAGAGAGGCCTTGACAGTGAGAGGCCCACGCACCGCGATGAAGAGTGGCCCCCGCTTGCTGCAACTAGAGAAAGCCCTCACACAGAAACGAAGACTCAACACAGCTAAAAATAAATAAATAAATTAATTAATTAAAAAAAAAATACTCTAGGGCTTCCCTGGTGGCGCAGTGGTTGAAAGTCTGCCTGCTAATGCAGGGGACACAGGTTCCAGCCCTGGTCTGGGAAGATCCCACATGCCGTGAAGCAACTAGGCCCGTAAGCCACAACTACTGAGCCTGCACATCTGGAGCCTGTGCTCCACAACAAGAGAGGCCGCGATAGTGAGAGGCCCACGCACCGCGATGAAGAGTGGCCCCCAGTTGCCACCAACTAAAGAAAGCCCTCGCACAGAAACGAAGACCCAACAGAGCCAAAAATAAATAAATAAATAATTTTTTAAAAAAAGAAAGAATTAAAAAAAAATACTCTAGAAGGAATCAATAGCAGAATAACTGAGGCAGAAGAACGGATAAGTGAGCTGGAAGATAAAATGGTGGACATAACTGCCAGGGAGCAGAATAAAGAAAAAAGAATGAAAAGAATTGAGGACAGTCTCAGAGACCTCTGGGACAACACTAAACACAACAACATTTGAATTATAGGAGTCCCAGAAGAAGAAGGGAAAAAGAAAGGGTCTGAGAAAATATTTGAAGAGATTATAGTTGAAAACTTCCCTAACATGGGAAAGGAAATAGTCAATCAAGTCCAGGAAGCATAGAGAGTACCATACAGGATAAACCCAAAGAGAAACATGCCAAGACACATATTAATCAAACTATCAAAAATTAAATACAAAGAAAAAATATTAAAAGCAGCAAGGGAAAAGCAACAAATAACATACAAGGGAATCCCCATAAGGTTAACAGCTGATCTTTCAGCAGAAACTCTGCAAGCCAGAAGGGAGTGGCAGGACATATTTAAAGTGATGAAAGGGGAAAACCTACAACCAAGATTACTCTACGGAGCAAGGATCTCATTCAGATTCGATGGAGAAATTAAAACCTTTACAGATAAGCAAAAGTTAAGAGAATTCAGCACCACCAAATCAGCTTTACAACAAATGCTAAAGGAACTTCTCTAGGCAGGAAACACAAGAGAAGGAAAGGACCTACAATAACAAACCCAAAACAATTAAGAAAATGGTAATAGGAACATACATATCGATAACTACCTTAAATGTAAATGGATTAAATGCTCTCACCAAAAGACATAGACTGGCTGAATGGATACAAAAACAAGACCCATACATATGCTGTCTACAAGAGACCCACTTCAGACCTAGGGACACATACAGACTGAAAGTGAGGGGGTGGAAAAAGATATTCCATGCAAATGGAAATCAAAAGAAAGCTGGACTAGCAGTTCTCATACCAGACAAAATAGACTTTAAAATAAAGACTATTACAAGAGACAAAGAAGGACACTACATAATGATCAAGGGATCAATCCAAGAAGAAGATATAACAATTGTAAATATTTATGCACCCAACATAGGAGCACCTCAATACATAAGGCAAATGCTAACAGCCATAAAAGGGGAAATCGATAGTAACACAATAATAGCAGGGGACTTTAACATCCCACTTTCACCAATGGACAGATTATCCAAAATGAAAATAAATAAGGAAACACAACCTTTAAATGATACATTAAGCGAGATGCACTTAATTGATATTTATAGGACATTCCATCCAAAAACAACAGAATACACATTCTTCTAAAGTGCTCATGGAACATTGTCCAGGATAGAGTGTATCTTGGGTCACAAATCAAGCCTTGGTAAATTTAAGAAAATTGAAATCGTATCAAGTATCTTTTCCGACCACAACGCTGTGAGACTAGATATGAATTACAGGAAAAAAACTGTAAAAAATACAAACAGAGGGAGGCTAAACAATACACTACTAAATAACCAAGAGATCACTGAAGAAATCAAAGAGGAAATCAAAAAATACCTAGAAAAAAATAACAATGAAAACACGACGATCCAAAACCTATGGGATGCAGCAAAAGCAGTTCTAAGAGGGAAGTTTATAGCAATACAATCCTACCTCAAGAAACAAGAAACATCTCAAATAAACAACTTAACCTTACACCTAAAGCAATTAGAGAAAGAAGAACAAAAAAATCCCCAAAGTTAGCAGAAGGAAAGAAATCATAAAGATCAGATCAGAGATCAATGAAAAAGAAATGAAGGAAACAATAGCAAAGATCAATAAAACTAAAAGCTGGTTCTTTGAGAATATAAACAAAATTGATAAACCATTAGCCAGACTCATCAAGAAAAAAAGGGAGAAGACTCAAATCAACAGAATTATAAATGAAAAAGGAGACATAACAACTGACACTGCAGAAATACAAAGGATCATGAGAGATTACTACAAGCAACTATATGCCAATAAAATGGACAACCTGGAAGAAATGGACAAATTCTTAGAAAAGCACAACCTTCCGAGACTGAACCAGGGAGAAATAGAAAATATAAACAGACCAATCGCAAGCACTGAAATTGAAACTGTGATTAAAAATCTTCCAACAAATAAAAGCCCAGGACCAGATGGCTTCACAGGCAAATTCTATCAAACATTTAGAGAAGAGCTAACACCTATCCTTCTCAAACTCTTCCAAAATATAGCAGAGGGAGGAACACTCCCAAGCTCATTCTACAAGGCCACCATCACCCTGATACTAAAATCAGACGAAGATGTCACAAAAAAAGAAAACTACAGCCCAATATCTCTGATGAACATAGATGCAAAAATCCTCAACAAAATACTAGCAAACAGAATCCAACAGCACATTAAAAGGATCATACACCATGATCAAGTGGGGTTTATCCCAGGAATGCAAGGATTCTTCAATATACACAAATTAATCAATGTGATACACCATATTAACAAATTGAAGGATAAAAACCATATGATAATCTCAATAGATGCAGAAAAAGCTTTTGACAAAATTCAACATCCATTTATGATAAAAAAACTCTCCAGAAAGCGGGCATAGAGGGAACCTACCTCAACATAATAAAGGCCATATATGACAAATCCACAGCCAACATCATTCTCAATGGTGAAAAACTGAAACCATTTCCACTAAGATCAGGAACAAGACAAGGTTGCCCACTCTCACCACTATTATTCAACATAGTTTTGGAAGTTTTAGCCACAGCAAACAGAGAAGAAAAAGAAATAAAAGGAATCCAAATCAGGAAAGAAGAAGTAAAACTGTCACTGTTTGCAGATGACATGACATTATACATAGAGAATCCTAAAGATGCTACCAGAAAACTACTAGAGCTAATCAATGAATTTGGTAGAGTAGCAGGATACAAAATTAATGCACAGAAATCTCTTGCATTCCTATACACTAATGATGAAAAATCTGAAAGAGAAATTAAGGAAACACTCCCATTTACCACTGCAACAAAAAGAATAAAATACCTAGGAATAAACCTACCCAAGGAGACAAAAGACCTGTATGCAGAAAACTATAAGACACTGATGAAAGAAATTAAAGATGATACAAACAGATGGAGAAATATACCATGGATTTATATGTTTTGATACATCGAATACTCACAACAATCCTATGAAGTGCGTACTATACAATCTCCATTTTACACAAGGAAACCAAGGCACAGAAAAGTTAAGACATTAAGATCTGGGATTCAATTTGAGGCTGTGTGGCCAGAGTCCATAACCAGTTTTAACCACTACAATATAATGCCTCTTAATCACTGAATGAAGGAGTATGTGTACAGCCCTTAGTCTAGAAGGCATCCCTCAATTATAACATAGTCCTATGGAAACAACTGGAGAAACCCTATTCTAAAATTCTGCATTGGGGACCTCCCTGGTGGTGCAGTGGGTAAGACTCCGTGCTCCCAATGCAGGAGGCCCGGGTTCGATCCCTGGTAGGGGAACTAGATCCCACACGCACACGACAACTCAGAGTTTGCATGCCGCAGCTAAGGAGGCCGCCTGCCACAACTAAGACCCAGCGCAACCAAATAAATTAATTTAATTAAATAAAATAAATTCTGCATTGAATACCAGTAACTACTGTACAAAAAAAAAATACATATATAAGCATATGTAGGTATAGCTAGCTAGCTAGCTAGTATTTGTGCCCCTCAAAAGAAATAGGTGTGGGGCTTCCCTGGTGGCGCAGTGGTTGAGAGTCTGCCTGCCAACGCAGGGAACACGGGTTCGGGCCCTGGTCTGGGAGGATCCCACATGCCGCGGAGCAACTGGGCCCGTGAGCCACAACTACTGAGCCTGCGCGTCTGGAGCCTGTGCTCCGCAACAAGAGAGGTTGCGATAGTGAGAGGCCCGTGCACCGCGATGAAGAGTGGCCCCCGCTCGCTGCAACTAGAGAAAGCCCTCGCACAGAAACGAAGACCCAACACAGCCATAAATAAATAAATAAATAAATAATTTAAAAAAAAAAAAAGAAATAGGTGCTAAAATATTGGTTTCATTTTAAAAACACATATAGTATATATAGGTATATTATTATGTATGTCAGCCAACTATTATAATGACTAGGTTTACTGCCTTTTGTAAAGCCATAACATTTGTTTATGAGTGACACCATCGACTTTAACATTTGCCATCAATCTTGAGAAATGTCTGAGCCATATGAATCCCAAGAAGTATACCATGTAATTTCTATGCATATATTCATGGTATATGAATGTGAGTAATTCACGTACCATAGAGTATTAAAGAGCTCAGGAACCTGAACACCTGGGTTCCAGTCTCATCTCTACTGTGTACTTTGAACAAAATTATGACCATTATGTGGGCCTCCCAATGGAAGGAGAAGACTAGATGGAGCATCTACGTTTGTTCTGTTTTTTTCAGTAGTGGGCCTTGAGCAGAACATTGGTGGATTTTTCAGTGATTGTTGAAGAGCATCAGAAGAGTCCAGCCCACTGTGGGCAGTTGTTTTTGAACAGGAGTCCAGAGCCTGGAATCTTTGCATGTGACAATCTGCCTTTGCCAGTGACCTTCACACCCTCCCAGTTCATGATTATGATAATTGATAATAATTACAATAGCAGGCACCCTAACATGATTAAGAACAAAGATACAGAACTCTTTGCAGTTGTCTTTTTTTTCTTAATATATTTATTTATTTACTTTGGCTGTGTTGGGTCTTCGTTGCTGCACACAGGCTTTCTCTAGTTGTGGCGAGCGGGGCCTACTCTTCGTTACGGTACGTGGGCTTCTCATTGTGGTGGCCTCTCGTTGCAGAGCATGGGCTCTAGGCACTCAAGCTTCAACAGTTGTGGCACGTGGGCTCAGTAGTTGTGCCTTGCAGGCTCTAGAGCACAGGCTCAGTAGTTGTGGCACACGGGCTTAGTTGCTCCGCAGCATGTGGGATCTTCCCGGACCAGGGCTTGAACCCGTGTCCCCTGCATTGGCAGGCGGATTCCTAACCATTGCACCACCAGGGAAGTCCCCAGATGTCTGTCTTGATCTGCATGGTCATTCTTTTTCCAGTGCCCCTACCCTCACCTTCCATATAAGGGAAATTCTGAGTTAGCTAGTTCTGTTTCTGGATTTGGTTATGCAAAACTGGGATCAGGTTTAGAAGGGGTTTGAAAAAAACTGCAAGGTGTAACCAATGTAAGTTAGAAATGGGAAGGATGGGTTCCTGAAATTAAAAAAGATTAAGGAAGAGAAGCAGGGTGAAGAGAAGGACCAGTCAGCCAGGTTCATAGAGTTTTTCCCAACACTTTTGTTGGGAGGGAAGGGGTGCAGTCTGTGAGGAATAATGGGGAGAGACGGTTTTTAAGATGTTTGTCACATACTAATAATCCACTTTTCTACCTATCCAGTAATTGCCTTCAATTTTTTTTTTTCTGAATCCTCATTACAGAGACCAGACTATATAAGTCTC
Source organism: Balaenoptera physalus (assembly GCF_965194825.1). NCBI lineage: Eukaryota > Metazoa > Chordata > Mammalia > Artiodactyla > Balaenopteridae > Balaenoptera > Balaenoptera physalus. The sequence continues at coordinate 53,179,816 of NC_138898.1, read as the reverse complement.
TAGTTATATTCCCATTATACTACCATTTATTTCGCATTTATGTGCCAGGCATTGCGATAAGCACTTATGTTTTTTTCTCATTTCACTTTGAAATACTAATTACCTTTGAGTTTGGTATTATTTTAATTTCAGGGATAGGAAATTGAGGTTCAGGAAGTTTAAATGCCATGCCTGCACTAGTTAGGGGATAGGGTCAAGATTTGAAGCCAGGTCTTTGTGACCCTTTCATTCAACAAATATTTATCAAATGCCTCCTCTGTGCCAGACATGCTAGGACCCTGGGATGTAGCCATGAACTAGACAAAATCCCTTTACTCATGGAGCCCATCTTCTGGTGAGAGACAGAAAAAACAAGCAAATAACACTACTTCAGATAATAAAAGATGTTAAGTAAACAAATGGGGCACTGAGACGCTCTTATCACTAATCCATAAACAGTCTTGGGGGGCAGAGGTCTGCCTCCCGAATTGGGTCATTACTTTACGATTCAGTCAGTCTCGTCCTCATTCCAGAGGCGCGCTTGGAGCGGGGACGGGGCCCGGCTGGTCAGCAGGCGGCGTCCTGGGACCGGCGACTTCCACCAGGAGCCGCCAGAGGCTGGGCCGAGGAAAGCCGGGCAGTTGGGCAGCCGGCAGGTGCACGTCGGGCCGCGGGAGGATCCTCGGAATTGATGGGCCGCTGGCGGCGCTCACGACCTGGGCAGTCGGGAGCCGAGTGGCCAGCCCGCGTGGACTGTTAGCCACGCGCCGCCCCCGCCTCGAGACCCTCCGCCCCCGGTGATCCCTGTCGGGCCTCGGGACCCTCCCGTCCAAGGTGACCCCCAACCCAGCCTCACAACTCTCCCGGCTTCAGGGGACCCCGACCCAACCCGTGACCCTCCTGAGGTAACCCTGACCCTAACTCTCGACCCTCCTGCCTGAGGTGACCCCGAGGCCTCCCTGCCCCTCTGAACTGCGCCCCGGGACCGCGGCCACACTCAGGGACGCTGGGCCGTCCTGCCCACCCCACGGTCGTTTTCTAGAAATTTCCTAGGAAGGTCCACCCCCAGGGCCTCTTCCGCCCAGCAGCATCCGTGCCAGGCCTGAGGCAGCAAAGCGCCCTCCCTCCGTGAGAAGGTGTCCGACGCCCAATGAAAGACAGTGCTGGAGGGCAAATGGAGGATGGCCAGGGAAGGCAGAGATTCGGGCGAAGACTACTTCAGCCGCCTGTAAGTCCCTGCGGACCACGCGAGTCTCTTCCCGGATCCAGCCCTCGCCCAGACTCCCGCGTATCGCCCCTTCTGCCGGCCTTGCAGGGGGCGCGCTGAGTCCTACGCAGGCGCGATCAGGGGCGGGGCGGGGCGGGGCGTCCCGGGGAGGGGCCGGCACCCGCAGGGCGGCCCACTGCGCATGCGCGAGCCGGCCGAGGCGCGCCCCCTGCAGGACCCCGAGCGGCCAGGTCCTCCGCCCGTCGTGGGTCTCAGGCTCCCCCTCCCCGCCGCGGCGGCCTAGCAGTTGTCAGCAGCGGTCGCCGCCGCCGCGAGGCCAGAGCAGAGCCGGGAGCCGAGGGAGGGGGCCCCGCGAGAGGGCAGCGCCCCGGCCGCCGCCGCCCGGGCGCTAAGGGTCGGTGAGTGCCCCAGAACCCGCCGCTCGCGCGCGCTGGCTCCCAAGGCTCGAGATTTGGGGGCCGCTTCCCCGCCCGGGGCACCCTCCCCACCGCGGGCTGCCGCCCTCCCCGGCCGGGCACCCGGCCCCTCCCGCGGCCCTGCCCCGCCCCCGCCCTGCCCGCGGCCTCCTCCGGCGGCACAGCAGGTGCATTTCGCAGCAGTGCAAGGCCGCCCTGACTCAGGCTTCCCCTCGGCGGGAGCTTCTGGGCGTGTCCTCATCCCCTCAGGCAGTTCCTTAAAGCCGGTCCCCCTTGGAGAAACGTAACCTTCCCGGAGCTAGAATCGCTGTGGAATCCTTTGTGCCGAGCCGAGGAGGGTGGACAGACATTTACCACACTAAGACCCGCTGGCCTTCACCCGGCAGACAGTTTGAGCACTTGCCTGCTGAAGCCAGGCGGCATCACAGGCTGGGGATCTGAGGCAGGGCCTCCAAGGATGCTGCTGGCTCATCTCTCGGTGCAGAGATTCCCGGTGTGGGTGGGAATGCGTCCCCGTAACGGAGTCCGCCCTGCTCCCAAACCCGCCTTCTCATGAGCCTCAGAATGGGGGTCCAGTGGTCCGCTGTTAGTGGTGGGAGTTGTGTGGGGGACAGAAGGAAAGGGACCTCCTGGTCTAGGCAGAAGGGCCTGCAACAGCCCTGGTGCCCATGGTCAGTCTGTACTTGGTATGAATTTGTGTTTACATAGGTGTTGGCTCCTTCCTGAACTAGACTATAAGCTTCATGAGGGCAGGGACTATCTCCTAAATGAGGGCTTAGGACACATGCTTGGCGCATATTTGTCGCATGCATGAATGCCCCTCCTCACTTCCTTGGACGTTGCCTAATTAAAGCCTGTTACCTGATAGGGTTGTTTCTGTTTGTTTGCCCCTTTGCCTCCTGATCTGTGAGCTCCCTGAAGGCACAGATTGTCTCTTGTTGGGGCTTGCACTCCTAGCACATAGCCAGCACCTGGCACATGAGAGGCACTCAAGAAACGCTTGCTGAAGAAGTAAGTGGATGAGACCCTGTAGCAGTGTGGAAATCCAGGCAAGGTGCAAGTGGAAGAGTTATGCTCTTTTCTCCTGAGCAGCTATATCATTTGATTCAGAACATTTTGATGCTGCCTTTTGTAAATGTGAAAAGGTTAAGGATGTTTTCCTTTAGAAAGTTAACATCATTGGAAAAGTAAAAGAAAGGGAAAACGGTAAAAATGGATGCCATGGGAATCCCCCCACCTTTTTTAACTTCTCAGAGGTTTGTTTGGGTTTTTTTTAGTTGAACACTTGCTTACTATATTTGACAAACAGGATGACATCTTTCCTTCTCTAAGGTGATCTATCATCATTCTGATGAAACAGCCTTTTGGAACAAGAGAGGGAGCTCAAGCTGTTGGTTTTTTTTTTTTTTTTCTGAGTTACTAGCTTTCCACAGTGCATATGCCAGGCAGTCCATGGGAACCTGTTTTGACTTAGACTCAACTGGGAAGGCCCAGGTAAGACTCCCTAGTTGACAGTTTCTTTTCCAGCCCTGCTTCCTGAAACAGCAGTAGACTCCTCTGCTATTGAGTCTGTTGCGGGGCGGGGAGCATTCTAGAACTCTGGGGAGAATGATGGGCAAGGCTCTGTGCACGATCGGGGACCTTAGGATGGAGCTAAAGAGATGATTTATTCACAAGTAACTGACCTAAGACAGAACAAGATAAGTGCCACATGAGACATCCAGAAAAGCTGCCTCAAGTATGCAAAGGTGGAGGGATGGCTTTCAACAAGACCAGAAGGTGTCAACCCTGACTGCATGTTAGAATCACCCGGGAAAGAGTCCCATGCCCAGGCCACAGCCCAGAATCTCCAGGGGTGGGCCTCCAGTATCAGTTTCTGTCTTAAAGCATCCCAGAAGATTCCATTGTGAAGCCAAGACAAAGAACCCCTGAACCAGTCAGGGTTGTCAGTGGCGGCTTCACAGAGGGGCCAGAACTGGACTGGGAAATGATAGGAAGGATTTCAGAAAGTAGAGATGGGAATGGTGGGTGATACTCCAAGCCGACAAAACCACAGAAGGCCCACACACTCCCGGGAAAGTATAAGGCGTGGCAGTCCCTGTCCTGGGAGACTTGGGCAGTGCCTGTCCCCCCGACTGGCTGAGTTGTTCACCACAGTTGGAGAGATTTGGAGTCAATGGGCAGATAGGTGTGGTTGTAGGAGCTGAGTAATGAGCTTGCTGCCTTGCTTGTTGCAGAAGATCCATGGTTACCTCTCTCTGGGGATTCTCAATTGCCTCTTTACCTCATTTCCTACACCTAGAGAGGCAGAAGGCTAGCAGGACGGGGAATGGGCCCGAGGCTGCAGCAGGGGTTAGGAGAGCAGGCAGTGGCACAGATTTTGTAGAACTCTTTCCCGATAGCCGCCTCTGGACCACACCTTTGGCTTAAAAATATACCCCACCACTCCCTGCCAGGAGCTCCAGTGTAAACTCAGAGCCACATGATTCTGAGGAGCCCGCTGCCCTGACCCAGGACAGCACAGGTGGTGGCATTGAGTGTGAGACCCGTAAACTAGGTGTCCATCTGGGCCTCCCAATGCAAATGACCATGGCCTTGAACCTGGCCTCATGGGGCTCTTGGACAATGACTGCTGCTTGTGGCATTTGTTCCCACCTTAACCACACAAGGGTCATTTCTGTAAATAAGTTGTCCACAGGCTTTTTTCCTGTTCACTGCTATACGTAAAAGAATTTGAGCATGCACCACCATATATTTTATTTATGTATTATAAAAGAAAGCCATATACTACTGTCTTGAATATCATGGACATAGAAACATATACAAATAAAGACCTATTAAATGGATGAGAGGCGAAGTGAACACGATTAAATTTTTCAGTGTATCAATAGTACATAATCTATTGTACAAATGTGTGCTGTTTTTAAAAGAAAGCCATGTGATCAAGTCTACATCCCATTTATAAACTCTTGGTGAAACCTGAGTCCAGCATTTGAACGTGTGGTTCTGAGTTCTGTTTATTTCAGTTCCTGGTTCTTGAGGGGTTCACAGGTAAGCACAGTGAACCTCAGGGAGGCATGCAGACTTGCTGTGCGTCTGGTACTTGTTTTTCAATCCCACCTGCCAGTCATTCGAGGGCTCTTGATGAATCTGGGCTGCTAAGTGTTCAGGGGCTATCAGGGGAGGTGAAAGTCCTGGTTCCCAAAGCTTTTGCTGTGCAGGTGTCAGTGTTCATGTGGATGGCACACTTGCCACATCCTTGGCAATACAGTCACACACCTGTGGAAACATCTCCAAACATCTGTTTTCATAAATGCTCTGTTCTTGGCACAGATTATTTTGAAAAGCTGTAACTCATGCATTGTCACCTTCTGGAAGGGACAGATTTGAGTGCATTGGCTTAAAACCAGTAAGCTAGCTGACACGCTGCTGCACTCATTTGTCATTGAATAAAAAAAGAAAAAGGTTTCCAGGTTTGATGCTTCTCATGAAAGAAAATGTGTACTTCCTCTTAAGTTCTAAGTCACAAGATAACCAGGTATTCACAACTCCCCAGATCACTGCAAAGTATTGTAAAGCTTTAGCTATTTGAGTCTTTTTTTTTTTTAATTGACCACAACCACGATATCCCAAAGCATGTAAGCTCCAACACACCTGAGAGACTTAAAGTAAACTAGCAGGCGAGGGCCAATCATCACCCACGTGTCACAGAGCCCCTCCTCTGTCAGGATTCTGTGGCTGCTGACACACAGGCAGGCCAGCAAGAGTGCCAGGGTGCATTCATGTGTTAAATATTAGTAAAACCAATTTTTCCTCATTTTTAAAGTAGAATTTCTTGCCATTCCTTTACTCTAGCAGATTGTCTTGCTCACCCCACTTGAAGACCAATAGTGGGGTTCACTGGTGGGGACCACCCTCTATAAATGTGCCTGCTATTTTCAGCCTATATTTTACGGTGCTTATTGGTATTTGGACATTCACCTGCAGAATCCACTGAATTAGATATTTTCACAATTTAAAAGATCAGGTACTGGGTAAAAGATTATAAGCAAAACAGAACACCCTCGAGCAGAATTACTGCACTTTTGGATCCCCTCCCCACCCCCCATCCCACCCCAACCCCCGCTCCTCCCCTGCTCCCTGCTTGGCACAGCATCCAAGGCCTTGGTCGGCTTCCCCTTCTGGCTCCGTCCCTGCTGCTCCTCCCCAGCCACTCAGAATTACTTGCTGTTACCCCCACACACTTTTTCACTTCTTCATGATCCTATAATGCCCTCCCTACCTCAAGTAACAAGAAACCCGAGACTGGTCTCCTGTGTCACCTGTTCCTGGGAGCCTTCCCAGAGCTCACCCTGTCTTACACATACACACAGAATCCTGATCTCCAGAATCTCATGATGCTTCATTTGGCTTCAGTTATAGTGATTACAGTACATGCAAGCATTTGCAGACTGTGAACTCCTTGGATTAAGAACACTGTGATTTTCATTTCCAGATCTTTGGTGCCTGGTATAAGTGCCTATCACACAGTAAGTATTGGCAAATGTTTGTTGGATGAATAAATGCTTTTTTGTTTTGTGTATCCTAAAAAAACACAGATTCTACCAGCAAACGTGACGTACCTATCATGCCTTCTGCAGCGTGTACACACGTAGACTTAACACCGCTGACTGTTGTGGGCTCCCCGTGTCCAGAAGGAAATGCTTTCCTAGCTGAGATGGGTCCTCACCCACCTCGGTCTTCAGGAAAAGTGCCGAGTCCCAGCCAGCACCACCAACAAGGGCATCTCTCTGTTCCACATGTGTGGTCAAGAGGGCAGAGCCCTGGTTGTCCGCTCTCTGTGTGACAGCAAGATGTCTGCCTTGACCTTACTGAGACCCCCTCCCTCCCAGCCCTGACTTCCCCCAGGCCTGTGCAGACAGCTTCCGTGGAAGGAAAGGCACCAAGCTCGGGATACGACAGGACACGTGACATAACAGCGTGTGCCTGGCCCCAGGGCTCTGTCCACTTCTGCTTGCTGGCCTTGACGCCCACTCGGCAGTGACCTTTCCAGAAGTGTTAACACCATTCTGTTCTGTATATGCAGAAATAAAAGCTTCTTTTGCTTGGGCACATAGCAAGGACGTATGCTATGTGCCCAAGGAGGACGTATTCAAGCCCATAATGAAAAAAAATACCCAAATCAGGAAGCAGAGGTGTCGGGACTCAACACGCAGTGGCAAGCACCCGGCACAGTGCTCCCAAACCAGGACAACCATTTCCCAAACCGGGACAGCCATTTTCAGAGGAACCCCGTGTGCCATCAAGAGAGTTCTTAGGGACTTCCCTGCTAGTCCAGCGGTTAAGACTCCATTCTCCCAATGCAGGGGGCCCAGGTTCGATCCCTGGTCAGGGAGCTAGATCCCGCATGCCACGACTAAGACCTGGTGTGGCCAAAAAAATAAATATTTTTTAAAAAAAAGAGTTCTCAGAAGTTAGCAGCCCACAATAGGCACTCACTCTGGACCAGCTCCACTGCTCACCTGAAAACCAAACATTGAAATACTCAATGATTTGTGTAATGTTTAATATTTTAACGGTAAGCAAACACGCCTTTCCGTGGTAAAAAGAGCTTTCCCTTCCCTTCCTGGCTCTGTCCTGGGAGGAGTGAAGTGAGCCTCGGGGGAAGTCCTCAGACGTTCTTGTGGGGCTTTGTGAGCGGTTGCTTTGGAGTGGACCCGCCTGGGCTGGTTCTGGATCGCAACCCCCGCCACTTCTGGGGGACTCCGAGTGCCGCGGTCTTAAGTGTTTTGAGGAACTTTAACTTCCTTTCCTCGTGTACATTTGCTGTCGTAACCAGAAAGCTTCCCAGATTTTGTAATTCTGGGAATCTCCTCCTTTAAATTCCTTTTCTGCTCAAACAGAACAGACGTGAGTATGGCATTTAGTGAGACTTCAGATAGAGCATGGCAGGCACAGAGCAAAGAGCTGGGTGCCTTGGGGAGACAGAAACACATACGATGTCTGTTAAGGTGGTGGGGCTCAAGGGATATTTTTTCTTTTTGATTTCTAATGTTAGGTTCTGGGAGAAATACATACAGACTTTACAAAGATGTTTGCTGCTTTTAGGATACACAAGGCTGTAGGGGTGCAGTGGTAAAAACACAGACTAGGAAGCTCAGATCCTGGGTCTGTGGCTTGCTTCCTGTATGATCCTGGGTCAGGCACTTCCTCCTAGTTTCTTAGTCTTGAAAGGGTGATGGTACCAGAAGTTGGGCTGGATTAGGAGGCTCTATAAATATAAAAGTATATAAAATAAAAGCTTCTTACAGTTTATTGTACCAGGAGAGAACAAAAGCCACCCCAGCGTTCTCTGTTTCCCGAAATCCATGTTTCTTTGATATTGGACTTGGCTTTGCTTAAGTAACATGCTTGCAGTGTATTTTGCACTTCGATTTCCTAACGCGGTGAGAGGTGTTTTATGATTATTTTTTTAATTATGCTCTGGCACCCTCCATTTGCCCACAGGTGGCCGGAGTGTCATGCCAGCGAGCCCCAGGCCCTTCATGATGTCCTGTGAGGCGTCAGTGCTCCCGAGCTCCAAGGTCAGCCCACTGCACTCCAGAGGCCTACCGGCCCCACCCCAGAGCCCTCTGTGCAGGGCCACCTCCTCCCAGCCAGACCTCCTGTAGCCCCAGAGGAAGGCCTCAGCCAGGAGCCTCTGCCAGGACTCAGGTCAGTTCCCCGGTGTTGCTGTCCGGTGTTGTCCTAGTGGGAAGGTGGACGGTCTGTCTCTCTGCCCTGCCCACCCCTCTGGGCCTAGAGAGGTGGGATTAAGCGTGGGAACGTGTCCTTTCTTGACCAGACTTTTCCAGAAAAGGAAGTCATCGACTTCTCTGACCAGAAGACTTCTTTGAACTGTGACCTTTCCACATTCCCCTCTTGGTAGAGGAGGAACCTTCATCTCGGCCAAGCCAGGCACCCATCAGCTCGCTGTGGGGATGATCAGCTCCGCTGGAGGCACTGTTTTCCCCTCTTAGCCTAAACCACTTCTTGAAACTGTTCATAGGCCATAGGCCTTCGTAGGTAACGTTACACTACTGCTCTTTTATTAACTGTCTACGACTGATTTTAAGACAGGTTTTTCCACCTTATTAATTTTAAAAGAATTTGGATAATTTATTAAGTTGCCACTTAATAGCACTTCATTACTATTTTAGCTTTAATCTCTCCATATTTTAACCATATGGTTAAATAAAAGCCATATTTTAAGTTAATTTGTAAATAACTTCTTGCAGTTGTGTTTTGTACTAATATTTACTGAGTGCCCTTTAAAGCTTAAATTTTGAGGAACTACTTTTAGGCAGATATGGACAGCTACATCTTTTTTTTTAAAAGCAAGAGTTTAATTTAAAAATGAGCTTTAATGGAAATGATTTTTCAGCTAACTGAAGTCAAAAGCAAAACTGGCTGTTTCAAAAAAAAAAAAACAAGCTCTCGCTCCATGCGCACTGGGTCTCGAGGTGGGTTCTTTGGGCCGTAGTGTTAGAGCGGGTTAAGTAATGAAGGATTTACCAGCCATTTGTCCGTGCCGTCCTGACGCGCCTAATGGATGGTGTTGGGTTAGTATCGACCTGAGTGTGGAGCCGGCTCACTGTACTCAGGACTATTCCCTGTGAGTCACGGATACTTCTCCCCACTTGAAGGACCGTGAGCTGTGGAGGGCCCCTCTCCGCTCCATCTGCATCCTTGGCGCAGACGGTGATCAGGAGCTCTCCAGGGCCTCCCCTCCTCTGCCGCCCTCGCTGCCCACCTCAGGTCCAGCCTCGGCATTCATGCCTGCAGCTTACGGAACTAGGTGCTTCTAGTCGTGAGCGTCCTGGGGTCTTCCTGACCTAACTCCAACTCCCTCCTCTAGAGGTTAGTGTGGCTCCGTGTCTCTGCTTCTCACACTGCAGTCTCGTGACATGGATTTCCCTAAATTGAGGGAGACCTTTATAAAGCTCTGTTCTTGTTTCTGCTGTCACTGTGTTTGATAATCTCTCAGCAGATTTTCCCAGCCATACGTGCCAGATTTAAATATAACACTCATACCTGACATAGAGTAGATTTTCTCTGGAGGAAAATGACCAGTGTCGTGTGGAAGCTCACAGACCACTGCTCACAGTTAAAGCAGGAAAAACTGGTTCTTAAGGTTCAAGGTGGGAGAGCACATGCCATCCTGCCACCCACGCGTCCGCCTGCCGTGTCTGCCCCTGGGTTAAGGCCACTGAGGGCCCTCACCCCAGGCTCCTCCCCTGCTCCCCCACAGCCCTCTCCAGGTCTTAGAAATCAACCGGCAGCCAGGACACTGGGCTGAGTTTCCTTTTACTGTTCTGTGATGATGGAGAATAAAGCAGTCAGGGAGGGGAATTCCATCAGCCTGAGTTTTTGCTAAGAAATAGCACATTCATACGAACCACAGAGAACATCTGAATAGCGTTCATCGAATGATTGACATTCCAGTGGCCACGTTGCATCTACCAGCCCTGCCATTCATCTAATGTTTCCAGAAGAAACAAAGTCAGCTTCCTGAAAGGGCGTGTGTTCCTCGAACAGACAGAGTAGAACTGGCCTCTCCCTCTGGGGAGCTGTTCTGAGTTAGGCTGGGACAAAAGAAGGTGAGGAGAAGTGGAGGGTCTGTGTCTCAGGACTGACTCTCCCCCATTCTCCCCGCCTTCCCCAAACACGATTCGCAAACCTGAACCAACACCCTTTCTGTCTTTGGTCCACAACTAGTGGCCCTTCTGGTGAGGATGGCGGTGCTCAGGCAGCTGGCGCTCCTGCTCTGGAAGAACTACACTTTGCAGGTGGGTCCGGCCCTGGGGGCACACTGCAGGGGGAAGGGCGAGAGGGGCCTGGCAGAGGGGGTGTCAGCGAGAGGGGGCATCAGTGGGAGGGGCTCCAGGAGCCCCCGCCTCGCACTCCTCAGCCCTCGGTTTCCATTTCTCTTTAGAAGCGGAAGGTCTTGGTGACCATCTTGGAGCTCTTCCTGCCCTTGCTGTTTTCCGGGATCCTGATTTGGCTTCGCCTGAAGATCCAGTCAGAGAACGTGCCCAATGCCACCCTCTACCCTGGCCAGTCCATCCGGGAGCTGCCACTGTTCTTCAGCTTCCCTCCACCGGGAGCCGCCTGGGAGCTCGCCTACGTCCCATCCCAGAGTGACGCCGTGAGGACCGTCGTGGAGACGGTGAGGAGGACGCTGGTGATCAACATGAGAGGTGAGTTGTTGGGGACTCAATAGTGCTGCGGGGCTTGGGCTGTGGGGCAGGGACTGGCCAGGCGGGGAGCCGGGCAGCAGCCAATGCAGCTTGCCCTGTAGTGGCCGCGCAGCCCGCGAATCCCTGTGTCATGTCTCATTGTAATAGGGATCAGGGTTGTGAGGGCTGCGGGAAACAGTGTGTGTGACAGTTCACAGCCCCTGGCTATTCAGAGTGGAGATGGCGTCCACATACCCTGCAAAGCTCTTTAATTATGAGGGCAAGGCCCGGTGTCAGGAATCTCTTCTGGGATATGGTTTTGGGAGGACAGCTCTGATAAAGGTCATCAGGAAGCCTGCTGAGGGCCATTCCCAGGAAATGTGCCAGTCACCCTCGCTAGGTCTTTGCTTTCAGAATAGAAAGTATTATCCCCTTTCCTCTCCCTCTTGATTTTGGCACTGTGACCTGTTTAATTCAGTGTAGCAAACACTTCGGGGAAGATCCCTGGTCCCTCACTATGTGATTATAGTCAAACCCTTTATGTGAAGTGGGGTCTGGGTGAGAGAGGTCGTTGAACAGACTATACATTAGTGTCCACTTGAATTTTTAAAGCCCACCATTATAGTTATGAGAGAAACTGATGCTGGCTGCAGAGCCCAGGGCAGGGCAGCAGCCCTCACGGAGGGGCCCTGCTCCAGCTCTCAGCTTCTAGGTGCCCAGGGCCGGCTTCGATGGTGAGGTTCTGCCAGTCTTCACCGCAGCCCATCTCTGCCAAAAACAAAAGCCTCGAATCTTAGGAAAGGTTTACAAAGCCCTAGAGAAACTTGTAAGCTTTAGTCCTTTATCTGAAGGTTCAGCTTTCTCAAGCAGAGTGGACGATTGGGCAACTCTGGGCCCCCCTGCTCCCCACAGCTCGCGGCTTCCCCTCCGAAAAGGACTTTGAGGACTACGTCAGGTACGACAACCGCTCCGCCAACGTGCTGGCCGCCGTGGTGTTCGAGCATGCCTTCAACCACAGCAGGGATCCCCTGCCGCTGGCGGTGAGGACCCCAGCCCCACGGAGCCAAGCTTCTTCCCCCAGGAGCCAGAGGCACTCTGCCTGCCTGGGAGCAAATGCGACTTTCCCCTTGGGTCCAGAATCACCTCTTAGCCCACTGAGGGGCCCTGGTGGTGTTTGACCTGTCAGGCCAGAGCGGTTTAGAAACCTCGCCCGTCTGAAGAAAGTGGCCGTAGACCATTGCTGTGGCCCCTCTTTGTCCTCTCGTTTTATGAAAGGCGTTATGGGTCTCCTTTGACAGAGTCAAATAGGACAAGTAGGAAAGTAGCAGATACTCGGGACTTAGCACCATATGGCATTAGAATTTCTGTTACATATTTAAACAAACAAACAGAAAGGTTTTTTGGTTACCCTGGTGGCAATAAGACTGGGAAACCGTCAGGTCCCTCAGCATCACGCTGGCGGCCCTGCACTGGTTAGCAGTGATGAGTCATGCGTGGAGTTCCCATTGGTAATGGCAGAAGAGGGTGGTGAAGAGCACCACAGAGGTGCCCCTGGGCTCTCTGTGCCCTGGCAGGACCTCTCGCTCTGACCTCCTGAGAGCCAGACACTGGCGGGGGCTGGGGCAGTGGTGAGGTCAGGGTAACAAGGGTCCCCCAGCCCCTCCCACTGGATGCAGACGTTTGCTCCTCTGGCTGGATCCCTTAGAGCGCTTGGTTTTCTCTTTGTTTCCGTAGGTGAAATATCACTTACGGTTCAGTTACACGCGAAGAAATTACATGTGGACCCAGACAGGCTCCTTTTTCCTGAAAGAGACGGAAGGCTGGCACACCACTTCCCTTTTTCCACTCTTCCCCAGCCCAGGACCAAGGGAACCCACGTCCCCTGATGGCGGAGAACCTGGTGAGGAGCACTTTTAGGGGGTCTCCTTCCCTCCCCCGGGGTGCTGGCTCATGATCATCACGTGGGGGGGGAACCCATCTTGCATTTCTCTGGAGGAAGATTTTTTATGATTATTTGGCCTTCTTCTTTGTAGGAGAAGGAAGAAAACATCCAGTAAAACTGGCTTCTGAAAAGCAAAATAATCTTTGAAAACAGCAAAGGCTGTCTCCCTATTTCCCAGCAAACGTGCTGTTGAATGAAACATTTATATTTCAGTTTTTAAGGAGCTTCAGTTTGCATTGGGTCTTTTGGGCTTGGTTTTCCATTTCCCTTCTCTCCTTGCCCCTCTCTCTGTACAGTTGTGTAGGCTCTGTACACTCTGTTGTCCTTGTGTAATTGTCCATGGTTTCATTGAGTCAGTGGAATGTTTGCAGAAGTCGGATCTCAGCTCACTGTATTGCCAGAGGGTGTGTCGGTCTGTCCGCTGTAACTCTGGCAGGTAGTTGGCTTGTTTGTCTCCTCTGACCAAGGTCCCATCTTAGAACCAAGTAGCTGGGGCCCAGGACTAGACTTTGCCCTCAAGCCGAGGTCCAGCCGCAGGCTCCAGGCGGCATCCTGTGTGTTGCAAAGAACACAGAATTCCCTGGTCTGCAAGAGGCAGAACTTTTTAGAGATTTTGATGAAAAGACCCAGGAATGCCCTAAATAGAGCGCCAGGAAGGCAGGAGGCAGCCGGCGTTTAGAGATGTTTTTCTGGTGCCAGGGCCCTATCACCAGGCTAATGTTCCAGGGAAAGATTTTAAATCCAAAAGAGGAGCTAAGACGAGCAAGGCAAGGTGAAGTGTGCAAGGCCCCAGAATGAAGCCCTGGACAGGTCACCAACCGGAGAGGAGGAGAAGCCACATCAGCTGCCACACCCACTGCCTGTGGCCAGCAGCAGGAGACACTGGCTGTGTGACCCGGGGCGGGGCTGTCCGTCCTGTTTGTGGGGACAGTTTCCTAAGCTTGGAAGCGATAGAGGCGAAAGTTCTCCAAGGAAAAGACTGACAGATTTCACTACGTACAAACTTGAAATTTGCTAAAAGAGAAAAAGACATAACACCAATTTTGAAAGCAAATAAGAGACTGGGGAAAACATTCCAGCAAATGACAAAGGGTAAATACCTTCTGTTTTATAAAGGATTCCTTAGTCCAAATCAGTTTTAAAAAAACACAAAGACCCCAAGAGATGTGGAAAGGATGTGAACCTGGCACACAGCAGGCCCTCCAAGAATTAGGCCAGTGTTCCCCCCAAGCCCACCCCCAAATGTCCGTACCTTAGACCCCTGATCCCCTGACAAAAATTGAGCCCCTGGAATAGTCTGAAAGAAGGAGAAAACGCAGACGCACAAAAGATGTTCCCCACAGCATTATTTACGATCATAAAAACTTCAGCAGTGGGACATGATTGATCACACAGGGTGGCTTTGCCTCGGTGTTGAGCAGCTGCAGAGGTTGTGGTGGTGAAGACCCCATGGCAGCATGCAGAACCTCGTGGAAGAACAACTAGGGAGCAGGAAGCAGGCAGGACGTTTCCTGGGGGAGGCGTTGTGACGTGAGAAAGACGCTGGCTTTGAAGCCAAGAGACCAGGGTCCCGTCTCAGCTTTGTCCCCTCCCCCTTTGTGTGGCTCAACGCCCTGGGCCTCAGTGGCCCCGTTTGTCCAATGAAGTTGTCGTTCACTACTCTGCAGGGTCGCAATGAAGACGAGAACTAAACCCCCACCCAGCACAACGAGGGGTAACATTCACTGAGCACCTGCTATTTCTGCAACCATAAAACCACTTACTCAAGGGAGATGGTAGAAGTGCACAGACATGGTGACCTCATGCTGGGGGTGTGGTGGGCATAAAATTGCTATTCTTTTTTCTAGAGGCTTGAACTCAGGCAGCTGACAGTTCTGTGTTGGAGGATGTTAGGTGTTCTAAATGTCACTATTTTAGGAATGAGGGTGCCCACGCCACCCAGACCTGCACTCCATGTCCCCTCTCTGTCCCCTGGGCTCGGACCTCAGGAATCCAGGCTGCCTTTCTCTCTCCTGAGGCTATGCCCCACTCCTTCCATAGGCTCAGCCTCTCACAAGCCTCGCTCTGGACTGGAATACCATATCCCCCTGGCCCTTATCACTTTAAAAATGTTATCGCAGACAACTGTGGGGAGTCAGAAAGGGCCAGCAGGGAGGGACCACAAAGCACACGAAGGTCGTGTAGTGGTGGCCTTTGGTCTGTGGTTCCTGCCTCCCTTTGAGATGGTAACTCAAGGGTGGATGGAATGAAAGTTGCTGATCAGCTGGTCTCAAGGGAGCAAGACTTGTCGATTATCCCAGTAGATCCTTAAAAGTGGGCAAGGGAGGCAGAAGAGAGAGTCAGAGAAAGATGTGATGACACGGAAGCCAGTCAGAGAGATGTTGCCTGGCTGGTTTGGAAGGTGGAAGGAGGGACCTCGAGCCAAAGAGCGAGGGCGGCCCCTGCAAACTGGAGGCCTGCAGGAAACCCCAGGCCACTTCACCAGCTCAGTGCCCACAGCGCTCTGAGCACCAGCACCCAGGACCTGGCTTCTCCCACATGTATCGACCCCACGTGCCGGAACGTCCTCTGCTCCCGCACTCAGGGTATATCCGTGAGGGCTTCCTGGCCGTGCAGCATGCCGTGGACAGGGCTGTCATGCAGTACCACGCCAACGCCTCCACGCACCAGCTGTTTGAGAAGCTCACTGTGATCGCCAAGAGGTTCCCTTACCCGCCTTTTATCTCGGACCCCTTCCTCGTCGCCATCCAGTACCAGCTTCCCCTGCTGCTCATGCTGAGCTTCACTTACACCTCACTCAGCATCATCCGGGCTGTCGTGCAGGAGAAAGAGAGGAAACTGAAGGTAACCCTGTTTGCATTTGGCTTTGAGAGATCCTGAGTCCGGGCACAGTGTGGCCATGGGCCGTCGTGTCCTGAGTCCTGTCATCAGGTGGGGGCAGCTCCTGGGCACTGGGGGCACCAGGGCAGCTGGGCGTGGGGCTAGTGCCCACATGGCTCAGCCCATCTCAGGCTTCTTTGAAATCAAGCCTGTTCTGTCCAGATTTTTAAAACCCTGATAAAGCGCTGTAGTTCATGTGCTGTATATTAAAGACTGAACATTGAAAAGACAGTGTTTTGGATACATTGGGTAAAGTAAAATACATTGTTGAAACTAATTTCATTTGTTCCTTTAAACTTGTTTGGCTGCATTGGGTCTTTGTTGCTGCACGCGGGCTTTCTCTAGTTGTGGTGAGCAGGGGCTACTCTTCGTTGTGGTGCGTGGGCTTCTCATTGCAGTAGCTTCTCTTGTTGCGGAGCATGGGCTCTAGGCACGTGGGCTTCAGTAGTTGTGGCTCACAGGCTCAGTAGTTGTGGCTCGCAGGCTGTAGAGCACAGGCTCAGTAGCTGTGGCACACGGGCTTAGTTGCTCCGCAGCATGTGGGATCTTCCCGGACCAGGGATCGAGCCCGTGTCCCCTGCATTGGCAGGCGGATTCTTAACCACTGTGCCACCAGGGAAGTCCCTATACTTTTTTTTTTTTGGCCACGCCACGTGACTTGCAGGATCTTAGCTCCCCTACCAGGGATGGAACCCGCGCCCTCGGCAGTGAAAGCGCGGAGTCCTAACCACTGGACCACCAGGGAAGTCTCCCTTTAAATTTTTTTGATGTGGCTACTGAAATTCTGAATTACGTATGCGGGTCGAATTCTGTTTCTGTTGAAACAGTAGGTCAACACGAGACAAATGTTCACATACATGGAGAGCAGGAAGCGAACTTTGCATATGATCAAGGACAGCTGTGGTGCCCGGCTGTCAGGCAGTGTCATGGGGGATGGAGGAGTGTGTGAGGTGTGCTCCACAGGCATCTCACTGACATAACCGTGTACACCTGGGTGAATAGTGTCCCCTGTAAGCTCTCACCTTTGACGCTGACAGAATTACCCAGAATTTATGTGAAGTTCTTCCTTTGGCAATGTCTGCAGTGCCAGTGGAAGGACATTTAGAGTATTCTCAGTGGTGCCAACTCTGTGATTATTGGAGCTTTTTTTTTTTTTTGCCACACCATGCGGCATGTGGCATCTTACTAGTTCCCCAACGAGGGATTGAACCCATGCCCCTTACATTGGAAGCTCGGAGTCTTAACCACTGGACCACCAGGGAAGTCCCTATTGGCGCTTTTAAATTGCTGTAAATGAGGGGCTGGGAGAACTAATGAGGTGGGTCCTGTCCACTTCGGTGCCTAAATAACTTTAATAAAATGGTGTGACGCTGAGGTGGTTAGCAGTGGACAAGGAAATGGTTCAGGAAAAAATGTGCGTGCACGCGCCTCCAGGTGCATAGATGAAACCAGTGTGGCGGGATGTTGAGTGATCACTGAGCCCAAGTGGTATGTGAGTGGCCACCGTTCCAATCTTCCTATTTTTCTGATGGTTTAAAATTGTCCATGAGAGGAAGTTGGAAAATCAGCCTAGCTTGGTGCCTGGCACACGAGAGACACTTAATCAGCCCTGGTCCCCTCCCCCAGACCAGTGCTGTCCGTGGTAACAGACAGGCCTGGGTCTGCTGTCCTCTACGGCCCCACTGGGCACTTGTGCCTGGCACGGCTGAGGAGCTGGCTTTTTAATCTTACGTAATTTCAGCCAAAATAGCCACGTGTGGCTGCAGGCCGCTGTATTGGATGGTGTGGGTTTAGTGTGAGGGAGGCTCCCAGGGTCTGGTGTGGCAGGGGTGGCAAGCAGTGGGGCGTGTGGAGCAGCACATGTGCCCCTCCCCCAGGAGTACATGCGCATGATGGGGCTCAGCAGCTGGCTGCACTGGACTGCGTGGTTCCTCCTGTTCTTCCTCTTCCTCCTCGTCACTGTCTCCTTCATGACCCTGCTCTTCTGCATCAAGGTGAGTGTGGCTTCAGAAGGGGGTCTCACATGAAAAGCAAGGTGTTGGAGTTGGCGGGAGGGCCAGAGACGGGTGTGGCACCACCAGGGAGACCCCAAGACTCCACACTTACGGCTTTGGTTGGGGAGTCTGCCCTTTTGGTAGAGAGGACTGGTGTAGCCCTTCTCCCACCCTTACCAGCTCCATTTGGGGCTGGGAAAGTTTGAGACTCTTCCTGGTTTTGTCTCCCCTACCCTGCCCTGACCCGCCCCCACCTGCCAACGGGATGGCCGCACAGGTGAAGAAGAACGTGGCAGTGCTCGCGCAAAGTGATCCCTCACTGGTGCTGGTCTTTCTGGCCTGCTTTGCTGTCTCCTCCATCTCCTTCAGCTTCATGGTCAGCACTTTCTTCAGCAAAGGTGAGTTGTCCTGCCCCTGAGAGTGGAGGTCTGTGAGTGATGCACACCTCAGAAGACCGGCAGTTTCTCTTGGGATGAGTAAGGTCAAGGGGTCCAAGGGCATCTGAGCAGAAATAATCCGGAGACTGAGGTTTTCTTTACTCTGTGCCTTCCTTTGGATTCAGTTTTCTGGGTGTCAAAGTACATCCCTGAACAGTTCTTTCAGTGAAGCTCAGCGAGTGGTTAATTCTCATTGACTTTGTGTATCTGAAGATGTCTCTGTTTTGCCCTCACTCCTGAATACTGTCTTAGCTGCATATAAAATTCTCCTTGGCACTTTGATAACGTTACCTTATTGCCACCAGATTTCCATTATTGCTGGGAAGAAGTCAGCTGACAGTCTAGGTCTGATTTTTCTGTATGGATGTTTGGATCTGAGGACTCATGTCTTTTCAGTTCTGCATTTCCGTTCATCATCCATCAGACTTTGCTCCCTGTTAATCCCCCTTCTCTTCTATTAGACCTAAGTGGAAGCCTCTCAGTCTGTCCTTCCATGTCTCGTAACTTTTTTTTTTTTATTAATGTGGTAAAATACATATGACATAAATTTACCACCTTAACCATTTTAAGTGTAAAGTTCAGTGGCATTAAGTACATTCACATTGTCATGCAGCTGTCACCAACATCCATCCCCAGAAATCTTTTCATCTTGCAAAACTGAATCTCTGCCCCCATTAAACACTAACTCCCTACCCCATTCCCACAACCCTGGAAACCACCATTACATTTTCTGTCTCTATGAATTTGACTACTCGGGACCTCATGTAAGTGGAAATCATGGAGCGTTTGTCTTTCTGTGACTGGCTTACTTCATTTAGCATAATGTCTTCAAGGTTTATCCCTGTTGCAGCTTGTGTCAGAGTTTCC
The DNA here is from genome assembly GCF_965194825.1 of Balaenoptera physalus. Lineage (NCBI taxonomy): Eukaryota > Metazoa > Chordata > Mammalia > Artiodactyla > Balaenopteridae > Balaenoptera > Balaenoptera physalus. The sequence continues at coordinate 53,160,855 of NC_138898.1, read as the reverse complement.
TTCCTTTGTAAGGCTGAGTAATATTTCATCATATGTATAGACCACATTTTGCATATCCATTCATTCATCAATGGATATTTGGGTTGCTTCCACGTTTGTGGCTATTGTGAATAATGGTGCTATGCACATGGGTGTACAAAGATCTCTTTGAGACCCTGCTTTCAGTTCATTTGAGTGTATACCCAGAGGCAGAACTGCTGGATTGTATAGTAATTCTATTTTTAATTTTTTGAGGAACTGCCATACTGTTTCTACAGCAGCTGAACCGTTTTATATTCCCACCAACAGTGCAAAAGTGTTCCAATCTCTCCACATCCTCACCAATACTTGTTATTTTTTGCTTTTTTTTTATAGTAGCCCCCTCTTGGGTGTAAGGTATATCTCTCAGTCTGTTCTTTATGTCTCTTAACTACTTTTTCATACCTTAAAAAATCTCTTTGTGCTGAGCTCTATATGAATTCCTTAGAGTTGTCTTCTAATTCCCTAATTCTCTCTTTGACTGTGTATTTTCTAGACTGTGTCTCATCTTTGAGATTTTATTTCTATGACTATATTTATCCTTTACCAACTATCCAGTTGATTGTTGTACATATCCACTTATTCTTGTTTCTTCATCCATTTTTGTGGGGAAAAATCCTCCTTTTATCAATGGAAGCATTTCTTCATTTACTCCTTAAAGTCCTTGATGTTCTTGTTTTGAAGTCTCTTTCCTACTCAAACTTACTCCCTTGGAGAGCTTTAAACATGGGGGTGATTCCCAGATTCAGACTCATGCCCAGCAACTCCCCTTAGATGTTTAACATATGTCTCAGTCAGACGTGTCCTGAACTACTGATGGTGTCCTCAAAACCCCATTTCCCCGTCTCTACCATGTGCTCACACTAAAAACCTGGGAATGCCCTCGACTCCTCTCCCTCTAGCATCCTGCCCCAGTCCAGTCAAATCCTGTCCACTGTACCGCAAGGTACCCCTGAACTCCAGCCACCTCCCACCTCCCCCACAGCCCCGCCCTGGCCCGAGCCACTGTCATCTCCAGCCTGGTTGACGGCGGTGGCCCCATAACTGGCCTCCCTGCTTCTGCCCCTGCCCCTCTTCAGTTTCTTCCCAGGTCAGAGGTTCTCCAGTGTGGTCCACGGGCTCCTGGGACCTTTAGAGGTTCACAAAATCGGAACTTTTTATGATAATATCAGAATGTCGTTTGCCTTTTCTACCATGTTGACATGTGCACTGATGGTGCAAAAGCAAAAGTGGTAAAACTGCCGGCCCTGAGCACGATCAAGACAGGCTCCAAACTGCACTAGGCAGTGGCGTGTTCTTCACACCACACGCTCTCATAAACAAACAAACAAAAATGCCCGTTTCATTCAAAAATGTCCTTGACGGAACAGTAAAAAGTGTTAATTTTGTTAACCTTTGACTCTCAAGTATACTTTTCTAATATTCTGTGTGACTCAATGAGATGTCCACAGAAAGCGCTTCCTTGAGTACTGTAGTATAATGATTCTCTTGAGGAACGGCATGTGTGCAGGTGTTCGAGTTGTCAGCTAAACTAGCCACTTTTTTCACGGAACACCATTTTTGCTTGAAACAATGACCGTCACACTGTCATTCACATGCTGGTATTTGGTAAGCATTTTCTCAAGTGTGAGCTGCCTTTTTAAGGAAAACAACTGACAATATCTGATGTCAATTACAAAATTCAGGCTTTCAGGCAACAAAAATAGAATTTTGCAAACTTTAATCTACCACCATGAACTTTACAGCCTCCCAGTACTTACTTCCTTTTTTATGAAATTAGTGATAATATTACCCAGTGTGATTTTTTTTATGTGGTGTAATAAAATGTGTCAACATTTGGAAGATGTTCTTTGCCCAACGAGCAATATTTTCCAAATGGCCAATGCATCATGTTACAAAATCATGCAAGAGTAGGAAATAACCCGTTCCAGGTACAAGATGGACCAATAGATTTTCACATAACAGAGTATAAAAAGTTCATTGTTCAGGTTGATTCCACGTGGCACCTCACCTTTAAGAAACCACCCCTTGTTAAGTGGTGTGGTAGCAAAGAAGAATATCCAAAATACCTAAAAAGGCTATTAAAATTCCTGTCCCTTTTCCAACTGCTGATCTCTCTGAAGCTCATTTTCTTCATTCACTTCACCTAAAACAAGGCAATACATCACAGTGAATGCAGAAGCAGATATGAGAATCCAGCTGTAATCGGTTAAATCTTTACAGAGGTTTGCAAGAATGTTACACGAGGCTACTCTTCCCACTAAATTGTGGGAAATACAGGTGTTGTTCATAAAAATACTTATGTTAACTTGTAATGGGTTTATTATTGTTATTCTTAAATATCTTTAAATTTTTTTAGTATTCATCTCTAACACAGTGGACTATTGACATATATGTAATATTTGTATCCCACATAAACAAAGTTCTTTGACATCCTCAACAACTGTTTACAGCATAAAGGAGTCTTAAGACCAAAGAGTGTAAGGGCCACTGCGTGGACTGAAGCCATGCTGTCTCCCCACACCTCCACCACCCCATCCTTACCTCTTTCAGGTCTTTTCCACGTTCACCTCCTCATCAAAGCCTTTCTTGGCCACCTGGTTATAGTTGCAACCCCCAGCCTAGGGAGTGTCTTGTCCTGGGTCTGTGGTTTGTTGCTGTTCGCAGGGCTGTACCCACCCAGCACCATCTGCTTTACTTACCTTCTTGTCTACTGGCTGTGTCTGCACTGGATCCTAAGCTCCCCGAGCGGAGGGCTTTGTCTTTTCTGTTTCCTGGTGCCTGGAACAGGGCCTAGCACAGAGCAGGGGCCCAGCGAGTATCTGTGGGATGCACGAGTGAACAAGGTGGGGCAGGACCAGGTGGAGGATCAGCTGCTCCGTGTTAGTCGTGTCAGGTGTACGATGCCCAGATAGCTGGAGATAGGTCTGCAGGAGAGGGTGGAGAAATCCACGTGGGGTTCCCGGGGTGGGCACAGGCACGCCAACAAGGGCAGAGGCTGAGGGCCGAGCATGGAGCGCCCCCCCAGCACTGAGGCTTGTGTCCCCGTGTCCCCAGCTCCTGCCAGGCTGGGGTTGGGCAGCTCGCCCAAGAGAGGCGTCCTTTGTGCCATGGATGGAGCCCATCGGTGCAGATGCTCTTGCCTGGTTCTGGCACACTTGTCTTCCTCTCTCCGCCCATAGCCAACATGGCAGCAGCCATCGGGGGCTTCCTCTACTTCTTCACGTACATCCCTTACTTCTTCGTTGCCCCTCGATACAACTGGATGACGCTTAGCCAGAAGCTATTCTCCTGCCTCCTGTCCAATGTTGCCATGGCAATGGGAGCCCAGCTCATAGGAAAATTTGAAGCAAAAGGTGAGTATTTTCCTTTACACAGGCTGTCCTTGCTGATTCGGTTACCCCCAGAGGGTCTAAGCAGAGAAGCCTCCAGCCTCAAGACTCTCGCTCCAACAATAATCAGACACATCAGCACAGCTAAACGAACAGTGCATTTGGAAGGCAGGTCCTCAGCAAGGGGGAGGCTCACGCCCAGGGCAGACGGGGGGGAGTGACCAGAGCCACAGGGGAGGTGGGTCAGAGACACGTGGTTCACAGGACAGAGAGTTAAGGTGTCCAGTGCAACATTGGCCACCACCTGGCCATTGTGGTCCCGGCTCTGAGCTCCCCTGAAGCCCTGCCTGGAACCGGCCGTTACTTTAGGAAAACGCTGGCCGTGAGTGTCTGCATCTGCCAATGGTGGGATTCAAGTTGGTTGCCTCTGAGTCTCTGCCTGCCTCTCGAGGCTTTAGGATCCCTAGGCCAGAGGTCTCAGTCTGCGGGGTTCGATGGGCTCCCAGCTCTTGGTAAACTGGTAGAACTAGCATCTCCCCTCCTCCTGTTCCCCTGATACCTTCTGCAGTAATTGATGATGACGGCAGGAAGGCCTGAGAGAGGAACAAGTCACAGACCAGGACATTGCTTTCTTCAGTTTTGTGAAATTTCCTGATTTTTAAAATGTCATGGGTGTCAAATAAACACCTCTAGGGCTGACGTTGGCCTGTGGGCTCCCATTTTGCAAACCCTGTAGGAGATTCTCAGATTTCACATGGTAGAGTCAAGGCTGCTCCTCTAAAGGGTTGAGAGGACGCCTAGTTTAACCCTTAACCCCACACCTGCTGGGAAATCTCCAGAGATGGAGCGCTCACCTCTTAGGAGAAGGCCCCGTTCATTTCTGGATCACTCAGACCACCTCACAGAAGGGCCTTGAAGAGGCAAGTGGACCCAGACCCGGCCCTGCCTCTGTCTCACTTGCCTTGGTTCCAAGCGGAGACAGAAGGGACAGGATGAGTTTATGCGTGGCTGGTGTTGTGTCGGTGTCCGTCTCCCGGGAGCTCCTGGTGTTGCTCTGGCTCTGCTAGCAGGAGGTGAAATACAACCTCGCTTCTGAGTGACTGACCTGAGTGCATTTTGGGATGGTCTCACCCCGCCCCACCCAGATGTTCTCTATCAGGCTGAATGCTCTGGTTTCTTCCAGTCATGCAATTCCTAGTTGTAGCTTCCTAGTTGTGGGTCTAAGGAGGGAGGGAGGTGGGTGACCACAGGAACCTTTAGTGTGGCTTTATCCTTAATTAGAATTTTTTTCTTCAGTTGGCAAAGTCCTATGACACTGGAGCTTTTAAATATACGTGGTTCTCCATGTTCAGTAGTGTGTGATAAAATGTAGATTTTTTAAAGGCACAGTCCCTTCCAGGGTTCAAATGCTTTTTAAAAAGCCATTTATAAAGAGGAGTCTAACTATATGGCACCTCTTGGTTTTCAAAATTCTATATTGAATTTTCTTCTTTTTTTTTTTTAAATTTTCTCCTGTTTTTTATTTTTGGCTGTGTTAGGTGTTTGTTGCTGCACGTGGGCTTTCTCTAGTTGTGGCGAGCAGGGCCTACTCTTTGTTGCGGAGCACGGGCTCTAGGCCTGTGGGCTTCAGTAGTTGTGGCATGCAGGCTCAGTAGTTGTGTCTCACAGGCTCTAGAGTGCAGGCTTAGTAGTTGTGGCACACGGGCTTAGTTGCTTCACGGCATGTGGGATCTTCCCGGACCAGGGATCGAACCCGTGTCCCCTGCATTGGCAGGCAGATTCTTAACCACTGCACCACCAGGGAAGTCCCTGAATTTTCTTAAAATAGACAAACTTCTAGTTGTTTGAAAGTGAACAGTGACCAAGGCTGGAGAGCAGCCATTTCCATCAGGGGCCCTCGAGCCAACCCAGTTGGTCCAGCCGCACAGAATCCCCAAGCATCATTTGGACTGTGATGTTGCAAACCAGAGAGAGGACAGAACACCACGAGCACTACTAAACAGAGCTTTATGTATGCTGGGAGTGTTTCCTTTTCTTGAAAAGACTTGTATTAAATGCACCCTCTTCCAGTGTTGGCCTTACCCAGATCACATACGTGTATGTGTGTATGTGTATGTACACGTGTATGTGCATTCGTGTATATGTACAGGTATGTTATGTAGATGGATATATGTTTATCTGTGTATATGTCATAAATCAAACATGAGCCCCTCTCGTCAGTTCACAAGCTTTTGCTGATTCTATGACACCGATTTGGTGACTTGCTCTTGTCTGAATGCCTGAAGAAAGTTGTCAGGTTTGCTGTAGGCGGGGAGCCGTCACACTGACTTTGCACTGCTGCGCACACATGTGCATTGGCGGCCACGGGTCCGCTTCAGGCCCGTTTCCTGGTGTGTCTTCCAGGCACAGGTGTCCAGTGGCGAGACCTCCTGAGTCCTGTCAACGTGGACGACGACTTCTCCTTTGGGCAAGTGCTCGGCATGCTATTGCTGGACTCCGTCCTCTACAGCCTGGTGACCTGGTATGTGGAGGCCGTCCTCCCAGGCCAGTTCGGCGTGCCCCAGCCCTGGTATTTCTTCATCCTGGTAAGTTCTGACAGCCACCTCTGTGGGGGTAGAGGTGGGCCCAGCGCCCACGCCAGGCCCCTCCAGTCCCTGACATACAATGCATGCCCTGTGCGCTGTCATGAGCCGTGTGTCCTAGAGGCCCCGAGACCCCCACGCCTGAGGTGATCCCTGCACTCCAGGGTCCGAGAGGAGGAGCTGGCGCTGGCTGGCCTGCCACAGGGCCAGTACACAGCCCCCTCCCAGCCATCTTTCTCAAAAAATGTCTTGTTGGGTTTTCTGCCTACAAAGTAATAGAGCTTCTTGTAAAAACGATCACATGCTGGAGTGCACAGCACACTCCCACCCCCCAGAGATGAACATCGCTGACACTTTGAGGTGTAGCTCTTCAGATGATTTTCTATGCATGTGCAGCTATAACATATATACACTTGTTTTTAGAAGGGGGGATTATATTGTAAAAATGCGTGAAACTTGCTTTTTTTTTTTTAACGTAACAGTACATCTTAGATATCTTAAGTACATATACATGTGGGTCTATTTACAAATATGCTTTTAGATTTTTATCTACACGTTTATAAATTTTTAAAATTTATTTATAAATATATTTCTATTTAAACATATGTGTTTTTATCAACCAACTTCACTTTTTTTTTTTTAATATTTATTTATTTATTTAATTTTGTCTGCATTGGGTCTTTGTTGCTGCATGCGGGCTTTCTCTGGTTGCAGAGAGCGGGGGCTAATCTTCGCTGCGGTGCACGGGCTTCTCACTGTGGTGGCTTCTCTTGTTGCAGAGCATGGGCTCTAGGCGTGCAGATTCAGTAGTTGTCGCACACGGGCTCAATAGTTGTGGCTCACGGGCTCTAGAGCGCAGGCTCAGTAGCTGTGGTGCACAGTCCTAGTTGCTCCACAGCATGTGGGATCTTCCCGGACCAGGGCTCGAACCCATGTCCCCTGCATTGGCAGGCGGATTCTTAACCACTGCACCACCAGGGAAGCCCCAACTTCACTTTTTTTTTTTTTTTCCAACTTCACTTTTTAATGACTACACAGTATTCCATGGATGTACCACTGTATCATTAACTAATTCCCTGTTGGTGAGCTAGGTTAGCCAGGTGCTGCTTCATCTTTCGTTCTTTGATTCAACAAATATGTATCAAGCATCCATTTACTGTATTTCATCAAATCTAAGATGGCCCTTGGAGAATTCTGTGGTGGTCCAGTGGTTAGGTTAGGACTTGGGCTTTCGCTGCCAGGGTAGGATTCGATCCCTGGTCAGGTAACTAAGATCCCACAAGCCGTGTGGTGCGGCCAAAATAAATAAATAAAAATAAAATAAAACTATAAATACATTTTTTAAAAATCTAAGATGACCCTGATTCTTAGAGGCACCATTACTTCGTCACTAGGAAAGAAAAATACTGACAGTTAAACTATGGCATTTCTGTGATTTGTAAGACACATTCTGATTTCAAAGTCACTTAAAACTTGAGACACGTGTCCCCTAAAACCAATGGACTGTGATATGAGGAACCACCCCAGGCCGTGGGGTATGTGGGGGCTAGAGCTGTGGGTGAGATGTTCTCCCCCTGCAGGGCTTCCCTCCGGGGTGTAGGCGTTCTTCCAGGGCCCTGTGCTCACCTCTCTTGTGACCCTACCCAGCCACTGTGCCATCAGTGTGCCACCCTCAAGTGACACCTGCACTGCCGGGGCCAGACCGTAGAAGGGGAGGCCTCCTCCCAGCAGAGGGAGGCTGGACCTTGGGCTTCTCCTGCTTATTTCACGAGCGCCTTCGTGGCTGAGTGAGGATGCAGCTGGGGGCTCACCCCACATGGCTCTGGGCTGGACTTAATGACCTGTCTTTGTATTAAATTCCATTGTTAACTTTCCCTGTATCACCTCTGAGTTGACGTGCACAGTAAGCCCCTTCAGCAGAATAGGAAACGGTCTCAGAGCTTCCTGGGGCAGCTGGGTGCAGAACTGCGCTGGGTCTCACACCAACCCTGGACTCTAAGCAGCGTCTTCCCTGCAGCAGCGCCGAGCAGGGGAGTCTAAGGGCGGCTGCTCTCTGCTCTAGCTTTTCGGTTGGTTGTCACAAACAAAATGAACTGACGTGACTTGGCTGTTTGAGAGCTTCTGATTTCCATCCTAGCCCTCGTATTGGTGCGGGCACCCGAGGACAGTTCTAGGGAAAGAGAAGGAAGACGACGACCCTGAGAAAGTGCTTAGGACCGAGTACTTTGAAGCTGAGCCAGAGGACCTGGTAGCCGGAATCAAGATCAAGCATGTGTCCAAGGTGCCATACCTATGGGGACGGGGACCGCAGGGTCACGGGGCGGAGACCATCCTCTGGGCCTTGTTTCTCCTGGATTCCTGTGGCTGCCCTCTGACCGGCTCTCCTGGGCACCAGCCATCCCTCAGGCTCTGTCCCCAGGGCCCAGTGTGGAGACTCAGGGTCGAGTCAGCAACCCATGCTGCCCCACTTAACCTCTGACCAGCTTTGCAGTGGATGCTCTCTGTGCTCGCCATGTATGATGCCTGGGCGTCATGGGCCTTCTAGTCCTGCCGAGACACCAAAACACCGGGGTGCTGGGGACCTGGGGTGGGGCGGAGAGCAGCAGGAAGCAGCGGGGCCTCCTCTCAGTCCTCCTCCCGCCTCTCTGTGCGCTGGTTGGCGGTACTGGGCGTGGTCTCCTCCCCAGACGCTTGGACGGGTATTCCAGAGGGGAGTAGAAGGGGCCCTTTGCAGTGAGGGGCTCCTGAAGTCCGGGGCCACCCTCTGCCTTTCCTGCAGGTGTTCAGAGTGGGGAACAAGGGCAAGGCAGCTGTCAGAGACCTGAACCTGAACCTGTATGAGGGCCAGATCACTGTCCTGCTGGGCCACAACGGCGCGGGGAAGACCACCACCCTCTCCATGCTCACCGGTGAGGGGCCCAGCCTTCATGCCCCACCCCGACCTCCAGGCCCTTCCTTCAAGGCCACCTCAGCGCTGCCCCGGCCTTGTGCCCTCAGGTGGCTATTGTCCTCCCCCTGCTGTGCTGATAGCTAGTGGAGCCCCAGGGGCTCTGGGAACAGGATGGGAGCCTCTCAGGCCACACAGAGGTGGCCCCACCCACGCTGATTTGGTCCCGATCCCACTCTCCTAGAAAGCCGTCCTGGATGAGCCAGCCCAGCCCTGACGGTCGTCCTGTCCTCCCTGAGAACAGGCTCGAGTAGGACCTGGGCTCGGAGAGCGTGGGGGATGCGCCTCTCTCATTCCTTACAAGCCACACATCCTGGCAGTGGGCATCCCCCACCCTCCTCTGTCTCCAGAGACCCACACAGCAGGGTGCACACCGTGTGAACCAGGGAGGCTCAGCACTCCTCGTGCTACTGGAGGATGTTCGCACTGAACTTGAGCCCCGGGGTCTTCTGCTCGGCCCTAGGTCTCTTTCCCCCGACCAGTGGACGGGCGTATATCAGTGGGTACGAAATCTCCCAAGACATGGCTCAGATCCGGAAGAGCTTGGGCCTGTGCCCGCAGCATGACGTCTTGTTTGACAACCTGACCGTTGCAGAACACCTGTATTTCTATGCTCAGGTGAGCTGGCAAGTGACAGGATTCATGGGTCGTCGTGGTTATTCCATCACCTACATGCTCGGGTCCCCAGGGCAGCCACGTGAGCCCTTAGCCTCCCAGCAAACTGAACCTGCTCCGAGGAGGCGTTCACCAATTGCGGGGGGGTGGGTGTCAGGACGCGAGATCCAGCCTGGGGAGGGACGGAGACAGCACCATTCCAGTGCCAGCTGGACGGGCTGGCCTCCCGTCAGAAGCTGCTGCCAGATCTCTGTCCCCTGCTGTGTCAGCTGAAAGGCTTGTCGCGCCAGAAGTGCCCTGAAGAAGTCAAACGCATGCTGCACATCCTCAGTCTGGAGGACAAGCGGGACTCCCGGAGCAGGTTCCTGAGCGGGGGTATGAGGCGCAAGCTCTCCATCGGCATTGCCCTCATCGCAGGCTCCAAGGTAGGGGTGGCGGGGCCTGCAGCACAGCAGCCTGGGCCTAGGACGTGGCTCTGCCGTCATCACAAGCCCTTTCCTCTGCCCTCCAGGTGCTGATGCTGGACGAGCCCACCTCGGGCATGGACGCCATCTCCAGGAGGGCCATCTGGGACCTTCTTCAGCAGCACAAACGTGACCACACCATCCTGCTGACCACCCACTTCATGGATGAGGCCGACCTACTGGGGGACCGCATCGCCATCATGGCCAAGGGGGAGCTGCAGTGCTGCGGGTCATCTCTGTTCCTGAAGCAGAAATATGGTGAGCGGCCGCAGGCAAGCAGCGGGGCAGGCAGCCGAAACTCCATTCTGTGTGGGGTCAGCGTTGCTGGCCCAGTGTGCTGGAGAAAGTATCCACTGGTAACGTTCCCGAAGAGCCCCTGAGATCAGGCAGAGAGAGGCCTTCTCTAGACATCCTGTTCTGCTACCTGTGGGTAGAGACCCGAGGCCCCAGGCAGAGGGGCCTGTGAGAATGAAGAAGGAATGAAGCAGGTAGTCTTGATTTGGAGCATCATTCAGCCTTGAGCAGTGGACTAGCAGTCAAGTGCCAGGGCCACCAAGAGCAGGGGTGCCGTTGCAGAGACCAAGCCCGCTCGCCAGCGTTGCAGCTCCCAAACAAGTGAGGGGCCCACCGCACTGTCTAGGGCTGGTGGGCAGCGCATGGAGTCAGCCCCGTCTTTGCTGTATGAGCATGGCTTCCCATCTCGAGGGCAACTCATGGTCCAACATGGTCCTGGCACGCCAGGTCACATCCATGTCCCGCCAGCAGAAGGAGCCAATACAGAAGACCAGCGCCCCACCCCCAGGACACCCCAGGATTTGCACCCCTCACATCTGCAGCTTCCTCTGGCCAGCACACAGCCCCAAAAGCAGAAGGTGACCTAGTGTGGTCACCATCAGGCTGGGGGGAGGCTGTAAGAGAGTGGCCTTTGTCCTTAGGTTCTGCTACTGAGAAAGCAGGGAGAAGGGGTCTTGGGGACAGTTTGTACCCCAGTATCTGAGACTTGACATCTGAATTCCAGCTCTGGTTTTACCTCCTTATCATGCTCAGCACCCCAGGTCCTCCAGTAGCTCTCCCCAGTGGGCGGAGGTGGGGAGGTGAGACCCTCAGGACAGCACTGAGGTGCCCTGAGATGCATCGATTCCAGTTCACTTGCCCCAGCTCTGCAGCCCCTTTCCCAGGAGCCTGACCTGCAGGAGCCCGGGGCCCTGGGTGGGCCAGGAGGAGAGTGGGTTGCAGCCTCACTGGGCTCCTGGGTGTACCAGGCGCAGGCTACCACATGACGCTGGTGAAGGAGCCTCACTGCAACCCCGAGGGCATCTCCCGGCTGGTCCACCACCATGTCCCCAACGCCACCCTGGAGAGCAGTGCCGGAGCAGAGCTGTCGTTCATTCTTCCCAAGGAGAGCACACACAGGTACATACATGTCCCAGAGAGCACGCACAGGTACACATCCTAGAGAGAGCATGCACAGGCACGTGTGTGTCCCAGAGCACCCACAGGTACAGATCTGAGAAGGAGGCTCAGGGAGCCTTAAGGGCTCCGTGTGTAGAGTCACCCACCCTACACCTGTGTGGCTTGGCCAGGGGCACCTCTTAGCTCCTGGGCCTGTGATGGTCAGTACCCACTGAATCTGCTTGCTGGGCCCAGGGTGCCAGGCCTCCCTGTGCGTCAGGGCTGTACCCGAGAAGGAGAAGAGTGGCTCGTCACAGGCTGCTCGGTGCCCTGGTGCCATCCACACTTGGCATGAGGCTCACTCCTCACACCGCAGCCACTCGGGGTTAGTGTGCAGCTGTGAACTCGTGTGTCTTCTTGGTCTCAGAATCTGAGTCATGAACACGGGCCTCATAAACAGAGCAGACTCCCGGTGTGGGGAGGTAAAAACCAAACTCTTAAGTCACATTCAGAAACTTTGGAATAGAAGACTTAAAAGTATATTAATCTTGCTGCAATCTGGATTGAGAAATGTGGTTTTAATCACGGCAGTGTTCTCTGACTCATTTTTTTTTTTAATTTATTTATTTATTTATTTTTGGCTGCGTTGGGTCTTTGTTGTTGCGCGTGGGCTTTCTCTAGTTGCAGCTAGCAGGGGATATTCTTCGTTACGGTGCACGGGCTTCTCATTGCAGTGGCTTCTCTTCTTGCGGGGCATGGGCTCTAGGCATGCGGGCTTCAGTAGTTGTGGCTTGCAGGCTCAGTAGTTGTGCCTCGCGGGCTCTAGAGAGCAGGCTCAGTAGTTGTGGTGCACAAGCTTAGTCGCTCTGTGGCATGTAGGATCCTCCTGGACCAGGGCTCGAAACCAGTCCCCTGCATTGGCAGGCAGATTCTTTTTTTTTTGGCTGCATTGGGTCTTCGTTCCTGTGTGCGGGCTTTCTCTAGTTGCGGTGAGCTGTGGCTACTCTTCGTTGCGGTGCATGGGCTTCTCATTGCGGTGACTTCTCTTCTTGTGGAGCATGGGCTCTAGGCACGTGGACTTCAGTAGTTGTGGCTTGCGGACTCTAGAGCACAGGCTCAGTAGTTATGGTGCACGGGCTTAGTTGCTCTGCGGCGTGTGGGATCTTCCTGGACCAGGGCTCGAACCCGTGTTTCCTGCATTGGCAGGCAGATTCTTAACCACTGAGCCACCAGGGAAGCCCAGCAGATGGATTCTTAACCACTGCGCCACCAGGGGAGTCCTCTCTGACTTAGATATAGTATAATTTGTTTTACACCTACTCTGTTATCACACACACACAAATGTGCTAATGCACATCCTTTTAGAAAAATCTTTGTCAAGATCTCCAATGACTCCTTAGAATAGATTCCCAATAGTGAGGTAAATATTACTAGATTCACTTCGGGAAAGGTGATGTGTTTGAGTTCCCCAGCAGCAGGATAGGGGAGTGTCCATTTACTCCACAGTTGACAACTTTGAGTAAAATTTCTTTTTAATATTTGTGTATCTAATGGGTGAAAATGGCACACACATGCGTAATTGGCATTTTGTGTTTCTTCCATTCCTGCTGGCGGGAGGTTGACTGCTTCCCATGCTTATTGGGCTATAAGCATCGCTTCTTCTGCGTGTTGCATGTTCACGGCTTATGTATTAACATCAACCATTTGTGTTGCAACTTTTTCTAATTTGTTGCTGCCTTTTAATTTTGTGGGATTTTTTTCCCACTGCAGATGGGATTAATGGGTTATATCTTTTCCTTTGTTATTTCTTCTTAGAAAGTATTTCCCTACCCTGTAAGTAAAAGAATATTCATCAGTTTCTTTTGGTTTGCTTTGTGATTTCATGTAGGTGTATAGGTATCGAAGAGTGCCTTATAGGCCAACATACTCAAAAAATGTTATGTGTGGGAATTCCTTGGTGGTCTAGTGGTTAGGCTTCAGCACTTTCCCTGCTGTGGCCTGGGTTCAATCCCTGGTCGAGGAACTGAGATCCTGCTAGCTGCGCGGCATGGCCAAAAAAAAAAAAAGAAGATTATTAAAAAAAATGTTACGTGGGGGGAGAAAGGGTGTGCAGGGGAAGAACAAAGCCTAACTTTTTTTTTTTTTTGAGAAGGCATCTCAAGGAGCTAACCTTCCTTTGCTCCTCCCCCATGCAGCACAGAGGTGATTATTTAGAAACAAATTATCTAGAAAGTCACTGAGAAGTGACTCATCACTCAGGGTCTTTTTTTTCAGGTTTGAAAGTCTTTTTGCTAAACTGGAGAAGAAGCAGAAGGAGCTGGGCATCGCCAGCTTCGGGGCCTCTGTCACCACCATGGAGGAAGTCTTCCTGCGGTAAGTAAACGTGCGTCTGCATCTGTCTAGGGCTCAGCCTTGCGGATGATTTTTCCAGAGTGTGATAATAAAGCAATCCCCTTGATTGTCATCTGGAACACCCATCTGAGGTGGACCTACAGCCCGGGGGGGTGGGCAGCAGGGCAGTGGGCTGGCTGTCAGGGCCCGAGTTCACATCACAGCCCTATATTAACACTTGCACAGACTCAGCCAGGTTCCTGACACACGCAGTGACTCAGTCAGCAGAGCAGCCGAGCTCTGATCACTGGAAACTCCACTCCCACGTTGTGAGTGTGTTGGCACCTCCCCTGGGGCCCATCCAGGGAGCACCTCAGCAGCATCAGGCTGGCCAGGCTCCTCTCAGGTCTAGGTAATGATCCTGGAGTGTGTTTCCATCTATGATGAAGATGTGAAATTTAGCCTTCACCCCTCAGAACTACGGGGTGAGCTCCAGATGGTTAATACATTGGTCAAACATTGCTTGAACGCTTTATTTAGCAGATACAGTGCTAAGAACAAGAAATACAAAAATAAATGTGAGATAGATGTTTTTCCTTGAGGATCACATACCCTAGAGGAGGCAACAGGATAAGTGAATATGAGTACAGTGCCATTTGAGTCGGGTGGCTCCCTGGCTTCGGTGCGGCCCCGATACCAGGCTCCGCCACAGGGCCTGGCAGACTTACCACCCGCCCGCCCTCCACACACCCGTCTCTGTCTCACCTGTCCCAGTGTTGCCCCTTCTGGAACACACTCTTCTGCTCCCTGGTCTCAGCGTGACAGTGAGCACCCCAAGCCGCAGTGGCCTGTATTGTGACAAGCCCTCCTGGTGCTGCCATCGTGCCCCAAGCCCCATCCTGTCCCTCTGGAAAGCCCGGGTTATAAATGCTGACTTCGATCAGTCTCCCTGGGAGACCGGGAGGCCCCCATGGGCAGGGCCCTGTCTAGTTGTCTCTCTCCTGGACTTTGCTTGGCTGCCATAGCTGGTGTCCTGGAGATACTTATCGATGAATGAGTGAATGAACAAATGAAGTCCCAGCTGATGGAACAGATGGCGCTCTGCTTTAGTGCCCCTGACAGTCGCCCGCCTTTGCTGCACCTCTCCCTCCCCGAGGAGCCGAGTTGTGACTGGGCCTCCATGTCTCAACCAGGGTCGGTAAGCTGGTGGACACCAGCATGGACATCCAAGCCATCCAGCTCCCTGCCCTGCAGTACCAGCACGAGAGGCGGGCGAGCGACTGGGCCGTGGACAGCCACCTGTGCGGGACAATGGACCCAACTGACGGCGTCGGCACCCTGATCGAGGAGAACACTGCCGTCAGGCTCAACACTGGGGTGAGACTGCGCGACCCCGAGTACTGCATGCGTTAGAGGCCGCGGGGGCAGATAGCATAGGGAGGGTCAGCACTCTGGGAAGAGGGCAGATTACAGCTCGTGCTCCCATGGGCTGGCAGGCAGAAGGAAAACCCGGAACATTTTAGTCAAGCACCTGTTGTTTCTCGTTGTTCTAATAACCTGGCCATTCACGAATAAGGGTGAACGCTGCTTATAAGGCTAACAGCGCCCCGTGTACCGAGAACTTAGAGCTTGCCGTGTGCCCGGCACCCAGTGAGACAGAGGGCAGCACTGGTCCCATTTTACAGACAGGAAGCTGAGGCCTGGGCCAAGGTCGAATGGGCAGCACATGGCGGAGCTGGGCTCTGGTCCCTGCCGGCCTGACCTGCACTTAGAGGACAGTGAAGGGCTGAGCGTGGGGAATATAGGCAGTGGGGGGAGGTTTGTCCGTCTCCTCTGCTGTGAGGGTGGCCAGAGTCCTCTGACCAGGAGCACGGGGAAAGCAGAGGCCTCGGCTCCCCTCTGGGATAGCAGAGGGTCCCTTAACCTCCTTCGACGGTGGAATAGTGCCTGCCCTGCCACCACAGCTAATGTGAGACCCCCAGGGCCCAGTTGGGACCTATGGGGATGTGTTCTTGTGGGTCTTCCATGTCATCGACTGGGCCCCAGGAGAAGCCCTGGGATCCCAGGCTCATGTGCAGACCGTGCCTGCTGCTGGGGGGCGGGGTCAGGCACTGGCTCTGGGGTGGCGGTTGTATCACCCTCATCCCCTCTGTCACAGCTGGCCCTCCACTGCCAGCAGTTCTGGGCCATGTTCCTGAAGAAGGCCGCATACAGCTGGCGGGAGTGGAAGATGGTAGCGGCCCAGGTCCTGGTCCCTCTGACATGCATCACCCTGGCCCTCCTGGCCATCAACTACTCCTCCGAGATCTTCGACGACCCCCTCCTGAAGCTGACCTTGGCCGAGTATGGCAGAACCATCATGCCCTTCTCGATTCCCGGGACCTCTCGGCTGGATCAGCAGCTGTCAGAGCATTTGAAAGACATGCTGCAGGCTGAGGGCCAGGAACCTCGAGAGGTGCTGGGTAAGGGGTGTCCCCAGGGGGCTTGGGGCCCGAGTTGTGTTGTCAGAGCCTGCTTCTCAACCAAGGCACTGTGGACATTTGGGGTGGTTCTTTGCTTAGCAGCATTCCTGGCATCACTCCCACTCCAGACATTGCCAGGTGTCCCCTGGGGGAGAAAATCTTTGCACTGAGTCAAAGGAAGACAAAAGTCCACGTCTCTAGGGCTAAACTTTGTCCAAGCGGTCATTTACAGAAGTCAGATTCTTCAGGACCATTTACAAATGAAATGTAAAACCTCAGCGATGTTTACGTTACCTTTTTTTGTTTGAGAGGCCGGTCACGATATGCCTTATGTGACATGGTGTTTTCTTCCCACATCCTAAAACTGAAACTATCTCGTGTCCCTGGCGGTGGCAGTTGGACACTGCCCTGGCTTTAGAGCAGGCATCGCACTCTAGTTAAATGGAATATGCTTGAAGTTTTTCACGTTTTTCTGCTCCCCTCCCACTTCCTGGCCAGCAGCTTTGAGGTTCAGCACACTGATGGTCCCAAAATCTTGGCAGGGGTCAGGTTCTTCTTTAGGAAAATGTCGAACGTATCAACGGCCTAGAGCAGGCCGGCACTGCCAGGGGCACCGCTGCCAGGAGGAGCTGCTGCAGCCGGAGTCCCTGCTCGGCCTGCCAGCGATCAGGGCCCTGAGTAGCCCTACTGACAGTGGTGGGCGCCTTGTTTGTCACCCCCATTCCATCCCATCTTGTTTTCTGCCTGTCACTCGGCCTGGTGTGAAGATTTCAGGGCTGTCATGGTGCGTGGTGGCTCCAGGGATTTAGAACAGTGCCATAGATGCCCGGGCCTGGGAGGGTGTGGAAGGCCAGACTGCCTGCTCCCTCATGGAGCATGGGGACTTTCAGTCCTGAGCACCTTACTGTGGGTGAATTACGCTCCACCTAATGCATCTGACCCTTTTCCTTGTGTGCCAAGAGCCACAGCAGACCTTGCCGGGAGCCTCTGTAACTGTCTCCATTAGGGTTCACCAACGGGTCCCTGTCCCCTCGCTGACACTGGGGTCCCACAGTGTGGGTGTCATCGCTGTCCCCAGGCGACAGCTGAGTGAGAGGCAAGGCGGGAGCAGTGAGCGTGTGTGAAATGCTGGTTCCCTGCAGCTGCGTGGCCAGCTGTGGGCTGGGCAGTGTGTGCTCGTGAGCTAGTGGAACTGAATGCCCCCAAGGTCACTCGTGGGTGGACAGCTGACCCCACCCCCGTCAGAACCCCCACTTGCTCTGTGCCACAGCTGAGGAGCAAAGTGATGGACCTGGCATGATTGGGATTCTGTTGCTGCCCTTGGGTTGCAGGAGAATGCCAGGCATATGGGCTGCCCAGAACCCAACTGCCCAGAGAATCTGATGTGAAGTGGGGATTCGCTGGAGCTCATCCGCATGCCAAGAGAACAGCTCCTTCTCCCAGGGCCTTTTCCCTCAGGCCACTCTTTTTAAAAACTCTTATTTTTTTATGATTATAAAAGGGTACTTATTCCTTCTATGAAAACTGGAAAAACAGAGACATAGAGGGACAGTCCTGTGTAATTGCACCCTTGGACGTAGCCCCTCACCCACCCCCGTGGTCCTGAGGGCTGGTCCAAGCCTACCTAGGGCCGCCCCTCCCTGCACCTGACTGGGGGCTTCACCCTTCAGGCAGCTCAGAGGTTTCCACAGCTCTCTGGACCCTCACCTCCTCCTGATCCAGCCTTCTTCCTGCCACGTTGACCCTGGCCCAGGTCCGGGCCCTGTATCTCTGAGAGGCCCTTTAGTGTGTGTATGTGTGTGAACGGGGGGTTTGTGGGGAAGAAGGAAGAGCCTGTGCTGCCACTCAGCTCCTGTGGCTATGGGGGTGTCCCCCCCGAGGCCTGCAGCCCCAGGTCCTGCTGCTCCCACAGCGTGGCCCCATGGTCCGTGGACGGCGTGCGGGTGGAAGGTGATGCATCCTTTCTGCTGTTCCTCCAGCCCTTCAGAGCCCCACAGAGCAGGGCCTCGGAGGGGGACGCAGGACGCTGCTGACTCTGCCATTGCCCACCCCCAGGTGACCTGGAGGAGTTCCTGATTTTCAGGGCCTCGGTGGAGGGGGGCGGCTTTAACGAGCGGTGCCTGGTGGCGGCATCCTTCAGAGACGTGGGCGAGCGCACGGTGGTCACTGCCCTGTTCAACAACCAGGCGTACCACTCGCCGGCCACCGCGCTGGCCATCGTGGACAACCTTCTGTTCAAGCTGCTGTGCGGCCCTCAGGCCTCCATCACGGTCTCCAACTACCCTCAGCCCCGGAGTGCCCTGCAGGCCGCCAAGGATCAGTTCAACGAGTATGTGCACTGTCCCCCCACCTCAGGACCCCATCCCCGCATGGTCAGGACCTGGCCCAGCCCAGTCAGGACCCTGCTCCCATCAGGTCGGGACCCCTCACCAGGACTGACCACCTCAGGCACTGCCAGGGACCCCCAAGGGCCACAGCGGTAAAAACAGCATTGTTTCTGCCCTCAGGAATCTCCCAGTTCTTGGCTGGGGACTCCTGCCCCACATCCTTCTCAGCCTTCCATACTCAGCCTTCCCTTGGACAGCAGATAAGCTGGTGAGACCACAGCCCCCATACACCCAGGCCCCACGGGAGACTCCTGAGGATTTGGAGGGCCGTGCCCTCTTCCCAAATCTGCACCCGGCTCTTGCTGGCCACTGTCCCTGGGGGATCCGAGTGTCTGCTCCCGTCCAGCCTGTCACACCATCATGTGTGTGGGACTCTCCCTCTTCCTGGTTGCAGAGTCCCCAGACCTCTGGGGACCGTCCAGAGGAAGCCGGAAAAATCAATTAATTTCAGAACCATCACCCCACCTCAGGGCAGTTAATCAGTGGGGGGCGGTTTCATCCCCACTTCCCGTTTTAGACTGTGCCCTGGCCCTCTAGTGTCTCCCTCCCCCTCTGCTCTCTCCAGTCCCCACCACAGAAGCAGAGACACAGCGGTGGTCCTCTGTTCTCGCCATGCCGGGGATCAGGCTGAGGAGTCGGGCTTAGTAGGGTGACAGTGGACAAGGAACAGGAGTTTTCATTTTGTTGTAACAGCTCTAGGAGATATAATCCACCTGCCATACAGTTCACCTGTTCACGGTGTACAATTGAACAGTTTCTAGTATATTCAGAGTCGTGGAGACATCACCACAATATAATTTTATTGAACGTTTTCATTATCCCTGAAAGAAACCCCGGGACCACTGGCAGTCACTCCCCATTCCTCTTTCCTCCACCTCTAAGCAGCCAGGAGTCTGCTTTCTGTCTCCGTGGATTTGCCTGTCCTGGACATTTCACGTAGATGGAATCAGATACCACGTGCGTGGCCTTTCATGACTGGCTTCTTTCACTCTTGAGGCTCATCCACGTTGTGTTAGCACTTCACTCAGTACATAGCATCCATTTGTCCCAGCACCATTTGTTGAACCTTTCGTGGGGTGGGGGTGTTTTAAGCTACAGAATAATGCTGTCAGCGCTGGTTTCTGGAACATGTTGCTGGCACCTGAATGTCCTGCCCACTCAAGAGCGGGGAGACGGCCACCACCCTGATGCTGTGCCCGACAGCGGGTCTGACTGGGGCAGCCAGAGAGAGAGAGGTGGAGGTCTCAGATCCATACCTGAGTGTCTGTGGGGAGTGGGTGGCACGGGGACAGATTGAAGGCAACTGGGAGAGTGGCACTGCCATCATTGGGGATAGGATGTCCAGAGGAGGAGCTGTTCTCAGGGGGATGGAATTTTCCTGGTGCAGAGACCCTGAGGCTCTCATGTTCTCTCTTAAACCCTTTAGTGGCTGGGCCACTGCATCACCTGCTTTGGACAGTAGTGACCCAGCACTTGATACCCCCACCTGCCCGGACATGCTGTGCTCTGTCCCTGACCTGTCGGTGCGCCCCCTCCTCACCCCCGCAGGGGCCGGAAGGGATTCGACATCGCCCTCAACTTGCTCTTCGCCATGGCATTCTTGTCCAGCACATTCTCCATCTTGGCGGTCAGCGAGAGGGCCGTCCAGGCCAAGCACGTGCAGTTTGTGAGCGGAGTCCACGTGGCTACTTTCTGGCTCTCGGCTCTGCTGTGGGACCTCATGTCCTTCCTCGTCCCCAGTCTGCTGCTGCTGGTGAGCTGCATGGTGCTGGGGCCCTTCCCCCACGCATCCAGGGGGCTTGCCTTGGGGACCCTGCGTGGACTGAAACCAGCCTGGGGTCCATGCTGGCAGCTCAGCCCCCGTTGCGGGAGGAGGTTGGGAATGCCCTGGCAGCCCCCCTCGCCTGTCTGCACACCCCCAGCCTCTGCCCCCCTTTGGTAGGTAGGGCCCTGGAGCAGGTGCCCTGGTGGACAGCTCCCTGTTTCTTCAGGGAGGATACCAGGAAAGCCACGGAGGTGGGTGGGGGGCAGACACGGCCAGAGGGGCTGATGGGCCTGGGCTCATGCGCCCCCTGTGGGCATGCCGGCCGCCTGTCTGTGCTGCTGCAGGTGGTGTTCAAAGCCTTCGACGTGCACGCCTTCACGCAGGAGGGCCACGTGGCCGACGCCCTGCTGCTGCTCATGCTCTATGGCTGGGCCATCATCCCCCTCATGTACCTGATGAGCTTCTTTTTCTCGGGGGCGGCCACTGCCTACACGAGGCTGACCATATTCAACATCTTGTCGGGCATCGCCACTTTCCTCGTGGTCACCATCATGCGCATCCCAGGTGGGAGCCAGGAGACCACCTCCCTGCACCCCCATCCCTGCACCCACAGAGCTGCTCAGCCCGATGGGGGAGGCCCAGATGGGGGCACCGGGCAGGCCGGTGGGGCCGCCTGCCAGAGGTGCTGCCCCGGAGGCCTGGTGCCTGATCCCTGGGGGAGGCACAGCTGGCTATGCAGGGAACTCTGGAAACCTGCCCTTCCCGATTGCTCTGTTCTTGGAGGCAGGTGCGGTGTGTCCTCCAGCGCTGACTTGTCTGTGCCTCCTCCCCACAGCGGTCAAGTTAGAAGAACTTTCCAGAACCCTGGACCGCGTGTTCCTGGTGCTGCCCAACCACTGTTTGGGGATGGCGGTCAGCAGTTTCTACGAGAACTACGAGACAAGGAGGTACTGCACCTCCTCCGAGGTGGCAGCCCACTACTGCCGGAAACACAGTGAGTGTCCAGGCCTCTCTCGGGACAGCCTGTCCCCCATCGCAGGCACAAGGGCCACCTCGCATGGTGAAGCCACCAAAACGCAGGAGGTGCTTGGGGCCCCCATGTGGCAGTGACACACCCTTGGAAGCCCAGTGGGCCCCGCGCCAGCGCATCCTCCACCCTGGGGGCTGGGTGCAGGCACCTCACAGTCCCAGAGAGAGGGTCATGGGCTGGGACCCCGGAGGGGAGGGGCGCTCAGGGCATGGGCACAGCACCCTGTCCCTTGCTTGCATAGACATCCAGTACCAGGAGAACTTCTATGCATGGAGTGCTCCAGGGGTTGGCAGGTTCGTGACCTCCATGGCCACCTCAGGGTTTGCCTACCTCACCCTGCTGTTCCTCATTGAGACCGATCTGCTGTGGAGGCTGAAGGCCTGCCTGTGTGCCTTCCGGAGGAGGCGAGCGCTGGTGAGTAGCTCCAGGGCCCCCGTCTGGCCTCTGGCTGCTCTGCGTAGGGCGCCCTCCAACTGAGGTTGGGCTTCCTTGGGGCCACCACACAGGGAGGGCCTCAACACTGGCCACAGCCCGGCTGCGTGTCCATCAGCAGCGCTCACAGCCTGGGAGGGGCTGCGGCCTCACCGTCCCCAGGGGCTCTCCTTCCCAAGACCCTGAAGCCATGGAGTCGAGGGAGCCTCGGGCTTCAGGGACCTCGGTCTCAGTGGAGGCATTTGGGCTGGGGCGCCCTCATGTTTGTCACATACATTCTCTACCTAAACAGACAAAACCTGTTGAGACAGCATTGGATGGACAGGAGCCCAGGGCTAATTGGGGTTAAGATATTATGACTTTTCTAAGAAAATGGGTTTCGTGGTTTTCTCCATGAGTCCTGCACCGTCCTTGTCCCCCAGGTAGTTTGTGTCTCCTCGAGGCAAATGTTAGCCCTTAACGGCTGCCCAGCTCACCTTGTGGGAGGTCTGAGTCGGCACACGTGGGGCTGAGCTGGGGTGAGTAGTTTAGCCCTTCCTCCCATGGGGAAGGACCTCTCTGGCGGGAGCTCACCCTGGTGGTCTTTCTCCGGAACAATTAGACAGAAGTGTACACCCAGACGTCAGCGCTTCCTGAAGACCAGGACGTGGTGGATGAAAGGAACCGCATCCTGGCCCCCAGCCTGGACTCCCTGCTGGACACGCCTCTGATTATCAAGGAGCTCTCCAAGGTGAGGCGGGCCCTCTCTCCGCGGGTCTATCCCCCGGCCCCCCCCCCCCCCCAGAGCTGGCTCCCGGCTGTCCCCAGGCCTCCGCACAGCTGTGTTTTCTCCCGGGCACTGTGCAGGTGTATGAGCAGCGGGCGCCCCTCCTCGCCGTGGACAAGGTCTCCCTCGCAGTCCAGAAAGGGGAGTGCTTTGGCCTGCTGGGTTTCAACGGAGCCGGCAAAACCACGACTTTCAAAATGCTGACTGGGGAGGAGACCATTACTTCTGGGGACGCCTTTGTTGGGGGCTACAGCATCAGCTCTGACATCGGGAAGGTGGGTACAGCCAGGGAGGCAAGAAGAAGGGCACCCGGGAGGTAGGGATGGGGCTTGTCTCTGGCTCATGGTTCATGGACAACAGGACGAGGCAGTGACCGCAGCCAAAGGTAAGCAAGTGATGGGGAGAAGACTGAGGAGATTACAGCCCCCTTGGCCAGACGGGACCAGGCCTGGCAGGCGGGCCGAGACCGGGTCCCTCCCGGAGAAGCGGCTTCTTTGGACCTGGGCACAGAGTGGCACCCACAGAACTCTGCCCACTGGAAAGAACTCTAGTCTGTGTGCATAGATTTATAATAATGGTGTTCTGGGCTGTTCAAACCAGATGTCCCACCGAGAACCAAAAGCAGGATAAAATGTTAATGACAAACCACGTAGTTAAGAGCATCTAAGAGCCCGAGGCATGGTGAAGACCTCCGCAATCTGCAAGCCCTGAGAGGCTCCACCGGAGTGCCCCTGCACAGAGGGCGCTATGGTCCCAGTGACTGGGTTTAGGGACCTTATCGAGTGTATGGGGCAGAAACAAAGGACCACCCCTCTACGTTAGGATGAAGCAGGCCACCCTCCTGCTCTCCCTACCCCCGGGGATTGCATGGACGGTTTCCCGTGTGCTGAGCAGGGCAGGGGAAGGAACAGAGAAGATGCTTGTGCCTGGGAATGACTGCATCTCCTGAACTGGCAGCAGGGGCTTCCAGGTGGCTCTGCCACCACACTGCAGCTCACACCCTCTCTGCAGGAAGGCTTTCATCCTAGGCGTCCAAGAGCCCCTCACGTAGTGCTTCAAGGTCTGTGAGCAGTGCACAAGCAAAGCAAACAAAGCAGACAGGGTGCTGCGGCTGGTGCCCACAGACACAAGGGCTCCACGGCAGGACAAGCCCACCACTTTGGATTTGCCATTACCAGACCCAGATTATAAAACAACTGTGTTACTATGTTCAAATAAATAGACAAGATTGAAATTATACGCAAGGAAGAGGAAACTGTAAATGTGATCTAGGAAATGGAGGCAAGGTGAGAAGTCTGAAATACGTTTAATCTGAGTTCCAGCAGGAAAGGAGAGAACGGGGGGAGAGGTAGTAACTGCCATGGTCATGGCCAAGAACTTTCCCAGACCAATTAAGAACAGATTCCAGAAGTCTAAGAACCCCAAAGAGGTTAAAGAAAAAGAAACCACATCTCTGGAATCCACAGAAACCAGGCTTGCCTGTCCCCACCAGCTGCCGAACGTGGCTGGAGGTGGAGGCCTGCCACGCGGCATCCTGGCTGTGCTGAACGTAGCCACTTGTTCTGAGACCAGCTGCCATGCCATCTGCCCAGGTGAAGCCCCACCCCAAAGGTGTTGCCAGCAAACATCTCTTAATAGAGGAGGAAAAAGAAAGGTCCCAGCACACATTAGATGTTTGTCAAGCGTCTAACGAACGGGTATCTGTCAGCTGTAAAGCATTGCATGGACACGATCACTTTGTATAATCAATGCATTCTTGCATCCATCCGCCCCTGTGCTGCCCGGGGTAGACCGATTTCTGGCCTGTCTCTGACCCCTGGGTGGGGGGCAGTCTGGGTCCCGGTGCCTACCCCGCCACTGAGCCAGCCAAGCCCCTCCAGCAACCCCAACAAAGTGCTGCTCGGCAAACTTTGGCAGTGGGAGGCCGCCAGGGCCTGTGCACCGACTGAGGGACCACCCTAGACAGATCCCCTGAGAGAAACCCTCTGACCTGCTGTCTCCCGGCTGTGCTCCAACCCCAGATGCGGCAGCGGATTGGCTACTGCCCCCAGTTTGATGCCCTGCTGGACCACATGACGGGCCGGGAGACACTGGTCATGTACGCACGGCTCCGGGGCGTCCCCGAGTGCTACATCGGCGCCTGCGTGGAGAACACGCTGCGGGGCCTGCTCCTGGAGCCGCACGCCAACAAGCTGGTCAGGACGTACAGGTGCGCCTGCGTTCCGGCCCCTGCCCTGCCCCCCGCCTCAGTGACCTCAGGCCTTCCCAGGGTGGAGTCAGGCTCTCCGTTACCATAGAGCCGGGGGCACGCGGGTCAGGGGCTGGAGCTCCCACCCATCATTCCAGGATCAGTGAGGATTTGTCAGCATGGCCCAGGCAGCTCCAGATGAGAGGGGCTGCCCCTCAGGTTCCTGCCACCTGGAGGCACAGCCAGGACCCCCTGTCAGGCCCCCTTAGGTGCAGACAGGTGGTGTTACTGCTCTGTGTGGGGCTGTGGACCAACCCCCTGGGCACAGCTCTCTCTAGGGCTTCCTACTCTATGAGGTGGGCTTTCCAGGCACGCTCACCTCATTCTTCTTCACCTGGGACACTCTGCCATCACTGGGCCCGGTCCTGTGCTGGGACCCGGAGAGCCCATGCTAATCATCCGCCTTACCTTCCCCTGCACCCCCTCTGCCCTAGCGGTGGCAACAAGCGGAAGCTCAGCACCGGCATTGCCCTGCTTGGAGAGCCAGCAGTCATCTTCCTGGACGAGCCGTCCACTGGCATGGACCCCGTGGCCCGGCGCCTGCTCTGGGACACCGTGGCAAGGGCCCGCGAGTCCGGAAAGGCCATCGTCATCACCTCCCACAGGTAAAGCCAGGACCGGGGCTGTAGGAGGGGTGGGCCGGGAGGGGCTGGGTGGACAGAAGACCTGTCAGCATCTGGTGAAGTCTGAGGAGAATCCCTAGGCTCTACCGTGTGGGCCACACCCTGAGTATGGGAATCAGGAACAGCCTGATCTGGGCATCAGTACTTTCCCATGTGCACAGCTTTTGATGTGGAGGGTGGGCATCAGCATCCCCCAGTGCTATATCAGGAGTGCACTCCCTCTTCCCAGCATGGAGGAGTGTGAGGCCTTGTGCACCCGGCTGGCCATCATGGTGCAGGGTCAGTTCAAGTGCCTGGGCAGCCCACAGCACCTCAAGAGCAAGTTTGGCAGTGGCTACTCCCTACGGGCCAAGATCCGGAGCGACAGGCAGCAGAAAGCCCTGGAAGAGTTCAAGGCATTCGTGGACCTGACCTTCCCAGGTGTGTGCCGCTGTACAGAGGTCGTCTGTGCATCTGTCCATCCCTGACCCCTGGGACGAGGGCCACGATTCCAGGGGCCTGGGCCTCCCTCCCTTGGCCATCCAGCCTGGCCCTCAGGGGGACACGGTCTCTCCTTTGTGCAGGTAGCGTCCTGGAAGATGAGCACCAAGGGATGGTCCATTACCACCTGCCTGGCAATGACCTCAGCTGGGCGAAGGTGAGCTTGGGCCCCACTGGGCCTCCAGCAGTTGCTCCTTCTCCAGCCAGCTCTTTCCAAGGAGGAAGCACTTTCAGTTTCTGCTCTAACACTCACCATAATATCTGCTAGGTTTGGGGGTTTATACCTCAAATATCTGAGTTGGAAAAAAAATGGTGCAAAAAAGGAGACTGGCCCAGAGAGGTAACACATCTTGCCCAAAGGTCATACTCTGAGCTGGGAAGAGTCAGGAGGAAGCCTGGTGCCGGGGCCTGCTCGCCCTGTGCAGGGGTAGGATCTCTGGTGGCCTTACCACCCCCTATGGCCAGAGGAGTCCCAGACCAGCCGAGGAGCCAGGCCCTGGCTTGTTAACAGTGGCTTTTCTGCTTCCAAAGGTGTTTGGTGTTCTGGAGAAGGCCAAGGAGAAGTATGGCATGGACGACTACTCTGTGAGCCAGATCTCGCTGGAGCAGGTCTTCCTGAGCTTCGCCCACCTGCAGCCACCTGTCGAGGACGAGGGGCTGTGAGGAGCCGGGCTCACGGGTGGGCATCCTCTCTTGCTCCGAGTTCACCTCATCCTGCACCTTTATTTCTGATCACTGTTTTCTACAATGGAATGAAGAATCAAGGCACAGTATGGACCGGGTGTGTCGCGCCCTCACGCTGGGAAGCAGCATGGGAACGTCCGCGTCTCAGGCATTCTGAAGCCCGCTGTCCAGAACTCAAGATCCCCACCAAGAGCGTGTCAGGCAGTCTGTGTGGGCAGGCTGCGGGGTCTGGGTGGAGAGCTGTCCCGGAAGGGGCCTCACTGACCCAGGGGTCGAGAGTACCCAGCCATACCGCTGCGTTCGCACCTGGCATGGAGCTTCCCTGGGGTGAAAGGGGAGGCCTGCAGGACAGTGGGCATCAGGCTCACCAGGCTGCCCAGGATGGACAGAAAGACACCTGTCACTGTCCTCAGGGGAGATACGGCTGAATTAGGCACTGAGGTCTTGGTTTCCAGTGCAGCTGGGTGTCCTGGAGTCCCTCTCCTGAGAGGGTGGACACTGCGCCAGACAGAGCCGGCCCTGAGCCCAGCGTCATCCCACCAGCGTCTTCCAGAGTGGCCGGTGAGGGGAGGGGTGAGCCACAGGCCGGGAGGCCAGTTGGGGACCACCGTGGGGCTGAGCAGCCACCCATGGAGGGCACACCTAGTGCGTGGTGACTGTCCGCAAAATAAAGGCTGGGAGGGAACATGACCATGGTCTGTGAGTCACGAGGTGGGCCCCCGGGCCCCATCACCCAGTGCAGTCCCAGCACGAGCCTCCTGTGTCAAGTTCCAGACAAAAACAAGTGCTCGTTTTTCCCAATACGTAGTCAGTTTACAGAACTCGCTGCTGTGGAATAAGCCAAGAATGCAAGTGCACAATCAGGGTAGCTAAATGGCCACTTGAAAGACCCTTTGTCCAGGGTGAGGAAAGAGGCATGTAGGGTTGGCAGAGGAGGGTGTGGAGCTGGGTGGGCAGGAGGCCTTTGGCTCCAGGGCCACTCGTGGGCTTTACACCATTTTCCAGGAGAGTTTTCTTCAGCATCAGCTCCCTTTTGTTGACGCACTCTTATTTCTTTTTTTTTTTTTTTAAACATCTTTATTGAAGTATAATTGCCTTACAATGGTGTGTTAGCTTCTGCTTTATAACAAAGTGAATCAGTTATACATATACAATATGTTCCCATATCTCTTCCCTCTTGCATCTCCCTCCCTCCCACCCTCCCCATCCCACCCCTCTAGGTGGTCACAAAGCATGGAGCTGATCTCCCTGTGCTATGCGGCTGCTTCCCACTAGCTATCTATTTTACATTTGGTAGTGTATATATGTCCATGACACTCTCTCACCCCACCCCCTCCCCATATTCTCAAGTCCATTCTCTAGTAGGTCTGTGTCTTTATTCCTGTCTTGCCACTAGGTTCTTCATGGCCTTTTTTTTTTTTTCCTTAGATTCCGTATATATGTGTTAGCATACTGTATTTGTTTTTCTCTTTCTGACTTACTTCACTCTGTATGACAGACTCTAACTCCATCCACCTCATTACAAATACCTCCATTTCATTTCTTTTTATGGCTGAGTAATATTCCATTGTATATATGTGCCACATCTTCTTTATCCATTCATCTGTCGATGTACATTTAGGTTGCTTCCATGTCCTGGCTATTGTAAATAGAGCTGCAATGAACATTTTGGTACATGACTCTTTTTGAACTATGGTTTTCTCAGGGTATATGCCCAGTAGTGGGATTGCTGGGTCGTATGGTAGTTCTATTTGTAGTTTTTTAAGGAACCTCCATACTGTTCTCCATAGTGGCTGTATCAATTTACATTCCCACCAACAGTGCAAGAGTGTTCCCTTTCCTCCACACCCTCTCCAGCATTTATTGTTTCTAGATTTTTTGATGATGGCCATTCTGACCGGTGTGAGATGATATCTCATTGTAGTTTTGATTTGCATTTCTCTAATGATTAATGATGTTGAGCATTCTTTCATGTGTCTGTTGGCCATCTGTATATCTTCTTTGGAGAAATGTCTATTTAGGTCTTCTGCCCATTTTTGGATTGGGTTGTTCGTTTTTTTGTTATTCAGCTGCATGAGCTGCTTGTAAATCTTGGAGATTAATCCTTTGTCAGTTGCTTCATTTGCAAATATTTTCTCCCATTCTGATGGTTGTCTTTTGGTCTTGTTTATGGTTTCCTTTGCTGTGCAAAAGCTTTTAAGTTTCATTAGGTCCCATTTGTTTATTTGTGTTCTTATTTCCATTTCTCTGGGAGCTGGGTCAAAAAGAATCTTGCTGTGATGTATGTCATAGAGTGTTCTGCCTATGTTTTCCTCTAAGAGTTTGATAGTGTCTGGCCTTACACTTAGGTCTTTAATCCATTTTGAGTTTATTTTTGTGCATGGTGTCAGGAGTGTTCTAATTTCATACTTTTACATGTATCTGTCCAATTTTCCCAGCACCACTTATTGAAGAGGCTGTCTTTTCTCCACTGTATATGCTTGCCTCCTTTATCGAAGATAAGGTGACCATATGTGCGTGGGTTTATCTCTGGGCTTTCTATCCTGTTCCATTGATCTATATTTCTGTTTTTGTGCCAGTACCAAACTGTCTTGATTACCGTAGCTTTGTAATATAGTCTGAAATCAGGAAGCCTGATTCCCCCAGCTCCATTTTTCGTTCTCAAGATTGCTTTGGCTATTCGGGGTCTTTTGTGTCTCCATACAAATTGTGAAATTTTTTGTTCTACTTCTGTGAAAAATGCCAGTGGTAGTTTGATAGGGATTGCATTGAATCTGTAGATTGCTTTGGGTAGTAGAGTCATTTTCACAATGTTGATTCTTCCAATCCAAGAACATGGTATATCTCTCCATCTATTTGTATAATCTTTAATTTCTTTCATCAGTGTCCTATAATTTTCTGCATACAGGTCTTTTGTCTCCTTAGGTAGGTTTATTCCTAGATATTTTATTCTTTTTGTTGCAATGGTAAACGGGAGTGTTTTCTTAATTTCACTTTCAGATTTTTCATCATTAGTATATAGGAATGCAAGAGATTTCTCTGCATTAATTTTGTATCCTGCTACTTTACCAAATTCATTGATTAGCTCTAGTAGTTTTCTGGTAGCATCTTTAGGACTCTCTATGTATAGTATCATGTCATCTGCAAACAGTGACAGCTTTACTTCTTCTTTTCCGATTTGGATTCCTTTTATTTCTTTGTCTTCTCTGATTGCTGTGGCTAACACTTCCAAAACTATGTTGAATAATAGTGGTGAGAGTGGGCAACCTTGTCTTGTTCCTGATCTTAGTGGAAATGGTTTCAGTTTTTCACCATTGAGGACAATGTTGGCTGTGGGTTTGTCATATATGGCCTTTATTATGTTGAGGAAAGTTCCCTCTATGCCTGCTTTCTGCAGGGCTTTTATCATAAATGGATGTTGAATTCTGTCAAAAGCTTTCTCTGCATCTATTGAGATGATCATATGGTTTTTCTCCTTCAATTTGTTAATATGATGTATCACGTTGATTGATTTGCGTATATTGAAGAATCCTTGCATTCCTGGGATAAACCCCACTTGATCATGGTGTATAATCCTTTTAATGTGCTGTTGGATTCTGTTTGCTAGTATTTTGTTGAGGATTTTTGCATCTATGTTCATCAGTGATATTGGCCTGTAGTTTTCTTTCTTTGTGACATCTTTGTCTGGTTTTGGTATCAGGGTGATGGTGGCCTCGTAGAATGAGTTGGGGAGTGTTCCTCCCTCTGCAATATTTTGGAAGAGTTTGAGAAGGATAGGTGTTAGCTCTTCTCTAAATGTTTGATAGAATTCGCCTGTGAAGCCATCTGGTCCTGGGCTTTTGTTTGTTGGAAGGTTTTTAATCACAGTTTCAATTTCAGTGCTTGTGATTGGTCTGTTCATATTTTCTATTTCTTCCTGGTTCAGTCTTGGCAGGTTGTGCATTTCTAAGAATCTGTCCATTTCTTCCAGGTTGTCCATTTTATTGGCATAGAGTTGCTTGTAGTAATCTCTCATGATCCTTTGTATTTCTGCAGTGTCAGTGGTTACTTCTCCTTTTTCATTTCTAATTCTATTGATTTGAGTCTTCTCCCTTTTTCTCTTGATGAGTCTGGCTAATGGTTTATCAATTTTGTTTATCTTCTCAACGAACCAGCTTTTAGTTTCATTGATTTTTGCTATTGTTTCCTTCATTTCTTTTTCATTTATTTCTGACCTGATCTTTATGATTTCTTTCCTTCTGCTAGCTTTGGGGTTTTTTTGTTCTTCTTTCTCTAATTGCTTTAGGTGCAAGGTTAGGTTGTTTATTCGAGATGTTTCCTGTTTCTTGAGGTAGGCTTGTATTGCTATAAACTTCCCTCTTAGCACTGCTTTTGCTGCGTCCCATAGGTTTTGGGTCGTCGTGTCTCCATTGTCATTTGTTTCTAGGTATTTTTTGATTTCCCCTTTGATTTCTTCAGTGATCACTTCGTTATTAAGTAGTGTATTGTGTAGCCTCCATGTGTTTGTATTTTTTACACATCTTTTCCTGTAATTGACATCTAGTCTCATAGTGTTGTGGTCGGAAAAGATACTTGATACGATTTCAATTTTCTTAAATTTACCAAGGCTTGACTTGTGACCCAAGATATGATCTATCCTGGAGAATGTTCCATGAGCACTTGAGAAAAATGTGTATTCTGTTGTTTTTGGGTGGAATGTCCTATAAATATCAATTAAGTCCATCTTGTTTAATGTATCATTTAAAGCTTGTGTTTCCTTATTTATTTTCATTTTGGATGATCTGTCCATTGGGGAAAGTGGGGTGTTAAAGTCCCCTACTATGATTGTGTTGCTGTGGATTTCCCCTTTTATGGCTGTTAGTATTTGCCTTATGTATTGAGGTGCTCCTATGTTGGGTGCATAAATATTTACAATTGTTATACCTTCCTCTTGGATCGATCCCTTGATCATTATATAGTGTCCTTCTTTGTCTCTTGTAATAGTCTTTATTTTAAAGTCTATTTTGTCTGATACGAGAATTGCTACTCCAGCTTTCTTTTGATTTCCATTTGCATGGAATATCTTTTTCCATCCCCTCACTTTCAGATGTATGTGTCTCTAGGTCTGAAGTGGGTCTCTTGTAGACAGCATATATATGGGTCTTGTTTTTGTATCCATTCAGCCAGTCTGTGTCTTTTGGTGGGAGCATTTAATCCATTTACATTCAAGGTAATTATCGATACGTATGTTCCTATTCCCATTTTCTTAAATGTTTTGGGTTTGTTATTGTAGGTGTTTTCCTCCTCTTGTGTTTCTTGCCTAGAGAAGTTCCTTTAGCATTTGTTGTAAAGCTGGTTTGGTGGTGCTGAACTTTCTCAGCTTTTGCTTGTCTGTAAAGGTTTTAATTTCTCCATCACATCTTAATGAGATCCTTGCTGGGTAGAGTAATCTTGGTTGTAGGTTTTTCTCCTTCATCACTTTAAGTATATCCTGCCACTCCCTTCTGGCTTGCAGAGTTTCTGCTGAAAGATCAGAGGTTAACCTTATGGGGATTCCCTTGTGTGTTATTTGTTGTTTTTCCCTTGCTGCTTTTAATATGTTTTCTTTGTATTTAATTTTTGACAGTTTGATTAATATGTGTCTTGGCGTGTTTCTCCTTGGGTTTATCCTGTATGGGACTCTCTGTGCTTCCAGGACTTGATTAACTATTTCCTTTCCCATATTAGGGAAGTTTTCAACTATAATCTCTTCAAATATTTTCTCAGTCCCTTTCTTTTTCTCTTCTTCTTCTGGGACCCCTATAATTCGAATGTTGGTGCGTTTAATGTTGTCCCAGAGGTCTCTGAGACTGTCCTCAGTTCTTTTCATTCTTTTTTCTTTATCCTGCTCTGCAGTAGTTATTTCCACCATTTTATCTTCCAGGTCACTTATCCTTTCTTCTGCCTCAGTTATTCTGCTATTGATCCCATCTAGAGTATTTTTAATTTCATTTATTGTGTTTTTCATCGTTGCTTGGTTCCTCTTTAGTTCTTCTACGTCCTTGTTAAATGTTTCTTGCATTTTGTCTATTCTATTTCCAAGATTTTGGATCATCCTTACTATCATTACTCTGAATTCTTTTTCAGGTAGACTACCTATTTCCTCTTCATTTGTTAGGTCTGGTGTGTTTTGACCCTGCTCCTTCATCTGCTGTGTGTTTTTCTGTCATCTCTCACTTTGCTTATCTTACTGTGTTTGGGGTCTCCTTTTCACAGGCTGCAGGTTCATAGTTCCCGTTGTTTTTGGTATCTGTCCCCAGTGGCTAAGGTTGGTTCAGTGGGTTGTGTAGGCTTCCTGGTGGAGGGAACTAGTGCCTGAGTTCTGGTGGATGAGGCTGGATCTTGTCTTTCTGGTGGGCACATCCACGTCTGGTGGTGTGTTTTGGTGTGTCTGTGGCCTTATTATGATTTTAGGCAGCCTCTCTGCTAATGGATGGGGCTGTGTTCCTGTCTTGCTAGTTGTTTGGCATAGGGTGTCCAGCACTGTAGCTTGCTGGTCGTTGAGTGAAGCTGGGTCTTGATGTTGAGATGGAGATCTCTGAGAGGTTTTTGCCGTTTGCTATTACGTGGAGCTGGGAGGTCTCTTGTGGACCAGGGTCCTGAAGTTGGCTCTCCCACCTCAGAGGCATGGCCCTGATGCCTGGCTGGAGCACCAAGAGCCTTTCATCCACACGGCTCAGAGTAAAAGGGAGAAAAAATAGAAAGAAAGAAAGAGGATAAAATAAAATAAAACTATTATAATAAAAAATAAGAAAAAAAATTAAGAATAAATTTATTAAGAAAAAATTTTTTTTAATTTTTAAAAATAGATTTATTAATTTTTTATAATAAAAAATAAGAAAAAATTAAGAAAAAATTTATTAAGAAAAAAATTTTTTTATTTTTTAAAAATAAAAAATATGAAAAAACTTATTAAAAATTTTTTTTAATTTCTAAAAATAGGAAATAAGGAAAAAATTATTAAAACATTTATTAGGAAAAAAAATTTTTTTAAGTAAAAAAAGAAAAAAAAAAAAAAAAAAAGGACGGACCTAACCCTAGGACTAATGGTGAAAGCAAAGCTATACAGACAAAATCTCACCCAGAAGCATACACATATACACTCACAAAAAAAGGAAAAGGGGAAAAATTAATATATCCTGCTCCCAAAGTCCACCTCCTGAATTTGGGATGATTCGTTGTCTATTCAGGTATTCAACAGATGCAGGCACAGCAAGTCATTTGTGGAGTTTTAATCCGCTGCTTCTGAGGCTTCCTGGGAGAGATTTCCCTTTCTCTTCTTTGTTCATACAGCTCCCAGGGTTCAGCTTTGGATTTGGACCCGCCTCTGCATGTAGGTCGCCTGAGGGCGTCTGTTCCCCGCCCCGGACAGAACGAGGTTAAAGGAGCAGCTGCTTCGGGGGCTCTGGCTCACTCAGGACGGGGGGGGGAGGGAGGGGTACGGATGTGTGGTGAGCATGCGGCGGCAGAGGCCAGCGTGACGTTGCAGCAGCCTGAGGCGCACCGTGCCTTCTCCCAGGAAAGTTGTCCCCGGATCACGGGAGCCTGGCAGTGGCGGGCTGCACGGGCTCCCGGGAGGGGCGGTGTGGAGAGTGACCTGTGCTCGCACACAGGCTTCTTGGTGGCGGCAGCAGCAGCCTTAGCGTCTCCTGCCGTCTCTGGGGTCCGCGCTGATAGCCACGGCTCGCGCCTTTCTCTGGAGTTCGTTTAGGCGGCGCTCTGAATCCCCTCTCCTTGCGCGCTTTTGGGAGGTCTGACGTATTCTGCCAGCGTTCAGTGGGTGTTCTGTAGGAGCAGTTCCACGTGTAGATGTATTTCTACTGTATCTGTGGGAAGGAAGGTGATCTCCGCGTCTTACTCTTCCGCCATCTTGCCTCGTTCCTCACTCTTATTTCTTATGGCTTTATTTTTAACCTTTTTTTTTTAGTGGTTTGAGAGACGGCAATTTTTACTTGTTTATTTATTTATTTATTTATTTATTTGGCTGCATTGGGTCTTTGTTGCTGTGCATGGGCTTTCTCTAGTTGCAGCGAGCGGGAGCTACTTTTCGTTGCAGTACACGGGCTTCTCATTGCAATGGCTTCTCGTTGCGGAGCACGGGCTCTAGGCGCATGGGTAGTTGTGGCTCGCGGGCTCTAGAGAGCAGGCTCAGTAGTTATGGCTCAGGGGCTTAGTTGCTCTGTGGCATGTCGGATCTTCCCGGACTAGGGATCGAACCCATGCCCCCTGCATTGGCAGGCGGATTCTTAACCACTGTGCCACCAGGGAAGTCCTCTTACGGCTTTCTAAATTTCCGTGATTTGAATCTCTGTGCCTTTTACATTACCTTAGAATTCATAGGTTTAGAAAAGACTTGTTTTCATCACTCTGGTTCATTTGGTACAGTTTCAAATTTGCATTTTTATCATTCTCTCAAAGTTTATGAACGTTGCAAATAGTTTCTAGTAGCTCTTTTATTCCCTTTAAGATTCTTCCAACCATCATCATTTAGTTCCATATTATTAAAAAATAACAACAATAACAACTTAGGGGTGGTTGTGGTCCTAAACGTTGCCCAGCAGCAAGCATCTTCTGAGAGGTGGGCTGTGACTTGTCTGCAGGTGTGTGGCTGCTGTAGGTTTGCTGGTCAAGGGAGGAGGGCAGAGGCCAGCATGGCCTGGCCACGTGTCCCCCAGCAGCCCTCCTGCAGAGCATCCTGGCCTTGTTTTCAGTGTTAAAGATTTAGAAATTTGACATTTTTCCCTTCAATGTCACAAAACAGGGTGTGAGGAAAGGTGCTCAGGACTGAAGGAAAAGCATATCTGAGGCACACGCATGAGATCAGATTGCACGGGTCCAGGGAGAGGTGGGTTTGTTGACGGGAGATGAGGTGGAGAGACGCAGGATGGAAGCAGGGGCTGTCGTGATCGGAAACCCCTTTTGGAAGACAAGTCAGCAGCTGTGGAGAGGATGATGGAGTCACAGCCAAGGCTGCAGCAGTGGGGACAAGATGGGAGGCACACGGCAGTCAGGGAAGAGGAGCCCATGTATCCGCGCGTGGAGCTTGGGCAGTTGCAGGAGAGACAGTTAGGAAGGACCCCAGGAGCAGCAGACAGGGGTGCCGCTGTTAGGGTCCATGCAGCACCCCCGGGTCATCTGTGAGGCTGCTGGAAACCCACCATTGGAGCCAAGTGTCCTCAAAGAGCCAGGATTGGGGCCTTAGAAGCCCCCAGCCCTGGTGGTTTGGTTTGAGCTGTGGCACCTCCAAGCCCAGGGGCAGGGCAGGACCCACCAGCTCCCTAACAGGAGAGTCGGCCTACCCACACCCCTGCCACCTCCTGCTCCATGCCTATTCCAATTTACTCAGATCTCCAGGCCCAGATGGTCCCTAGAGATGCTGGCCCCAAACAGCTGCCACATCTGCCAGGGCCAAGGTCCTGCCTTCCCTGCCCTGCACAGTCTGGTCTGGGGCTCCGGAGGTCTAGAGACCACATCAGGGCTGAGAGCGAGGCCTGTGGAAAAGTCCTGCCCGGCCCCACGGTGGCTCAACTGAGACAGTCAGTGGACACATGGGCTGTCCTACAGCCTGACAGCTGCACCCAGAACCGAGGACCCTGAGGAAGGAGGAGGGCAGCCTCACGGGGAGGAGGGGAGCCCCTCCTCTGCCTTCACCATGGGGAAGGGCTGCCAGGCAGCAGGTTACAGGAACACCTCCTGTGGAACAAAGACTCTGCAGTGGCCTTACTGCACACATCAGAAAACTACACCGCAGTGGTTTACAAAAGACAAGAGTTTATTTCTCTGCCAAGTACAAAGTCCAGAGAAGGCAATCTAGGCATTCCATCACCAGTGGTCAAGGTCTCAGGGAGCCAGACTCCATCTGCCTGCTCCATCCAGGTGCAGGCCTCCTCAAGGTCACCTTTCAGGGCCAAGGTGCCAGTGAGACTTCCAGATGGAGTGAGCAGGAAACAGGGTGAGGAGCAGGAGGGCACAGCTGGCCGTCAACGTGCTTCTTCGTCTATGTCATCGTCCAGAATGCAGGCATATGGCTGCACCAGACAAGGGCGCTAGGACATGCAGTCTTATATTTAGCTGGGCACCCCCCAAAAAAAAAACCCTGATACCAGGACACAACTGCAGTCTCCACCGTGATTGTAGAGGGCAGGCTGGCCTCCTCAAGAAATTGGTCCCCCCATGCATGCCTTCCTTGTCCACCTGAGCTGGTGAGACCCCGCTTCAGCCAGGAAGACCTGGGTATGGCCACTCTGTGGCCATACCCCAGGGTCCATTTCCCCATCCACCACCCCACCAACAGAGTGCCCTAGCCCTTTGGCTGCAGGGGCTCAGAAAAGCAAAACAAACTGGACAGTTTCTTTCTGGGAAAATTCCAATCCCAGATCTTTAGCCTAGGACTTGAGGTGAAGCCAAGGTCACCCAAGTCCCTGGGACCCCTGGCCCAGTCTCACAAAGCAGCAGGCAAGACTGAGGTAGAGAGCCCAGCAAAATGGAGGAGTGAGCCAAGGCCAGCACCTGGAGGGCAGGCTGGAAGGCAGGTCCGGGGGTGGCCACAAACCGTCTGGGGATGACCACACCCACCAGGTGGAGGAGGAGCTGGCCCTGCCTGCCTGGCCTGGACTCAGCCCCAGCCCGGCTTGAACTCAGGCCATTCCTTGAACACAGAGGCGGTGACGGCCCATGCCCCAGGGGAGTCAGAATTGACACCTGTGGGGCCAGAGCCTGGGAATGAGGGGGAAAGGTGGTTTCCAAAAGGCTAGCCTGGGGCTAGACTGCCAGCTAGGGCAGCCGATTCCTGCTGCTCCATCTGAGTGACACCCCGTGCCAGCTGCTGTTCAGCTCACCTCTGGGGACCAGTGCAATGCTCACGGCATAAGCTAGCAAGGCCCTGTGGGACCCTCACTCCCACACAGATCTGTCAGTGTGAAGGTGAGCACCACCCATGCTCATCCAGACCCTGCTGGCTGTGCTAAGGGCCAGAGTCATACCTGCAGACAGGGACACTCCTGGGTAGACAGCCTGGGCCCACCTGGGTCCAGAGGGGTTAAACTCCACCCACTCCATCAAGGAAAAGACCCACAGGGGTTCCATGAGGTACCTCCAACACCAAAGTCAGGGTTAGGCTGCTCACCTGAGCCCACAGCTGAGGCCAGCAGGCCGAGTGTGCAACGTCACCCCTCCAGACACATGGCCCCATTCCCTGAACCCTAGCTCAGGTCTGACCCCAAACCCTGGAATGTGCAAGCTCCCGCAGCCCCTCTCCCGTCCCCAGTGGAGGGCAGGGCACCCTAAGGGGGGTTCAGGGTAAAGGTGGGCCTGGAGACTGCTCGAGAAAGGGCACCAAGACGGCAGTCCAGGTCCCCACAGGCCCCCCAGGAGAGACAGCCAGGAGGCAGCACAGCACTGGGCCCTGGAGTCTCATCCGCACCTGATGGGCACACGTGGCCTGGGCTTCAAGCAGGCTGGAAGAGGGGCTGAAGCTGGGGGTCGGGCCCAGGGGGCAGGGGCCCTGCCTTCCTTCTTCAACACACAGGGCCGCCCAGGCCCCGCTCCTGGGGCCCGGCCCACACCCCACAGATGCCAGCATTAGATGCCTCCAAGGTCGGAGAAGCCCCAAATCCACTGGCTGCGGAGGCCAGAGTAGGCATGGGGCAGGCCTGAGCAGCTCACCCAGAGCCCAGCACACCTGCTCCCCTTCTCTGGCCGGGCCTCTCCCTGTCCCCTGTGACAGCCCCAGGGTGGGCAGCTCAGATATCACTATCCTTGACCTCCTTAGGGCAGAAATGGACATGGGGTTTAGGGCATGAAAACCAGCACAAGCTCCCAAGCCCACCGCTCAGCAGCCCTTGGCCCTGTAGCCCCTCCAGCGGGCAGCCTGTTCCCATGGGGCCCCAGGACCTGACGCCCCCACACCTTGGAGACGCAGAGCCAGGGAGGCCTCACCACAACTCCAGACCCTCACTGGCTGGCTGGCCCTTTCAAATCCAGCCTGGCCACCCAGAAGGACAGGCCAGTGCCTCCTCCTGGGTGCCTCCTTCTGGGCTCCTTCAGGGGTTGCAGGCATTCACCACCACAGACAGAAGCCAGGCCTCTTGACCCGCCCCTCTTCTGATGCCTCCTCCAGGGTCACCTAGACATCACAACTGCCTTGACCCCACCCAAACCCCTTTCTTCCACTTGGCCAGACCATGCCTGCCCTTGGCACGGAGACTGTCAGCAATGGGTAGAACTGCTTCCTTGACATGGTTTACAAGTGGATGCAATGCCTGCTCAAAGCTCCTGTGTGGCCCACTGTGACCTCCAACACAACGCAGGCCATCCCTGGCCCTTTCAGTGTGCCAGGTTACCAGCCTCCAAGGGCAGGCACTGTGGAGGCCTCCAGGCCCATAGAGAATAAAGGCAGGGGGATATTCTGCCTTGATGTGGGTATATTCTCAAACTGAGTGCAGCCCCACATCGTCAGCAGGTGGCCCTCGGCCCTGGGGGAAAGGGAGGGGGGCTCAAGACACTGGCCAGAGCCCACACGATGCTTGTGGTGTAGAGCTCCAGGCCTGGGGCTTGTTTGCCCAGTGCCCTGTCCCAAGGAGCCCTGCCCCACCCCCTCCATCAAACCTGGGCCAAAGACCTCCTGAGGTCCCCAAAGACCACAGCTCCCTGGCCCTCAATTCCCATGGCCTCAGCAGGTTAGCACTGGGGGTTGGGAGGGGAGAAACCCAGGACTCCTGGAAGGCTGGGGTCGGGGGCCCTCCAGAGTTTTATTTTCTCATGTTCCTTCCAAACACATTCTGCTGATTCTCAAAATGGCAAAAGCCAAGATGCTCAAATATTAAAGCTCAACAGCTGATAACACACTTGATAATAAAATCAATTATATTTAGAAACAAATTTGATTAAATTCATAAATGAATCATGCTTTTAAATTTAATATGAAATGTGTTAAAATTTATATGCGTGCCGAATTCTATTACTTTAGAGCATTAACAACAACAAAAAAACTGAAGGGGGACTTCCCTGGTGGTCCAGTGTTTAAGACTCCATGCTTCCACTGCAGGGGGCACGGGTTCGATCCCTGGTCAGGGAACTAAGGATCCCACATGCTGTGTGGCAGCAGCCAAAAAAAAAAAAAAACTGAAACCAGAAGGGGCTGTCTGCCCAGCTGGCTGTGTCCCCATCCTCCTTTTACCACAGTGGGGATCATGGGCTTGCCCCATCCCCACCTAGGGTGTCACTGTGTCCCTGGGCAAAGGCTCTGGATTCGGGGCCTTTCAGGGCCACACACTGACGTGGCCCTGAATATGTGGGGCTCCAATGTGCTGCCGTGGCCTCCTCACAGACTTCCGTGTGCTGCAGGCCTGGCCCACCAAGGCCACACCATCCCCAACACCGACCCTCTGGGTCTCTTCACTGATGCAGGGCTAGGGCTACCCTTCTGTTCCATTTATGCCTCCATTAGTGGCCATGGCAGATGTGACAGCGATGCAGAGATAAAGGCCCCCTCCTCCCCAAATCTAAATGCAAAGGGAGAACCCGGACCCAGACTGACTCTGCCTGCCAACCCCCACCCCCAGGAGTGTGTTGGTGCCTCGGCAGAGAGGATTCAAAAGGCAGGCCGCTCCTCCAGGACTCTCTTTGGTCCCCAACTTCTCAGACACCCCTCGGCCCAGGGTGAGATGTTAGGGGCACACTTGACATCCTGGACAGGGCCAGAGGAACTGGATGAAGGAAGGGAGCCACTATCCACTGGCTGGGAAAACCACATGAAGCAGAAAGCAATGACCTGCAGACTACAAATACAGGTATACCCATCCATCGGGGCCACTAAGGTGCATCCTGGACTCTCCTGTCCTTTCCCCTGACATTTCATCCATCTCCAAGCCTCATTGGTTCCTTCCCCCCAAATCAGCACCTTGGATCTGTTCCCTTCTCTTCCTTGGGACACCCACCTGTTCACACGGCGTCTGGGACGGGGGTGCACCTTCCCTGCCCCCAACTAACAGTCACGCAGCATTGACTGCTTACCAGGCACAGAGCGGGAAGAAGAGGGACATGGCAGTAAACAAACCTGCAAGCCCTGATGCCCTCAGTGCCGGTTTACTCCGACAGCCTCCTGCCTGGTCCTGGGCCTCTAACCCTCACCCTCCTGCCTTCGCCAGAAGGCTCTGACAGTGCCTCCCCGCTTGCACCGTCCACCGGCCAGGGGATGACGCCATGGCGCCGTATCTTGCACATCTTTCCTGTTCCGTCCAACGCTAAACTCCACCTTCCTAGCCCTGGCTTCTTCCAGCGAGCCTCCGCGCCTTCGCACCAGCTGTTCCCTCTGCCGGGCGCGCCCTTCCACTCTGGTCTCAGCTGCAGTGTCACCTCCTTGGAAGCGCCTCCCTTTCTGCACATTATCTTCTACTCTGCAGTTTGCTGCCCGTGCGTTGTGGCTGCACAACCCCGTCTTGCCCACCAGGCCGAATTCCGCCGACGCACAAGCTGAGTCTACACGGTCACCCCTCACACCACAAGTGGTAATCGCAAGAACCCATCCCCGCAATGGGCCCGGCCCGCTGAGCCGCCTCCGCGATGCGGGTCCCCACGGCCGGCCGCCAAAGGCCGCAGCACCTGCGCACCCCTCCCCTAACCCCGCCGCCCGGCCTCTCCCAGCGCGAAGCTGCGGGGTCTGGAGCCAAGTACCTTGGCACGCCGGGAGGCACGCCGGGAGGCACGCCGGGAGGCACGCCGGGAGGCACGCCGGGAGGCACGCCGGGAGGCACGCCGGGAGGCACGCCGGGAGCCCGGTGCGCATGCGCACGGATAGGGGCGGGGGCCGCGGCTCCTATAACCCACTCCGCGCCGGCCCGCGAGCTGCCCACACAGCGCAGCCCTCCCAGCCCCAAAGAGCTGCCAGTTTGCCGGCCCCATGAGGGGTGCAGCTAGCCCGGGGCAGCCCCAGACGCCCCTCCAGAGAGGGAGACAGAGTATAAGCGCTCCGACGCGTCTCTCCCCAAAGAGGCCTTGGCCCTTTAACCTTCTCCTCGCTCGCGCCCATTGGCTGAGGCGGTCTACGTCATCGCTGCGCGCCGGACGACGGTGTCTTCCCGCTCCCTAATCCTGACGCCAGAGCGGCGCCCGCCTCAGAGACTGAGGAGAGCGGGAGGAGGTCGCGGCGGCGGGAAGATGTAAGTAGGGGGAATCCGACCCCATCCAAGCTTCGGGGGCCGCCCGCCAGGCTCGACGGGGCGCATCGTGGAGCCGGCCTGCTCCTCGGCCACGCGGTGACAACGGCGGCCTAGCGGTGCGGCACAGGGTTTGAGAATAAAGAGTGTGGCCCGGGGTGGGCTGAGTGGGAGGCGCCGAGGCCGCGGCCCGGAAGTGGTCGGGGCCGCGCCGGGCGGAAGGGCGCCCTCGCTTCGTCCGCCTCTGCGGCGGGCCCAGTGAGGCCCCCGGAATTCGGAGCAGCCGGGAACTCGGCCTCCGCCCTCGGGGCCCTCTCGCCGGGCTGGAGACCCAGGCCCGCAACGCCGGGCCCTACCCTGGAAGTGCTCGCGGCCCGGCGCCTGGACTGGGGAGTTGTGAGTGAACGCGGACGGGGGGCGGCTTGGTCGCGTGTGGGGCCGGTGCCGATGGGTGCGGAGTTGCTTTCTGGGATGCCCTGGGTGACCGACTGACCCTCCCTTCGAAGCCGTTGATTCAAACATCGACTCCACGAACGTCTGCCGGGTTCCTGTGTGCCGTTCTCGGTGCTAGTCCTTGGGGATAGGCCCCTAGTGTCTTGGAGCTCAGTTTGACGGGTAACCTCCAGAAGGGAGGATACGGGAAGGCTAAAATCGATGGAGAGGCGTGGCTTTTTCTCTTTATTTCGCATGAATTGTGCCTAAAATGTACTTTTAACTGGGGAAGGTGCTCTGAAGATGTGAGCTGAAACGCCATCTACTCGAGATTTAACTAATTGTTCTCTCCTCTTTCTGGCTGTTGGACGCGCACCTTTCCGGAGGATGGGGGAGGTAATCAAGGTCCTGTGCTGTTACCTGAACTTGTGTAAACAGAGAACCTCAACCTTTGTTTTCTAGTACTCAGGCCACACCCAGCAAAGCGTTCACTTACTCTGTGGTTCTTAATTTTTTAGCGTGTTAAGAATAACCGGTGGTGCTTGTTTTCACAAAGTACATTAGGGCAGATCTTTAGGAAGGCGGTGGGGCCCAGGAATCTGCATTCTGGGCCAATTGGTCAGTAAGGTAGCCATTGGCCACACGTGGCTATTGAGTACTTGAAATATACCTAGTTCAAATTGAGGTGTTTCAAAGACTTAGTATGGGGAGGTGTAGACATTTTATTAATGAATTTGTATACTGATTGGTGAAAAGATAATACTTGGTGTGTAGCCTGTCAAATAAATATATTACTAATAGTTA
Organism: Balaenoptera physalus; assembly: GCF_965194825.1. Taxonomy (NCBI): domain Eukaryota; kingdom Metazoa; phylum Chordata; class Mammalia; order Artiodactyla; family Balaenopteridae; genus Balaenoptera; species Balaenoptera physalus. The sequence goes on along the minus strand of NC_138898.1, from coordinate 53,117,888 downwards.
ATTTTATCTGTTAACCAAGATTGTTTGTAATGCAGCTACTAGAAAATTTTAGAGTACTCTTGTAGCTGGCACTCTTTCTATTGGACAGTGCTGCTCTTGTTGACCCTAATGGGGGCAGTCCAGGGACCCCTGTTGAGCATTCAGAGACTGTGTGTGACTTTAGAGTCAAGAGTTTATGTGGGAGAAGAGCCTCCAGAGCCTCTCTTCTAACATTAGCGAAAGTTTATTGAGCCTTGACTAGATGCCAGATTAACTCCTTTATGGGTTAATTTGGTTTATGTTCCTGATAACTATGAGGTGTAGGAACTGTCTGTGTCACTGTACTGCTGATGAGAACTTGAGGCTCAGAAAGGTTAAGTGATTTGTCCAAGGTCACACAACAGAGCTTTGAATCAAACCCAGGCAGGCTGACTCCAGACTCTTAACCATTGAATTATACTCACTGATTGTCCAAGGACACTAACCTTATCCAATGTTGCCTGCTGGGTGTCTATAGTACCTTATTATTTTAAGACAAAACATCTTAAAAAACTTTATAGCCCTGGAAAAGAGCAGCAAAGGTGATATTCTCTTTTGTACTTTCACTTGCATGTCCAAAGCTGGGCACTCTTTTCTTCAGTCAGAATGTTTATCCAGCATTTTGGCAGCACTATTCCCATGGAAACAGGATCCCGACTGGTGTGCTGTGTCCAAGTTACTTACAGGAAGGTGAGCTAGAGGTAGTTGAGGCTGACATCCCGAGATCTTTGCTTGCAACTCAAGCAGACTGTACAAAACCTCACTGGAAATACTAAAGACAACAGTCCCGAGGAAACGGGGCACATAATTAATTGTTTGTTCTTGAGTAATATTTACTAATGCTTGTTCACTGAGTACATGCTGCAGTCCAGGCACTTGGCTAAACCCTTACATGTGGTAACTCATCCAATTCCAATGTCTACTTTTTTCCCTCCAAAATTTTATTTTTGAAAAAATGAGAACATACAGAAAAGTTGAAAAAATTTTGTGCACTGAATAGCCACGTCACCACCACCTAGATTCTACACATTTCTGTTACATTTGTTTTATTTATATCTAGCCACCCATCAATCTTATTTTTTCTTGCATTTCAAAGTAAGTTACAGACTTTGGTATACTTCCCCCATAACACTTTCATATGTGTATCATTAACATTAGTCAATGTTTACAATGACTACTCTTTAACGGCTTATTTTACTGCTTTTTAAATATTCATGGGGGACGTTTCATTTGTTTGTGTTTGGGTATTAAATGTTTTGATGCCGGTACCAGTCACTTTTGAAATGGTTTTTGCTTCCAGTCATATCATATATTCAATGTATCCTACAAAGATTACAGCAATGAAACAAATCTAATCCTGTCAGTTGGGTTTTTCTCTGTTCTGCATGCAAATGTGGTGCTGTAGTATTTCTAAAGGACTGTGGAGGGCTCATCATCAAACTTACGAATGAAAAACGGGTATTGTACCGCCTGTAAAATAACAGGACACCACCATCCACACCGTTCCTTAAGAAAAAGACAAGCTGAGGTGATGGTTCTACCTGTGCCTCCTGTGGGGGCGGGATCCCCCCTGAGGAAACAGTGCTGGTCCCCCGTGTGTTCCTGGCTTTGTGGATGCTTGCTGCTTACTGTGTTCCTTGCTGCCTTCTCCTGTGCTCAGCTTTTGACTGCAAAGTAGATATGTTGCCTTGCCAATTTACTCTGTAAATCCTTTTATCTTGTTATTAGGCTGCACTTTGGCGTAAATTGCAATCGATTAGGGATCGTTTCTCAGACTCAAGTTAGAAGTGAGAGTTCAGATAAGTGAGGCCGCCATTGCTGCTTTGAACACCTCAGAAGGGGAGAATGGATTTATCAGGAGTGAAAAAGAAGAGCTTGCTAGGAGTCAAAGAAAATAATAAAAAGTCCAGCACTAGGTAATCCTTCTGTTAGATTTTTCTAGTGCTACTTTGGGGGTGCTCATTGCTAGGGACCCTCAGAAAGGGGAAAATTGGAAATGTCTTGAATTTTACAGTGCAAGTGTCCTAAGCCACAGATCATTTTGCTCTGTGATTGCCTGGGATTTGTGTAGCCCTTTGGGGTTGTGCTGTTGTTTCAGGGTTCAGTCAAAGGGGCATGTAATCTCATACTCTTCCTCACTATCCAGGGCTCCTTCTCCTACCAAACGCAAAGACCGCTCTGATGAGAAGTCCAAGGATCGCTCTAAAGATAAGGGGGCCACCAAGGAGTCAAGCGAGAAGGATCGTGGCAGGGATAAAACTCGAAAGAGGCGCAGCGCTTCCAGTGGTAGCAGCAGCACCAGGTGGGGCTGACGGGTTAGAACATTGCCAGGGCCTCGTGTCCACAGCCACGTCCCTCTTCCTTCCCAAAGAGCCCGCAGAGTGCTCTGTCTTCTTATAGAGGAAACACACTCAGATTTTTAATAGAGACTCTAATTTACGGCAAACTGGTTTGGGGTTTGCTCTGATTATATACAGAGATGGTGTTGGGATTTTTTCTTTTCTAGAGATGTTAAGGAATGGGACATCTTGGGGTATGTGTTTCTCTCAAGTGCTTTTGATTTGGAGTTGTGATTGGATTGCCCTAGCCTGGAGCTTCCTTTTCCTTCTGTTGAAAACCAGCCTGCATTAGTCAGTAGCTGCCTTCCAAGCTGAGTTGGTGGCTCTGACTTGCCAGGCTCCTCTTTTACCTCCCAGTAGGCAAGGCTTCTGTGTAGGTCGGAAGCAGCTCGTTCTTCCTTCCCTATCACTGCACAATATGTATGCTGTTTTCTGTCCCTACCAAGGGCTTTGGCTTAGGGCTGGGATCGGAGGATGTCAGTGTTTGCCCCGCTGGGGAAAGCAGTGGGGCTTGAAAATACGAGGCCAGCGGTTCCTCTTGGGAGCATGTGCAGGCTTGTCTGTTCAGTGAAGAAATGCTGCTCCCACCACTTGTCTGTGACCCCCTCCCTCTTGCCCCTCAGGTCGCGGTCCAGCTCTACCTCCAGCTCAGGCTCCAGCACCAGCACGGGCTCCAGCAGCGGCTCCAGCTCATCTTCAGCATCAAGCCGCTCAGGAAGTTCCAGCACATCCCGCAGCTCCAGCTCCAGCAGCTCCTCTGGCTCTCCGAGTCCTTCTCGGCGCAGGCATGACAACAGGCGGCGTTCCCGCTCCAAGTGAGCTCCCTTCCAGCACCACTTCTCCACCCGGGAGTAATTGGTTTGGGGGCTCTCCCCCAAAACCTGTGAATTATCTGGGGACCTAAATTAACAAACCGGGGGCTGTAAAGTTACCGCAGTTATTATAAAAATAGACCAAAAAAGGAGTTTTACTGTCTTAATAGGATTTTTAATTTTTTTCAATCAGATCCAAACCACCCAAAAGAGATGAAAAGGAAAGGAAAAGGCGGAGCCCTTCCCCTAAACCCACCAAAGTGCACATTGGAAGGCTCACCAGGAATGTGACCAAGGTGAGGAATCCTGTTTCTGTCCAGTGGACAGTGGGGTGCGTCTCTTTTGCAAATTTTCAAAGTGAAAACTGGAGAAGCAAGCCTCTGCCAGAAGGTGAACTTAGAATGTAGCATTTCGGAGGGCTGACTTGGTGATGTGTGACCAAGTAGAGCACTGGTTAATTCATTTTAATGGAATATATTATATGTATGTGTTTAGGAGATTTACCCCCAGGTTCCAAGGTTGTAGTCATTGTGTGGTGGGTTCTCTGACTCTTACACAAGTGATTAGTGGGTGAGCATTAGTGACCCTTCTTTCTCCCTAGGATCATATCATGGAGATATTCTCCACCTATGGGAAAATTAAAATGATTGATATGCCTGTAGAAAGGATGCACCCCCATCTGTCTAAAGGCTATGCATATGTGGAGTTTGAGAATCCAGATGAGGCCGAGAAGGCGCTGAAGCACATGGACGGAGGTGAGTTAAGCCCTGCCAGCTCCCCTCTGAACCCCTGTTTCTTTGTCCCCTGTCCAAGACCAGCTACCCACCACGCGTAGTGTGTTTAAAACCGACTTCCGGGCTTCGTTGGTGGCACAGTGGTTGAGAATCTGCCTGCCAGTGCAGGGGACACGGGTACGAGCCCTGGTCTGGGAAGATCCCACATGCCGCGGAGCAACTAGGCCCATGAGCCACAACTACTGAGCCTGCGCGTCTGGAGCCTGTGCTCTGCAACAAGAGAGGCCGCGATGAAGAGTGGCCCCTGCTCGCCGCAACTAGAGAAAGCCTTCGCACAGAAACGAAGACCCAACACAGCCAAAAATAAATAAATAAATAAATAAAGGAGTTCCTTTGGGGGGAAAAAAAAAACGACTTTCAACCTGGCTGCATGAAAGAATCTCCCTGGAGCTCTTTCAAGGTTCCAGTTCTTACTCAGTGGGTGTGTGTTTACCAAAAACATGTTTTGTGGAGCATGATTCTTGAAAAAAATTCATCAAATATGAATATCAATCTGTTAAAGTTTAAGGATCAAATGAACGGTCCCCCCCCCCACAAGGAGTATATTATGAATATAACGAAGCATCATTTTTATATGGAAATGTTTTCTTTAATCCTCTCTGAGTCATTTTCTCTCTCTTTTTTTTTTTTTTTTGGCTGCATTGGGTCTTCGTTGCTGTGTGTGGGCTTCTCATTGCGGTGGCTTCTCTTGTTGCAGAGCACGGGCTCAGTAGTGGTGACTCGCAGGCTCAGTAGTTGTGGCACATGGGCTTAGTTGCTCTGCGGCATGTGGGATCTTCCTGGACCAGGGCTCAAACCCGTGTCCCCTGCATTGGCAGGCAGATTCTTAACCACTGCGCCACTACAGAAGCCCTGAATCATTTTGTCTTTTGCTAACATTTCAGCATTTTTAGGATAACTTTGCTGAATTCACAAATTTTACCCATTTCCCACAGCCACTTTTTATTGGGTAGAACGAGTTGTCAACCTTTGAACGCTTGTGAATAGCTTCAAATTTCGAATAGTCTGCATTTGAAGGAGTATGGGATTTGTCTGTGCCCCAGCTCACTGCTGCTGTACTCCAGGCAGCTGGAGCTGAGCCGGGACTGCCCACAGCACTGTGTGGGCTGCCAGGCCAAGTGGGAAGGAGAGTCTGAACCCCTTAGAATCTTGGCATCCTTGGAGGCCCTCTTATGCATTTGATAAATAACCTCACAGGTCTTTGGATAATTGCCCTTGAGCTCTGGTAGAGTTTGTATACTACAAAATTTTCCTTGGTACTTAGGTACAACTCTTTCAATCTACTTAAATCCCTCTGGAATGTTTTAGGAGTTAAGCATAAACTGTGATCCATCCCTCTGCACATATCAGCTCTTGGCTTTGTTGAGTCACGCCTTTGTTTTAGAGACTGTTGATCTTGTGTATTTGATAGAGTCTGAACACTTGCTAAAAATTTAGGAGACTTGAGCACATTCAGGATGTGTGTGATTATAAATATTCCACGTTGTCTTAAGATTCTGGTAGGACTTTTCTGTGTGTCCCCCGTATTGTGCTGTGCACCACTGAATGGAACAGCTCCACACTGTCTCCAGAAAGAAAGTAGGAGGGCTTGGCCTTTACTGGCAGCTAGCCAGAGGATGACTTTGTCTCTGTTGTTACATAGTGCCTGTGAAATCCCTGATTTGGACTGGCTTTTGGCCATGGGCCAGGGCCACCTTAAGCCGTGTTTACTTAAATTGAGCCTTTCAAGTATGTTCTGAACATAGGTCCAAATTCCTGAGTCACCTTAGTACCTCAGAAGTTCCCTTGAAAGTAGGAGCTGAGAAGATAGAAGACCCTCCACCCTTTGGGGGTACACGGGCTGTGCTTGGTCCCCTGAGCAGTCCCTGGACTGGATTGGGGTGCCTTATCCCCTGGGATTCTTGGGTCTGTGCCTCAGTTTTCTTTGCTCTTTCTTTCCCTGAGGTCCTGCAGTTTCCTTGTGCCTCCATTCTGATCTGCCTCCCCTTCCCGTTCTACGATTTCATTCACACGTGTGGTTTTAGTACTTGCTGCATGCGGACTCACCTCCCTGAGGCACTTTTTTCAAACTCTTTAGACAGACTTGACAACTCCTGAACATCCTTTCATTTTGTTCCCCACCCCAGAAGTCCCTTCTTCCTCTCGGGCTGCACCTCTCAGGAGATCACAGCTCATGCAAAACCCTGGTGCTGATCATCCTTCACCCCACCCCTGGGCTTGCTCACCTGATCCATCACCAAGCTCCGGTGATTGTACCTCCCCGTTATCCCTTGAGTTCTTATGTTTCACCCCCATCTCAGTCCTGCCAAAGCCCCCTGCCAGGTCTCCTCACTGCAGTGCCCCCTTCACATTGCTCTTAAGAAGGAAGTTCAAGTGCAATACCACCTTCCAGTTCAGGGCGGGGGCACAGCTCTTCCCCTCACTTAGCGAATTCCAGGCTGTTCTTTAGGTGTTGACTTGGATGGTGCTTCCCGTGGAAGGCTATCCCAATGCACTAAGATGAGTCCCCCATTAGGTTCCCCGCTTCCTGGTAGTTTTCTTGAAACCTCCAATAACAGTAATTATGAGGTTCTGTGACCAGAGTAGTTTGTCCTTGTCCCCCCAGGCTCCTCTGTGTCTCACTCACCATGGTATGCCCATAGCTGGCATTGGGTCTGGCCCAGGGTAGGTGCTTGTTAGATATTTTGTGACTTTATCCTTTTTTCAACAGGACAAATCGATGGCCAGGAGATCACTGCCACTGCTGTGCTGGCCCCCTGGCCTCGGCCACCCCCCAGGCGATTCAGCCCTCCCAGGAGAATGCTGCCACCGCCTCCCATGTGGCGCAGGTCACCCCCACGGATGAGGAGAAGGTGAATCACTTTGGGGTCTCACAGGGGACTGATTAGGGCCAGTTTCCGTTTATCTTATTTACAAACATAAAGTGAGGATGATGACTTTGGGAACTTGTCCAGCCCTGCCTGTCCCCTGTGCCTCATGATGGGGGTGGGAAAGCAGCATTGGCACAGGCAACCTTCAGAACTCATCGTGTTCTTTCCAGCTGGGGAAAGGAAGAGCGGCCTGATTGAGGGACCCTTGGGAGGTGTGGCCCCTCCCCTCCCTCCATGAGAAAACCGAAGGGTCAGAGGAGTAGGGGAGAGGCTAACATAACACCCTTGGCAGAGGCCAGTGTCAGGCCGTTCTCTGCTAGTGGTGTCAGGCTGCACTTTGCACAGCCCTTGAAGAAGAGGAGAGCGCCTAGGGTCATACCTTTGGTCTCCAGAACATCTGTGTGTCTCCCAAGGGTTCTGTGTCAGTGACATCCAAAGGGAGCTGTCCTGACTGGAGTGTTGGAGTGTGAAGCTGTGTAGAATTGTTCCCGAAAGAAGGCAGCTTTACTCCTGCGGTCCCAGAAGCGGAGCTGCTCCCGGGGCGTGGGTTTCGTGTCTGATGTGGTTTCTCCTCTTCCCACAGGTCACGTTCCCCTCGGCGCAGGTCCCCCGTGCGCCGGCGATCCCGCTCCCCTGGCCGCCGCCGCCACAGGAGCCGCTCCAGCTCCAACTCCTCCCGATAAGCAGGGCCACCGAAGCTCTGCCCTGTGACTTGTATCCCATCCAACTCAACTTTTGTCACTTTCCTAGCAGAAGGAGGATCAGTAGGAAAGAAATCCCTCACTCAGGGGCAGGCTTCGAAGGTGAAGGCAGTTAATTGCTACATTTCCCCTGGCGGCAGGGTTCCGGCTGCAGGAGTGTTGTTGGTTTGGGGTCGTGCTTATAAAGATGCCCTCCAGATTTCTGGCTAGAAAGCTTCCACATTTCTAGTTCCTAAGAGTCAGTTTAGTGGCAAAGCCAGCAGGGATGAGCAGGGGGCTCCAGGCAGTGGTACAGCCCCAGCCTGGGAGCATGTTTTCCCATTTCACAGATGCGGTGGGGCCCATCTGGTGGGCTGGTCGTGCCCTAACCTGTTGGCCTGCAGGGTCCCACAGGAAAGGGTGTGCTTTTACGCAGCTGCCATTCCTGTTAGCGTGGCCCTGCTCCCCTGCTCGAGTCCTCTTCTGACCTCTAGGGCCAAATACCCAAAATGGTTCTTTTCACATGTACTCATGTGCGTGCACACACACACACACACAAACCCACATCTCTCTGAAACTGGTAAGTTGAAAGCCAGCTCTGTCGGGTCATTACAGAACCCCCCATTGTGTTGGTATTCATGGTGGTTGTGCAGGTTACCTTGGCAACGTGTACATTGCTTTTTTGGCTTTTATTGTACAGTCAGTACTATACATTTTCTGTTTTGAGTTTTGTAACTTTGTAGCATTTTAGATAATATTGTGTTTGTACTTTGTTGTGTAGAGAAAACAATTGTGTTGAATAAACCTAGGATTAGAGTGCAGCTCGAGTGTTGGGTTCGCTGCCTCCTTCCTGTCCCTTGGCCCCAAAGGCAGCTTCAGTTGTGAGGTAATTAAACATTATTGTCTAAAAAATGTTTTGGTTTCATTCCCAAAGTCACAGCTCCAAAACCTCTCAACCAGAAAAACACTGGAAGTGTTTATGAGTGTTGGGCTGCTCCTTGGTTAGACACATTTTAGAAAGAGGTGTTTGTTTTTTGTTTTTCTTTTTTGGCCACGCCATGCAGCATGCAGGATCTTAGTTCCCTAATCAGGGATCAAACCTCTGCCCCCTGCGCTGGGAGTGCTGAGTCTTAACCACTGGACCACCAGGGAAGTCCCAGAAAGAGGTGTTTTATCACCTTTATATCCGGGAGCTTTGAATTCTGCCTGACCAGAAATGTGGATTTCATTTGCTGCTGCTATTTTAGGTGGCCATGGAAAAACTATTTTCCACCTCAAAAACTGGTTTGCTCCACAAGGAACAATTGAAAACACTTAAGATGTTACAAAAACAAAAGTCTCAGTTGCCCCCTGTACTTGGCCCTTGGCCCTTACCGTGTCCAGTGTTCAAACTGAATGGTCAGAACAGTGTTCAGGCAGGATCAAGCAAATACAAACACGAGATGTCTCCTTCCCCTTCCTTGTGGGGAGCACTGCAGTCCCACAGTGGTGTGAGGGCGCCTCACCCCCTTGGGGAAGGTGAAGGGTCAGTTCTTAGTCACCAGGCTATGCTGCCCCATGCCTGTGGCTAAACCACCAGCTGTGATTCCTGGTCCCCCCCGCAGGCAGGAGGCGGAGTTCACACTGGCCCCCATCAGCACCCGCTCTAGCATCCTTTGCAGTGCCCACAGCTCTGCTGGGGGCTCTGCGAGGCCGCAAGCTGCCAGGATCCCCACAGTCCCTGACTACCGCTCAGCTCACAACCCTCTCCGGGACTCGCACACTCCGTGACTTACTTGTGGTCCCGGGCCTGGGCGGCTCGATCTTTGCGTGGTGGCGCAGCTGCGGGTCGTGGGGAGCGCGGCGTCTGCCCTGTCCGGGCCTCCCTACCGGCGCCCCTTCACCCAGCAGCCCCAGCGTCCTGCTCAGCTAATGCCGAGGCTCCGCCCGCTCGGGCCTCCGACCGCGGCCTGGGCCGGGCGCAGCCCCCGCCTCCCGGAGGAGAGGCCTGGGCCCTGGGGGCGGGGCGGGCGCAAGGCCACACCCCGGCGCCGCAACCCCGACCCAGCGCGGTCAAGATGGCGCTGGCGGTGGGAATGCGCGTCTCCTCGCGTGCCCTGCCTCGCCCGTGTGCGTGACCCGGGGCGGGGGTCGGGTTGGGCAGGGGGCAGGGGCCGGGGCCGTGCGGGCGCGGCAGGCTAACGGGCCTCGCGCTGCCCTCCGCAGGGGCCCTGCTCCAGGGCGCGACCATCAGGCGGACGGAGCCAGCGGCCGGCGGCGGGGACAGCGCGCGGCGCTTCGGGACCCAGCGGGTGCTGGTGGAGCCGGACGCAGCCGCAGGTAAGCGCCCGGAGCGCGGTCTCCCGAGCGCCCGGCCGCCCGGCTGTGGGGAAAGAGGGGGGCGCTGGCAGCAGAGCGGGCTTCATTGGGCAGTGCGTTTGATCTCCCCCAGCTCCAGGCCCAGACCTGGAATCCAGACTCGGGAGAACGCTCGAATTTCTCAAGGCCACGGGATAAAGCCCAATTTTAAAGGCAGTTTCTGTTGAGTTCAAAGCTTAAGGGTCATCATTCTAGGTGTTTTCGCCCCCCAGTTCATTATGAAGATAAAAATATTTCAGTTTTTAAAGTTTGGGGCATGTGCTCCTTAGCTGTTAAATTGGGAACTAAAATAATTGGAAGTATTTCAGAATAAAATATTTTAATTTTTCTTAATACTCCCAAGTGGCACAGAACCCAGCAGATATTTTTTTAATTAAAGCCAGGAGCCACAAGTGAAATCACTCCTACCCACTCCATCAGAACACCTCTTAAAAGTCTCCAACGGGGATTTTAAAAAGATAGAAAAAGCACTTTTGAAAGAGAAACCAGTGCTTTCTCTACCAGAGAGCACTTCAGAGCTGGGTCCTGAGCAGGCTTGGCATCGGGGACGTGCAGTGTCAGATTTTAGGACAAGCTGTCTCATGACCTCCCAGCTCCTGGCCTCAGCCTTTCAAGATGCCCCCATCCCCACTCCACTCTGGCTTGGCAGGGAGCCAAGCTCCTCCCCAAATGGGGCTACAGCCTCAGCCCCCCTGAGCACCCCAGACACACACAGTTGTGCAGCACTGCCTGTGCCTGGACTGATGTCAGGGCACCCACCGTGTTCCTTGGTTCAGTTCTCTAGTTTAGCTCCTCTCTGGGTTGGGGGCTGCCCGAGCCAGGTGATGAGGGGCCCAACTACGAGTCCAACAAAAACCTGAGTTTCTGAAAGGATCGTTTCTGTGACAGATTTGAATATATATCAAAAATTGCATAAAACACATTTTTAAAGTATTGGAGTAGGTGGTGGTGGTTGCACAAGATTGTGAATATACTTAATACCACTGAATTGTACACTTAAAAATGGTTTGAATGGTAGACTTTCTGTTATGTAAACAAGTAAGAAAAAAATTATCAGTGAGACAATTTTTTACCAAAGTGCTTTCCCACCCCACCATGGAAGAACTCGCTAGCTTCACCAGCTTATCGTGGTAGAAGGTTGAGTTTGAGGTCAGAAAGCCACGCTTGGTTCTGTCCTCCCTGCCAGACCTGGGTAACCTTCAGGCATCTTGAGGCTTGGAGGAATTAATGGAATAAAAGTGCTTTTTAAAATGTTTTCATTTGAGATTTCCCTGGTGACGCAGTGGTTAAGCATCTGCCTGCCAATGCAGGGGACAAGGGTCCGATCCCTGGTCTGGGAAGATCCCACATGCCGTGGAGCAACTAAGCCTGTGTGCCACAACTACTGAGCCTGTGCTCTAGAGCCCACGTGCCACAACTACTGAAGCCCACGTACCTAGAGCCCGTGCTCCGCAACAAGAGAAGCCACCGCAATGAGAAGCCCACACACTGCAACAAAGAGTAGCCCCCGCTCGCCACAACTAGAGAAGAGCCTGCACGCAGCAACAAAGACCCAATGCAGCCAAAAATAAAATAAATAAATAAATTTTAAAAAAGAAAAGAAACTTACCTCTGAACCAAGTTTGGGAGCTCACTTTTGAAAGTTTTGATTGCTTCTTATGTATACATGTACATACCTGTAGCCAGTTAATAATTACGTCTTCCTCATAAATCATAGGTCTCAAAAGAGTCTCTTTGCCTTCAGGACTTAATTCTCATTCCTAGAGAATGGTTTGTGTTAACTATCCAGAGATTTCCAAGGCCTTGACCAGGGAAATGTACCCTAAGTGAATGGTGGCATTTTGAAGCCCTTGGGGTCTGCCCTTGGGCCAGGCAGTGAGAACAGATGGCCCCAGCCGGCCCAGGCCAGCAGCTGCACTGTCCACAAGGGCAGGCCCTGCCACTCCTGCTTTCCCTGCTGCTGGCAGTATAAATGAATAGATGGAGCGTTTAAGAACATCTGACCCCTGATATTCTTACTCTCAATCCTTAAACAAGCATGAACCAGAGGCCCCCACTGGAGTTCCTCCTTGCACATCTGGTTCTTAGAGTTTGCTCACTTACTCAAGAAACTAAGGCCATTTCCTACTCCCCTGAGGATGTAGGACTTACATCTGGGAGATAAAGATCAACAAAAATTTGTACATGAATGTTCATAGCAGTATTACAATGGCCAAAAGGTGGAACTAACACAAGTGTCCATCAGCAGATGAATGGATAAGCAAAACATGCTGTACACAGATAATGGAGCGTTATTTGATCTTAAGAAAGAATGAAGCACTGACACATGCTAATACATAAATGAACCTTGAAAACAGTAAATGAAGGAGGAAAGACAGAAAAGGTCACATATGATTCCACTTATATGAAATGTCCACAAGTGGCAAATCCATAGGAACAGGAAGGAGATTACTGATTGCCAGGGGCTGGAACAGGAGGAATGGTAACTGCTGATGGGTACAGGGTTCCCTTTCTTATAAGGTATATGAATCTCACCTCAATTTAAAAAACCCAAAATCTGTGTAGCTTCCCATGGCCTGGTTGAGGGTGCAGGGTAGTTGGGGGCACCTTTCCCATGCTGGGTATGAGTTTTGTCCTCTTCATTTTCAAACTAGGGGTCGCCGTGATGAAGTTCAAGAACCCCCCAGTGAACAGCCTCAGCCTAGAGCTGCTGACAGAGTTCATTATCAGCCTGGAGAAGCTGGAGAATGACAAGACCTTCCGAGGCATCATCCTGACTTCGGTGGGTGCTCCTTAGCTCCCCCAAGGCTCCAAGTTCTCAGGTCGAAGTCCAGACTCGGGAGCCCTCCTACACACTTCACATGGCAGAGAAAACCCAGGCAGCCCAGGCGCGGGTGCCGCCACAAGGGGCTTCCAGGGGTTGTAGTCCTGGGTGTGGGGGCTCGAGGGGGCCGTGCCATGGGCAGCTGGTTCTCCCGCAAGAGGCTGATCCCTAGTTCCCAGGCCACCTCCCAGGTCATGTGGTTGTGGAGCCAGACCTGGGGCAAGTCTCGACCCTCCACGCCCTGGGCCAGGATGTAGGTGAGGGCAGGTGACGTTTTTGCAGGATACCCTTGAGGCCACACGACCTCACGAAGGGTGGACCCTGTGCAAACTTGGCAGCAGCTTCCTGGGGCACCCACCCAGGCCGGCCCCAGTGACGGTGCCCATCCCAAAAGCTGTGCCCTCCATTCCCGTCTGGACAGGTCCTAGAGTTGAGGTCTCAGAGGGCAGGCTTTTCCCTTCTGAATTCTCGAGGGGAATGGGAATGGCAGCATTTCCCCTACAAGCCAGCAAATGCTGGTAACGACAGGACTTCGTTGGGTCAGGAAGAGCACTGGGGTCACCTTTCAAGTTAGAAGGAGCCACAGACAGCATGAGCGTCCCCCAAAGCTAAGTGCCACAATACTAGAGACTAATGGGAACACCTTGGCCCCGCTGTCATTAAAGGTGCAGGAAGGAGACAGTCACAGCCTGCTTCCTGCACCTTTTAGACCAAGGTTTGGAATGTCCACTGTGGGCTCGCACCTGCTTCCTTAAACCCTCAGGTTGTCCTGGGGTGGCCTGGAGTTGCAGCTCTGGAGAGCCTGGCTGCCTCTGACGAGGGGACCCATCACTGTGCTGGAGTCACGGACCAGCAGGGGACCCTCGGGCTGGCCTGATGCACGCACCCAGTGTGTCCTGTGAAGCTGGGGTTTGCAGAGCCAAGCCTTGCCCCATCCCATGGGAGTGAGATGACCTTATTGCTCCAAGGGTAGGACTGATACTGGGTGTAGATCATTTGAGGGAACTTTCTGACCTGCCTAGAGATGCTGAAATTGCCTAGGAATTTTTCACCCTGGATAATTCCTGAAAATACTCCATTTAAGGTGTCATTTCATAGCTTGACGTTTTCTTTATTATGCTGTGAAAATGAGAGAATTGCATGTCACCAAAGATAGGACCTTTAGAACAAAAGAGGGGAAGACCCGTTGCTTGTCCAGGCCCCCAGCCCCTGTGCTCTGGGGACAGGGAGCCAGCATTTGTCCCTCCGGAGCCTGCGTTCTCCCTGCGACAGTGTCCTCCCCCCAGCAATGTGTCTGCACCTCGTGTTCTGTATCAAGTGCCTCCTGTGTACGTAGCACAAGGCCTGACCCAAAGTGGGTCCTCAGCAAATGTTTTGGAAGGACTTGTGTTAGTTGGGGCCACCTTAACGAAGGACCACCAACGGGGAGCAGTGGAGCAGAACAACAGAGATGTATTCCCTCACGGTCTGGAGGCCACAGGTTCAAAATCAAGGTGTCAACAGGGCCAATCACATCTAGAGGCCGTGGGGGAGAATCCTTTGCTTCTGCCAGCTTCGGGGGGGCCCTGGGGTCCTGTACTTGTCTCCACGTGGCCGTCTGCCCTTTCTCTGTGTCCAAATCCTCCTCAGAAGGACACCAGTCAAAGGATTTAGGACCCCCATACTACGGTATGACCTCATCTTAACTTGATCTCATCTGCAAAGACGCTGTTTCTGAATAAGGTCACATTCTCCGGTACTGGGGTGCGGACTTGACCTTGTCTTTTTCGGGGACACAGTTCGGCCCACTACAGACACGTTGCTGAATCACAGAAATCACGGAAATAGGCCAACCCACATCCGTTTTCATCTGTCTGGCAGAGGCCATCCCCAGCTGGGATTAATGTGTTCGTTTCTCTCGCATCCAGAATAGAGTTCTTTGCCTTTGCTTCCCTCCAGCGCCAGGACTGTGGGCAAGTGCTGTCAGCCCCTCCAGCTTCTGTGCTGAGAAAATGAATTGGGGAGGCAGTGGGGAGGGGGGAGCCAGGAGCTCATGGTGGGAAGAGATTAAGGAGGAAGGCTGAAAAGCTGAATGTCAGTCCTGCCACATCCTCAGAGAGGGAGCAGCTCCATCCCCCTGCTGTCCCACCCCCCCACCCCCCACAGGCACTGGCTCACAGGTCCCTGCTCCAGCCTGTGAGACAGCAGGACCTGTGAGACAGCAGGACGTGGTGTACCAACCACCAGTCTTCCCATCCCTGTGGGGCCTTTTTAGTGACAGGAGTGGAACACGTTCCACGTAAACAAAAAGCCAGCCTGCTGGTATCAGTGCACACACAGGCACGTGTGTATATGAGAAACACGGGGCCGCGTCTATGCCCTGCACTGCAACTTGCTTTTGTCGCTTAATAGAAGGATGTAGAGGACTTCAAGTGTGGCTGCCCCTCCTCACAGACACTGCAGGCAGGGGAGGGGGTTTGGTCGTTGCTGCAGCAGCACATGGTGACCGCGGCCAGTGCTGGTTAGTGATCAGCAACCCCAGGTGCGGTGTTCTCGGGTGAGGGCTGGGGAGCTGCCCCTCCCCTGGCCTGCATTCTTGACAGAGCACCCAGAACCTGGTGCCCATGCCCAGAAGCACCTTCTGCCTTGGTCTGTGCTCCCCACCTCCACTTCAGCGGCTGTGTTGGGGCCTGGGGCGTCTACACAGGACAGACGTGCCTTACAGATCCTTCCCCAGGCTTCTGTCTCACATGTGACAGCCCAGGGCAGAGGTCTGTCTGCTTTTTTTTTTTTTAAAGCTAACTGCGTGATGACCAGACTGCAACAGTGACATAAGCTGGTCCATCTTTTTTTTTTTTTTTAAACAAAAACCATTTTATTTTATTTACTTTTGGCTGCATCAGGTCTTAGTTGCAGCACGCGGGATCTTTCGTTGCGGTGCACAGGCTTAGTTGCCTGTGGCCTGTGGGATCTTAGTTCCCCGACCAGGGATCGAACCCACATCCCCTGCACTGGAAGGCAGATTCTTAACCACTGGACCACCAGGGAAGTCCTGAGGTCTGTCTTCTTGACTGCTCACCACTCCCTCCTTCCCTGGCCAAGTCCTGACAGCTGCACCTTCCAGCCTGCACCGGAGTCTGCAGTTTGCTTTTGAGGTAAATCAGAACGTGTGTCCGCTCCGACTGTCAGGAGTCCTCCCCCGCCCCTGAGTTCCTCTGCCCAGGATAAGTACAGAGGTATGCACAGAGTCCGGTGTGTTTATGTCCTTGGAGGAGCACCTGGCCCTGCTGCCTTTTCTTCCAGTTTGAAGCTGGAAAGGGAAGAATATCCCAGGATGCAGAAGGAACAGAGTGCAAGGGAGGTCCAGGCTGCCTCCCTGGAGCCCCCAGCTCTGGGCTCCTGGGGGCAGCGTCGTGCTGCCCGAGCATGACCTCAGCTCCTCTGTCCCTTGAGCACCTGTGGGCTCCCTGGGCCCTGGGGCTGTGTTGGCACCGTGGGGCAGACTCTGACGGGGCCCCTGCCCACCCCACACCTCCCCAGGACTGCCCCAGGGTCTTCTCCGCAGGCCTGGACCTGACGGAGATGTGCGGGAAGAACCCAGCCCACTATGCCGAGTACTGGAAGGCGGTGCAGGAGCTGTGGCTGCGGCTGTACCTATCCAACCTGGTGCTGATCGCCGCCATCAACGTGAGTGTCCCCACTCCCGAGGGGCCTCCATGGCTCGCTGCGGGCCAGCCCTTAGGGTGGGGGTGGACGTGGCCCTGCCCTCAAGAAGCCCTCGGAGAGGAAGGGGGCAGTCGGGAGACCCTCAAAGGTGCACAGGTCAGCTTGCCATTACAGACCAGGTGAAGGGGGGACCTAGGGGTGGGGCTGGGGGGGACTTGCTCACTGAGGTGGGGGTGAGTGTGGGGGCAGGAACCAGGGCCCATGGTCGACGTGGCCCAGCAGGAGGGTTATGAGGGTGGGGGCAAGTGGGGGATCAGATCTACATTTGGGAATATCACTTTGGCCTAACCTGGGGAAGGCAGGGGTGGGGCTAAGGCCAGAGAGGTGCCAGGAGAGCCTGAGCTGGGTGGAAAGGAGGGATGGCCAGAGTCAGGAAGACTCCATGGGGTGTGGTGGCCGCTGACGGCCTCTGGGGCAGTGGATGTGTGAGATGAGGGCAGAGTGAGGTCGGGCCTCGGAGGACCTCCTGCTGGAGGAGAGGAGAAGAGAGGCCGCTTGCTGCCCTGACATGAGCCTGAGAAAAGAGGGGATGTTCTGGGCCTGAGCGCTGGCCGCCCTGCCAGTGCCCGCGGCCTCAGGCTGATGGGTGAGCCGGAGCCCATTGTGCGCACACCCCCAGACAGTGTTGGTACAGCATCCTGGGGCCTGGAGGCACCCAAGAGCTCACAGCCACCTGAGGCCCTTTCTTGGGACCCTGGCTCTCTGGAAGATGACTGGAACCAGCCACGGCAGCACCCAGAGCCCGGTGGTCCTGCTTCCCCTGCAGGGAGCCTGCCCGGCCGGAGGCTGCCTTATCTCCCTCACCTGCGACTACCGAATCCTGGCTGACAACCCCAAGTACCTCATGGGGCTGAACGAGACCCTGCTGGGCATCGTCGCCCCCTTCTGGTAAGGCTGGGGGCTGCACCCACACTCCACCAGACCCCGGGCTGAGCCCACCCCCCCACCCCCATCTCCCGGGAGCCCTGAGCCCACCGTGAGTGGGTGTCTGCTTCCAGGTTCAAAGACACCTTTGTGAACACCATTGGGCACCGTGCCTCAGAGCAGGCCCTGCAGCTGGGGTTGCTCTTCCAACCAGCAGAGGCCCTCCAGGTGGGCCTGGTGGACCAGGTGGTGCCTGAGGACCAGGTGCTGAGCACAGCGCTCTCAGTGATGGCCCGGTGGATGGCCATTCCAGGTGAGGGGCATGGGGGGGTGGGGCAACAGCTGTGGGTACCGGTGGGCAAGTAGAGCCCCGTCCCCTCCCCAGCCTGGAGCTTCTGGTGAGACAGGAAGTTCTCAAGCAATTCACAAATGAGCCATTCACAATAGCAGACTGACCTAGTGTCCTGAGGCTGATGTAACAAATTACCACAAGAGGGGGAGTTGCGGGGGGTGGGGGGTGTGGTGCTTAAAACAAGGGAAATGCATTCTCTCTTAGTCTGGAGGCCAGAAGTCTAAAATCGGTGTGGGCAGGCCGTCGCTCCTGCCAGAGGCTCTGCAGGAGGCTCCTTCCTGCCTCTTTCAGTTTTGGGGGCTCCAGGCGTCCTTGGCTGTGGCTGCGTCACTCCCATCCCTGCTGTGTCTTCACATGACCTTCTCCCACAGTGTGTCTCTGTATCTCAGCGCTCCCTCTCCTTTTAAGGACACCTGTCCCTGGATTTAGGGCCCACCCTGAATCCAAGATGATCTCAGTTACACCTGCAAAGACCTTTTTCCTAATAAGGCCTCTTGCACATACTTTTTTGGGGTCCACTGTTCAACCCACTACACAGACAACTGGAAACAGCTTGTGTGTCTGTGTATAGAAATAGGGCTGCTTGGGACTTCTCTGGTGGTCCAGTGGTTAAGACTGCCCGCTTCCACTGCAGGAGGTGCAGGTTCTATCCCTGGTCAGGGAACTAAGATCCCACATGCAGTGTGGCCAAAAGAAAGAAAAAAAAAAAAAGAAATAAGGCTGCTTATATCAACTATGGTAGAAACCAGGGATCAGCAGGCTGTCTGTAAAGAGCCAGGGAGATTTTCGGCTTTGTTGGTCACATGGTCTCTGCCATAACTACGGCGCCAGAGCAGGAGGGCGGCCTTAGAGCACATGAACTAACAAGCGTGTCTGTGTTCCAATAAAACCAGGCCACCGAATTCTGAATTTCATGTAATTTTCACGTATCACAAAATATTACCCTTTTAAAATTTTTTCCATCTATATAAAAATGTAAATACCATTCTTGGCTCTTGATCTCTGGGGGGCCAGGTTTGCCGATGCCTGACACAGACAAATGCCTGAATACCGTGCAGCCATTAATTATGTTGTAAAAGAATATTCAGTGACATGGAAAATATTGCCGACAATATAGTTGAGGGAAAATAACAGGTTAAAAAGGCAACTTTCACAATATCGTCCTGTATGATTTTAAAGGAAATCGATGGACAGCAGGGAACAGGTGGCTTTCATTTTCTTCTCTTTGCTCACGTGAATTTTCTAAGTTTTCTACCGGAGTTTCAGTTGGAACTCTCTTGGAAAGCTTGGGAATACCACTGTCCCGGAGCAGAGCATGGGTTTTCACAGGTGGGACCCATCTTCTTTAGATCACGCTCGACAGCTGACCAAGAACATGATGCGAAAGACCACGGTAGACCGCCTGGTGAAGCAGCGCGACATGGACATCCAGAACTTTGTCAGTTTCATCTCCAGAGACTCCATCCAGAAGTCCCTGCAGATGTACTTAGAAAAGCTCAAACAAAAGAAAGGCTAAGGGCTGGGCTGCCCATGCAGGGTTTTTAGCTGTATGCACCCTTCTGGGGGCCCTGTGGTTCCAAGGGATTTAAAGAAGGCGTTTTCCAATTTAAAAGTACTTTTAGCTCTTTGTTTCGCTCATCCCCCTAAAAGGCCTGTTCCTTGTAGCCATAGTCCCAAGGCCTGTTACCACTCACGAGTACCCTTTGTGCCTGGCGGGTGGGCAGGTGGGCACAGCTGGCAAGCAGTGTCTTGATTTGGGTATCATAAACTGGTAGGTGGCACCCTTCTGGACCTCAGCGATGTCACCGTTGAGTGTCTCCTCTCCCAGAGCAGAATAAAGTCCTTGAGTTTCCCATCCCTGGCTGGTGGAATGGCTGACTGCTGGAGGCATAAGGCCAGGTAGTTGTGGGCCCTGGCAAGCCACACAAGAAAAGGAAAAGGGAAAAAGCCCTTGGGCCGCCATGTTTTTTTGTTTGGATGGAAAGCCTGTATAAATTTCAGAGAAATTGGGTGACTTAGAGAGGGAGGAGGGAGGCATTTTATATTACAAGTGTCCTAAATCTTACTTTAGAAAGATCTAGCAAGAAAAGCTTGTTCAAATTCTTGAAACAAAGGTTTTTCCCTCCCATACAATTCAGGCCAGTTAAATCCTGCCAAAGGTGAGATGCCTCGAAAACCAGAAACCTCATCGGGCCCCTGTCAGTTACACTGTGTACCCCAGTTCTGCTTGTTCCCAATCCTCAGGTGATGGGCTTACTCAGGGTGCAGGCCACTGTCCTCCCTGCTGAGTCCTTGCCCAGCCCAGGGCTCCTGAGGAAGAAGCTACCAGGAAGGCACCTTTGAAGGGGCTGTACCACTGTGAGCTGTTCAGTTTCTGTGGGCAGGACCTTATTAACCCAACCTGCCTGCTCACCAGTGAGGAGGCTCTCCACATGTCCCAGCGCCGCCAGCCAGCTGGTTGCAGGGGGCCAGCCTTCTTGACCGCCCCCCTGCCAACTGCAGTGCTGGGTAGGAAAGGACCCTCATACACGAGTGCCTGTGAGTGGCCTGCAGGCCTGGGAACCGGGGCCATAGGAGGAACACTGAGGACTGGGAGGTTGGCCTTGTACATCCACACTACCTGTGTGTGAGCACTTAGCCCCAGCTGCACTCAGTACAGGTGCTTGAAAGCATTTAGTTTGCACAAAGAAAGAGCAGGGAGCTTCAGCCAGTGAGCACAGGAGCTGCCTTCTGGAGCCAGCCTGGTCTGGAGGTGGTCAGCAGGATGTGGAATGGGCAGGCCAGGCTGTCCCTGTCCCCGAAGTGGGCTGGGACCGGGGACCTGCTGGGCTGCAGGACCAAGGTTTGTGCCCCAGAAGAGCTGAGTCCTAAGAAAGGACATGAAGGCGTTGGAGCCAACACGTGTGTGTGGTCCTGGCTGAGTGTTCGCTGTTTATTGAGCTCAGCTGTGTGCCCAGTGCTCTACGAGGTGCTTCTCACAACCTTATGAGGTAGTGGTGGCAGCCCATTTCACGATGGGGAAACAGGCTCCGAGTAGTCCCATCACTTGTCCAGGCCCAGCTGACCCTACGCTGCAGCCCTGTGGGGCTTGCTCCTTGTGGCCAGAGTCTGCAGGCAGCCTGCCCTGGCCAGGCTTCAGGGCTGTCAGTGGGACTTGAGGGTCACCTCCACAGGAAAATGGTCACTGATGGCCAGAGCCTGGAGAGAGAAGGGGCCAACCCTGAGGCCCTGCTGAGCAGCCAGTCCTCCCTCAGGCTCCACCCCAGAAAACTGCCCCACACCCCCCCCAGGAAGGGGCCCACTGGGTGTCCACAAACCACTGCATCTGGGGGTGGGAGAACAGCCCAGCGAGGCCTGGGCTATCCATCCCAGCTGCGTGGGTTGGGTGGGAGCATGGCCTCGGGACCCCACTCTGGGGAGGTAAAGAGCTTCCTGTACTGCCATCCCAGATTTGTTCCATTCAGCCAGAACTGAACCTCTAAGGGCCTTTTCTAGAAACACTAGTGCAGGGAGGGGAGTGCCAGGTGTACTGAGGTTGGGCCTTGCTCCTACTGGGCCCAGCACTGGCCTGAGCCTGGTACAGGCCAAATTCCTCCTGGAAGTCATGTACAGCGGCCGACTGGGGCTTCAGGCTGCTGCGCAGGCGGGCACCACAGACCACGATGCGGTCGTAGGCACAGTCCGAGTTGCCCACCGTGGTGTCGGCGCTGTCCGGGATGAGCCACTTGAAGACCTCGCTGCTGCGCAGGCGGATGGCCGGCCAGTCCTGAGACCGCACGTAGCTGCAGTCGGCGTTAAAGTCGCCCAGAAACAGCATGTCCTGTGGGGCACCGCGGAACCGGGTCTGAGCCTGTGGGAGGGGCCGCGCGCGCAGAGCCTCACGCCTGTGGCCGACCCCCAGGGTGCGCCTCTGGGGCCCGGGGACGTGGGGCGGGGCAGGGCGGGGCCGTGCGGACATAGGGGCTTACGTCGGTGCCCCACTTGTCTATCACGTCCAGGTATACATCGTAGAGCGCGTCGATCTCGGCCACGGCTTGGTGCGGCGCCGCGTGCAGCGGAATCAACACTAACTCCTCGGCAGCTGCAGGAGGAGGTAGATGTCAGGGGCTGGGACGGGGCCTGCGGGACGGGCGGGGCCTGCGGGACGGGCGGGCCCTCACCTGACCCCGGTGCCGAGAACTTGACCACGAAAGGTTCACGACTGAAGGCGTCCTCCGGGTCCGGGTACTGGTACGTGTCCACTACCGACACCACGTCCTTCCTGGGTGTAGAGGGTGGGTGGGCGCCCTAAGCGGGCCCCCTCCTGCCCCGCGCACCCCTCCCCCGCATCCCCGCCCCTCACCTGTAGATGAACAGGTACGTTTCCTTATACTGGTCCCGACCCAGGGGCTCACTGCTCACGAAGCTGTACTCGTGCCTGGACATGCTGCGGAGACACCGGCCAAGCCCGGGGTCAAGGCATCGCTCCGAGACCTGGGCCCTGCCCGCCATACCTGTTGATCTGCTCCATGAGCGTGGATACGGCGCTCAGGTCGGAGTCCCGCACCTCCTGCACCAGCGTGATGTCATAGCCAGCCAGGATCTGGGGGAGGGGCCGGCAGGTGCGGGGTCACGTGTGCGCAGCAAATTAGCCCGCGGAGCCCAGCTGCGACCCCGCCCAGGGTCCCCAGCCTCACTTGCGCGATGATGCCGCTGCAGGCCGGGTCCGACACTTTGCTGTCGCCGAAGCTCCGGATGTTGAAAGCTCCGATGCGCAGCGCTGCGTCTCCAGCAGCCCCTAGCGCCCAGAGCGCGGCCAGTAAGGCCACGGGCCCGCCCATGGCGCAAAGCAGGCGGGCTTAGAGGGAGAGACACGGCCGCGTGAGCGCGGACATGGAATCGGACACACCAGCCCACCCTTCTCAGTACCGGCTGCTGGGACGCGGGGGCCGGGCAGGTTCTGCCACCCATTGGTGGCTGGCAGGAAGGCATATCCTCCCCCTGCCGCTCTCCAGGTCTCCCCAAGGTGGTGGGCTGGGCTTACGGCCGTGGCCTTTCTCCTCCGTGGGGAAACTGAGGCCCAAATATTGAGACTCCATTCACATCCAGCCCCCGGCTCAGCACGCCCCCCACCCCGACTCACCTGAGGGATGTGGATTGGCTGTGTCAGAGGCTTAGGATCTGGGTCCCAGTAGAAGTCTGAGGTCCCAGCTGGGGGTGTGTCTGCGGCACGGAACAGACTGCAAGAGCTTGGTCTAGCAGCAGCTCTGGCGCCCCAGCTCCGTGAGTATTTGAAGCCCTGGTCCAGGGAGGGGCTGGGACTGCACTGGGTCCCGCCCCCTCCACGAATTGGACACAGTAACTCCTGGCTCCCATTCTCACAGAGACCACCGCCCCCCCCGCAGGGCAAGGCGGCAGGGGATCCACCTTGAGACTGCTCTGGTGCCCCCAAGCCTGTCAGAACAGGGACTCAGAAGGCCCTGCCAGCCCAAGAGCTGCATCAGAACTGGGAAAGAGGACCAGACATGCCCACGGTCCAGGTCTTGCTCCTGTCCCTGCCCCCGAGAAACTAGGTCACCCAAAATCTCCCTCAAGCTGCATCCCCTCAGGGAAACTAAGGCAACACAATCAGGAAAGACTGGCCCCATTTGTGGCCCAGCATCTCCTGCTGCTTCTCCACACGTTGTCACCTCAAGGTAAAAAGCCGAGACTCCTGGGTCTCCCAGCCTCATTCCCCAGCCCCAGGGAGGCCCCAGGGTTGGAGGCTAGGAAGCAGCACCCCCTCCCACCCACCTCGACGGGCCTCAGGAAGCTGGGGTCACAGCTCCAGCTGGGCAAGGCAGCAGCAGGAGGCTGCCTGTCCACATACCAATGACACCCACACACTGCCAAGGTGCCGCCAGCCCTGTTGGGATCCCTGGGCAGGTAGGGGCTGTCACAGAGGAACCTGCCAGGGCAGTGGCACCAGCCCCTGAGGCTGCCACTGCCGCAACATCACAAGCGGCGGGTTTTCATGTTTTATTGTAAAGCAACCAAAAACTCTGTGTATTTACACTTCCGCATCTCCTCTGAACACCTGAGTTCTATGCCCATCTTCTCTGTACTCGGCCAGGCAGGCAGGGGCAGGGCGCTCGGGGTCCTCGCCCCCTGCCCCAGCCCAGCCCCCCAGGACCCTGCAGGCGCCCGTGTTAGACGATGACCGTCTGCACCTCAAGCTGGCCCTCCGGCGAGGCGATGACCAGCTCTCCCGCATGCTCCAGGATCTCAATGTCCTCCGATGATACCATGGTCACGGTGGCCTGCTCGGCGCCATTTGTACCCGAGCGGGCCGTGAGCACAGTGCCCTCGCTGATGGCCGAGGCCAGCGTCATGGCCACCTGCTCCGTCAGGCTCTCAGGGGTGGCAATAGTGATGGTGTCGGCAGCAGCTGCCTCTGTGCCCAGCCCTGCCTCCTGGTCCATGGTCACATTCTGCACGATGATCTGGTGCCCGGCGCTGGCCTGGTGCACGATCTGCTGCACTACCTTCATGATGTGACTGTCCACCTGTGGGTGGCTCAAGGCTCAGCCCATGAGTCTGGTGAGGGTGCCAGGCCACCCCACCCCGCCCATCCCCCAGCCCCTCACCTCCGTCTGGGTGCCCTCGATGATCTCCGTGGCTTCACTGGTCTCTGCATCATCCGCAGTGGCCTGGACGGAGGGTCAGAGGTCAGCCTTGCCCGCCCCAGGCCCCATCCGAACCCCGGTGGCCCCACACCCACCTCGATGATGTACTCCTGGGTGTCGGCTACCACGGACGAGAACTCGACCAACACGGTGTGTGGGTCATCGGCGAGGACGGCGGCGGCCGCTGCGGGGCTCTCCTCGGACACCAGCAACTCCTCCACCTCCAGCAGGCAGCCCCCTGTGGCGGGGAGCTCAGTCAGTGCCGGCCGGCCGCGGCCCCCCACCCCCTCCCTGCCGCCTCCCGGCCCTACCTTTGGTACGCAGGTGCCGGTTGAGCGTGCCATGCTCGGCAAAGCCGCGGCCGCACTTGTAGCACTTGAAGGGCTTCTCGCCCGTGTGGTGCCGCACGTGCCGCACCAGCGAGCCCTTCTCCCGGAAGCCTCGGCTGCAGAATGGGCACACGTGTGGCTTCTCCTCCAGGTGTGTCCGGAAGTGCACTTGCTGGGCATTCTGTGGAGACCCACCATCAGGGCCAGCCTGGCCTTGGCTCTCCCAGCCCCCTCTGAGGGCCCCGGCTGGGACTGAGCAGGCTGTCAGGTGAGGGGTGAGGAGGGAGGTCTGGGGGCACAGAACAAGGGACAGATCTGGCTCAGGGAGCGGGGAGCCCACAGATGGGGGATCAGGGGCCCACCTTGGTCTTGTAGCACTTGCCACACTCGGGACAGGGGTAGGGCCTCTCATCTGAGTGGACACGCCGGTGGCCGCGGACATGGGCGATGGTCTTGTAGAGCTTCCCGCAGTCCCCACAGCGGAAGCGGCGCTCGTGCACATGCACCTCCTGGTGCTTCTTGAGCAGGTAGGCCTTGGGGAAGGCCTTGCCACACTGCGGGCATGTGAATGGCCTCGGCCCTGGGGCCACAGTCCGTGTCAGGCCAGGACCACCACCCGAGGGCCCCACCCTAGCCACCTGCCCACAGGCAACCCTGACCGTCCACAGCACACCCGAGAGCCCCTCCCGGCTACCCACGGCCGTCCACTGCCCAGTACCCCCACCAACCTGCCACCCACCTGCGTGGCCTCTTTTGTGGGCCTCCAGGGTGGCCGCCGTTGGGAAGGTCTCACTGCACTGAGGGCATGGGTGGGTCCTGGGCACAGCTGAGGCCTCACTGGCCACCTGCTGGGGACCACAGCACACCTCCAGTACCCATTGCAGGCTGGGCCCGAGCAGCGCCGTGGAGGCCAGACCGAGGCACCCCCACCCTGGGAGGCTCCATAATGGGCCCAAGGAAGACGATAAACAGATAAGGGGACAAAGTCACTGCACACAGTGATGCAACTTTCCACCGCAGGGAGCACAGCAAGGAGGCTGGTGGCGGCCAGGATAGCATGGTGACTTTGTACCCAAGGTCCAGCCCCCCAGAAGGGGCACGCCGGCAGCGCAGGCACCTACTGTCTCCACCTGTTCCACCTCCAGCAGCGGCAGTTCTGGGGGACCATCTCCCAGGGGCTGGGGACTGGACACAGTGGGAGGGGCTGGCTCCAGGGCTCCCTCCTCCCCAGGGACCCGCTCAAGGACAATGCCGGAGTTCTGCATGGCCTGGTGCAGCAGGTTCTCACGGCTGCCCTCGCTGGAACAGGGAAGCTCCTCGGGGCCGGGGGGCTGCAGGGGAGGCAAAGGGAGGCTGGCCAGGCAGCCCGGCACGCAGCACCCACCCGCCAACACCGCACAGGGCAGCCCCAGGGGCCCCCATGCATACCTGGCGTCTTCACTCAGGAATGCCCCTGGGAGCCCCACAGCCCACTCCACCTGCCTTCCCCTGCCCCACCTCATCCCCAGCTCACTCTCCGTTGCCCCTCCCTGCCATGACCTGGGTCTCCCATCTCCCCACCCGGCAACCAGACTGAGCACCAGGAAGGCAGGCCCATGTCAGTCCTGTTCCCAGTGGAGCCAGTACCCAGAACAGAGCCTGGTGCTAAGCAGACAAAGGCCTCCCCTGACCTGTCCCCACCTCTGGGGTGAGGGCTTTCATGCCCAGGGGAAGCTCTTGCATCTGGACGTGGACTTCGTGGATGACAGTGCCCTTGGCATCTGTCACCAGGTGAATCACAGGCGAAGTTTCCATGGGCCCGCCTGTCATTGCCGATGATGTAACAGTCCCCATGGTGGACGCACCAGGCCCTTTAAGGCAGAACCAAGAGAGTCCATGAAGAAACACCCAACCAGGGTGGTACTCAGAGAGCAGCCAGGGCCAGGGCAGGGAGCCCCCGACCACTCTGACCTGTGGGAGTGTCCTCTTTGCCGACAACCACATCTTTGCTCATGCTGAAGCGGATTTTTTCCGTGCACGGGGTGAGAGACTTGAGGTGCCGGGTCAGCGCACCCGACTCGCGGAAGCTTTTCCCACACTTGGCACACTTATAGGGGCGCTCATCTACAGAGAGAATGGTGTCAGCCTCGGGCGGGACGCTGGCTTGGTGCTGAGGGGAAGCAGGCCTGGAGCCACAGCCTCAGTACCACCAGGAGGAAGGGGCCACGAAGCCCAGGAGCCGGGGCACCCCCAGGGCCAGCGGCAGCGTGCTGTGCAGCTCCCGGCCCCAGGCCCGAGGCCGGCTCACCTGTGTGCCGCCGGTGGTGCCGGATGAGTGAGCCTTTGGTCCGAAAGGAGGCCCCACACAGTTTGCACTCGTGGTCCTTTCGGCTACTGTGGGTGACCATGTGGGCCTTAAGGATGCTGCCCTGTGGGGGAGGGGTGGCGAGGCTCAGGCACCTCCCTGGGCAGGAGCAGGAAGGCCTGGCTCCCACAGCCAGTGTGCCCGCGGCCCCAGGGCCTCACCGTCTTGAAGGTCTTGTGGCACAGCATGCACACGTAGCGGCCGTCCTTGTTCACCAGCAGCTTGACCTGGGCCTGCTCACCCTCCCCAGAGAGCCCAGGCCCCTGACGGTTGGGGCTGCCCCGGGCCTCTGCCATCCCGCTGTCCCCCGGCTCCGCCTCAGAGGCCACGATGACCTCTTTGATGTGTCCACCACCTGAGGAGAGGCAGATGGGCCTGAGCCTTGGGATGCCATGGGCCCTGCCGCTTCCTCGGATCCCAGCCCGAGGACACTGCTGTGGCACAGTGGATTTGTCTTGACCAACCCCCAGCCCCAGCACATGGCGCCTGCTCAGCCTGAATGGGTGGGAGGTACTGTGCTCTGACTCCACGGAGCTGCCCAGAGGAGCTCCAGGCCTCCAGAATGTGTTCAGCAGGGAAATCCACCATGAGCACAGACGCCCCCTTCCCTCAGCCAAGAGGCACGCATGACTAGATGTGCACAGGGGTCCCGCCGTGTCCAAGGGCGGCAGAGTGCCGGCACAGAGGCAGTGGACAGGCCAACTCGCCACCATTGGCCCCCTCACTGCTCCGGCTAAAAACCAGCATCGGTTTCAAGGCAGGCAGGCAAGAGACCCAGCCTGGGAGAGGGAGCGCTCGACACGCCTGGGACAGTCTGAGGAAGGAAGGCTGTGCTTTTGCAGCTCTCACGGGGCTTGAAGAAATCTGACACTGTGCAAAGCTAAACTGTAAACACACTTCACAATTTCTGCTCATGAAAATGACACGTGGGAATCGGCTGTGAAGCCGCTTCTTAGAAACCATCTCAATCAGGCTGGCATCGTGTTTTGACAAACCATTCTCCCAAAACAGAACGGAAGTGCCGTGACTCAAACAATTAAGGGCATCTCTCGCTCCTGCCCTGGCTGACATGCTTGAAGCTTTATCTTTCCTCCCCTCCAGGAGTGAATTTCCAAAAGAACAGGGATTTCTGCCAGGCTAGGACTTGAGTTTGAGTGTGGCACAGCAGACAGAGGAGTCAGAGAAGGGGGGAACGTGGCTGCCCTGAGTCCAGAGATAAAATGTAAATTTGTTTCCAGGGAAGAGGCAGGAGAGCCTGCAGTGGGTATCCAGCCCCCTGTGCAGTCCCTGGGAACTGCACCCCCCAGCCCAGCAAGGACTGAGAACCGCAGCCCTGCAATGCCAGCAGCTGGTGGTTTAGGACTCTGGCCTGGGCTCCAGATCGCTGAGCAGCTGACACCAAGGGGACATTTGGGATACCCAGGAGGCCTGCAAAGGGGAAACTCCCAAGGGTGCAAGAGAGGCCGGGGGTGCCCAGAGAGGAGCCCCTGGAGCACAAGGAGCTGCCCAGCCACAGGCTTGGGCCAGCTGGAGGCTGGATGGCAGGCAGGGCCTGGCTAGCCAGGGGGCCAGAGCCTGGAGATGCTGCCTGAACCCAGGGAACCTGTTTTCCCATATGACACCACCACCCAAGAAGCCAAACGC
Source organism: Balaenoptera physalus (assembly GCF_965194825.1). Lineage (NCBI taxonomy): Eukaryota > Metazoa > Chordata > Mammalia > Artiodactyla > Balaenopteridae > Balaenoptera > Balaenoptera physalus. The sequence goes on along the minus strand of NC_138898.1, from coordinate 53,089,311 downwards.
CACACCAGGGCTGGGCATGGCCCCACCTCCCACATGTCAGCCCTCTTATCCCAGAGGAGCAACAGGCAACCGTCCTCGTGCACAGGAATGTCGGGGGAAAGACAGTGTGGAGACAGGGACAGGTCCTGTAGCTCCCCTGGGATGGGACCTTGGCAGAACACCCTGCTCTGAGGTTCCCCTCCCCCAGGTCGCCTCCCCACCTCTTCCTGCTCCAGCTGGTCCCAAGGGCTTCCCAAGGCCAAGTTCTACCTGTTGCCCAAACCTGCTTCCTGTCCAGTCACCTACTCATGTCCCTGCCAAGGCCCCTGCCCATTCCCTTCCCAACCTCCCGTGGCATCAGGCCCAGCCCAGCCCAGCCTCCCTCCACTGCCACGCTCACACCCAGCCCCTGGCTCCCTCGGGCTGCCCTTTGAATGTCCCAGTTGCACGCTCACCTGCCTCCTATTAAGGAGCATGTGACCCAATCCAGACCTCTCAACACCCCAACACTCCCTGCCCTACTGCACTTTAAAAAAGCCATCAAAGAGCCTGACTAGGCGTTGTATGCTCTTAAAGGCCATGTAAGAATCAGGATAGGAATCGCCACCCCCACGCCGGAGGGAGTGAGCACTGGGGAGGTGAAGGCCAAGGTCAGGCAGCAGGTCAGGGCGGAGCTGCAGCAGCAGGTGCACCCCACACACACCCCAGCCTGACCCTCCAGAGCCAACTGTGGGGTGGGAAGTAGGAACCAGGCTTGGGGTTGGGGGGGTGGCAAAAAAGTAGGGAAGATTCCGGAAGGACCAGGGCAGAGACAGTCTGGGGCAGCAGCAGGAGAGAGCAGCCAGCTCATGATTTATGCACAAAGTGAAGACTCCCCGAGGCCCAGGTGTCCCCCAGGGCTGCCCAGGTTCTGGGCTTCCGCTTTCTGGGCAGGGCAGGGCAGGGCAGGGCCTGGTGGCCAACGCTTGCTCTTGCTGCAGGCCCTGCCCTGGGGAAGGTGCACACAAGGTCTCAGCCCCTCCTCGGCCAGGCCTTGCTCTCGGGACAGCAGAGGGGCACAGGCAGCAGAGGTCCCCAGCTTCCAGCCTTGACCGCGGATGACTAACAGGTCAGCAATGCCTCAGCGCTGAGAAAGCCACACGTGAACAGCCATGGTGGGGCCAAACCAGCTTACCGACAATGTCAGGAGCGTGGCTGATGTCTGCCGTGAGAGCGGCTGCCTCCACCACGATGTGGGCCACAGTGATGGGCTCCTCTGAGCCTGCTGCTGCTGGCTCCACCTGCCATTGGGCGACAGGGGACAGAGGAGACTCGTCTCCAGGGCTCCAGAGCTCGGGCTTATGTCCATGCAGGATGGCTGGGGTGGGGCCTCTCATCTCCCGCAACGGACCACTGCTCTGAGCCTGACTCCCAGCCTGAACCCTCCACCCCAGGCCCAGGGGTCGGCCCCATCACTCTAATGCCTCCAGCCACCAAGGGCCCCATGCGGAGCCCTGAGCACCCTCAGGGAGGACTCCAGGATGAAGTGACTAGAAGCTCCAGCTTGAGGCTCAGCTGGCTCTGCAGAGATGAAGGTGAGCACCTCCACCTACAGCCCAGCCAGGTGATCAGGGGAAAGGGCCCCCAGGGGTGTGGGGCCGGGGGCCTTCTGGAGGAGAGGACACCTCTGGGAGGGGCAGGAAAAGAGCACAGAGTCAGAGTGAGACAATTCTGGGCCCACTCCTCTGGGCCACTCCTGGGGCGACCAGAGGCACCTGACTTCTCTTGCAGTCTCCTTTCCCACTTCCATAGGATGAGGATGACAAGAGCACCCACCCCACAGGGGTGCCGTGGGCCTCAGTAGGACTGTGTGTGTACAGCCCAAGTACACACCGAGTGCAACAAAGTTGGCCATTTTTATGACAGAGTTGTGGGATCCACGGAGCCACACTTTGTTTGTGGGATCCCCAGGAACCATATGTACAGGACAGGAGACAAAAGGACAAAAGCCACCGTGATATCCCTAAGCCAGGACAGGCCCTCAGGCTTCAAGAAAGGAGGGACCCCAGGCCCCAATTGTGCAGGCTTCAGCCAGAGGCTGCTGAGAGGGCCCGCATCCCAGGCCATCCGGGACAGCCCAGAGCACCGCCAGGAGTCCCCCACCCACAGCCGGATGCCTGCCCTCTGCCCACCCCGGTGGCACAGGTCCATCTTGACATGCCTCCACCTCCTCATCCTGCTGTCCGCCGAGGGGCGGGGTGGAGGGCACGCACGTGTGCAATGGCAGTAGGGGGATGCTACCTCCTGACCCAGCAGCGCAGCAGCAGTGGTGGCAGGCAGGGCCTCCTGGGGCACCCGCTGGCAGACCTTCTGAAGCTTGTGCTGAACAAAGTCCTCCAAGGCAGTGAACTCCGCCTGGCAGCGGCCACATCGGTGCACGTCATCTTCATCTGCAACGAGCCTGCGGTCAGTGGGGCTTGGGAGGGATTCCAGCCCCAGGCAGATGCACCCAAGGGTGGCATCAGAACCAGAGGCGCCTTCCCTAGCCCTCCCAAAGGGGCTGAGAACACTCTTGGGAGCCCAGGGTGCCAGGCCCCTTCTCCAGAGGTCTGCAGCAGTGCCCACCCTAGGAAGAGCAGCATCCAGCAGGGGATAACCCTAACCATACACTTAGGCTGTAGGGATCCAAAGCCCCTACTTCAGAGATGAGGGGAGAGAGGCCCAGGGAGCAGCTGGGAGGCAGAGGGATTCAGCCAAGCTGGTTTGGGGACAGTGGAGGACCAGGGTTTAAGACTGTTGGGGTTTGCATGTGCCCTTGGGCACCTCAGTGACCAGGTCTGGGTCTGTTTCTTCATCTGTAAAATGGGCCGACTCAGTGTGTGTGTACAGGCTCTAGCTGAGAGGCCAGTCCTCAGCAAACATGGGAGAGGTGGGGCACCCTCACCCATGACCACTCTTTTCTCACTCTGACTTCATGCTTCACTGGTTCCAAACAGGCGGCACCTCCCTACTCTGGTGAAGACGCGCAGGGTGGGACTTCCCAGAGGTGTTCCACACCCCAGGGCCATGGGCCACCGCACCTGAGCCCCTCACCATCTGGGCTGACCAGCCAGTGCCTGCCCCAGGTCCTGCAGGAGAGACTTCCGGCTCACTGAGTCCCCTACTGTGTGCTGGGCATCTTACTGGGGCCATCAGCAAATCCGGCCAGCACCCTGAGGAAATAGAAGTGACTATTCCCTCTCTAGAAAAACAACTTGAGATTCAAGGCCACCCAGCTGGTGAGTGTTGGGGCCAGAACCTGAACTTGAGGGTCTACCCCAGACACCCTGCTGTTTACCCTAAGGGATGGGGAGATGCTCCTTCTGCTTTCATAAAAGTCTGCCAGTTCTCACCACCTCAGTGCAGTCCCACATCAAGGTCAAACCCAGGCCTGGAGGACAGAAGGAGCCCAGTTGATGTCTATTGGATTAATGAGCAAAGGGCCAAACCACAGCCGAGACTCACAGAAGGCCACCTGACAGAGGGCAGTCCCCTCCAGATGGTTCACAGTCACAAGCCAAGCACTGAGGTGACTGTACCCTCCTAACCCTCCCACCCCACTCCCCAAGTCTGACTCAGCACCAGCGTGTTGCCATTGAAGGAATCCCCACACAGAAGGGGACACACCCAGCCCCTGTAACACTGAGTGAGATAAGGCCCTGGGCAAGCCCAGCAGGGCACAGCAACCTCCAAAGAGACCCCTCTGCAGGTAGCACTGCCCCCCATGCCAAGCTACCTACCCAAGCTGGAATAAGGAGCAAGAAATGATGTACTGAGAATTACAAATCCTATGGGGACAAAGACCACCACCCCGATATCACCACCAACCCCCTCCTGCCCGGCCCAGTCTAAAGCTTCCTGGGACAAGCTCAGAGGGTAGAGACCAGAATTCTGTCTCCAAAAGCTATCAGTGCCCCTGTGTGTCCCCAGAACTGTTCTCAGAGATTCACATAAATGCTCTATTTTGATTCTCACCACCATCCTATGAGGCAGCAGAACCCAGAAGTTAAGGGAGTGGGTTGAGGAGTCACACAATCCTGGTATCCAACAAGTCCTTGGTACTTACTAGCTGGGTGACCTGGTCACTTTCACATATTTGAACCTCAATTTTCCTCATCTACAAAATGGGAATAATAATAGTAATAATAATAACGGCATCTAGGGCTGGCTTGAGAATGAAAAAGGCTGATGCATGGTAAGTGCTCGATACATTATCCTCAACAGTAGCATCCCTATTCTGTAAGGGGAAATGGAGGCTCAGAGAGGTATGTGGTTACCTGCCCAAGATCAAACAGCTAGAAAGAGGCAGGTCTGGGACAGAGCTGGCTGCAGCTTTCCAGCACTGGGCTCTGCTGCCTCCCCTCGGGTGCTGGAAAGACCCGAGGCCCCGCCCTCCCGGAGCCTCCAGTCACACCCCGGCCAGGGCCCCAGTGGCCCGTCAGGTGAAGTGGGAGGGGGCGCGGAGGAGGGCAGGGCCCTGTCGAGACTGGGAGGCAGAGGGGGGCCGGGCCGCTGGCCTGAGGGCGGGGCAGGCAGTGGAGGCGATCTCCGAGGTCTACACTGACAGCCCCAGTGGCCTGGACACAGGTGAGTATCCGCGGGTGGGCACTGGGGCCCACGGGGGTGATGGGCGCCCCGCCAGGGTTAGGCCTGAGGGTCTGAGGAAACCGGGGGGCTCGTGGAAGGCTATGAGAGGTCCCGTGGGGACCCGTGAGGTCTGCAATGAACCGGGTCTGGGAGGGTCTGTCGCGCCAGCAGCTGAGGCCGTCGGGGCCTCCACCAGCCAAGCTGAGCCGTCCCCACCCTGGCCGCTCCCGGCCCCGTCTGGCCCTGTTACCTTCCTCGCTAAAGGGCGCCGGGAGGCCGAGGAAGCCACCGGGGGCCAAGGCCGCCGCCGCCGCCGCCGCCGCGACCCCGCCCTCGCCCGCTTCCTGCCCGGCTTCGGTCCGGGCTTCTGCCGTATGCGCGGCCGTTACCCGCACTGCCATCGCGCCCTCCATGTCGCAACGCGCCGCAGGAAGATGGCGGATTTACGACCGTGTCGTCATAACAACGGGCCGCGCCAAGGCTAGCGAGAAGACGGGAGGCGGGCGATGGGCGGGGCCAGGGTGGGTTTGATCGGCAGGAGGCGGGGCGGAGCCAGAGGGTGTGGCCTGGAACCGCAGAGGCGGGGCCAAGCTCAGGGAGAGAAGAGACGGGGCGGGACTGCTGGGAGTGGTGTAGTTAAGGTGGAAAGGACTGACAGGAGGTGGCGCGGGGCCTGGGAGGGCCCGCTGGCCGTGGCTGGGGCTGGGTTCCGGCAGCTCCTTTAAGGCTCTAGCGAACTGGCGGCGCCAACTGACCGGCCCTCAGCCGGTGCTGCCGCCGCAGGTGCCCAGCCGCGATCCGAGCTCGAGTAGGCCGAACTCGAGTGGGCCGCTGCCGGGACACCGCCCCAGCTCGGACCAGTAGAGTGGTGCTCGCTGCCCGCCCCCGACCCCCTCGGGTGGCAGAACCTCCCTTGATGGTTGACCCAGTCACAGGGGAAAACCCGAGTTGGGGATGGCTCACGGGTAGCTTCACTAACCCTTTCATTCTTTACTTTATTTTTTTTTAATTTTATTTATTTTTTATTTTTATTTTTGGCTGCGTTGGGTCTTCATTGCCGTGTGCGGGCTTTCTCTGGTTGCGGTGGGCGGGGGCTACTCTTCATTGCGGTGCGCGGGCTTCTCACTGCAGTGGCTTCTCTTGTTGTGGAGCACGGGCTCTAGGCGCACCGGCTTCAGTAGTTGTGGCACGCGAGCTCTAGATAGCAGGCTCAGTAGTTGTGGCGCACGGGCTTAGTTGCTCCGCCAGGGCTCGAACCCGTGTCCCCTGCATTGGCAGGTGGACTCCCAACCACTGCACCACCAGGGAAGCCCAACCCTTTCATTCTTTTGTATAGTTTTCAAGTTGTGGTAAGTACACATAAAAATTACCGTTAGTGACAGTACATTCACAATGTTGTGCAACTATCACCAACATGTAGTTAGAGAACGTTGTCATCATTCCAAAAGGAAACCTGTACGCATTAGCAGTCACTCCCCATTCTCCCCTCCCCCCAGCCCCTAGCAAACCACTTTCTTTCTCTGTGGATTTGCATTTTCTGGACATTTCATATAAACAGAATATACACGTGGTCTTTTGCATCTGGTTTCTTTCACGTTAGTATGATGTTTTTGAGGTTTATCCAGGTTGTAGCATGCAGCAGTACTTCATTCCTTTTGTGGCTGAATAATATTCCATTATATGAATAGACTGATTCTTTTTATTCTTTTTAAGGTAGTGTTAGTTCTTTGAAGCTAAGTGCGTTATAGGATTTTCTCATTTAAGATACCAATCATCCCCATTTTGAAGAAGAAACTGAGGCACAGAACTGATGGAACACTTGCCCAAGGGCAGACCAAAGATCTAACCCAGGTCTGTCAAGAGTCATGGGCTAGAAACCCACAGGGCGTGCTCTCCCAGCTTGGTTATTCTCTGTGGCTCAGCCCAGTGCTAGATTCCAAAGACTCAGATGAATTAGACCCAGTTCCCTCCAGGAAGACCAGTCTCCAGGGAAGACCAAGCATGGACACAAGGGCCCAGACAGAGAGTGGGCATCTCTGCCCTGGGAAGGACACCAGCAGAGACTGTCTCCATGCTGGGGCTGCCCAGCTAAGGAACTGAGGACCCTTAGCCTGTCAGGAGCTGGGATGTGTGAGGCACAGATTGGATCACCAGAAGTCAGGCCGGGGTAAAAATGGGGCTGCTTTCTGCAGGGGGCTTGCTCACCATTGCAGGCATTTAAGCAGAGAGTGACAACATTTCAGAAGGATCCTCCTGACTGCTGTGCAGGAAAGGAAGATCTAGGATGGACAGTCTCTGAGAGGGACAAACAGGCGGAGGAGCAGGTGGGTACTTATGGAGCAGGAGGGGTCTAGGGGGCACCTGGGAAGAGAGGACCAGGAGGACACCTCACTTGAGGATGTGTGGGGGAGTGATGGGAAAGCCAGCATCAGAGAGGAAGAGGAAGACCACCAGAGGAATGGAGTGGGGGTGGATTTCAAAGACAGAGCACAGCCTGGGTGTGGATGGACATGAGGAGGAGCTGGCCCAGGGGAGACAGACAACCTGCCCTGCTCCATGCTCCAGAGCCTGTGGGACAGAGTTGTCAGGGACAGGCCAGGGCTCCTGCCTGGTTATTCCCTGGGGGTCAGAAAAGGGAATCCTGACCCAGTGAGCTCTAGGCCCCACCTCAGCTGAAGCCCAGGCAGACCAGCGGCAACAGGAGTGGGCCTGAGGTCACTGGAAGGCAGAGTGGCCAGGGGCAGGCCTTCTCCCTTCCCCAAAGTCCTCCTTCCCCTAGATGGCCTCCTTTCCCACCCTGCCCTCAGCGTGGGCTCCAGCTGCACACTGTGTGTTTGACAGTCAATAATGGCTTCTCTGTGGCCAGAGCCTGACAGGAACTCCATCATCCTTTTTGATGGCTACTCAATCTCCCTTCATTGGATGTACTTAAATCTATTCAACCAATCCCATGTTGAAGATAATTTAGGTTGCATCCAATTTTTTTTTTGCCACTTCAGTCCTTTTTCCTTTTTTTTTTTTAAGGGTTTGTTGTTGTTGTTTTGTTTTGTTTTGGCCGCGCTGTGCGGCTTGCGGGATCTTGGTTCCCCAACCAGGGATCGAACCCACGCCTTCGGCAGTGAAACCTCGGAGTCCTAACCACTGGACTGCCAGGGAATTCCCTTCAGTCCTTTTTCAATGACACCCTTTTTTGCTTAGCTCATTAGAAGTGATAACATCTGTGAAAACAGTTTCAATGGCTATTGGTATTTTCTAATACAATTTAAATCCATGCAATGCTATGAAGATTAGTGTCCTTGTACCACCTAAGTCCATGCCCCACTCCACCTGTGATCCAGCTTCCTCACTTGGGAGGACCCTGGTGCCGTCCATTCGCAGGTATATAATGAGCACCTACTGTGTGTCAGGGACACAAAACGATTGATCATGCTGTGCTCCTCTCCCATCCAGATGCATGGCACCTTGTCCAAGGACAGTCCTCCCCAATAAAGGGCACCATCCTTTCCAGACTCCTTCAGGACCTTGTCCACAGCCATCCCCTCTCTTGATACTGGCCGTTCCATCTCTCCAACTATGCCAGCTCAGACTCTACAACCTACAGGGGATGTTAAAACAAACAGAGCTCAGCTTTGGGGTCAGCTGAGTTTAATCCCAACTCTGCATTGTCCAGCTGGTGACTCTCTGTGGCTCAGTTTCCTCATCTGTAAATGGGGACACTAATTGTCCTTGCCTCTCAGGGTTGTTCTGTGATTCTGACAAGGTAATGCAGGTAAGGAGCAGCACTCAGTGCCTAGATGCTTACTGAGTGCCCAGTAAACCAAGGCAACTGGGCAAGTATTGCACCAGGCAGCCCACGGCTGGACAGAGCAGTGTTTTCTCATTCTGGCCAGTGAACCACATACACTGAATGTTTCTGGGTGGTAAAGCAGGATTTGTGATCTTCTGTCAAATCCAGTTCTTCCCAGGGTCAGTCGGCTCCACCAACAAAACTGAGTGGGAAGACACAGGGAGGAAGGTGCTGCTCCCCTCCTGGCTAGTGGGTGCGCCAATCAGGAACACTGCATATCCTGCCCTCGTGGGCCATGGCCCCTGCCCTCCAGGGGTTCCCAGGCCAGCCAAGACCAAAGAACAGGCTGAAGGTAAACAATCAGGGCCTTAAGGGTACTGAGGTTACTGGCTTTACCTCATGGGTTTGGGGGTGAGGGGGGTCCAGAGTAGTCATTATGGAGACTTGGGGCCCAAGAGAGGAGCAGGGATTTGACAACGCTAGGAGTTGGAGGTCTGGATCGCCTGGCACAGGGTAAGCGCTCAGGAAGCTGGGGCCTGCTATTCTGCCACCTGGCCCTAGTGAAAGTAATAAGGAGAAATATACACCTACTCTATGAACTGGCAATTCCACGCCTAAGTATATACCCAAGAGAAATAAGGGCCCACATCCACAAATGAGTGTGTAGGAACAAGAACCTTCATAGGGACATTATTTAAAATAGCTCCAAACTGGAAGTGACCCAAATGTCCATCACCTGGAGAAAAATCAGGGGAGTATATTCTTACAATGACCCATGTGGCAATTAAAAAAAAAAAAAAGAAGAATGGATTTCACAGATATTAATGTTGATCCAAAAGAAGCAAGACTCAGAGGAGTACACAGGGTAAGCTCCTGTAAGACGGTCTAGAACAGGCAAAGGAGGCTATGACTCACTCTATGGTGACAGAACTCAGAAAAGCAGTTTGGGGAGGGGTAACCGCTATGGACTGGATAGTGACTTGAGGGAACTTTCTGGAGTGATGGAAATATTCTATACCTTGATTTGGGGTATGTTTTTATATACATATATAAATTTATTTATTGTTGGCTACGTTGGGTCTTCATTGCTGCGTGTGGGCTTTCTCTAGTTGTGTCGAGCAGGGACTACTCTTCATTGTGGTGCGTGGGCTTCTCATTGTGGTGGCTTCTCTTGTTGCAGAGCACAGGCTCTAGGCACGCAGGCTCCAGTACCTGTGGCACGCGGGCTCTAGAGCACAGGCTCAGTAGTTGTGGCATACGGGCTTAGTTGCTCTGCGGCATGTGGGATCTTCCCGGACTAGGGCTCGAACCCATGTCCCCTGCATTGGCAGGTGGATTCTTAACCACTGAGCCACCAGGGAAGTCCTGGGCTATGTTTACACATGCATAACAGGGATGTAAAAATTCCATCAAGCTGCACACTTAAAGTTTATGCACTTTATGTTACGCCTCCATAAAAGTTAATAACACCTAATAATGATAATAGCGACCAACTGTTGAGTGCTGTGTTCTAGGCACTACTGCCCTTCTCTTAGACCCTAATGCCACTGTCTTGTAATTACTCGTCCACATGACCACCAAGGCACAAGGAAAGCGTTTTTGCGAACGACAGGAAATGACAACGCGACGCTTGTTGGGAAGGAGCCTGGGGCTGGCTCTCAGGAATGGCCGTAGTCGGCCCACGCGCAGACACTGTCCGGAGTGTGTCCACGGCGGAGGGCACAGCCCAGCGCCGCCCTGGCAAAGGTGCGGACGTGACTCCGGCCCAAAAGGGGACTGCGGCGCCCCCTTCTGCCGCGGTGCTGCGGAGAGCCCCGCCTGCAAGATCGGAGACAAGCCAGCCAATCAGCAGCCGGCTCGGCCGGTTGGAAGTGGGGGGGTGGTGGTCAATGGATTAAGGGCCTCCGTCACCTAGGCTGACCAAGAGCCTCCAATGGGCGAGCTGCCCCGCGCCAGCCAATGAGCAGCAGGCTTACGTCCTGCGCCGACTCTCCGGTTCCTCCGCCGAATTTCCGCAGTGAGCGTCCCACGCAGTATGCCGGTTGGCTCCCTGCCAGCCAGTCACCGGGGCGCCTAGGGCCTGACAGCCAATGGCCGCCCGTCTGCCCGTGCCGGATCGCGAAGGTTGGCGCTGCGCTCCTGCAGCCCGCGGGAGGCGGGGGCGGATTGGCGCAGGCGGTGTCCAATGGGCGGCAAGTGCGAGGCGCGTGGCCAATGAGTGCGCTGGGGGCGGGGCGGCTGCGGCGGCGGGCGGCTGCGAGGAAGAGCTGGCGGTCGGTGGTGGCGGTGGCGGTGGCGGTGGCGGCGGCGGCGGCGGCGGAGGCGGGCCATGGCGGAGGTGGAGGCCGGAGGCGACGAGGGCCGCTGCGTGCGGCTGAATGCCGAGCGGGCCCAGGAGCTGCTGGCCGACGTGGACACGGTGCTGTTCGACTGCGACGGTGTGCTGTGGCGCGGTGAGACGGCGGTCGCCGGCGCGCCCGAGACCCTGACGGCGCTGCGGGCCCGCGGCAAGCGCCTCGGCTTCATCACCAACAACAGCAGCAAGACCCGCGAGGCCTACGGCGAGAAGCTGCGGCGCCTGGGCTTCGGCGGCCCGACGGGGCCCGGCGCCGGCAGCGAGGTCTTCGGCACGGCCTACTGCACCGCGCTCTACCTGCGCCAGCGCCTGACCGGTCCGCCGGCCCCCAAGGCCTACGTGCTGGGCAGCGTGGCCCTGGCCGCCGAGCTGGAGGCCGTGGGCGTCTCCTGCGTGGGCGTGGGGCCCGAGCCGCTGCAGGGCGACGGCCCCAGCGCCTGGCTGGATGAGCCCCTGGAGCCTGATGTGCGCGCCGTCGTGGTGGGCTTCGACCCGCACTTCAGCTACATGAAGCTAACGAAGGCCGTGCGCTACCTGCAGCAGCCCGGCTGCCTGCTCGTAGGCACCAACATGGACAACCGGCTCCCACTCGAGAACGGACGGTTCATCGCGGGTCCGTGCGCCCCGGGGGAGGGAGGCTGGAGGGCGAGCGACGGGTCCCTCCCGGCCTCTGACCCCCGGCACTCTCCTCCTCTCCTTCTCCGCCCCGCAGGTACCGGCTGTCTGGTCCGAGCCGTGGAGATGGCCGCGCAGCGCCAAGCCGACATCATAGGGAAGCCCAGCCGCTTCATCTTCGACTGCGTGTCCCAGGAATATGGCATCAACCCGGAGCGCACCATCATGGTGGGTGATCGCCTGGACACAGACATCCTCCTGGGCGTCACGTGTGGTCTGAAGACCATCCTGACCCTCACTGGGGTCTCCACTCTACGGGATGTGAAGAGTAATCAGGAAAGTGACTGCTTGTCTAAGAAGAAAATGGTCCCTGACTTCTATGTTGACAGCATAGCCGACCTTTTGCCTGCCCTTCAAGGTTAAAGATTTAGTGTCTTTAATCTCCAGAATAAAAAAAATTGAAAATCACCCAAATTAATAGGTGGGGCTTAAGCATCGCTCAGTTAGGTGGCTTCAAGTTTGCTTACTTGGAGTTAAGCCAAGGTACTAATTGTTAATCTTGTAAGTAAATGTTTGGGGGGCGATTTTTACAAATGCTTATATTTTAAGATGCACTTTTAAGCTTGGAGGGCATTGTGGGGGTCCTGGGCCTTAGGTGCCAATTGGTCTTGCTGTTGGGTTCAGCATGTGTCCAGGATTCAGGTAACCTCGGGGCCTGCTAATGGGACTGAGATGGGTCTAGGGGTGTCATGTATTTTATTGAAAATTTCAGGGATTGGGGGGAGGAGAGGCTGATTATTTTGACTGTTGTGAGAAACCCAGGGCCCCGTCTGTGTGGTCATCAGCAGAGGAGCCTACTGCTGCCTCAGCCCCTCACCTGAAGGTTGGGAGTGGAGGAAAGGGCTGGTCTCAGGTGGTGTCTCCTTGTCCGTGGGGTGTGGGGTACTGCCCTCACCACCACCCCACACTTCCTTAAAAACCACTCTGATGTCACAATTGAGTGTATGCCGTTTTAGATACCCAGGGCTGCAACTCCTCATGCACGATTGTGCAGTTCTGTAAACTCAGCCTGGCTAAACCTCATCTTTTCCAAATGTGCATATAAACCCAGGTGACTTGGACTGAGCATATTGTTTGCTGAGCGCCAGGAGCGCACAAATGCCTTCGTTGAACTCTGGGCTGCCGTGCAGGGAGCTCAGAGCAGCATTGGTACCAAAAGTTTTTTTAACTTTTGAACAACTTTGTCAAGTGGTGGAATTGAACCGTAAGCGTGTCGATTAATAGCTGTGCTCTGTCTTGTAGGGAAAATCCCACTGAAGAAGTCTCCGTGCCCCGCAGCCAGCAGTATGGTCAAAGGCATGTGCTGGCTAAGGAATGCTTGTCACCCAAGGCTCCCTCTGGGTAGAGGAGGAAAGAGGTGTCCCTCAAAACAGGAAGTCCTTTTACAGAACATCCAGTCTTTTCCTGTCTTGGTTGGGATGGGTGTCATATGTCAGTGGTCCATGAGGCCACCTATTTTGACCCTGGAGTCCCTTGTCAGTTGCCATCTGGAGGACTGGCAGGGTCCACTGGCTAGCCAAGGGTTTTTGGCAGGGGTCCGTGGCCTTTTCTGCCTGTTCCCTAAGTTGCTGACCTTTGAGAATAGGCCTGATAAGCAGACCCTCTGGCCGCACTTGTAGGGTAGGGCCTGGGAAGCTGTTCCTTTTGGCCGACTCCTTCCTGGTGCCTCGCCCTGCACACAGTGGCATCTGCCCAGAGCCTGTGACTTTTCTCCTAGCCCCAGGGTCACAGTGCTCCTTCACTCACTCTCGTAAGAGTGCTCAGAGCAATAAACGGTGTCCTGAGCCTCCAGCTCCCCCCAGGCCTGGGTGTCTGGGGTTCAGACTCTGCCGTGGGCAACGCGAGGGCAGCGGGCACCTGTGAGGTTGGTGGTGCTGACGTTGGCTCTGCGAGGTCGGCTCAAGGTGGGTCTGGATATTGAGCAGGCCTGTCAGGGCGTTGTCACCCACACCAGGAACACACGGCAGGTGCAGCAGCCAGCAACATCTCCCTTTTCTGCTGGGCGGCAGCCCTGTGCGTCATGTCTACACCCCATTGCACTGTGTGAACCCAAAGGTATATTAAACTCTCAAACTCCAGCTGACTCTGGTGTTCCTCGCTCTCGCCTGGACAGCAGCCTTCACACACAGGGTGCAGCTGTCTCACCACAGCCGGGCAGTGGAGAGGGCAGCAGGGCCGGGTACACTCAGTACAAGGCCATCCTGGGATTCCAATTCCAGAGTTGGGACGCTGACCACAGCAACTCCACCCCATCTCAGGCCCACTGCAGAGAGTCAGGTTCTGAAGAATCAGGAAAAACAAGGCACAAAAAAAACCAGAGTATGAAAGGGCCATGGGGTGAAGCTGGTGAAGGAATGCACTTCCTGAAAGCTGCCAGTGCTGGGGGCCACTAACTGTTCGGATCCACAGTGTCAAGCAGCTAGAAATGCATGGCACCAGTCAGAGAAAGCCAGGCTGGGCAGGGGTCAGTGGATATGAGGCTGACCTAACCATCCTGGGGCATGCAGGAGATTTCGGGAAGCGGCCCTCACCGCAGTGGAGCCTTCTGGAAGCCATCCTGGTCTCAGGCAGGCACCTGGGGGGTGCCCTGTGTTGGTGGGGGCTGGGAAGCAGCTGGGGTGCATGGGGAGGAAAGGGAAGTGGCACAGAATCCCATGCCTGTCATTCATGAAACAGGCACTTGTTGATGGTCTGCTGCGTGCCAGGCCTTGTACCCAGTCCTGGGAGTGTAGAGGTAACCCGAGAGACTAGAAACAGGCTTCTTAAGGAAAAATTAAATCTGCCCCCAACTAGACTCCCTATATAAAGTCGTCCTGGCCAGACCTGAGCTGCCCTCTGTGCCAGCCGCTGGGTCCTGACTTCCACAGTGGCCGTGCTCTCATGCCCTCCCATGCCCATGCGCTCTCTGGTCTGCACAGGCCAGGTGTTGGGAGAGCCAGGCACAGTGATGAGCAGCCCCCTCCAGGTGACCTGTCTCTGACCCAGATATCAGGTAGCTGGGCTGGGGAGGAGGCAGGAGGGGAAGGGGCCAGGACAATTGTTTGACTCATCGGAGGTGTCCTGAGGTTTCCCGGGCTGCAGCAGACAATCAGCGCATTGTCACCAGGGCTGCATCATGGAGCAGGGGAGCTGCCGGGCCGAGAGCCCCGGGTCTGGACCTGTTGGGGTGAGTGCCTCCCACCACTCGGTGCCCTCTCCTTGGACAAAGACCCAGGGCCTGTCCTGCAGGGGCAGGAGAAGCGTCCACCTCCCATACCTCCTCAGCCCCTTCCTTCCCTGAGCCAGCCTGTTGCCTGGTCTCCACTCCAAGCCCCAATGACTGCAATGTGCTTCCACATGAAGACCAAGCCCTGCCACGGGGGCTGGAGAGCTCCTGGCCTGCTACTGCTGCTGCTGGCACTGGCCACCGCTGGGGCCGTGGCTGGAGGGCTTCTTGGCTTCGCTCACAGCCCTCTCAAGGTGAGGCCCTCTCAGGACCCAGGCAGGGCACAGACAGTGGGGAGGAGGAGGAGAGACCAGCATAGCCCACCCCTCCAGTGGAGCCAGGGCTCGGAGCAGACAGCAGGAGGACCAGAGGGGTGGCGGGGTTAAAAGCTGCGCAGCAGGGCTGGGGGAGTGTCGGGGGCTGCTCCAGCCTGGCCAGCTGAGCTCCTGCTTCCCACTCTTAGCCACTGCTGCAGACGCTCCGTCTGACCCTCCCGAGCCCCAGGGTGCCCCGGACCAACCAAACCGAACAGGTGGATGTGGCCCAGAATGTGGCAACCATCAGGGTGACTTCAGCTCAGAGCAACCACAGCTGGGCAGTGCTGTTCGACGGGCAGAGCGTGAGTGGCCTGGGGAGGGGGGTAGGGGTGGGGGTGGATGTTCAGGTGGCCCTGCCTCACCTGCCTGCCTTCCCAGGGTTGTGTCTGTTACCGCCCCTCAGAGCACCGGGCCTGCTTCCTCCGCCTAATGGAACCCGGAGACCGCGAGACCCTGCAGCTGCTGGTGAACACCTCTTGGGTAAGGAGCCTCCACCCAAGGGCCAGACAAAGGGTCCTGTGTGTGGCCTGGGCCCGGGGCAGGATGGGGCTCCAGTTTCAGGGGAACAGAAGCTCTATCTTCCGTTGGTTGAGGCTACTGACAAGAGCCAGGGCAGGGCTGGCACAATGCCAGCATGTCCAGGGACACGTGGGCCCAACCCAGCCAGGGGCAGTGCGAGTGTCCTTCTCTGCAGCCCCAAGGGACTCGCAGCCCCAGCCAGGACACCCACTATGCCCAGGAGCTGCTGGCAGTGCTTGGGAGCCATGAGGTGGACCCTGCCCAGGTGGGGGCTTCTGTGCGGAACCTTTGTGCAAAGGCCCCCATTTACTGGGCCCGACGAGCAGAGAGTGAGTTGGGGCAGGCTGTGCGGAGGGGCCTGGGCTCCCGCAGGACAGTCGGTGGCGGGGTGGGGAAGGAGTCCTTTGGGGATCATGGAGGCCCCTCCCCCCAGGGCCCCAGAGGCAGCGGCTGATCTACCTATGCATCGACATCTGCTTCCCAAGCAACATCTGCATGTCCGTCTGCTTTTATTACCTCCCGGACTAAGCCCTTGCAGCGCAGCCCCTCAGGCCAGCCAGCTGGCCGGCGCAATCACCAGTCCATGGAGGGTAGCCGCTGGCGGGGCTAATAAACAACTCCACCTGGCCGTGACGGTGTCCTCTGTGGCCTCGGGACACGAAACAGTGGCAGGGACGGGAAGGAGGAGGCACTGGCTTGGGGGTGGGCACCAGCCTCGGATCCCCCTCAGCGGCTCTAGGCCCTGTGGGTCCAGAATTTCTGAAGGGAATGCAAGCTGCCTAGGGTGGGTCTCCTGAGCCTCCTCACATCCATATAAGCAACCGGGGCTGAGAGAGTCCCAGGGTGGACCAGCCTGGCCAGTCTAGTCTGGCCAGGGACCAGGGTAGGTCAGTCAGGTCCAGCGAGCCTAGGATGGTAGAGGCCAGCCCATGGGGTGTCACTCTGATCTGGGCAGCTGAACAGACACATCCAGCTGGTGCCGCCTGGACAGCTGCCTGCAATCCCGAGGGGACACAGGTTAGCCCAGCACACTGTCGTTGAAGGCCAAGCAGACAACAGCTTTCTGGTGGCCACCGTACTCTCTCTTGATCTCTCCCGTCTCCACGCACCAGAGCCGGGCCAGGTTGTCAGAGGAAGCTGCAGGGAGGGACAGCATGGGTGGCAGCTCAGGGTGCAGCCCCAGGCCGGGCCAACGGGGGTGGGGAGGCAGGGCAGGCAGGCGGGGCTCACCAGTGACTATGTACTGGGAGTCCCCCGAGAAGGCGCAGCCCCACATCCAGCCTCGGGACGACTCTCCAGGGTTGCTGCTCTTGATGCTCAGCTCCGTCATCAGG
Source organism: Balaenoptera physalus (assembly GCF_965194825.1). NCBI lineage: Eukaryota > Metazoa > Chordata > Mammalia > Artiodactyla > Balaenopteridae > Balaenoptera > Balaenoptera physalus. The sequence goes on along the minus strand of NC_138898.1, from coordinate 53,072,534 downwards.
GAGAAGTTGGACGTCCTCCAAATCTTGCACGTCTGGTCAGCGGAGCAGGTGGCGAGGAGCCTGGGGGTGGGTGTGAGCGTGGCAGGGGTGTCATCAACGGCCACTCCCATCCCATACCCCCTTGCTGTCCTCCAAGCAGGCCCAATGCATTAGGCCCCCAGCCCCAGGCACACTGCCTCCTCCCCGCAGCCATGCAAGGGCTTCCGGTCCCCCAGGCCCTGCACACACGTGGAGTCTGGGCTGAAGCGGCACTGCAGGGCATAGCGGGTGTGTGCTGGGATCTTGGTCTTGGGGATGAGCTGTGTCACCTCGTCACCAATGCCCCCAGTCAGGTTCCAGACATAGCAGTTCCCCTGTGGGGTAGGAGGGAAGTCACGGGAGGCCCGGAGCCTCCGGTCTGACAGGAGGGGAAGGATACCCTGGCGGCAAAACCTAGATCCAGGGGCTGCCATCCAACGTTGTGGCTGTGCACAAGGATCTGGAGGCCAGGGGACATGTGACAGGCACATCTGGCCCTGCCTGCAGGGAGCACCTGGGTGACCTGGCCCCAACCAAGGGCCATACCTGATGAGCTGAGGGCAGGAGGCCATGCCTGGCCTTCCTGAAGGATGCTGCTGGCCAACAAGAATGTGAAGAACAAGATGAGAGGAGGGCACCCAGATAGAGGGAACAGCAGGGCAAAGGCTTGGAAGTGGGTGGTCTGGGGATGTCGGGAACAACTGATTTGCTGAGACTGAATGGACGTTAAAGGAAGAAAATGAGGCTGGATAGGAGTCCAGGGGTCAAATCACAGTGTCCTGAGGCCCTGGTAAGGAGCCTAGGGCATCTTGCAGTTCACCCAGGGGAAGGATGCAGTCAGGCTGGTACTGCTGAAGGATGCTCTGGTAGCAGAGGGAAAATGGGTTAGGGGCAGGGGGAGGTCACAGAGGAAGGAAGGAGGTCAGAGAAGCTACAACCACTGTTGGGAGAGACGAGGGAAACTTGGACCAGGAGGAGACAGGGAGGAGAGAGGGAAACGGACAACTGGAAAGACTCTGGAGATGGAGGTGACTGGACTGCTGGGTGGGCTATGGCAGGTAGCGAGAGGCAGCATCAGGAGTGACACCCAGGTTTCTGGCTTTGGTGGCTGGGTCAGAGCTGGAGCCCAGGACGGGGAAGCAGGACTGTGGGGGGAGGGGAGGGGCCAGAGGGACATCTGGGGAATAAGTCCACCTTCAGGGAATAAGGGAGGTAAGGGGCTGGGAGCTGAGCTGCACACCCGTCCCTGGGACTCACAGTGCTATTGACCGCGGCCATGTAGCTGGCATCGGGGTCGATGTGGGCCGATGTGATAGAGACCTCAGGCTCCGGGATCAGCTGCTCGTTGTGGTCAGTTTTCAAGTCCCAGATGTGGATGGCACCACTCTGGTCACCCACAATGAGTTCTGCCTGAGGTGCAGGGGAGGTGAGGTGGGGCAGGACCCCTGCCCTCCAAAGCCCCAGGGTGCCCAGCCCTGTGCTTCCCCCTCACCTGGTTAGGGTGCAGGCACACACAGTTAATGGGCGCATTCACCTGGAAGATCCGCTGACACTGCAGGTTCCGGGACCTTCGAGGTGGGGGACACACTCTGTCTATAGTGGATGCCATTGGTACTCCACCCAAAGGCCCTTTTCCCTGGCCACTTATCTTGTCTCTCTACGATGGGAGCTGTCTCATAGGAAATACTTCGGAGGTTTGGCCCTCTCCAGGGGCGGCCTGAAGCCAATAACTGACTCAGACGGGCATAAAGGGTGGCCCCTTGCCTCAAGGCGGGGCTCGCTGTTTGACGCAGTTAATTCCAGAGCCGCCTGTTGGATCAGGCTGAGGCTCTGCTCGTCTCTGTGGGTCTTCATCCCTGCCCTATCATTCCTCACTTGCCCTCAATAAGTCACCTGCACAGAAAACCCCATCTCAGCCTCTGCTTGGAGGAGACCTGACCTAAGTCTCCCAGCCTGGCCCTCACCCCCACACACCCAGGCAGCAGACCCCTCCTGCCCAGTACCCCACACCTGAGGTCCCAGATCCGGGCGGTGCAGTCCTCCCCACCAGTGTACATCCAGCGGCCGTCCTCGTGGAAGCCCACAGATGCGATGTTCTTGTTGACCCCATCATAGCTGATGATGGGGTTGGGGTTATTGGAGTTGAGATCATACATGCGAATGTGCTGGTAACCTAGGGGCACAGGCCAAACTGAAGTGTGGCTGCGCCTAGATGGACCTATGAGAAATCAGGGGTTGGGGTCGAGGGTACAGGTACCTGCAGCAGCAATCATGCTGCGGTCAGGTGTGATCTCCAGCGCGTTCACCTGCTGGGTCTGTTAAGGAGGATGACAAACAGAGCCCATCCTTCCCACCGGAGGCCTTTGCCCAGACTGTTATCCCTACCAGGCATCCTGCCCAGCACCACCTGCCCCAACTCCACAGTGGAGGATACGGAGTCCTGGTGCTGCACCGTTCGCGTACAGATCCCGCTGTGGGCCTGCCAGAACCGCACCGTGTGGTCATAACCTGCAGTGGCCAAGATGACGGGGTCACTGCCCACCGTACCTGGAGACGTGTTCATGGTGTGGCTGCTTGAAAGACTCGGATCTACACAGGGCCCTAGGTCTGACCAGCAGGGGTCAGAGATCAGAGAATCTGGAAAAGAGAGAGGAGTGCAGTGTTTAGGGAATACCCTCTATGTCCTAAACAGGTTACAACAGATTACTCGGTGCTAAAAAATAAAATCATCCCCATTTTAGATAAAGGGAAACTGAGGCTCAGAGAGGTTCAGGGATACGCGTGACACCCGGCGAAGGACAGTGCCGAGCTCCAAGGCGCATGCTCCGTTCCCCGTCCCAAGAACCCCGCCGGAACGCCACCCTACCCGCGGCCGGCAGGGGGCAGTCACGTCCGGGGCGCCACTCCGCCGCAGGGCGGGCCGCGCATGCGCAGCGAGGCGGACAGGCCGGAGGGAAAAGCCTGAACACTACGGCTGCGCATGCGTAGCAGGCCGGTGGCCGGACCTGATGGGCGGGGGAGCTTTCTGGCTGGACCCTCGAGCTCCCCGGTGCTCCGTCGACCACCCTGACTCCGTCCCGCTGAGCCAGCTTCCCCCGGGCGCGCTCTCCCGGCCACTGAAAGCCGCTTTCCAGCCCTCGCCCCGCGGCCTCCGTACCTTACTTGCTGCTCTGCGTTCCGCCGCGGTCCAGGACGCCTAGCGGAGCCGGAGCAAGTCGATAGAGGCCGAGGCCGAGCGTAGAGTTATCGATGGGCCATTAGGGCGACACCAAGGGGCGTAAAGGGGAGCAGGGACGGGGAACGAGACTAGAGTTCTGGGGCAGGGGGCTCCTCAATACGGGCCTCTGCGGTATCGGGTGGCGCCGGTGGACGAAAGCAGCGACCCCAGCCTTCTCCCCACTCGGGCACCCCACCCTTCTGAGACCCATTCTCCAGGCCGGGTTGCACCATCCACTCCCTCCCATCCATCCCCTGATTCCCACGCGGGGCTAGGATTCCCAGGTAAATTACAGGACATCCAGTTGCATTTGAATTCAGATAAGCAACATGTTTTGTTTTGCTAAGTATAAGTATATCCCAAATATTGCATGGGATATACTTATACCAAAAAGTTATTCATTGCCTAGGTGAAATTCAAGCGTAGCTAGTTGTCCTGTGGTTTTATTTGCTAGATCAGGCAACCCTACTCTGGTCCCTTTCAGGACTGTCCAGCCAGGGTCTGACCCTCGGGTCCCCTCACTAATCCCAGTGACCCCTCCAAAACTGGCGTCCCTCTTGCCGCTTTTTCCATCCAGCCTTCCCACACTCTACACACGTGGCCTCATCCTCGAAAAAGAGAGTCCTTGAGACAGGCTCTCCCATGGTTTCTTCCCACCATGCTTATGAATGCAGCTGCACCCCCACTTCCTTCCTCGGGCCCCTTGATCAAGGCCATAGTCCCCTGCCTATCCACCCAGGCCCTGGGTCCCAGGAACCTTCCTTCCTGTACCTTCCCCACCTCCCCTCTTTCCTTCCCCTCAGCATTTCAACACATAAAACAACTCAAAACTCTTTTTCCAGCCTACTCTCTTTCAAAGATCCATTCTCACTTCTCACTCACTGCTTGACCCTCTGTCATGTCTTTTACTCCCAGCTCTCCAGTGAAAATTTCACGAGGTCCCTGGCCATCTCACATTGCCAAACCCAGTGGATACTTTTCCTTCTGCATCTCGCCACATCTGTCTGCACAGTGGCTGACAGCACTGCTCCTAGAAAACTCCCGTGACCGCCACCCAGTTTCTTGCCCTGCACTCAGTCTCTTTCTCTGCCTTCCCCTAAAGGCTGGTGGCCTCCAGAGTTCCTGTCTCCACACTATCCCTGGGGGCTCTTGCCCACTCTTCAGGGCTTTCAGTACCATCCCTGGTCCGGGACCTTTCCACCCTGTCTCTAGCTCACATCCGGCTCCCTGTTTGACATTTTCCAATGAAGGCCCCGTGGACACCACTTTCCACGGCCAAGACAGTTCATGATGGACCTGCCCCCAAAGGCTTCCCCTTCTGTGTGCAGTGCCCACCCATGTATGACAGTGAGGCAAGATGGGCCACCACTCCCTCTCCCGGAACAGCCTCCCCACACCCACTCCTGCCCCCTCCAGGCTGTCCTTCACATTACAGAGTGGTCTTCTAAAAACCTAGGTCTGACGCCTGTTAGAAGCCTGCAGGGGTCCCCCATCACCCTCCAGACTCCTGGGCCCAGCCCCTGCCAACCCTGCAGCTTCTCCTTCTCTCCGCTCCACAAGCCATGAGTGAACAACAGTCTCAGAATTCACTACACCCTCTCTTTGAATGCTTGCCCACACCTAGGATGCTTCACCTCTACCTCTTCAACTGCTGAACTCCTGTTTTTTTCAGGACTTTTCATAGCATTTTGAAAGCTTATTCTGTGTGGGGGGCTATACTGGGTGTTTTGTTTTAATTCAGGTGAAATTCACATTACATGAAAGTAACCATTTTTAACTGAACAATTCAGTGGCACTTAGTACCTTCACAGTTGTGCAAACACCACTTCTATCTAGTTCCAGAACATTTCCATCATCCCCAAAGAACCCCATCTCCCCCACCGCCAGTTAAGCACTCACTCGCCATCCCCCCACCCCACCTCCCCTCAGCCCCTGGCAACCAGTAATCTGCTTTCTGTCTCTGAGGATTTACCTCTTCTGGATATTTCATATAAATGAAATCCTACAACAGGCCTTTTGTGTCTGGATTTTTTCACTGGGCATAACATTTTCAAGGTTCATCCAGGTTGTAGTCTGTGTCAGTACTTCATTCCTTTTCATGGCTGAATAATATTCCATTGTGTGGATGGACCCCATTTTATTTATCCATTCATCTGTTCATTGATGGAAACTTGAGTTGTTTCCACTTCTTAGCTATTACAAATGAAATTTTCTGTACAAGCATCTCTTTGAGTACACGTTTTAATTTTTCTTGGGTATATACTAGGAGTGGAATTGCTGCATTATGTGGTAATTCCATGTTTAACTTTTTGAGGAACCGCCAAACTATGCTGAGCGTTTTACCCACATTCTGCATTGGGTCCTCGCAATAACCCTGCCAAGGAGGAACCGCCCCCTATTTTGGAGGCGAGAAAACTGAGGCTCAGAGACGTAGAGTCATGATTCCAAGGGCACGTGGCTAGAACATGGCAGAACCCATCCTGCTGGGCTCATCCCTCCCCTGATCACCCCCCTTCTGGCTGAGGTGACTACTTCCCAGGCAACCCCCGCACCTCATACATCCTCTTCATCTTCCTCTCTACGTAGAGGAGCTCCCCAGGGCAGCTCTGCCAGGCTCAGAGGCAGCTCTGGGGAGTGGCAGATGGATATGTGGGCTTGGAAGCCTGGGAGAGGAAGAGCCCTGCGAACCCTAGCACCTGAAGGATGTCCAGAGCAGGATAAACCCTGAGAGCCTGAGAGCGGGAGAGAGAGGTGAGACCAAAGGAGGGCTGGAAGACTCAGCCAGATGTCTGTGGGGTAACTGTGGCCCAGGGGGCAAGTCCTGAGCTGTCTGCCTTTTTGTGGGGACTCTGGGTGGAGGGCTGCACATGTCCCATGCCTATGGGTAACTGAGAGACCAGGCCAGGCTCCATGCCCAGCCTGAGCAGCCCCAGCATCTCTGCTGGGCAGGAAGGGGAGATAGGACCCATGGTTGTTGATCCCTTCTTATGTACCAAGCATCAGCTGAGCACTTTACAGAGGTGGCATCTTTGAGAAGATGGAAACCTTGGCAGCTATCATGCTTCATGCTCCCAGCAGCCCGTGAGGAGGGTACATTCGTCATCCCCATTTTATACTTAAGGGGCTGGGCACCAGGGCTCTGGGGGGCTGGGAGGGGTACCGGGGAGCCCCTGAGCGGGCGCACAGCTGGTGGACAGGAGCAGGGGTTGCGTTGCTGCTGGGGGAAGGGGGAGGTTGCCGTGCAGCTGGGAAGGGGGCCAGCCCAGGCTGCAGTGAAGCAGCAGCCAGCTCTACTCCAGGCTGAGCCTCAGCAATTCTGCTGGCTCAGCGGCCCCTCCTCCTGGGATCGTCCTCGGAGGCCTGACTTCCTGGAGGGCTGCCCAAGTCCCACGCCTCTGCATCCTCATACCCCCAGCCAGAGTGGATGGCCTGCAGTGCTGCCCCCATCCCCAGGCTGGGGGGACCCCAGGAAGATTCACATCTCTGTTTCCAGATGGACCCTCCCATCAGCCTTGGACTGCAGGCAGAGCTGCTGACCCATTTTACAGATGAGGCAGCTGAGCGTAGGGAGATTGTCCCAGGTTCACTGGGCTGGTGGGTAGTGGATCTAGAATTCCTGACTCCTGCTAGGGCGTTAGCCTCACTTACCAGGATGAATCTAGCAGACTCTGTACAGCCTTCTTCCCAGGTCTGTCCTCCAGAAGGTGGACCACACAGCAAGTTGCCCAAGCCTAGATCTGAGGAGTGACTAAGGGCTACCTGTTTGTTGGGTAGAGCTGGAGCTGGAGCTGGAAGTGGGCAGAGAATGGAGGTGAGGCAGCTGCAGGCAGGGGCCAGTTCATTTCCCAGAGCTATGCGATAATTCGAAACTAGAACTTGGCCTTTCAGGTCATGATGAAGGTGTATTTGTCAAGGTAGGATGATAGAATGTATTTTATTTAACACATTATTAGCATGATTTATAACATTTGAATACTTAGACATTTGGTGTGTGGGCCTGTTTGTCCTCTTGCCCCAGGCCCTGAAAATGTTAGGCTCAGGCCAGAGTGGTTTGCCTTAGCCAGCCAAAACATGAAAATAATGGTAAGGATAATAACTATCTTTTTTTTTTTTGTAGTGTTTCCTGTGTGCTAGGCACACTGCTTGGCTCTGCAGAACATGAAGATGAATAAAATGCAACTGCTACCCAGACGGCCCAGGTAGGGAGGCCCAAGAATATCACAATATCCTCAGAAGCTATTTGCTGAGAACTTACTAAGTTCTGTGAGGTGCTTTATGGATAGCATCACAGTTAATCCTCAAATAATCTACTGGGAGGTATCATTCCCCCATTTTATGGAGGGGGAACTGAGACTCAGAAAGACAAAGTGACTGGAAAAACAAACCTGGTAAGAGGCAGATCTGGGACAAATGAAGAGGCCGATGTGGGTTCAAGTCTCAGACTCATGACCTGGAGACTCTGGGACCTCAGGTGAGTCACTTGGCTTTTCTGAGCTTCACTTTCTACATTTGTAAAAAGGGCACAGTAAGTCCAAGCTCATCTATGAAGTGACCAGCATGGTGCCTGACCCAGCAGGTGCCCATGAATTGGTCACCATAAAGGGTGGGGGGGAGGGCTCTTGTGTTTAGGGACCCCTGTGGGAGCCCAGCACACTGGGAGGCATAGGCTTGCTCCCTAAATTTCACAGAAGAGCCCACGGAGGGGACTGACCAGCTGTCCAGATCAGGGAATCCCAGTGCCTGCTGCTTGCCCTCCTCCACACTCTGGCCACCTTCTTCCTGGACCAGCTTGATGGCCTGGGCCATAGGGAGATGGGGCGGTCCAGCCATCATATGTGTGAACCTTCCCAAGGTTCTAACAACCTTGCCTGGTTGGGGTGATGATCTGCCCCTCCCTGCAAATGAGGAAACTGAACCTGAGCCGGGACACAGACCCCAACCAGTCTGTCTCTAGAATGCTGCAGCCATGACAAGGTGAGGACCGGAGGCTAAGGCCCAGGAGGTCAGAAGGGAGAGACTTCTGGGTGTGTGTGGGGTGGGTGGGGGGAGGGTTAGTGTCAAGCAGGACAGTCCCCTGTGGGGCTGCCAGAATCTGTGCCTGGAGGCTGGGGGGTAAGCAGGCTTGTGTGGGGTTCAGATTGCTGCTGGGCAGGGCTGTGACCCCATTGGTGCTGCGAACGGGGGGATTGAAACCCCCTGGGTGGTGGACCTGAAGAGTTACACCCCAGTTGGTGCTGGGGATGGGGGAGCCGAGCCCCTCTTAGTGGTAAGTGTGAGGGGCTGAACCCCAGTTGGTGCTGGGCAGGTGCACTGAGGTTGGGGTTCGACTGAGGAGGGGGCGGTTGGGGGTCGCCTAGCATTGTTTGTGGAGAGAGCCAGAGGCTGCAGGGCATGAAGGTGCAGTTGCGGGAAGGGGAGGGCGGGTTCCCTGACACCGAATTCATTATTGGGAGATTCCTCTTCACAGTCCCTCGACACCTCCCACGGGAACCACGGGCCAGAAATGTCTGACAGCCCCTGGCGGGCCGGCTTCTGTGCCGCCGATGCCTGGGTATCTCCATGCCCGGGTCCCCGCCCGCCCACTGTCTGAGTCCCTCCCCCCGTGGGTCCCGCAGCCTCTGGAAGCCTCGCTCAGGTTCTGCCTGGCGCCGCCGCCGAGTCGGGGCTCAGTGTCCGGCCCCCCGGTGGCTGCTGTCCCTAGCCACTGGCGGTCGCCGGGGCCGCGGGGTGTCCGCAGAGGCCGGGCCTGAGCCGCGCGGCCCGCACGTGGGGAGGGGGCGTCTCGGGAGGACGGGTCCTAATGTAGGGGCGGAGCCAAGGAGTCGGGCGCGCGGCCGGCGCGGGCGCACCGAGGTCAGCGGCCGCGGAAGGGGGACCCAGGCGTCCGGGAGGCGGCGCCAGGTGCCGCGCCCCCGCCCCGCTCCCGCCGCCGCCGCCGCCGCCGCCGGCCCCCGCCCCCGGGCCGCCCCCCGCCCGTGACGCGCTCCCCGCCCCCTCCGCGCCGGGAGCCCGAGCCCGAGCCGGAACCCGAGGACAGCGAGGGGCGCGGGCGGCGGCGGAGGAGGCGGCGGGGGAGGGAGGAGGATGCGGCGGGTGCCGCGGGGCCGCCACCGCCTCTGAGCCGCGCCGAGCGCACGGAGCTCAGCCGCGTCGCTGCGGACCCGGTCGCGCCATGGGGAAGGAGCAGGAACTGGTGCAGGCGGTGAAGGCGGAGGACGTGGGGACCGCGCAGAGGCTGCTGCAGAGGCCGCGGCCCGGAAAGGCCAGTGAGTGCGGGGATACGGGGGGCGCGGGGAGCGGGCGCGAGCCGCGGCGCGCCCTGGGGCCGTCTCCAGCGCCGAGCCCCCCACCCCGCCCGGCGCAGGGCGGGGAGGGGGATGCTGTCGGGTCCCCGGGGGCGGGGCGGGGCCAGCAGCGCCCAGACCCTCCGTCCGCGCCCCCCGCTGCCAGCACTGAAGGAGGGGCTGCATCGAGCGCCAGGCCGTCACCCGAGCCCCCCAGCGGGCACCTGGCGGCACCCACCTTCCAGGTCGCAGGCATTCGCATCCCTCTCTCCTGCCTCCGTTCCCCTCCCTTCCCGGGCTGCGGGCTGACAGCTGGAGGTCTCTTCTGGGCCTTTAAAGGGCGAGGCGGATTCCCCCCCACGCCATGAAGAGAGGGAGGGGCCTCTTGCGGTAAGGGGAGACCCCAGGGCTGACAGTCTCTGTCAGACCCCCTCCCCGCCCCATGTTTAATAACATGCTTAGCAGGGAAGGGGGGGGCAGGACCATGCTGGGGGTGTGGCTGCCCAGGCATGGCCGGCTGGGGGCCATTTACTGAAGGGGGAGCAGAGACCCAAGGTCGCCCAGCCCAGGGCAGGCTGAGTTCGAGGCAGGTGCAGACCCTGGTCCTCTCTGGCTTCCCTGCTGGAAAAGGAGACTGGGGGGGGAGGGGGTCTCCCACTGGCCATCCTGAGCTTGTTCTGTGGGGGTCCCAGGGGATGGTTGGAAGCTTGGCGCCCTGATCCCAGCACTCATCCCAGCTCAGCCTGGAGCCTCCCCCGGGGACCCTGGAGATGGATGGATGGGCGTGTGGACAAGCCGCGTGTGTGACTGCGCACGTATGGCCGTGTCAGTGTGTCAGGGCACCTGTGTGGGCGCGGGCAGGGCTCTGCTGGGTAGCAGGTGGGGTCTGGGTGCCCCGACTCCCCATGCCACCCCCTGGGACTGTATGTAAGCCAGGGAGGTACCCTTCCCTCTCTCCAGGGGAGATGCTGAGAACTGAGACAGCCTCTGGGGCAGGTGGGGGTAGGTCCTTGAGCCCCAGGAGGACCCCTCCCACTGCAGCCCCTGCCTGGCCGCTACTATCTGCTCTGTGCAATTAGAGAGCTGCACATCTGTGCCTCGCCAGCACACATACACAGGTGGGCCCTGCCTTCCACACCGGAGGCCCAGGGACAGTCTGCCAGTTAGGGCTGGCTTCAGGGCCTCGGGGTTCAGAAAGGGAGGGCTTTCAGGCAGAGGCAACCTCAGCTGAGCCTCAAAAGCAGGCTCAGGGATTGAGAGGTGGAAGGCAAGGCAAAGTCTTCCACCTAGTGGCCATCCGACCTTGGGCACAGGCATCTCCAGTCTCTGGGCTTCAGTCTCCTCATCTGTAGGATGGGGACGTTTGTGGTCCCTGCCTCGTAGCATTGTTGTAAGAACAGTGAGTACACGCATGAAGCCCAGGCACTTAGTAAGTGCTCCGGAAGTGCTAACTGTGGCCATTTCCTAGACAGCCCAGGGCAGTGCGCCGAGGAAGTGGGGGGCATCGGATTTGGCGACTCCTCCCCCCTTTTACTCTGGCCATCCGGGGGAGGTGTGGGGACCTTTACCTCTACCTGTGTCTCCGCCTGGATCTCTGCATTTGCCCCTGCATGGCCTCGTCTCCGGGTAGGAGAGACACCTGCCCTGGCACCCGAATCTGGGCTCTCTGACTCACAGGGGCGGGCATAATAAATCAGACGGAGAAATCTCTCCATGAATTAGCTCGGTTGTCATGGCAACACTGGCCTGCTTTGGAGTAAGATGTATTTTGATTCAGCAAAGTACAGCTGGAGTTTGGGCCATGGGGTAGGGGGCATCCAGCGGTACTCCCTGGGGCCCCCAACTCCAGAGGTGTTCCCACGATTCTTGTTTCCACAGTCTCCTCCTTGTGCTGACACCTTCCCTTCACCCCACACCCCAGTGACACCCCAGGCTCTGTCAGCACCCCTATCCCGCCTGAAAGGAGCCTCCACTTACATGCACAGGCACCGTCACCTTTAGCAGTCATCCTTGAAGTGAAGAAGAGACTGCTAGGGAGGGAAAATACTAGGGTGGAGGCTGGTCTTCTGGGGTGCAGGCAGACACCCTGCCCTTCCTTCTGGCCCAACCTCCCCTTTCTTCCATTTCACTGAAGACTACGGCCAGTGCTCCTATGCTTACTCACCTTGGCCCACTAACAGTTCCCTTCCAGCGTCTGGCTCAGAGCTGCCTGCCCTGGGGGATTTGAGAGGGTGCCTTTCTATGCTGGAGGCCACAGGGCTCAGCCAATCTGAGGTGGGAGCAGAGGAGGCCAAGACCACGTCCCTGTAGGGGACCGATGTGGCTCTGTGGAGGTGGCCTGTGGGTGGCTTCCGTGGTTGGAGGAGCATCTGGGCAGAGGGGTGGAGGGAGGCCACAAGGGTAGAGTGGAAAAGGGTCTGGGGTGGGCTCCCCCCAGGGCCTCTGCAGCTGGAGTTTGGAGGTGACTTCACAGGTAGGGGTGGTATCAGGAGAGCAGTTAGAGGGCTGGGGTGATAGGAGACCGGAGAGCCAAAGTCATGGGGGCGGTCAGGGGCAAGGCGTATGCACTATGACTGATGGCAATCCGTAGGACTTAGTGCCCTCGTGGAAAAGGGAAAGGGGCTCCTGGGGCCTTCAGCTTATCCCCACTTGCCCTCCTCTCTCCCACCTACCCAGGCCCCTGAAGCCGTGCTCTGCTCCAGCTTCATTCAGGGCACCTATCTCCATGAGGTGCAGCCCCCCAGCCCCAGGCAGGCTGCAGTTCTGGGACCTTCCCGGGTGTCCAGTGTCCCCATGGGAATTGGGGGTGCTCCAAGACCTCAAGGCCCCCTTCATCCAATTCCAGCACTTTTCCTCTTTGAGGAGACCAGCGGCTGGGAGTGTGTGGTGGGGAGATGACCTTAGCAAGATGCTCCTTCTCCTGTGGGGAGTGATCCCCTTCTGGATGGAGACACCCTCTCCCCACTGGTGTCTGTGTCACTTCCTGGGCCTCAACCTCCAGTCCCTCTTAGATTTCAGCACCTGCAGCTGTGACTGGGCGAGCAGGTGGGCCTGGCCTCGGGCTCCACTCCGAGCACCTGGCTCCGCAGCTGCCTGGGCACCCTGGCTGCGGGAGGGAGGAGAGCGAGCTGGCCTGGGAAGCCTTGTGGGGAGAAGCTGAGAACTGGCTACATGGGAACTAAGAAGGGTGGGGGGCAGCAGACATTAGAGTCGGGGGGCAGAGCCTTCTGGTGGGGGAATGTGCTGAGCATGGGCTTGAGCAAGGCAGGGGTGCTGGGGGACAGTGATGCCTGGGCTCCCTTCAGCTTCACGACAAGGGACCGTGGCAGGCCCGGCCGCATAATCCACAGAGCCCAGCGCAAAATGAAAATGGTGGGGGGGTGACTTGTCCAAAAAAATAATAGGACTTCCCTGGTGGTCCAGTGGTTAAGGCTCCACGCTTCCACTGCAGCGGGCGCGGGTTCAATCCCTGGTCGGGGAAGTTCCGCATGCCACAAGATGGGGCCAAAAAAACCCCCAAAAACAAAAACAAAAAATAACAATCTCACAACAGCAGAGCACCCAGCCAGGTGTGGGGCTCTTCTGAGTGGCTGCACAGGTGACACACTTGAAGCCGACCCTGGCAGGTGGACAGAGTGTGTGGGATGAGGGTACAGTTCAGTCACCAGTTACTGAGCACCGTGTGTGCGCCTGGCACTGTTTTAGCCACCAAGGATACGGCAGTGAGCAAAATAGATAAAAACCATTGTCTTCTTGGAGCTTGTAATTTAGTGATGGAGATGGACAATAAACAAGATAAATGGTGGTATGGGGGCTAAAGAGAAAAATACAACAGACACGAGATGGGAAGGGGATTACCGTTGTATTTATTATTTATTTTTTATTTTTTGGCCACACCGCACAGCTTGCAGGATCTTAGTTCCCCAGCCAGGGACTGAACCTGGGCCATGGCAGTGGAAGTGCCGAGTCCTAACCACTGGACCACCAGGAAACTCCCAGGGGATTACCATTTTAGATGGGGGAGGAGGCTTTGACAAGCAGGTCTTGGATAGAGACCTGAAGGACATGAAGAGGGAATAATGGGGATAATTGAGAGAAGAATGGCTCACACACACACACACACACACACACACACACACACACACACAGCATGTGCAAAGGCCCTGTGACAGGGGAGACAGGTGTGTTGGAGTGCCATCAAGGAGGCTCAGGTGGCTGGAACAGGGGTGAGGAGGAAGTCGAAGTGAAAGGAGGGCTGCATCATCAGGGCCATTGTCCGTCTTTGGCCTCCAACCCCAGTGAGACAGGAGCAATGGGACCGGACCCATGTTCTAACGGGATCCCCCTGACCTCAGTGGGTATGGAGGATGGACTGGAGGGGGCAGGGTAGAAGTGGGAATGCCAGGGGGAGGTGATGGCAGTGGTCCTTCGAGGGACGCTGGCCTGGCCCAGGGTGGTGATGATGGTGCTGGTGAGAAAGGGTAGGATTCCAGGTGTGCTTTGAAAGTGTCTTGAAAGTAGAGCCAACAGGATTGACCAATGGAGAAGATATAAGGGCTCAAGAAAGGACCCAGGACTGCCTCCAAGGTTTTGCCCTGGACCACCACGGGGAAGGAGGGGTGGCACTGCTGCCAACTTAGACAGCCGTTAGCATCAGCCAAGTGTCTGAGGCGGGGGAAGCGGCAGGGGAGTGGAGACGCCTCTCGTCCTGGAGCCTCAGCTCTTCGGCTCTTCAGCAAAGCCCCTCACTGGGGAGGGTGGGGTGGGATTACTATAGGGCTAGTATTAGGAACTGCCACATGCTGAGCCGACTCTGTGCCAGACCCTTCATGTGTTGTCTGGAGGCGCCCTTAGGCCTTTGAGGCTGGCCCTGTTAGACCCTTCGAGCTCACAGCCAAGGCCTCAGGGCTAGTAAGGGGCAGAGGGAGGATTTGAATTCAGGCCCGTCTCTGACTTTGTGGGGTTTGTGGGCCATTGGGGGACCCACACCCTACAACCAAAAGCTGAGAACCGAGGCTGGAGCAGCTGGGGCTGCTGTGGGTCACAGAGCGGGCCCTGCAGCAGCCCCTCTGTGACTCGACTCCCTCAGCCCCCTGCCCCCATCCCTGTCCTGAGCCTGGACAAAGGGGCTTCTGTCCTGCCAGCCCCTCCCTCACAGAGTGACTGACCCACAAATGGTTTATGTAACCGTGGCCCAGACAGGCAGGGGATTGGCCCGAGTCCGGCTGGACTTGAGCCCACGGGGAGGGCATCGGTGGGCTTCCCTCCTCTGGCAGGCGGCTGGTGGAGGCCAGGACTGGGGAGGCCCCGGGAGGAGACTGGGGCCCCCAAGGGAGGGCTGGAGCCCCTCAGGCTTCAGGCGGGCTGACCCTGGGGCCTGTGCATGCCCCCATAGATGAGGGGGCCATTGTAATGTGGTTGCTTGGAGGCACTGGCCCACTTGCCTGCCTCCCCATCCTGCCCTGCCAAATGGGGCTCATCTACACAGGCCAGCCCCGGGGCTGGGAGTTGGGGGAGGCTGAACTCTGGAAATGCATATCTTCCCCAGAGATACCCCCATTTCCGGGTGTTCCAGCCTTCCTGGGCCACCCCCGGCCCCATCTGGGTCCTTCTGAGAGACAGATTGGGCTGGCTCTCTCCCTCCCACCATTGACAGATGCTCAGCCAGCGTCTCAAGGGAGGGGGTTCATGTGCACATGTGTGCGCCTGTGTGGGTGCACAGCCCTGGCTTCTGTTCCCAGGCAGGGACAGGCCCTATGAACCTCCCAATGTCTTAGTTCAGTGGGAAACCAAGGGCCAAAAGCTGGTACCTGATGCTGAGTGCCGGAAACAGGGTTGAATGAATGAACATTTCTAGACTAAAGACCTAGATAGCTTTGGCTCTGAGCCTGCCAGGGAGCTAGCCAGCCGCTCTCTGCCTGCTCTATGTCTAGAGGGGGCTGGGACCCAGGTAGGCCTCAGTAGGGGCTGGACAGAGCCTCCCTCACCATGTCTCCTTCCCACCCCAGAGCTCCTGGGCTCCACCAAGAAGATCAATGTCAATTTCCAAGACCCAGATGGGTGAGTTCTCAGCCCGGGGAGATGTCAGTCTGGTATGGGGGTCAAGGACTCCTGGGGAAGGCAGGGTTCCCGGCTCCTTGCCCATACATGTCTGTCACCTGTCCCAGCTTTTCTGCCCTGCACCACGCGGCCCTGAATGGCAACACAGAATTGATCACCCTGCTGCTGGAGGCCCAGGCTGCTGTGGACATCAAGGACAACAAAGGCAAGGCCTGTCAGGGACCTCAGAGCCAGAGGCAGGGTGTCAAGGTCAGAAGTGGGGTCCCTGGAAGCCAGGATGGTCCCTCAACTGAGGTCTCAGCCCCAGGTCTTGGTCTGGGTTGAGGCAGGTTCTCATGGGATCAGCGTCCTAGAAGTCAGGGTTGGGTTCAGGGTCAGGGGCTAGCTCCCAACCGCCCCCCCTGCCCCCAGGCATGCGGCCGCTACACTATGCGGCCTGGCAGGGCCGGAAGGAGCCCATGAAGCTGGTGCTGAAGGCGGGCTCAGCGGTGAATGTCCCGTCTGATGAGGGCCACATCCCCCTGCACTTGGCGGCCCAGCATGGTCACTACGACGTGGTAAGGACCGCCTCAGGGGTGACAGGGTGCCTGGGGCAGAATGAGCCCGACGGATGCATTGGGCCTGACCACGCCCTGTGGTCCCTGCAGTCTGAGATGCTGCTCCAGCACCAGTCCAACCCGTGCATGGTGGACAACTCGGGGAAGACGCCCCTGGACCTTGCCTGTGAGTTCGGCCGCGTTGGGGTAAGTCTCCCCAGGGAGCTGAGTGGGACTCCAACTTCTTCTCCTAGGGTGGGAGTGGGAGACAAACTGCAGCTCCCCACCCCATTCCTGGGCCCCCCTACTCTGACCCCTCCTTCCAGGTGGTCCAGCTGCTCCTGAGCAGCAACATGTGTGCGGCCTTGCTAGAGCCCCGGCCAGGGGACACCACTGACCCCAATGGCACCAGCCCCCTGCACCTGGCAGCCAAGAATGGCCACATCGACATCATCAGGTATGGGCGTGGGGGGGTGGGCGGGGTAAGGGGCACCCAGCCTTGGGGTTCCTGCTCCTGGCTTGGCAATAAGACAGGAGCAGCCAGGGAGCCGTGGGGATGTGGTCAGGTCTCTGGATACGAAGGATGCCTCAAGCCGCCCACATAAAGGATGCACTGGAGGGGGCTGGGGAGTGGTCTTCTATAGCCCCACAGTCTGTGCCACTTGCTGGGTGACCTTGAGGAGACTCTTAACTTCTCTGAGCCTCAGTTTCCCCATCCTTAAAGTGGCCATCGCAGCAATGCCTACACTAGGATGAGACGAGATAAGAGTGTGAAGGGTTAACACAGGGAGGGGTTGTTGGGGATGTGGGACAGGGTTAGCTCATCCTCAGCCCCCAGGAACTGGAGCCCGGCTTGGGGGTGCTGGGGCAGAGGGCTCTCTGTGCAGGGCCCTGCCTGCTCCTCCTACCTCCCCGTCAGACTCCTCCTCCAAGCTGGCATTGACATTAACCGCCAGACCAAGTCCGGCACGGCCCTGCACGAGGCCGCACTCTGTGGGAAGACGGAAGTGGTTCGGCTGCTGCTCGATGTGAGTTAGGGGCCAGAGGGAGCTGGGGTCAAGTGGGGGTGTAGGGGGCTCCTGAGAGTCCTCACCCTCTGGCACATACAGAACGGGATCAATGCCCACGTGAGGAACACCTACAGCCAGACGGCCCTGGACATCGTGCACCAATTCACCACCTCCCAGGCCAGCAAGGAGATCAAGCAGCTGCTGCGAGGTGGGCCCGGGCGGGGCAGGGGGGCAGGGGTGGGGCCTGGGCCAGGCCGGCTCACAGGACTGGGGGGTCTGCCGCCTCCTGTGTCCCCAGAGGCCTCGGCAGCCCTGCAGGTCCGGGCTACCAAGGATTATTGCAACAATTACGACCTGACCAGCCTCAACGTGAAAGCCGGGGACATTATCACAGTAAGGATAGCCTGGGGCTGCTGGAACAGGGATGAACGGGACCTGGGATGCTCCCCACAACACCCGGCAGCAACTGGGGGGTCTGAGCAGAAGGCCAAGGCCACCCACCCACTTAACATGGAGGGGTGTCTCCCTGAGTGTGCTCCCCCCACCGTACTTGGCCAGGTCCTCGAGCAGCATCCGGACGGCCGGTGGAAGGGCTGTATCCATGACAACAGGACAGGCAATGACCGTGTGGGCTACTTCCCGTCCTCCCTGGGCGAGGCCATCGTCAAGCGAGCAGGTAAGTCCCACCCAGGGATGGGCTCGCGGGCCAGAAGGAAGCAGGTGCATGGCGTTTTGGGTGGCAGAGCAAGGATCGTCAGCTCTAGCCATTGCTAGATGTGGGGTCCAGAGTGTGTCCTGCCAGCTGTCTCCTCATCAGCGTCCCCTGACCCACTCCTTCATGTATTCAACAGACATTGCATGCCAGGCACTAGGAATAGACGGTATCCCAGATGGACGTCATTCTTGCTCCCAAGGAGCTTGCCCTCGGGGAGGGAGGGGAGAAGGGAACAGTGAAATAAATGTGGAAGGAAACGTACCAACCGGTAACACAGAGATTGCAGATGGAGACCCACTTTAGACAAGTGTGGACAGAGAAGGCCCTGAGAAGTGGGAGGGGCTGGCCACAGGCAGAGCATTCCAGGCAGTGGGAACCACATGTGCAAAGGCACTGAAGCAGGACAGAGTGTGACTGTGTAAGGGTCCAAAGGAGCCCAGTGTGGCTGACTTGGTGATGGAGAGGGAGGGGGCGCAGGATGAGGCCATAGGGCCATGGAATGGCTTCAGATGGGGGACTGGTGTGATTGGTTTACCCCACAGAGAGGATATGGAGATTGACAGGCCGGGTGAGAGGGCAGAGGGGGGCCAGTTAGGAGGTTTGGCCAATCCACCCAAGGTCATCTAGTTCCCTGGGGTGAGGAGCCTGGACCCAGGCTCCTGGGGGCCTCCTCCCTCCCCCTGCTCCCCAGGCACAGAGGGGTTTGCACCCTCCTGCAATTCCCTACTCCCACCTACAGGACCACAGGATAGCCTGCCCTGTGCCCCTCTCTGCCATGCTCTCCTGCTCTCCAATGTCCAAGGTTGGGAAGGGCCTTCTGAGGGTCGCTTAGCTCCTCGGAGACAGGGCAGGAGGAGGCTGTACTGACCCCCCAGGAGCGTGTGTGTCCGGCCTCTGCTCTGTGCAGACTTGGGGGCCAGGCCAGGGGATGCCCCAGGCCTGGGCCAGTCCAGGATTCGGGGAGACTGTGCTTGGCCCGTAGGTTCCCGAGCAGGTGCCGAACCAAGCCCACCCCAGGGAGGCAGCTCAGCAGGGCCCTCTGCACCCCCCGAGGAGATCTGGGTGCTGAGGAAGCCATTCACAGGTAGGTGGGGGCCTCTGGAGGGCGGTGGCAGTGGCACTTCTGCAAGGCAGCACCTGGGCTCTGCAGGGCTGGCACTAGCTGATGCTGCTCCCTCCTGTTGGCAGGCGGGGACCGCAGTGGCAGCTTGAGCAGTGTGGCCAGTGGCCGGAGCAGCGGGGGCCACACCCTGCACGCAGGCTCTGAAGGGGTCAAGGTAGGTGGGGTGGTGGCAGGACCGGGATGGCCTGTGTCTAGAGCAGCACTGGCCAGCCGGCCTGTCTGGGTTGCAGCTCCTGGCCACGGTGCTCTCCCAGAAGTCTGTCTCCGACTCCAGCCCCGGGGACAGCCCTGTCAAGCCTCCGGAGGGCTCTCCAGGTAAGAGCAAGGACACAGCACTGCTGGCCTGGCCGGGAGGTAGCCCCCAGGCAGCCATTGCCCCACCACACCCTCTCGTCCCTAGGTGCCACCCGGTCCCAGACTCCAGTGACCCATGCCGGGCAGGTCTATGGGGAGCAGCCACCCAAGAAGCTGGAGGCAGCATCGGAGGGCAAGGTACAAGGCCTGGGCCGGCTGCAGGTCGGGGGGGCGCCCAGGGCAGCCTGCCTGGCTTGGCCGCAGCGCGGCCAGGGCCCTAGACAGGCTGGGCCCGTCCTTCTGTTGGTCTGTCAGTCTGTTTGTGTAGCTGTTGTCTCTTGTACGTGCTGTGCGTGTAAGCTAGTGTGTCTAGGAAGTGTGACATGGGTGTGAGGTGAGTGGGGGTTTGTGTGTGGCTGGTGTGATTGTGATGCGGGCACATGTGCGCATGTGTGTGCGTGTGGAATGGCATGGATGTGAGACGAGACAAGGCGTGTATGTGGGTGAGACAGGTCCTGTGTGCATGCACCTGCGTGCTAGGGCGGGCGTGAGCTGCTGGCTGAGTCCTCCTGCATTCCTCTGGGTAGAGCCCACCTTCCAGGGCGTAGAGGAGCAGCACTAAATTGCCCCGCCTGAGGCCCCATTCCCAGAGCCCCTCACACGGGGCCACACTGCAGGGTGTCCCTGGTCCAGGAATGGGGGGGACGGTCAGGGAGGCCTGTGATGTGGACAGCAGCTGGACCCTCCTGGTGGAGATCACAGAAGGAGGCCGAGGTGCTGGACGATGCTCAAGACAGCGGCACCCAGGACCACAGAGCGAGGAGGAGCACCCGGGCCAGGCTGACGGGGCCTGGCTGCAGACAGCCCAGCGGACAGCAGATTGCGCTGCGTGGTCTTCAGCTGAGCAGAGAAGGAGGCGCCGCGGTGGCTGGGGTGCATGCCTGGCGGGGGAGCAGGCGGGCGAGCCTGCAGCGGGTGCCTTGTGTCTTCCAGGGCGCCGAGGCTGTCAGCCAGTGGCTTGCCACATTCCAGCTGCAGCTCTACGCCCCCAACTTCATCAGTGCCGGCTATGACCTGCCCACCATCAGCCGCATGACCCCCGAGGTGAGCTGCCCGAAGGCTGTCTACCAGCTGACCCAGAGATGGGCCCCCAGCCTCCTGCTAATGGGCCTCTCCTCCACCTAGGACCTCACGGCCATCGGGGTCACCAAGCCAGGCCACCGGAAGAAGATCACTGCAGAGATCAGCGGCCTGAGCATCCCCGACTGGCTGCCTGAGCACAAACCCGTAAGGCCCCCTGCACCCCAGTGGCCAGTCCCAGGATGGGCAAACAGACAGACAGACAGCCTGCCTCCCTGGCTACAGCCCACCCCTGCCCTCTGGGGAGTCCAGAGAGAGGAGAGCAGAGGATGACCTCTGTTTGTCTGTCAGGGGCACTGGGGCCCACCTCCCTGGGGCAGGGGCAGGGGCAGGGGCAGGGGCGGTGGTGACCGCCTCTGAGGGCTGTCAGGGCAAGGGGAGCCTGAAGCCTGGAGAGTCCCCATCTCCACTACGTGCTCCACGCTCAGGCGGCCACACAGGGACACCGGAGCCACCTGGCACCCCACAGCACTGCCCATCACACACCCCCCCAGACACTGCAGGGGGCCGTGGGGATGGGACGTGCTTGCACACACCCAGGCACATGTATGGGGAAGACGCCTGTGCGTGTTTCGGGTACACAGCACGCGTACGCTAAATACATTCAAGGCGCCCACTGGTGACTGCACACGCTGGCTGACAGCCACACCAGCCGCGGCCCGTGCTGTCACGAACAGGCACTCTGTGGTGGGACAGGCTCTGGGCTGGGAGAAGGTGGGCCCGGGGCCTGTCACATCCATGCTGCCTTTCTGGGCCTTGCGCTGTGCTTCGGGCTCCCACCCGTCTGTGAGGGAGATGCCATGGCCACCGAGAGCCCCAGGGCTGTGGGTTGGTGACAGGTGGGTTTGTGCTCATCCACTCTGCCTCACCCCACTCAGTCAGCGGCTCAGGGGTCCTCCCAGCCAGCACATCTGGGTCCCAGGGGCTTCACTTTGCTTGTGCACCCAAGGGGGGGGTGACCGAGTGTGCTGTGTTGATGCATGAGTGACATCCAGCTGGGAGTGTGGACGGGTGGATGCCATTCAGGGAGCCACCGGTGGTTCTGGGTGAAGACCATCACGGATATTTGCCAGGCGTGTGACGAGGCTGTGTGACGTGTGCCTGATGCTGGTGGGGAAGTGGTGAGAGGGCGTGAGCGTGACTCAGAGGGGTGTCAGTGCCCGTGGATGGCTGGGATGCAGGGTGTGTGTATATGCGTATCTGGTCGGTGGTGCTGTGTGTCTGTGTCCATGACGTGTGTGGTGTGTCCACGTGGATGCTGTCCCCATGGCTGCCTGGGCAGGTGAGGAAGTGCATTCTTCCACCGGAAGCGCATTCTTCCCCCTCCCCCAAAGGGTATCCTGAGGAGAGAGTCGCTCCTCTGTGTGTGTTTGCATATGTTCGAAAGTGTGTGTGAGCTGGCCTTGGGCTCCTGTCAAGGCTGCACTGTCTCCAAAGCTGACGCCTCGGGCCTGTCTGTCTGTCCTTCCGTCTCTCTGTGCCAGGCTGGCCCGGTGCCCTCTCCTCTGACAGCTCTGAGTAATAGGCAGGGTGTGGGCAGCCAGCTCGGGCTGCCCTCTGTGTCCCCTGCTCCGTAGGCTAACCTGGCCGTGTGGCTGTCCATGATTGGCCTGGCTCAGTACTACAAGGTGCTGGTGGACAACGGCTACGAGAACATCGACTTCATCACCGACATCACCTGGGAGGACCTGCAGGAGATCGGCATCACCAAGCTGGGTGAGGCCCCACCCCGCCCCCAATGCCTCCTGGTCCTCGCCACCCTCCCTGGCCTGACCTGCCCCCCGCCCCATGCAGGACACCAGAAGAAGTTGATGCTGGCAGTGAGGAAACTGGCAGAGCTGCAGAAGGCAGAGTACGCCAAGTATGAGGGGGGACCCCTGCGCCGGAAGGTACCACAGTCACTTGAAGTGATGGCCATCGAGTCGCCACCCCCACCCGAGCCTGCCCCAGCTGACTGCCAGTCTCCTAAGATGACCACCTTCCAGGACAGTGAGCTCAGTGGTGAGCTGCAGGCTGCTCTGACGGGCCCGGCTGAAGGGGCTGCCGCTGCCGCTGCCCCTACTGAGAAGCCCTCCAACCACCTGCCGCCCACCCCAAGGGCCTCCATGCGGCAGGAGCCCAGCCTGGGTGGGCGGGCACGGCACATGAGCAGTTCTCAGGAGCTGCTGGGCGACGGGCCCCCAGGGCCTGGCAGCCCCATGTCACGAAGCCAGGAGTACCTGCTGGAGGAGGGGCCGGCCCTGGGTACCCCCCCCAAGGAGGCCCGGCCCAGCCGCCACGGCCACAGCGTCAAGCGGGCCAGTGTGCCCCCAGTGCCTGGCAAGCCACGGCAGGTCCTTCCACCAGGTACCAGCCACTTCACGCCCCCCCAGACTCCCACAAAAGCCCGGCCAGGCTCCCCGCAAGCCCTGGGGGGGCCTCATGGCCCAGCCCCAGCCACAGCCAAGGTGAAGCCCACCCCACAGCTGCTGCCACCAATGGAGCGACCCATGTCACCTCGCTCGCTGCCTCAGTCACCCACACACCGTGGCTTTGCCTACGTGCTGCCCCAACCCGTGGAGAGCGAGGCAGGGCCGGCTGCTCCGGGGCCTGCGCCTGCGGCCGTGCCCGCGCCTGTGCCCACGCTGTGCCTGCCCCCTGAGGCCGACATGGAGCCAGGGCGGCCCAAGAAGCGCGCTCACAGCCTGAATCGCTACGCGGCGTCCGACAGCGAGCCGGAGCGGGACGAGCTGCTGGTGCCTGCCACCGTGGGGCCCTACGCCACAGTCCAGCGGCGCGTGGGCCGCAGCCACTCGGTGCGGGCACCCGCTGGCGCTGACAAGAACGTCAACCGCAGCCAGTCGTTTGCTGTGCGGCCGCGAAAGAAGGGCCCCCCCCCACCCCCGCCCAAGCGCTCCAGCTCAGCCATGGCCAGTGCCAACCTGGCTGATGAGTCAGTGCCAGATGCGGAGACCGAGGGGGCTGGGACCGAGGACGGCCGGCTGGGGGTCCGGGCACAGCGCCGGCGGGCTAGTGACCTGGCTGGCAGCGTGGACACAGGAAGCGCTGGCAGTGTGAAGAGCATTGCAGCCATGCTCGAGCTGTCGTCCATTGGGGGTGGGGGCCGGGCAGCCCGCAGGCCCCCTGAGGGCCACCCCATGCTTCGCCCCGCCAGCCCGGAGCCAGGCCGGGTGGCCACGGTGTTGGCCTCGGTGAAGCACAAGGAGGCCATTGGGCCTGACGGCGAGGTGGTGAACCGGCGCCGCACACTGAGTGGGCCTGTCACGGGACTTCTGGCCACTGCTCGCCGGGGTCCGGGAGAGCCAGGGGGGCCTGCAGATCACGGCCACTCTGTGGAAGATGGCGCTACCCGGCAGCGGCCTCGAGGTCCAGCCAAGGGTGAGGCAGGTGTGGAGGGCCCACCACTGGCCAGGGTGGAGGCCAGCGCCACGCTCAAGAGGCGCATCCGAGCCAAGCAGAGCCAGCAGGAGAACGTCAAGTTCATCCTCACTGAGTCCGACACGGTCAAGCGCCGGCCCAAGGCCAAGGAGAGGGAGGCAGGTCCCGAGCCTCCCCTACCGCCGCTGTCCGTGTACCAGAATGGAACAGGCACTGTGCGCCGCCGTCCAGCCTCTGAGCAGGCTGGGCCCCCAGAGCTGCCCCCGCCACCGCCACCCGCTGAGCCCCCGCCCTCTGACCTCTTGCACCTGCCCCCACTGCCCCCGCCAGACAGTGATGCCCGGAAGCCAGCCAAGCCACCTGTCTCTCCCAAGCCCATTCTGGCTCAGCCCGTGCCCAAGATCCAGGGCTCGCCCACGCCTGCCTCCAAGAAGGTGCCACTGCCAGGTCCTGGCAGCCCAGGTAGGTTCAGGGAGCCAGCTGGGGAAGGGCCCTCCTCCAGCTCCCCATGCCATGGTCTGAGGGGTTTTCCACTTCTTGGATTTAATGAAGGCCAGGTGGAGTGGGGTGGGAAAGTATCCTCAGACCCTCTTGTCCATCCACCCACTGGACCACTCCACCAACGAGAGCTGAGACAAGGGTGGATGATCCTTACATTCCTCAGTGAAGGAGACACAGAAACCCATGAATAGCAGCACCTGTGGAAGGAGGACAGGCCCACGATGCTGGAAGGCTAAGGGAGGATTCTGACCTGGCTGTAAAATGACCCAAGCACAGGAGGGAGGGGAGAGGCTTCCAGGCAGAAGGATCAGAGGTGCAAAGGCCCTGTGGCATTCAAGCAACGGGAGGGCCCGTGGCTGCAACAGGCCACACCTGGAGGGGAATGGAGGTGGGGGGCGGACCAGGCGGGGTTTGGAAGCAGTGACCCACGCAGGCCTGCACAGGGAAGCGCGCCCCCTGGCAGCCTCAGGGAGGCCGGAGGGCTGGAGCTGGAGCCCGGCCGGCAGTGCAAAGGGCGTTATCTCTAATCCCGGGTTCGAGGCAGGGCGCTTGGTCAGGGCTTGTGCCGCGACAGGCAGCGCGCGCGCCGCGCGACCTCCCACGCCGGTGCGACTCTCCTCCTCCCCGCAGAGGTGAAGCGTGCCCACGGCACGCCGCCGCCCGTGTCTCCCAAGCCGCCGCCACCGCCCACGGCGCCCAAGCCGGCCAAGGCAGCTGCGGGGCTGCAGTCGGGCAGCGCCAGCCCGTCGCCCTCGCCGGCACGCCAGCCGCCTGCTGCCCTCACCAAGCCCGCCAGCACGCCGCCCTCGCTGAGTGCCAGCCCGGCCAGGCCCCCCTCCCCCGGTGTGCCCGCGCTGCACGTGCCCGCCAAGCCGCCGCGCGCTGCCGCAGCGGCAGCCGGGCCCCCCGCCGCGCCCGACGGCGCCTCGCCGGGGGACAGCGCCAGGCAGAAGCTTGAGGAGACTAGCGCGTGCCTGGCGGCCGCGCTGCAAGCTGTAGAAGAGAAGATCCGGCAGGAGGACGCGCAAGGCTCGCGGTAGGTGCAGGACCCGGTCCGGCGTGGGCGTAGGTGGGGGTCTGTGCGTCCCCGCGGCGGGTGCACACCTGGAGGCTGCCCTGCGAGGGCGGGGCCGAGTCGCGCCGGGCCCGAGTTGCGCCGGGTACGGCCTGGCGTGGGCGGGGCCCTACGAGCTGCCCCAGCCCCCAACAGAGGCTACTGTGCGTGGGCCGGGGGCGGAGCGGGGCAGATGTCGTGGGGAGGGCGCGGACTGTTCCGGCCCCGCCCCTGAAGGCGGGGGCGTGGCCTCCGCGAGGGGCGGGACTTTGCGCGGAATGGGCGGGACATGGGGGCTGGAAGTTCTGCGCCGACTCAGCCAGTTCACGCTGCGCCCGCCCCCAGCTCTTCGGCCGCCGAGGAGAAGAGCACCGGCAGCATCCTGGACGACATTGGCAGCATGTTTGACGACCTGGCCGACCAGCTGGACGCCATGCTGGAGTGACGCGGCCGCCCAAGTTGGGCTCCCCCGCGCCGCCTGGGCTCCGGCCCGCACACTGACCTTTACCTCAGGATGGGTACCTCCGGGGGCGGCGCGAGCGGGCAGGGCGGTGGACCAAGGGGGAGGGGCACAGGGGGCAGCCCGCTAGGCGGCCGCGGGCACGAGGCGGGGGTGGGCCGTCCTGTCCAGACCCCGCACAAGCACAACTCCTGCCCCTGGGCCCAGCTTGGAGGACTGCCTGGTTGGGGGACCCAAGGGCTCTGGGCAGATGCTGCTGCCTCGTGGGTGCCCCCCTTCCTTATCTGCTGCTCCCTGTGCAATAACTGCTGGGCCACCTGCCCACCCACCACCGGGCTCTGCCCGCTGTGGGTGGAGGAGGGGAAACTCCTGAACCCCCTGCCCTGAGTCCAGGTTGGGTCCACCCTGGGAGGCAGCGGGAGGGGGGCAGCTGCTGTAGCCCCCTCCCCAATCTGTGGCAGAGCACAGGCCTATGCCCAGCACAGAACTGCCCATTGGGGACCTCTGCCAGCCACTCCAGCGCAGCACAAGGGGCTGGGGTTGGGCCCCCTGCCCCACTGCACCCCCCTCCCTGAATATAAGCTATCGAAGAGTATTAATTTATTGGGAATAAGCTGAGGCAGATTTCCCCAGAGAAATAAAAAGGTATAACTTTAACAAATATATATTTAAAGAAAGAAGAAATATTATTGATTCTATAGAAAACCATTTACCAACTGCAAGGACGCTGGAGTCTAGCTCAAGACAAAAGCTGTTAGAGGCCCCGGCCATCTGTCTGTCTATCCTTCCCTCTCTCTGTCCAGGAGTGGCCAGACCCCTGGGCCCAGTAGCACAAACAGGAGGCTGGGGTCTGGGGGAGGGATCTGTGCTCCGCCAGGGCCTCCCCTCTGCTCTCTCTCCTAACCTCTCTGCGTCTGAAGAACTTGAAGGATGTGCCTTGCTCGCCGCTGGGCTGTGTCATCCACGCCGTGGAGACAGTGGGGAGGGCTCTGCCTCTCCCATGGGTGCTGGTGTGAGGGTGCACCTGGGCTTCAGGGGAGCTGTGTGCACGGCGTGGTGAACGTGGGCGCGTCAGTTGGGTGACAGCAGTGGGTGCAGGGCATGCATGCCAGGCTGCGTGTGAGGGTGTGCCCAACCCTCCCTCCTTGGGGCCCTGAGCTGGCGCCGCGCAGCCAGCCCACCCCCGCTCCAGTTCCCACAGACGCTCTGCTCATGGTCTGAGGCCGTATCGTGTGGTCGTTCTCGCCTTCTCTCCCTCCCTCTCCCCCCTCCAAAAAGTACTAATTGGCCTCCTCTATCGTGTTTGCTGATCCACATGTGTTGGGCACAACTTTGACATTTCTTAACAAAAAAGAGAATTAAAAAGCGCCGAAAACCAGCGATTGTGATTCGGGTGGGCTGAGGGGGTCTGCCAAGGTGGTGCCTGGGTGTGTGGGGCCCCTTCCAGTGGTCATGTGCTGGCATGTCCCCGGGTGGGTGGGCCTGGCCAGCTACCTGGCCTCTCCACAGTGGGTGGCCCAGGCCAGGGCCAGCAGGTGGGGAGGGGGGGGGTCCGGGCAGGGAGCTACTGTCAGCTGTCAATAAACAGCAGAAAATGGAGCTGCCTGGCTCACTTTTTTGGGGTATGTACATTGGGGCAAGTGGGGGGCTAGCCTGTTCCTGACAGGGAGGAGAAGTCACCAAGAGTGTACATCCTGGGGATGTCAACAGGAGCCTCCTGTGGTCCCTGCCCAGCTTCCCTCCCACTGGCTGCTGGTGCCTGTGCTCCCCAACGTCCTCAGGTGGCCTCTTCCTCCCCCTGAGGACCATCCCCACTCACAGCCACAGTCTGTGCAGCTTTTATTTCAATCAGGAAGTAATCAAATTTATATACAGTCTAAAAACAGTAGAAAAGGTCAGTAAAAAGGCCCACAGTCCATCTGGAGTGGGGATGGAGGGTGGGCCTGGTGAGCGTCGTACCTGGCACCCAGACGGGCTGGGCACTGTCCTGGCAGTGACGATGACAAGGCCAAGCAGAGGGAGGCTCACTGGGCGCAGGGCAGGGAGGGCACTGTCTGCCTGGCTGAGTCTGCCTGCCTGTTCCCATGGGGCAGGCAGAGACCCCAAGACCAGCCATGTGGCTCGCCGGACTCGGACAGGCCTAGGTCAGGCCCAGAGGAAGCCAAGACCTGGCCTGGATTCTGTTAGCAAGTCCACACCTGCAGGGGAAAGGCTCTGTTTCAGATGCCCCTTTGGCCATCCAGCCCCAGAGCCAGCTGCTGTCCATACCTGCCCTTCACTGCCCCCTGCCCAGGGCCGCTAGATCCCAACTCCCCCACCCCCGCTTCCCTCCATGCAGCCCCTTTGGATGGCCTGAGCCAAGGCACTGACCTTCACGGTGCTGTCCACGGCTCCTGAGAAGAGCCGGCCCCGGGACACAGCCAGCGCAGTCACACTGCCCTGGTGACGCAGCAGAGTCTGCGTGCAGATCATGTTGTCCATACTCCAGACCTGGGGGCACATGGGACATGAGGACCGCCCAGGCCTGGCACCCGCCCTGAGCCTCCCACCATTGGTAGGCCAGCTCGCACCCTGAGAGACCGGTCGTAGGATGCGCTGAAGACTTTGGTCTGGTCTGGCGTTGAGATGACCGCCAGGGCGTACACAGTGCCAACGTGTCCTGTCAGGGTCCGCACCTGCTCCTTTGACTCAATGTCCCACACCTGAGGGGGTGGCACAGGCAGGTCAGAGACACAGACGAGGAAGACAGGGGCCCAGAGTCAGACCCTGCCCCTTGGCATCCACTCTTACGTGGATGAGGTTCTCGTAGGTGCCACAGACAATGTGGTGATTCGTCACGGCAATAGAGTAGACGCTGCCGCCAGATGTCTGCAGGACGTGGATGCAGTCGAGGGTCCGGATGTCCCAGATCTATGGGCAAGTGCGGGCCACTTAGTCCCAGGCCAGGTGCCTCATCCCCTGGGCCTCTCAGCAGCCCACCCACCACCCAGGGTGCATGTGAGGGTCTCCCCACGCTGGCAGTGTGGGGGCAGGGCAGATGGAGCTGGCACAGGGAGGGTGCACCTTGATTGTCTGGTAGGAGCCACTGTACAGGTAGCTCTGGGCGGCCACCAGGGCCCGCACCCAGTGGTTGAGGCCGGTGAGCTCCTTCTTCAGCTTCAGCTCGGTGCCCACAATGTCCCACACCTGTGGGAGCGGCCGTGAGCGCAGGCCTGGGAGGCAGGCACTGGCACCCTGCCGCCCCGCACACACGTACACCACCTTGCCTGACCTTGATGGCCTTCAGGGAGCCGCTGAAGAGCATGTTGTGTGAGGAGACCAGCGTGCACACCGGGTTGTCGTGGGCCCGGATCGTGTTCACCTTCTGCAGGTTCTGGATGTCCCAAACCTGGCGGGAGGACGGGAAGCCTTAGGCCCTGGCCGAGCCCAGGTCCCAGTGGCACAGCGAGCCTGGGGGTCCCGGCCCGCCCGCCGGCCCCACTCACGATGATGGTGCAGTCAGCTGAGCCGCTGTAAAGCTTGCACCTGGGGAAGCAAAGCCAAGGTGTCAGGGTGCGAGAAGCCAGTACCCTCGCTGACAATGCCCTGGCCAGGCTGGGGGAGCACTGGCCACTGGGAACCAGCAGCCTGGGCCATTGCCAGGATCACTGCTCAGCTCAACCTCGGTTTTCCTGTCTCAGCGAGGGGACCTTGGAAGTGGAGGCCCAGCCCCGTGCCTGCCTGGCAAGCATCTGACAGCTGAGCTGGGAGGTAATTACCCCTGTTAGTGTTGCCGGCAGTCAAGCTGTTGCTTCCTGTGAGCCAGCATCTCTCTCTCATACACACACACTCACACACTCATGCCCACAACATGAAGCCTCATGACACAAGACAGGAGGGAAGGTCTAGAAGGGGCACCCTGGGAGTGACGGGGTGGCCAGGCAGGCTTCTCTGTGGTGCTGCGCCCCGGGCTCTGGCTGTCGGCCAGCAGTAGCTGAGCCCCTGCCTCCACTCTCTGGTCCCACCTCTGTCCTCTGGCTGCCTGAGGCTCTCCAGGGCCAAGGCTCTGCTCTGTGAATGTACAGCTTCAGAGGTGGAAGGCCCACATGCTGCCACCCATGATTCAGCCCTGCTCAGGGTCGAGGGCGTCTCCCAGGAGGAGCAGACAGAGCCACTCTAGGACACACGCAGCCACGGACTCAAGCTCACGGTCCACAGGACCTCCCATCCCCAGCTCCACATGGGCCCTGTGGTCTGTGGACACACGTGTGCCTGTACTCACCCCTGGATGCAGAGTGCCAGCACAATGCCATCATGGCCCTCCAGCGTCTTCTGACACTTGTAGGTGGTACACGTGTCCCACACCTGCAGAGACCAGGATCAGGGCAGGTCCCAGCAGGGTCAGCCCAGTGGCAGGGGGCACCATGGCAGGAATGACGTGAGCATGGGGGGAGGGGAGAAAGCCCCATCCATGGGCAGGCCTGGAGCCGGCAGAGGCTGGTGTGCAATGCCCACCCCTGCCCTGCCAGGCTGCCAAGCCCCTAGGCAGGACCCTACCCACCTTGATGGTCTTGTCAGAGGAGCCGCTGAAGAGCAGGTCCCCCATTGAGTAGACGCAGAGACACCAGACGGGGCCCTGGTGACCCACAAAAGTTCCTTTGCACTTGAAGATCTGCTGCGGGTCGTAGGCTACAGAGAGATGGGGGAACTGGTGATGGGGGAACTGGAGGGGGCTTCGGGGATGGTGGCGGGAGCGGCAGTGGGCCCATACTCACATCCTAGGATGCCCATATTCAGCCGTGCATTGATGTGGGACAGTTCGTCCTGCGAGGCCAAGAGTAGAGCAGAGGGTGGGGTGGGCGGGGCTCCACAGCCCTCCATGGCCCCAGGCCTGAGCTCTGCCGGGGGCAGGGCAGATGCAGCAACAGCCCTCCCAGCACAGACACCTAATCATAAGTGGGAACAAGCCTCCTGCTGGGACCCAAGCTGAGAGATGGTCCTGTGTCCCCCACCCCACCCCACCTCCCTGCATCTGGCCCCTGCCCGCTCACATTCAACATGGACGCGTCCCTCCGGAACTCCATGAGGTCCTCACTGAGCTTGCTTTGGTTTTCATCCAGGACATCTGTGTAGCAGGGACCAGGAGAAGGGTGTCAGGGACCAGGAGGAGGGGCTGCACCCCTGCCACCTCTGGCCCAGGCTCTCACCGAACTTGAGCTCCAGGCTCTTCTCCAGCTGGTCAATCTTCTCTGAGAGCTTGCCCAGCATGGAGCGCAGGAAGGCGATCTCCTGGTCCTTCTGGGCCAGCGCCACATGCATCTCGTGGAAGCGGTCATCCGTCTGCTGCAGGAACTCCTTCAGGCCCTCGAAGCGGCAGGTCTCCAAGTGCGTCTCATACGTGTCCTGGTTTCCGATGAACGTGCACCTGGAGGGACAGGACAGCTGCCCTGCCCACCTGCTCAACTGCCCGCCCAGTTGGGCCCTTCCCTTTGCCTCCCCAACCCCAAGAATCTCTCTCAAATCCCACTTCTGTGCCCACTGCAGCCCCGATGGGCCACCATCCTCTGCATACCTGCATGCCCACCAACCCACCTACCCATCCTGCTTCTACCCAGCAATCCAGTCACTTCACTCATGCTCAGAGCTCTTCAAGGGCTCCTCCACCACCTCACCAGCTTCCGCCCTAAAGAGCCAGTTGCTGCCTCTTCTCCCACCCCACCTCCCCTCTGCTCTCAATTCCGCCAGCTGCTGGAAGCCCTCACCCAGGTCTTTGCCTGGCTCGTGCCCACGCATGCATTCGTTCTCAGCTCGTGCCTTCCCCAACCACCCGCAGCTCCCTGACCGCTCCGTCCCCCGTGTTCCCATGGTGCATAGGTCTCCTCAGCACCTGTACCTCGGTTTGTAATTACATAGACGATGGTGTGGTTCCCGCTAAGGTCGTCTCCCCAGAGCCCGGCAGACAGGCGGATCTCAACCAAGGTTTGCTGAAGGAGGGACCGTGAATGCCAGCCCAGGCCCACTCGCCCCCTCAGGCCCGCCCACCCCCACCCCGGGGCAGCCCCGTGTGCCCACCCCCGCCCACTCACCCGTACTTGGAGTGGGGACACTTGATGTGCTCGCACTCCTTGAGGTGTGCCTCCAGGTTCATCTTGAGAAGGGGCGGGCAGCTGGGGTTGTTGGGGCACCGCACAGGCCTGTAGTCACAGCTGCCCTCGTGGTCCCTGGGGGAGGTGGGACGTGGGTGGGGGGAGGCTGAGTCCCCAGGGGCACCAGTTCTCAGTACCCCTGGGGGGTGGGGACTGGGGATGGAGGGGGGCACTTACTTCCGGGCGCTGAGCTTGATGGTGAAGGGACACCCTCGGGGGTCCACCTCAAAGACAGTGGGCTTCCCGCCCCCCACTGCCCGACAACCGTGCCTGCAGTGGATGAAGAGCTCGCCAATCTGCTCAGCCACCGCGATGTTGTTCACCACCACCGTCAGCTTGGCATTGTCCACGGGACACTTCTCTGGGGGGGAGGGCATGCTGACCCCACAGCCCACCCGGCCACCATCTCCCCTGGCAGCCCTGCCCTGGGCACTGTGGCCAGGCTGCTCTGGGGGAGACCATTCCCTGGTGGGCGGCAGGCCTGGAACACGCTCTCTCAGCTGGGTGGGCTGAGCCTCTGTCAGGGGCCTAATCCACCCGTCTACCTTCCCTCTGGGGCGCCCGGAACAGGAAAGGGTGCACGGCTGGGCCACCGAGAATGACCACTGTGTGAGCAGGTGGTGGCAGAGGCCTCTCAGTTGACCTGAGAGTCTGGGGCAGGGCCAAGAGAGCTGGGGACAGAGCATGGAGAGGGCCAGCCCTGGGCCAGCCGCTAAGGCCTGAGACAGTAAGGCCGGCAGCCTTGACAGCAGGGGCAGCGTCCGAGAGAGTGGGCGCTGTGCCCAGAAGGCCCACCCACACCCCCCGTGGGGCAGGCTCTGAGCTGCCATGCTCGTCAAGGTCTTGAGCCTGGCCTGAGCCTGGCCCGAGCAGTCACCCAGGAACCACTGCTGCAGGAGGACTAGGGAGAAGCAGTTGTGCAGCCAGGGTCTCCATCAGTGCTGGGCCCAGGCCGGACCTCCCCGGAGGGACCTCCCTGCCGCTGGGGAATAAAGGTGGCCGAGCCTAGGCTGAGAGGGCCCTACCTGACTTCAAGGCGCATCTTCGACAGAAGGTGTGCTGTGGAGACAACGGGCGGATTGGGGTGTGGCCGCAGAGCTGCCCCCACCCCGTGCCCACTGCAAAGGGCACCTGCTGGGGGCCAGACCAGGCCTGTGAGCGAGGCCAAGGCTCCCCATGAAAGGGGCCTCACGGTGCTGCACAGGTCGGGGAGGGGCAGCCTCACCCCACACGTGGTGATCACAGGGTCCTTGAACACACTGCAGCAGAGCTGGCAGCAGAGCTTCACCGAGGGCTGCTCAGCAAACACCAGCGGCTCCTAGAACAGGCAGGGCTGGGTGAGGGTGGGGCCTGGGACTGCTGACATGGGTGCGGGCACCCAGGGCACCCAGCCCCTTCCCCTGCGGGCCTGGGCTGCCCTCTTGGGGTGGAAGCACCTCGGCCGGGGTGTGTCCTGAGAGGAGGAGTCCGCTGAAGGCTAGGGCTGGGCCTGAGCTCCAGCAGACCTGAGCAGGAAGGACCCCTCCAGCCATGCCCTCACCCCATGACACCTACCCTCTCCCTGGGACAGAGACTAGAAAGGGCCCCATGTGGGACCCGCCTTTCATTCCCAAAGCTGATGCCTGGGCAGCCCCTGGGGTGGGGAGTGAGAAGAACGTGCCTGGGGGACCCAGCCCAGCGCCCTGAGTCCCTGACGTGGACCCGTGCGGATCAGGGGCCCCGATCAGGGCCTGCGGGGAAGGTGCCCCCACCGCCCCAGGACGGGGAGGGTCCCTTGGAGTCTGCACCGAGCCTGCCCGGCCACACCTACCGGCTCCTCCTCCTCCTCGGGCAGAGAGAACGTGGAGCGCAGGGACATGCTGGACTCCGAGTGCAGGGAGCGGACAGAGATGGCCGAGTCAGAGCGGCGCGGGGTGCTGATGGGGGGCTGCGGGCAGACAGGCGGCCGTCAGCTGGCAGGAGGGCCGGGCTCGGACCCCCGTCCCAGTGGGCGCCCACTTAGCCCACGGCCCGGCTGTGCGCGGGGAGCTGGTGTGACGCCCAGGCCCCGCCTGCCTGGCAGTCCCGGCCCTGTGGTTGGGACGCCTGCTCACATCTGCCAACTTTCTTTGTGTAAATGGAGAGACTTCCTGCTATTCAATTCTACGAGGACACGCTCGGCCTGCTTCCTGCTTCCCGTGAGGGAATGTAGGCCGCAGAGGGGACACCTCCACCAGCCAATCCTGGGGCGGGGGTGGCCACGGCCCCCAGACTGCTGGAGTGAAGGGGGTGGAAGGCTGGCCACGGGAAGCTGCAGGGCTCCAGGTGCCCGCTGGGCTCAGCCACCCGCCTGGCCGTCCTGGCCGGGGACACTAGCCCAGGCCAGTGAGGCTCCCTGGGGGGAGGCGGGGACACCCCCACCAAACCCCAGCCAAGCTTCTGAGAGCAGGAGGGGGGGCCACGGGTGCTCATCTCTGCCTGAGCCACCAGAAACACGGATCTGGGGGAGTGCCAGGGCAAGGGGTACTGTCCCTTCCTCCCCTCTGGGCCTGGAACCCTCCAGAAGAGATACTCCAAGAGCAATCGCTCTCCACGCTCCTCCCCTCCTGGCCCGAAGCTTCATACATGAGCCATAAACCTCCTGCCTCCACGCCCAGCCCACCTGCCCCCTCTAGGTCCCAGCCACTCTGGGGCCTGGCTGCCTCTGTCTGAGCCTCTGTGGGTGTGGGGACTGTTGGAATGATCCCCTCCCCGCCAGCCTGGGGTGCGGGACCCACCGCGGGCAGAGGGAGGCTGGCCGGGCAGTTCCAGGGCCTGGCTTCCCCGAGCGGGTGCAGCAGAGATCAGTGTCCCCAGCATGCCCGCAGACAGGGACCTCCCTCACCCAGGCAGCGCCCACCAGCCGGGCCAGCCTTCGCTTCCTGCAGCAGTCCCAGAGCCAGGCGAGGACAGACAAACAGGGAATGGCCACTGTGACCCTGGCCACATGGCCTGGGCACCGACAGCCAGCTCCAACTCTGACCCAAAGCCCTTCCTCACTGACCCCAGCCTGGGCCTGTCCATCTCTCCCCACCTGCTGAACCCCGTCTCGTCTCCCTCGTCAGGAACCCCAGACTCGGGGCCTCTGCCTCTACCCGGCAACCCACCCATTCATCCTCTGCTCAGCAACAGAGGAAGCTTTAAAAATGGGGATCTGGGAACTTCCCTGGTGGTGCAGTGGTTAAGAATCTACCTGCCAATGCAGGGGACACAGGTTCAAGCCCTGGTCCGGGAAGATCCCACATGCTGTGGAGCAACTAAGCCTGTGCGCCACAACTACTGAGCCTGCACTCTAGAGCCCGTGAGCCACAACTTCTGAAGCCTGTGCGCCCTCGAGTCCGTGCTGCGCAACAAGAGAAGCCACCGCAATGAGAAGCCTGCGCACCGCAAAGAAGATTAGCCCCCACTCACCGCAACTAAAGCCCACGTGCAGCAACAAAGACCCAACGCAGCCCAAAAAAAAAAAAAAAAAAATGGGGATCTGATCTTGTTACCCTCCCGAATGAACCTTCTGTGGCTCCCACCCCCACAAGATGGAGCCAAACTTGCCTCCTCTCAGCCTGCAGGCGCCACATCCTCTGGCTCAGCCACCCTCACCAGAGCCTCTCTCTGGAAACCCAGCCATGGGTGCTCAGGCCTCAGGGTGTCACACATGCTGGGCCCCTGACACCAGCTTGCTTCACCCTCTGACCTGAGCTCGCGGCTGAGCCCCCACCTTCAGCTCCTCCTGGGCCCCGGGCGCCTGGAGGGAGGGCATGGTGGGAGGCGGGCTCTGGAGGGGTGGGGACGGGGGAGCAAGGTGCAGACCTACCATGCTGTCCTCCTCGTCCCGCGGGGAGTAGGCGAGGGAGCTGGAGGAAGAGGGCGTCCTGCGGTGCTGTTTGTATGTGCTCGTTCCATCGGCTGCGAAGAAAAGAGGGCTGAGATGCTGCGAGCGGGGCCGTGCAGGGAGGCCTGACCACCGTGGCAGGCAGTGGGCTCCTTCGCAGATGGGCCAGGCAGGGGCGGAGGCTGGGCTGGGGGTTGTGGTTGCCTCCCCAGGTCTAACCAGTGCCTGCAGCTCACCCGCAAGGCTCAGCCTGCCCTGGACAGTCCCAGTGCTGTGCCCAGAAGCTCCCAGCCCCAGCCCTGCCACCCACGGGCAGAGAGGTCCGAGGCCCCCCCCTCAGCTGGTACGTGGTGGGGCCAGGATGGCAGCCTGGTGGTCTAGGTCCCCTCTCCGCCCACCTCCTCCCCTGGTGCGGCCAGAATCAGGAACCGGCCACAGGCCCTCTTGGCCTCCTACAGGGAAGGCTGCTGAAGGCATGTCCCTCCTCCTCCTGCACGTCACCCCGGCTGCCCAAAGAAGGCACTGGTCAGGGGTCCACGTGGGAACAGGAGCCAGCCTCACAGGCCCTGAAGGCAGCAGCCAGAGGCCTACAGTGGCCAACACTGGTCTCAGGCCCCAGCCAGGGCCAGATGTCAACAAGCAGCCCCAAAGGCCTGGTTCATGATCCAGGCTTCAACTGGCTGCCCTGTGACTGGGCCTCAGTTTCTCTGTCTGTAATGAGAGGGGCTGGGCGAGGCAACTGTTCGTGCCTGGTCACTGGCTCTGACCATCCCTGACACTGAGGGGGTCGCTGGGTTGGCCACGGGCGAGACAGGCCCCCGTTACTCTCTGCCCGGGAGCTTTTGACTGCCATGACAGGGTGCTACATGGTTTCCAAAAGTAGATAAGAAATTAAAGAACAATTACTCGGGTGATGCAATTAAGGGGTATGTTTATTTGCTTTTTCCTCAGAAAAGAACATCTAAGAAAAAAAGAGAGCTCTTTCACAGCCCCCGAGGGGGTCACCCAGCGGTAAAAAGGAGCCTGTGTGAGCAGAAGTCCACGGCAGCCTGGTGACCCCGCCGAAAAGTGTACCCAGAAGATACCATGGAAAAGCAATTAAAAAACTAATTAGCAGCTGGTGCCCTCTACGAGGGGCAGAGTCCTGAAAAGGCAAAAGAACACACACTGCTCCCCAGAAGCACCGGTCCTGACAGGAGGGGCCCCATGCCCTAGTGTCTTCGGGAATGAGGCTGTGTCCTCGTGGTCTAGTTCCTCACCACCTCCCAGAACACACAGTGCTGAGGGCTCAACCATGGGACCAGACTCAGGAAAGGACCCCGTGAGTACTTCTTATCACCTCCCCATGCCCAGCCTGGTCCCCAGTCCTGACCTTTCAGAGGCTGCTAGAAGCCTGGGTGGGACGAGTCAGGGGTCACTTGATAAAGGACAGGTGTGCAAAGTGGTGCCGGGAAGTCGGGCAGCCCACCCCAGAGAGGCGGCAGGCGAGGCCCCGGGAGCCAGGTGCAGGAGGATGCGGGGGTGTGGGAGGAGGATGGGCAGTGGAACAGGAGGGAGCGGGATGGGGGACTCCTGCCCAGCCCAGGTTGGCCTGGGCTCACAGGCTCACCTTTTGTGATGGTGGTGACAGCCGAAAAGGCGGGCCCGAAGGTCGTTTCCATTCTGGTCTGGAGAGAGAACAGATGAGACTTGGCCTTGACCCCAGCGAGGATGTGGACACACACGTGGACATGAGCTGACATGCTTTCCCACTAACGCGTCCACATGCATGCATATACTCGGACATGCCAACCACACACATGGCATGGCCCACCCGAGGGACCTCCAGGTAGGGAGAGGACTGCTCTGGAAGCTCTTCTGGGGCCCTGGGTATGTGGGGTGTGCACAGAGGCAGACCCTTCCCCGAGGGTGTCCCCCTTACCCCGGTGGTGGCGTCTGGGGTAGGAAGGTTGCTAGGCCCCCCGGAGAAGCGGTTGTAGCGGGCGCTCTTGCCCGAGCTCATGCTCTAGAGAGGCATCTAAGGTCCTCGGGCAGCATCCCCTATGGGTGGAGCACAAATGAAGGGCTTTGGAGGTGTTGGCCAAGCCCCTGTCAGTTGGTGGGGCCGCTCCACACAGGCAGGCCCTCTCTGGCCAGTCCACCACAGGGCACGCTTCAGTCTCTCGCCACCACCAATCCCAACAAGGGCAGGTCCATGCAGGCAAAGTCCCTTCCCCTCCCTCCCGTCCCAGGTGTGCACAGGCCAGAGGAAAGGAGGAGACCCTGGGTGCAAGCAGGCAGCTGACACTCAGTTCTACCTTGCTTTAAGGCTTAGCCCTTTGGAAAAGCCCACCAGCTCCACCCGAGCTGGAGAGCCCCTCACCCCTGGTCTGTCTGCTCCTCTGGGTCCGAGGTCTGAATGTCCCTGGGGCCAAGGCTGGGTATACACAGCAGGACAAAGCCACAGGCCTGTTTCCTGCCAGGGCAGGTGTGGTCAGGCCGAAGCTGCCTGGTCTGCAGGATGTCGGGGATGCTGGCCATGCCCACAGAAAACCTGTGGGTGACGTACCTGGAGCCCAGCCCCTCACCAGCCTCATCACATGCAGAAAGCCCCTTCAGGCAGGGGAGGAGCAAAGAGCTCTGACTCTTGACCTTGTGCAGGTCACCCACTCCAGGAACAAAGGGTGCCCCAGTGTGACCCAGTCTCAAGGGCTGGGGTGACAGGGAGAAGGTACGGTGGGAATCATCCCAGGTCTCTGGTGACTCCCACCCAAGAAGAGAGGGGCTAGATGGGCCCTGAGAGAGCTGGCCAGGCCCAGATGTATCCACAGAGTAGGAAGAGATTAGAAAGAAAAGAAGACCCAGTCAGCAGCTCACACTAGGACAGGACCCCAGGGAGAGCTGCTCCATTCCCGAGACAGCGCCCACCCTGTGGTGGCCCTATCAGCAGGGACCCCCTGGGAGCGGTCTTCCCCATGTCAGGACCCTCAACAGTCTGTAGCCAGGAGCACAGTCTCCCCCTGCAGCGGTCGGCTGTGTTGAGAGCCACGAGACCGCCGGCTTGAAGCCAAGCTCGCCACGGGGAGGAAGGTCACACACTCAGGACTGCTGTCAACAGGCCCACTTGAGCTCTCCACCTCAGGAGACCCCCAGCAGCATCCCCTGGACTGTGGGCTCATTGCCTGGTGCCCGGCCCAGCCATCAGACCAGCATCAGGAACTGCTCTAGGAGGTCAGGCTCATCTTGCTCCTGGGGCCACGTGGCAGGCAGGGGCCCACCCTGTGGTCTGGAGTCCTGCAGGACTGTGAGGCTCCAGGGGGGAAGGGCTGCTAAGCCCCCGCACTGTGGGAGAAGGCAGGAGATGCTCTCTGCCCCCTACTGTGAGTCCAGCAGAGAGCCACTGTACAGTCCAGCTGGTTCTGGCACCTTCTACACCAGGTCCTCCTGACCTGGACCATCTAGCGACGTCCACGCCCCACCCCCCCATGGCCAAGCAGTGTGACCTGGGG
Source organism: Balaenoptera physalus (assembly GCF_965194825.1). NCBI lineage: Eukaryota > Metazoa > Chordata > Mammalia > Artiodactyla > Balaenopteridae > Balaenoptera > Balaenoptera physalus. Next base: position 53,033,284 of record NC_138898.1, on the reverse strand, counting down.
CCCACCCAATGGTCCCCCAACCCGGCCTGCAGGTCTGCAGGGAGGGGGTGGGCTCTCAAGCATATCCCGCCCACTGCACCGTGCTCCCAAGCTGCCCACCCCTTCAAATGCCACCTGCACGCCACCCTCCCAAACTCTGAGACTCAGGCATTGACAGGGCGGCTCTTGGCCCCTGCAGTTGGCACTGCCATGAGGCACCTCCCCCGCAGGGCTCTGAGCCCCTGTGGGTCCGGCTAGATAGGGGGTCCTGAGAGCTTGGCCAAAGCCCCCCCGTCCTGCCCACCACTCTCCCTGCTGTGACTCGAGGGGCTTGGCTGCCTGCCCCAGCCCAGGCTGTCTGGTGGCTTGTCCTCTCAGGGGAGAGACGGGGGCTCCTGAGAGTGGGCAGCGCCAGGCCCTCAGGCAGAGGGGTGAAAGGGGCTTGTCCAGAAGCCCACCTCCAGCCCCGCTGCGAGTCTGCACGCTAAGCAGGAAGTCTTGGGGGCCGCCCCGCTTGGGGTAAGGACACTCTGGCTGCGGTGAGGCCCAGACAGTGGAGCGTGGGAGCTCCAAGACTCGTCGCATCAGCATGAAAAGCTCCGCCCTTTGGGGAAACCCAGGGTTGGCTCCAGCCTTAGCACCGCGGGGGCGGAAGTGGGGGGTGTCACAGGGAGGCCACTGGCTGACACTGACCTGGATTTTACAATCCATCTGCTCCTTCCAGTGCAAGCTCCCAGGGCCAGGAAGCCATCTGCTGGCTCCAGCAAGCGGCACCCACGGTCCGGGTGGCCAGGACCACAGCAGGCGCTCCCCCAGGACCTCAGCCAGCCCGCTGCCCGCCCCCTCTTCGGTGTCGGGTGCCCAAGTGCCTGTTGCTGCAGCCTGGCAGAGCTGGCGTCTGGCTGTCCTGCACTCTGAAGTGAAGTAAACAGAAAGGCACGCAGGGCCCGCAGGGCAACATGCAAATCGGGCCGGAAAGTCCGCAGACAGCCAATAGCGGTCAGGCTCGCGGTGATGACACAGGACCCGGTAGGGGACGTACAAGACTGGCCCGTGAACCAAGCTGAGTGAGGGAAGGAGGGAGGGAACCATTTCCTGGTTCACAGGGTTCAGTGTGCAGCCCCAGCCCTGGACAGGGGGGTGGGGGGAAGACCCTGCTCGCCCCGCCCACCCGGAACCAGAACCGGAGACTGCATCCAGAGCATCTCGGAATTGAGCAAGATGCCCTCGGCCTGCCCTCAGGCCGGTCCCTGGGGGCTGCATTTCGCAATAATAGTCTTCCCCAGTATTCTCTGGCTCTGGAGGCTAAAACCCCAGAAACGCAACAGCACACGCAGCACTCCCCTGGCTGGGGCTACAGGGAGGCTGGGCCCAGCTGTCCTGGGGGTGTGCCCTGGCCCCCCAGGGGAGGAGGCCTCTTCCCCACCCCACAGTCAGCCCGAGGCTCTTAGGCAGGCAGGAAGTTGTCAACTAGAGCAAGAATCCTCACCCAACCCAGAGCCTGGCCTCTCTCAAACTGGGAAAAGCCGTGGGATGGGCCGACTAGGGAGACCTGGGGTTGGGGAGGGCGAGAAAGGGCTTCCCCTCAGTCCTTCCCCACTCCCTGCCAAGTCCCCACACCTCCTGTTCCCAGGTGCCTCAGCAGAGCCCAGGGGAGGGACTCAGGGATTCTATCCCAGAAAGAGAAAAGTCCCCAGGTCCTGACGGAAATGGGGCTGCCCACCTTGGATAAGGCTGATGGGAGAGTGGGACCTACGGATGCTTAGGGTCCGTGCAGGAGCAGTCCGTCCCCTGCCTCGCCTGAGCCAGGGGTCAAGACCCAGGGGTCTTTGTCCACCCACATCCATGTCTAAGGGGTTCCTGGGGCCTGCAGTGCACCCATCGCCCAATGAGGAACCAGAGATCTGCTCAGAACGCCCCAGCCCCTGCACTTCTCCACTACAGCCCCTCTTCAGGAAAGCCCCTCACCAGCCCCCTTCTCTGAGCAGCCTGCGCAGGAGGGCAGGCCAGCTCCATCGGGGCCCCTCCTCAGCCTGTCCCCTGGAGGGAGCCCAAAGGGATCTTCTGGGGCCTCACCCTCAGGACTGTGGGACATGACCCCCCTTTCCCTTAGGAAGTACCCAGAGGGGGTGTGGGTTAGGCATGGTCCCGTGGCTGGCAGCCAGTGGAGCGGCGGCCTAGGCTGGCCATGCCAGAGCTGGGGGCAGGGGCAGTGGGGTGGCCAGATGAGGCCGAGCCCCACCTCAAGGCAGCTCCTCTGATAGCCCCAGGCAGCAAATGTGGTGCGGTTCCCTGAACAGCACATGCTGAGCCACCGAGGGGGTGGACTGCCCTACAAATGCCGTCAGGCCATACGTTTGGCACCGACTGCCCCAGGGAGGAGCGTGGGTGGCTCGGGAATCCTCGGCCCTTCCTGCCACGGAACCGTGGGTGGCCAGCTGGCTGGACTGTGGCCGGAGCTCCAGATGCAGCCCCTGGCATCACCTGCAGACTGCACAGCCCCCCAGTAAGCCCTTCCCTGGGCCTCCAGTCCCCCAGGCCCAAGCCCAGGCCAGGCTGCCAAATCCTATAGACACAGGCCCGGTTGCCATAGCAAAGTCACACACACTTCCCCTGGCTGTTTCCTGGAGTCCCCTTCATATGCCTTTTCCATCCCAAATAGGCAGGGTGTGATGTTGGGAACCCCCTCAGCAGGCCCTGATCTGAGGTCTGCCCGGCCTCCCTTCCCTCCCAGCACTCAGCCCAGACCTTTGCCCTCACCTTGCCATCCTTCCCTCAGTATCCACAGCCCGGACTCCCCAGAAGTTTCAAACCTGCCTGCCTAGACACCTGCTGTGACCTCCCCTCCCAAGGGCTCTGCCCCCTTGCACCCTCCACCCAGCCTCCTGGCCTTTCCTGTCCAGGTCCAGCCTCCCCAGCCTCCCCGGCCCCCTGTGCTAGAGGGAGGGAGTCTCTCCTGCTCTGCGGCCTGGCCTTAACCCCCACTTGGCAATGGGAATGCCTTCCCTTCCCCAGTGCCCTTGGGGCCAGCCTCATCTCCCCATCCTTTTTTTCCCACATCTGACGGCCATGTATGAGGTGGGAACCTGGCCCAGCCTGGGGGACATCCAGAGGGCTTTCTGGAGGAAGGGGTTGGCCAGATCCAGAGCAGGGAGAGAATGTTCTGGGAAGAGGTGGCATTCATCCCCTTATCTCAGTGTCCGGCTGCAGGGCCACTTTTTCCTGTCCACACCTTCCCTCCACTTCAGTGCCCAGCCTAGCCTCAACTGCAGGCGCGAAACTGGGAAGCATGTTCCTAAATTAGTGGGTCTAAACTCATGGAAACAGGCCCTGGGCCTTCGCCCAAGAGCCAAGTGGCCAGCAGTGCCTGGGCCCAGTCTGCACCTCCAGGCTCCCTTGGCCGTTTTCTCATTGCTCCCTGTGTGGCTTCTGTCTCCTGGGCTTCCTCCTTCTTGCTCCCCTGTAGAAGTCAAGAAGGGCACGCAGTCTCTGGGCCAGATCTGGGTCTGGAGGTGACCGGGAGCGTGGAGGGCAGAGGTCTGGCCCAGCCCACTCCTCCGTCTAGCCCTCGCCATCCAGCCCTCTGGCACATTCCTCCAGTCCTGGTGTCTGCTGGGCTGCTCCTTCCCCGCTGGGTGCCCTCCCTAGGTGCTCCTGGGATTGTTCACCCCTCCAAAAGGCTTCCAGACAGCCCGCCTCCTCCTGCCTAGGGCGGCCAAGGGCCAGGTGTGCACAGTGACGTCAGCAACCCCCCAATGCCCACCTCCTGCTTCGCCTGCCCCACCTGACTCCATGCTCCTCCGGGGAGCAACCATACCTCTTCTGCCCCACGGCCAGTGCACAGCGGACACTGAAGGCATCTGCTGAGAGGGGTTGGTGGGTCCATCTTCATGGGTCTGAGCCAGAGGTCTGAAGTCCTAGGTGCCCCCCCACAAGTGCCAGACTCAGACCTGAGTTCAAATTCTGCTTCTGCCACTTAACAGGTGTGCAACTCTGGGCAAGTTACTTGTCTGCCAGGTCCTCGGATTTCTCACCTATTAAATGGAGTGGATGTACCCAAGTCTGGAAAGAACTGTGAGAGATGCCATGTGAGTTAACAGTGAAGGCTCCACTGACATCAGCTCCTCCCTGAAAACTGAAAATGGAAGCCGAGAGGCCACCCCAGGCACAGACAGCCAGCGAGGGGTCACGGCCAAGGCTGACCAAAGCCCTGTTCCTTCTGCTTCCTCTGTTGCCGTGGGCAAACTGAGGAGCTCCACCTTGCATGTAAGCCAGCCCCTCCCCAAGCCATGCCAGCTAGCGGCCAAATCACCGTGTCTGGGCTGCTGAAGCCTCCCAAGCGGCTCAGGCCCTTCAACTGCATCTTCTTCCATTTCCCAAACTGTCCATTCCTTTGTCCAGCCAACTGGCTAAGGTTCACATCCACTGCAGGCCAGGCCCTATGCTCCTTCCCAGCCTGTCTCTTTCAGCCAGACTGCCCTTTTCCCTGCTCTCCCCCCGAGGGAGGTTCTGGCTTCCTGGAGACAGTACTGCTATAGGATGCAGGCATCTTGAGACACAGGGCCTGGGGTTTCCATGGAGAAACTTGAATGCACAGAGCAGTGAAAGTGGGAATTTATGACGGAGAGGGGAAGGGGTGTGGGAAGGGAGAGGCCCAAGAAAAGGAATGAGGAAGAGAGAGTCCACATAGTTGGCAAAGGCCAGGGGGTGGGCAGGCCCCAGGAGAGGGGGCCTGTGTGTGTGTGGGGGGGGAGGGGTCTGAGGGATGGGAGAAGGGTGTGCTGACAGGCTGGGCAGCACAGAGCTCTAAGCAAGGGACACAGCAAAGTAGGGTGGAATCCCTCCCCACTAGAGCAGGGTGCGATCCAGTAGGACCCCAGACTCATCCGCAGCTGACCACCCTGACCTGGCTCAAGACAACCAGGCCCGGGCAGCCAGACCCAGTGAGAACTAGGAGAGGAGGGCTCCAACCCACTCTCCTCTGCACACAAGTCAGCCTCCTCGCTCTCTCCTACTTCCCCACTGAATCCAGCAGTCCATTCTCCACTCACAACCAGAGGCTCTTTACTAGACTTAGATCTGATGCCCTCTCTCCTGTGCCTGAGTCCTCCAACAGCCTCCCTTGTAAGCTCAATATAATCCCCATCCTGCACTCTGGTGTGTTTTCACCAATTCACCTCTCACGACGTTGCCAGTACCCGCTGGTGTCCGCTGAGCTTCCTCACCCTGGGCCTTTGCACATCTTGCTACCTCTGCCCAAAAAGCTCTTCCAGCAACTTTCCAGGATGGGATGCTCACTGTAGGTGCCCCCTCCCCAAGCCATTCAGGAGCCTCCGGTACTCTCTTTCTCAACACCTTGCTTCTTTTTTTCATAGCATCTATCACAAATCCTCATGACTGTGTCTGCGTATTGTCAATCCCGCGCCCCTCTCTAGATCACCCGCTCTCAAAGGGGGTGCGCTTGGAAATGTCTGGAGACATTTTTGGTTGTCACCTCGGGGGTGGGGGAGGTTACTGGTATCTAGTGGGTGGACACCAGGGATACTGCTCAACATCCTACAAGGCACAGCAGGGAATGATGGGCACGAAGTATCAAGAGTGGCGAGGGTGACAAACCCTGCACGAGAAGAGCCTAGGAGAACTGGGATCATGCTCTCCGCAGTCTCCCCGCGCCTACGACAGTGCTGGGCACCCGGCGGCGATCAGTAAACGCAGGAAGAAGGAATAAATAAAGGAGAGAATGGAGAAAGGGAGTGAGTGACGGACCAGCTGACAGACAGACGGACTGACGGGGGAGACCCCGGCGCGTCTCAGCCCCGCCCCCCAGGCCCGACCCATTCCCCAGACACCAACACGCCGGCCCTTCGCCCCACCGCGCGGGCCCAAGGCGCGAGCCCCAGGCCCGGCACCCCGCTAGGACACTCACCCGCCCTTGGCCGCTCGGGAACCGCAGCGCCACCCTCCCGCTTCATCGTGCCCCCTCTACCGCTGGCCGGGAAAGGGACAGGACGTTCGAGCCGGAAGCGCTCAGGCGCTGTGCCCGCCGGGATTTGCAGTTCCCTGCCTCTCAGGGCCCCAGGCGGCCGCCTTACTTGAGGCTCTTCAGAAACTACGACTTCCGGCGGCTCAGATGTTGCTGGGCGGGATTGGTGGCTTCAGAATCACTCTATGTTGCAGATCGGACTCTGATTGGCTATGTATATCCGTCGCTCACAGTTAAGTTCAATGGCCTCTGCAAAAGGGTGGAGCTTCGGGTGTCGGGTCCGGGAGACCGCCCCCAAAAGAAATCTCAAGGCTCGATTGGTGGAGACATGGAGAGTAGAGAAAGGAGCGTATCAGTGGTGAAGAGGGGAGATACTTCCGCTGAGATTGCCCAATCGCAGAGGTGGGGCAGTTTCTATAAAAGCTTGAGCCTCAACCTCTTGAGTTCTTTCTGGATCAAGTACGAGGTTGGAGAGGTCGTTTGTTCTTGTTCCGTACGCCACGGTCGAGGGAGGAACCGGGCCCGGAGGGGGTTGGGGAGGTGGCCCAAACCTGCCAGCCAGCCTAGCCCCCGGGTCCAGCTTCCGCCTGAGACCCCTCTTGGTCCTCAGCGTTCTACACGTTTCTGCTTCCCCCTGCCTCCAGTGCCGTCGGGAAGTCGGAATTTCCAGGTTTGTTTCTCTGTATAGGTAAGGCTGGGCTGGGCCTGGTTTCCCAAATTCAGTTCCGAGCCTGTGATGAATTGCTTTAATTTCTGACACCTCGTATGAAAACTGCACGCGCAGTCTGATTATTTTGCAAGACTGAGGCTTTAGGGTACGCCCCCTTGATGGAAGGGTCTGGGGGGTGAAAACAGGTCTTGCCGAAAGTGGCAGGATTGGGCGTCTGTCTACATTTGGGCGGTTTCTGACTTTCAGGACTGTCGGTGATCCGGCTGGAGACCTTGACGTAAATCAGCATCAGTCTAAGGGCCTTGGTGCCCTGACTCGGATCCCTGGATTCAAGGTAGATCACGGGCCTTGCCCAGCTGCGCCTGGAGACCGCTGGCTTCTCCCTTTCTCTGTCTCTCTTCTTTTCTAAGGCTTCCCTTTTTGGCGGGAAGCTGGGATTTTGCGCCATTTGGGGAAAGGATTTCTTGAATCTCATTCCTAAACTGCTCCCGTAACATTGCCAAATCCAATGCTATGTCGGGTAGAATTCACAGGACCCCTTAGGTTTTATTTTTGTTACCAAGAAAGCAGGGTGAATGATTTTGGATTCTTCTGTTGCCTAGTCTCCTACCTCACCATCTACCGACACTCCTTTGCCCTTGTGCCACCTTCCATTGTGCCCAACTCCAGTAATCCCACTCTGTGCAGCTCCTGTAATTAGAGACCTGGGGAATCAGAACCCTCCCGTTATTCTAGACAATCTTCTCTTAACTACATCCCAACTCTTAAGTGGGAAACAGAGCCCTTCCTACTCTACAAGTACCTGTACTTCTCCAGATTCCCTTGGCCAATCCCAGACCCTTCTTCCCTGTGCCTTTCTGTACCCAACGATACCCCAGGTTGAAAATGCTGGTCCTGCTGGAGTAAGCCATAGTGGAACTTCCTATCACCCAGGATCAGGGAGAATATGCCCACTTAGGGAAGTGGCAAATGGCAAAGGCATAGTCAAGAGTACATGCGCCCTTCTTCTTAACCGATTTAGCCCAATACAAAGACTGGGCCAATTTTCTGAAGACCCTAGTAGGTTCATGGATTTCAATCCCAGACCCTTCTTCCCTGTGCCTTTCTGTACCCAACGATACCCCAGGTTGAAAATGCTGGTCCTGCTGGAGTAAGCCATAGTGGAACTTCCTATCACCCAGGATCAGGGAGAATATGCCCACTTAGGGAAGTGGCAAATGGCAAAGGCATAGTCAAGAGTACATGCGCCCTTCTTCTTAACCGATTTAGCCCAATACAAAGACTGGGCCAATTTTCTGAAGACCCTAGTAGGTTCATGGATTTCAAGCCCTAATCCTGGCCCTTGATTTAACTTGGAAGGACGTCCAAATGGTCTTTTATCTACCTGCTGTACCCATGAGGAGAAGCAGAGGATATGGGCAGCAGCACAAGTGTACGCTGACCAGTTCGCCAGGGACCAGCCCAACATTTATGTTGTTTGGGACGCAGTCCCAAATCATATAAGCCCATTTGGGATTATAATTGCCTGAGGGGGGGGAAAGGCCAGGAGTCACAAGGTCCAGTGCCTATTAGAAGGAACGAGAAAGTGCATTTGGAAGCCAGTCAACTATGAAAAGGTCAAGGAAGTGACCCAAGAGGAAGAAGAAAGCCCTGTTCTCTTTCAGGGACAGCTTGTGGAGGCATTTTAGAAAATTTGCTAACAGATCTCTCTGCTCCCAAGGGTCAGTCCCTGCTGCCCCTGATACTAGGCAAAAACTCCGAAAGTTACAGTTAGGCCCACAAACTCCTAGAGGTGACCTTTGGAATATTTAATAATGGAGATCAAACTGAGGAAGAGGATAGAACTCAACATGGAAAAAGGCAGGCCAAGGCTCAAGCTAAACTGATAGCTGTTGCTGTCAGCCATGCCTTGCAACCTCAGGGCAACCCAAAGGGGGCAAGAAGGTTCAACCATCAGTCCGGAGGTGAGACCAAGGGGGAATGCTTCAAATGCAAGTCACCTGGCCGTTGGGCCCATGAGTACCAGGAGAAGCTCCCGGGCCTTGCCCAGTCTGCAAACAGACCAGTCACTGGAGATGGGACTGCCCTTGGTCCTCAAGGGGAATGGGGGCTCCTGCTCCTGAGATGGCCATGCTGGATGACTGAAGCAGCCCAGGGATTCTCGCGGCTCCCCCCGCCCCGCCCCCACAAGATGTCTATCTCCCTTGAGCCCCTGGTGGCAGGTAAGGTCAAGTTTTTAAATTGATACAGGAGCCACTTACTCTGCCCTAATTTCTCACGCTGGGCCTCTTTCCTCTAAAAGCTGCAGTGACTGGTGTCAATGGAAAGCCTTGTACCCTTCACTGGGGCTCTCACTTGCCATTTTGAACATGCCTTTTCAGTTGAGTGTCCTACCCTACTACTAGGGAGAGATCTTTTGGGCTCCCTCAAGATGATATTATAGTTAGGAGGCCCCGAGTAGAGCAGCCCCTTATCTTAACCCTGGCCAAGGCAGATAAACACAAGAGCAAGGGCTTGTTCCCAGCCATATTCTACAAGCAGTGAACCCTGCAGCAAACTGGACAAAGGAGTCCCTGGGAGGGCCATAAATGCCCAACCTGCAGAAACTAGCCTTAAGCCAGAAGCTGCTTACCCTAACCAGAGACAGTTCCCCATTAGGTTAGAGGCAAAAAAGGGGTTACAAACCCTCATACATAAATTCTTAAAATACGGCCTTTTGGTTCCCTGTCAGTTGCAATGCAATACTCTTATTGTGTCAGTTAAGCCTAATGGGGGGATACAGGATGGTGTAAGACCTCAGCAGTAAAAGAGGCAGTAGTTCCTATACTCCCCCTTGTGGCCAATCCTTATAAGAGACTAGCCCAAGTCCTTGAAAATGCTAAATGGTTTACTGTGCTTGACCTCAAGGATGCCGCCTTTTACATCCCAGTTCATCCCTCACAATCTGTTTGCCTTCGAGTGGACTAACCCCCACTCGGGCCAGATGCAACAATACACCTGGACAACACTACCTACCACGGGTTTGGGGACAAGTCACAGTGTTTGCCCAGGCCCTAGGAAAGGAACCAAGGGAAATAGGCCTAAAAGGGGCTATGCTACAGTATGCACACGATATATTAATATGTAGCCCCACCGTGGAGACTCAAGTGAGAACATCATTGAGGTCCAGGGTTACAGGGTCTCCCAGAAAAAGGCACAAATCTCAATGCAACAAGTTAAATACATGGGACACATTATAAACCCTGGAAGTAGACAGCTGTCGCAAGATAGAAAACGAGTATGTTAGGCCTAAGTGCCCCAAAGACGTTTCTTTGTACCTTTTTACAAAGGTAAAAAGGCAGGGTTTTGCTTACTCTGGATCCCAGGGTTTGGGCTAATGTCTAAGCTCCTATATGAAGCCATTAAAAGCCCAGATACAGAACCATTACTTTGGGATGAGGAACACAGGAAAAGGCTTTTAATAGTATCGAACAGGTCCTCATTAAAGCTCCTGCTCTGGGTCTCCTCAATTTTAAAAAGCCATTCATTTTGTATTTGGTTGAAAAGCAGGGGACCTAACAAGTCCTAACCCCCTAAAAGCTCTGGAGGTCCTAAAAGAAACTAGAAGTTCCTCAGCCAATAGGCTATTTTTCCACACAACTAGATGATGTGCCCTGAGGTTGGCCTGGCTGCTTTCGGCCAGCAGCTGCCACCACTTTATCAGTGAAAGGAGCTAACAAGCTTACCTTGGACAGCCACTGGAAGTCCAGACCCCTGCCCCCCAACATCAAGTACAGAGGATTCTAGAGATCAAAGGCCACCACTGGCTAACTGGAGGCCACCGTACTAAGTACCAGGGTTTACTTCTTGACTCCCCAGAGGTAACCCTCAAAACTCCCAACACTGAGAAAAACGGAACCCTCTTACACTGTTGGTGGGAATGTAAATTGGTGCAGCCACTATGGGAAAACAGTATGGAGGTTCCTAAAACTACAGTTGCCATAGGATCCTGCAATCCCACTCCTGGGCATATACCCAGACAACACTATAGTTTGAAAAGATACATGCACCCCAGGGTTCACTGCAGCATTATTTGCAATAACCAAGACTCGGAAACAACCTAAATGTCCAGTAGAGTAGCGGATAAAGATGTAGATATATACAATGGAATACTACTCAGCCATTAAAAAGAATGAAATAATACCATTTGCAGCAACATGGATGGACCTAGAAATACTAAGCGAAGTAAGTCAGACATAACATATGATATCATTTATTTGTGGAATTCAAACTACAGAAAGGATCATCTGTGAAACAGAAACACTCAAGACAGAGAAAAGACTTGTGGTTGCCTGGGGGAGGGAAGGACTAGGAGTTTGGGATTAGTAGATGCAAACTAATAAATAGGATGAACAACAGGGTCGTATTGTATAGCACAAGAAACTGTATTCAGTATCTTGAAATAAACCATAACGGAAAAGATGGAAAAGTATATACATATAACTGAATCACTTTGCTGTACACCAGAAACTAACAACATTATAAATCAACTCTACATCAATAAAATTAAAAACTTGCCACACCCTCAACCCAACTACACTGATGCCTGCTGAAATCCCAAAGGTAATACATTCCTACCTTGACCAGGTTTATCCCTATCAGCCTGATATGACAGATCAAGACATTGACAGCCCTGAGGTAGAATGGTTTACTGATGGCAGTTCATGTTAAGGACGGGCTCAGGAGGGCAGAGCATCATAGAGGTGAAAATTTTGTGCAGCCCAGAAGGCCAAACTCTAACCCAAGCCTTAACCCTAGGGGAAGGAAAAATTATAAACGTATACACAGGCTCTAAATATGCCTATCTCGTTCTACATGCCAATGGAGCTATATGGAAAGAGGACTTGAATGCAAAAAACCCCCCTGTAAAGTATGGGGCTGAGATCTCACAGAGGCAGCTCAAAAACCAAACAAATCAAGTAACAGTCATTCACTGCCATGGACACCAAAAGGGAAATCTCCCAAATTATCAAAGGGAACAACAGGGCAGATGGAGAAGCAGAGTAAGCAGTCCTGATACAACAAATGACATTAATCCCATCCCTTACCCCTTCTAACGTGCCCAGGTATTCCTGAGGAAACCTGGGCACGAGAAAAAGGGTGAACTAAGGGAACAGAAGGCTGGTGACAAATCAAAAATTGCTTTTTCTGACCAATGGAAAATTAAAGGGCTACGTGATTTTTCTCCATCTGGGGAAGGATACTGTGTCTACAGTGGTTTTCTGGCTTTTAACGAGAAAATGACTCCCAGATATAATCAAAGGGTTACTCGAGCCTGCGCCCTCTGTGCCACCCATAAATAAGGAGGCCATCTCAAGCCCCCCGCTTTTGTGAGCCCAGTCCAGCAACGTGGGCCTTAGCCAGGAGAGGACTGGCAAATGGATTTCACTCAGATGGCTTCTTTCCAGGGCTTCAAATATTAGTCTTTGTGGGTAGTTTTACTGGATGGGTGGAGGCCTTTCCCACTAGGACAGAAAAAGCAACTGAAGTGGCTAGAGCACTTCTGAAGGAAATTATCCCTAGGTTCAGGTTGCCCTGACACCTCCAGATGGACAGTGGACCCTCAATTCATAGCAAAGTTTACACAAAAGACCCTAGGAAATACTACCTTTATTTGTCCTGCAGACCTCAGTCCTCAGGAAAGGTGGAACAGACCAATCATACCCTAAAGAAAACCTTGGGTAAACTCTTGTCAGGAAATATCAGAACCTGATAATAGCAGGTGGTGCCACCTGCTGCCAGCAACTCCTAAGGGTCGGGGCAGCCCCTAAAACAACTAGGTTGAACCCCTTTGAAATGACATGGTAGGCTATTCCTCGCCCTGGACGTGGTAACCAGCCTAGAAACCCAGGCACACCTTAAATACATTATTAACCTGGGCCAGGTCCGAAGGGCTATTCAAGAATATGGAAACAGTTCGGCTCTCCCCAGATAACAGCCCCAGTTACTCCATTGTAAACCCTGGGTACTGGGTGCTCTTAAAGACCTGGAAAAATGAGTCCCCTGGTGACCAGCTACTCCCAAAGCAAGAGTCTTTATCAAGTTTTGCTAAGCAACCCTACAGCGGTTAAACTTCAGGGAGTCACTAGTTGGGCCTATCTACCCAGAATTAAACCTGTTTCCACTGATGTGTTACAGGAACCTGAAGACCCACATCCCAGCTATTCCTGTGAACCTGCCCAAGACCTCAAATACCTCTTGAAGAAGGTGATCCCCAAGCCAAGTGACAACCGCATTGATAAGTAAACTCTCACTTTGACATTAATTTCTTTGGGGCTCTGCGGGTAACAAAAGCAAGATAAGTGACAGTAGGCTGGGAGCCCATATTTGCTACTGGGCTCTTGTTTACTGCAGGATTTCTTTTAATGCTACTTGCATTCTGGTTGCTTCCTAAATTAGAACTCTGATTGATGTCATTATGAAGTTATCAGTCACCCTGACTTTTCTCCCCCTCCTTTGGGGATTCATGTCAGGGGAGTGAGGATCCAACGCAGTAGAAAATCTCTCAAGAATTATTGCTCAGGGAGAGAATCTGTCTCAGTGCTGGGTCTACCATCCCAATCCTCAAAGCGACGCCTATAAGCTTAAAGGACTAAGCTACACACCCAGTAATGATGACCTTGAAGTTACTCTGGCTGAAGGTCCTGCGACCCCTGCTCCTCTCAGAGTCCACATCCAGCCCTTGGCACAGCTTCCATGCCTGGACCTGACCCCTCTCGTTAGTGCATCCAGCACACAAAGCTCCCCCCATCAAAGCATATTTGTCTTCTACTCTGTCATAAAGGTAACTCATCTTGCTGCCCACGCCAGAAGCCTGGAACTAAATTCTGCAATGCACCCGTGGTTGACGTCACTGCCATTACCCCTAATTTTAATTGCGAAGACCAAACAGGCAACGCCACCCATTGGCGCCTCCAAGATCAGCTGGCCGGTGGGATGTGTGTCTCCTAGACAGGCCTGGCGCCAAGCGTCTAACACACATCTTCCCCACGTGTGGTACATGTTTTTTGCCTCTCCCAAAGCCTTCGTAAAGACTCATACACCCTTATTCAGTGGTGGGATCCTCTCCTCCAACTGTACTGGAACCCCCGCCTTGGGGGACTCTACTGAAGTGGTTTAATTCCACAACAGTACGTCAGGCATGTGCCCCTCCCAGACATCTATTCCTTTGTGGTCCAGGTGCAAACTGACTGTCCTCTTCAAAAAACCCCAATTCCTCTTTCCCTTTCCTGGGATTAGCTGTGGCCTTTCCTTGTATAGACAGTGCTCTGTTTACAGGACAATGTAACGCTAGGCCAACTGAGTAACCAAACAAACCCAGGTATTGCCATCTATAACATCACCCACGCCTGGGGCAAAAGGGCAATTGGCCTCCTTTCGCCAGGAAATGGAGCTGCCGTTGGTTTGGTGGCCCCTTGGGGAGGCTTTGTTGATCGTGAAATGGTGCTCTGCAATCTTTCAGTTGCCCTGTCCTGAGTGCATCCACAGGGAATGCACTCACCAGACTCTCATTGTCTCTTAAGTTCCTTGGCTAGTAAAGTGATGGCTAATAGACTGGCCTTGGACTTCCTCCAAGCCGAACAAGGAGGAGTATGTGCAGTTATCAATAAGACATGTTGCACCTACATCAATAATACTGGGCTAGTAGAAGAGGACGTCAAGAAAATGTGACCATGCCAAATGGCTTCATTCCTTCGGACAGGGTAACCCAAGCGCTGACTAGACTGCAGTTAAGGAGGTGTTACCAAGTGTGACCTGGTTCTTACCCCCTGCTTGGGCCTCTAGTTGCCATAATGCTTTTACTGAACTTTGGCCCCTGTCTTTTTTTTTTTTTTTTTTTTTCTTAGTTTATTTAATTTATTTATTTTTGGCTGCGTTGGGTCTTTGTTGCTGCGTGTGGGCTTTCTCTAGTTGTGGCGAGCGGGGGCTACTCTTTGTTGCGGTGTGTGGGCTTCTCATTGAGGTGGCGTCTCGCTGCGGAGCACGGGCTCTAGGCGCGCGGGCTTCAGTAGTTGTGGCTCGCGGGCTCTAGAGCGCAAGCTCAGTAGTTGTGGCACACGGGCTTAGTTGCTCCACAGCATGTGGGATCTTCCCGGACCAGGGCTCGAACCTGTGTCCCCTGCGCCGGCAGGCGGATTCCCAACCACTGTGCCACCAGGGAAGCCCTTGGCCCCTGCCTTTTTAATCTGCTTGTTAAGTTTGCTTCCAGGTTGTAACAGTTCCACGTCAAGATGATAGTGATGCAGGGATTCCAGCCATTCCCTGACATAGATCCTACCGGAATAACAGCGGAAGTCACCCTGGGGCCCCTGGACAAGACAGGGCGAGAGTTCCGTGGCCCCAATTAGGTAGGGTCCACGAGCCCAGTGCCAGCCTGAAGAAGCTGCAGAAGACAGACCTCCGCCCCTTATCCTCCCAATAAAGAGTTCTTGGGGTCCACGTCACTTGGGAGATTTGAGGTAAGAGATAGGTGGCTGAGCAGCTGCAACCATTCTCCTGCTGACACTTCAAGATAAGGTACTAGCAGGAGCTTCAGGCCCTGACTGGGTGGAAGACAAAGCGACTACAGTTTCCTCATTCTTGTGGTCAAGGGGATTTTCCAGCCCAACACATCTGTTTCACTGTCTTGGTCTCTGCTGGATTCTTGGTCTCGTTGGATTCTTTCCTCAAAGGAGACATCTGTAAGTCTCTGAAGTGCTTAGCAATAAAGCAAAGGTGGTGAGTTGACTGGAGCACACGTGTCTTTATTTTCATGCCTGTTTGCACCCCAGAGGACTCCATGGGATGACTGGGTCATCCCTGGGCAGTCTCGGTTAGGGGCAGAGCATGAAAATGGAAGTTCACGCCAGTGACTTTCCACCTATTTGGACCGCCTTCTCTGTTTTTACCTGTAAGGATAGGTTTTCTTGTGTGCCTTTGCCTTGGGGTGGGTGGTGAACTCTTAATTCCTCTAATTCCTCACTAACAGTCCCTGAGCATTGCTTTCTTTCAATGGACAAGGCAGGCACTCCAGAAAACACAACTTTATTCACTAGGACTGGAAACAAAAGCTCTCAATCAAAACACTGACTTGAAGATTTTAGTACAAGGTGGAGTGCCCTGCCCACCCCCCTGGCTTGACCTTGCCAAGCCCAGGCACTGTATCAGCCTGCTGAGATGGTACCCCGGTGAGCAGGCGAGGGCTGGCAGTCCTGGTTTGCCTGACATTTCTGTGGCTTCCCACATGCTATTCACTGCATTACAAAGCCACAGCCTTGGCATCTTCCAAGGTAACATGAAAGACCCTGTTGATGTTTGAACCAGGGCCTCCTGGTGGGTGGGCTGGCAGCAGGCAGCTCTGGTCCTTGGGGCACAGATGCATGATGTGATTAGCGGTGAAGCCTGCTGCCCCAGGTGTGGGCAGGAATCCTGCCTGGGCAACATGTGCAGCTGCAGACATGGCTTTCTAGGCATTTAGGCACTGTACACGTGGCGTGGGCACCGCAGCCCAGCCTGGAAGCTGGGCATGCCCAGGAGGGGGCAGCAGAGCACCGTGGCCCGGAGGACCAGGCGCCTGGCAGTCTATACATTGTTGGGTAGCCCTCCTGTGTAGAAGTTGGTTGCTCTTCTGTGAAGGCCTTGGGGGCACAGCCCTCAGGCAGCAGCAGGTGAAGGAGGGCTGCGGACCCTCTGGCTTCCTGAAGCCTGTTTGTTGGGACTGAGGCTCTGGATGGCTGCCCAGACGAGGGAAGGGCAAGGCTCAGCCTGGGATTCCTAGAAACAGACACCCTGGGAGTGGCTGCTGGGTGAAGTCAGGGGTGTGTAGACTCACTCTATCCAGTCTTCCAGGAGAACACCCTGGTGGCCATCCCCAGCCAGGTTCAGGGTTTGCAGCAGGAGGCCCCCCGGCCCTCCCTCTTGACATAGTCGTGCAGCTGAAAACTAGGCTCACTGGGAGCTTTCATGCAGCGCTGCTTCAACTCCCTGTGGGGCAGGGATGACCATGGAATAGGGTAGCCTGTACCCCCAACAAGGGGATTCAGGCACTGGGTCTGGGGGTCTTCCTGATAACTGCCAGGACTTACTTTGCTATGGCCATGAAAGCCAAGTCCACATTGAGGCCCGTCTTGGCGCTGGTCTCCATGAACGGCAGCCCGTACTCCTGCAAACAGCGGTTGGCAACCTGGTGGGGACAGCTCAGGCCCTGCAGCCCCAGGGGCACTCTCTGGCTGCCCACCCAACCGCAGCTCACCTTGGCCAGCTTTTCCCCATCCTCCCTTTTCACCACACGCTCCTGGGCAGAGTCCACCTGGCACAGGAGTCTTGGTGAGAGTTGGCCCCAGCTCACTCCCCTGCCACCCTCCACCCTCTGTAGAGCCAGGGTAGATGAGACAAGCTGGGGTACCCACCTTGTTCCCCAGCAGCATGAGTACCACGTCATGCTGGGCGTACTCCTGGATCTCTGTCAGCCAGGCCTGTGGGGGGAGAGCTGAGGACAGGCTGGAGGCTGGAGCTCCTGACACCCCTTGCCCCGCTCCAGGACACACCCCACAGAGTGCCTGTCAGTGTCTGGCTAACAGGAGGGCCCCTGAACTAGTGCTTCCCATGTGCCCTGCAGGGGCTTTCCAACAGGTACCTTATCTAAGGAGTTGGGCTGGTGGACTAGAAGGTCACCCCAGCCCCCTTCAGCTCACTCTCAACCTGAGCCACTGTACTTGGGCCATCAGGAGCCCAGAGGGGCAGTCTTTCCCTCTCCCCACTGTCAGTAGGGTCCTCAGAACTCTCTGGGACCCTGATGCCATCTGTGCCTGAGGGAGGCTGGGGATGGGGTCAGGCCCCATCTCAGCCTGTCTCCACCACCAGGAAGGAAGCCACTGACCTGGATGCTGTCGAAGGAGGCCTTGTTGGTAACGTCATAGAGCAGCAGCAGTGCTGGGGGCAGAGGGCCAGTGAGGACACCTGCAGAGCCCACAGCGGCTCCCCATCACCCTCACCCTCACGCATCGCACTCTTCACACTTATGCCCACTCACACCCAGGGTGCCCTCCTCCAAGCAGAAGCCTAGGGAGTGCGGCCCCGACTCCCTGGAGCTAGGGTACGGTGCCCATGAGCTCACCATGAGCGTCTCGGTAGTAGGCATGGGTGACGCTGCGGAACCTTTCCTGGCCAGCCGTGTCCCAGATCTGCAGCAAGGGTATAGTGCAGCTGTTAGGGCTGCCCAGTCCTTCCCAGGTGCCCCCTGCCCTCAATTCCCCCTCCCCCAGTCACCTCTCACCTGCAGCTTCACCTTCATGCCATCCACATCCAGAACTTTGTTCTGAAACACAACCAGCCAGCTCCAAGGAGGGCCCAGGGCCGAGTGCACCATCCTAGGCAGCAGCTAGACCGGTGTCACCCTCCGGCGGGGGGCGGGGAGGCGGTGGATGTGGGGGGAGAGGCAGGCAGTGCCAGGCCAGGACTGAGCCTGGGACTGAGGGGCCCCCGGTGTGTCCCTGAATTCATTATCCCGGGCCTCAGCTGGCTCTGCCTCCAGGGCACACCTTGTTCTCGTCCGACTACCTCACTGCCCTCTACCTACAGATAAAGCTTCCCCTTGAATCCAAGTCCTGGTGTCCACCCAGCTCTCCCCCATGCCTCCTACACCTCCTGCTGCTGAGCCCCTCCTGGTGACCCGTGCACAGAGGGTGCCCAGGCTGCCCCCGCTCAGCTGGCTGTCCTGATGGACTGGAAGGTTGCCGCCCTCCATGGCCAGCTGTGTCCATTCTGGGCCAGGTGGTTCTTCCTCTGCCCATCCTGGAGGGCTGACACACAGCCCCACCAGCTCCCTGCCCTGGAGGGCCCCCCGTCACCACCCACCCCAGTCACTCACTGAGTCCTGTTGCTCTGCACCCAGCCCGTCCCCTCTCTCTCCTTTACCCCAGCTGACCTCCTCCCCCTGGTGTCCAGCCCCGGTGGCTTCCCCGAGCCTACTTGCCTGTTCAGCTTCACACTGCATGCCTCCTCCCTGCACTCTGCTCCTAGGTCTCAAGGCCCTGCTCCAGCCCCCTCTCCTAGGCCACCAGCACTTCTCACAGCTCTGCACGCACTGCTCCTTTTGCTTAGAGCCACTTGCAGGACTTATTTGAAGTCACCCACCGTGTGACCCCAGGCCCATTACTAACACTGTGCCTCAGTTTCCCCAGCCACAAATGGGGGTAGCCAGGGTGCTCATCACGTGGCTGCCCCGATTACTTTATGAGCTACTATATGCAAAGCACTGAGAAATGAGTCTGGCCTGGTACGAGCTAAAGTGTTGTAATTTGAAAGCCTCTCTTCCCGCTCCGATGGCAGCTGCCTGAGGATAGGGCTCCATGCAATAAGCACAGAGCCCAGAACTTGGCCTGGTACACAGTGGGTGCTCATTATGTGCTTGCTTGCTGGCTGATGATGCTCCCTAGCCAGGCCCTCCCAGTTCCGGACTAGAGCAGGGAGTGGCTCAACTCCGGTTCCTATCTGCTGGGGTGGGGACAGGAGCTGCTAACCAGCAACTGAGGCCCCGGGCGGTGGAAACAGCACCACCTCCCTCTTCACCCAGCGCCTGCTGTCAGGGTGCTTCTGGGTCTCCAGGGAACTGGGTGCAGCCATCTGCCCCGCTGCAGGGAGGCTGGGGAGGACATCCCGCCTTCCCTGGCACCCTGAACAGGGGTGCGAACCACACAGCCTCACCACCTGCCCCAGAGCCAAGAGGGAGGTGAGAAGGGGGGAGGTGAGGCCAGAACAGGCAGAGGACTGGGCCTAAACCTCCCCCTTCTGTCACCTCAACCCTTACTTCATCCCAGAGGACTTGAGGGGCTCTGCCCCCAACAGACAGGGTAGAGAATGGCTCCCCAGACTGGAGGGAGCCCCCCCTTCCCAGTCCCCAGAAGGGGCCTCCCTGCCAGCTTTCTGCTGACTGGGTCTAATTAAAGGGTGAGAAAAATGCAAATTCGGGATTTGCTGAGAACACATCACCTCAGCACGTGGAATTTAGACTGATGCCTGAGCCCTGCAGGCCTAAGGCTGTGGCCGCCATCATTCCCCTGTGACCCCACAGGCTGCTTGGGGTGCTGGAGGGCTCTTGGGGAGTCAAGAGTACAGGGACCTCCCCCAGAAGGACCCCAGGACATAGCCCTCTAGCCGGGGGTGAGGTGGTGAGGGGGCTCCGCCAGGGAAAGCAGCCAGGTGGGAACATTTCCCGTAAGCCTCCTAACCCAAGGGCAGGGACTTCTCCCTGGCTCTGAGACCGGGTGTGTGCTTCAGTGCCACAGCCATCTGTCTGGTACGGACTGGGCAGGCCACCTGGCACCTCAGGGCCCCTCTGTACAGTCGGGCAGCGATGCTGGCCTCCTGAGTGGACACGGGTCTTGAGTTCCCATGGGGACACCAGCATCCACCGCCCCCAATGCACAAGATACAGCCCCCAGGGTTGTGCCAACCCCAGGCACAGGGGTACCACTCTGCTTCGATTGTATACAGCCACCACCTCTCTCCAGGACCTTGAGATGTCGGGAGGCAGACAGCTTGGTGGTTAAGGCATCCCACCTCAACCACCTTGACCGTGGGAGCCAGGTGGTCCAGCCAGGAGCTCCACCTCATGAGCCTGTCAGTGCCACAGAGATAATGGAGAACCAGCTGCCCAGGGGTGTTCTGAGCAGCTATTAGCTGGTGTTGGGGGCCCAGGGCATGGGCTGGGCCCAGTTAGTGCTCGGGACATCAGCCTCCACTCTTACCCGGAAGTCGATGCCCACAGTGGAGATGAAGGTCCCTGCCAGGAAAGCCCCATCCTTAAAGCGCACGAGTAAGCAGGTCTTCCCCACGCCTGAGTCTCCCACCAGCATGACCTGGGGCACAAAGAAAGAGCAGAGGGGACCTGGGTGCTGGCCCACCCGGAGGGGTGTCTGGTCCTCCCTGAGCTGGCCTGGTCAGATGGGCTGTGGGTGAGGGTCAGGAGTGGAGGGAGGTATCCTAAGTCTGCAGGTTCAGCAGGGCCTGGGGGAGACACAGGGCCTGGACTTCCAGCTTCCACCTCTAGAAGGTTCTGTCCCCTCTCCTGAACATTGGCCTGTCTCCATCAGTGGGGAGTGGGAGTAGCTGCCTCCATCCAGGGTGGTACCTGGACACCATGCTTGGTCTGGAAGGGGAGCATTTGGGGCTTAGTGGGGAGCAGAACCTGAGGGTTGGCCGCTGGGAGGCCTGGGTGGGGGACCTCTGTGCCAGGGGGCTTCTTCCAATCCCAGCAAGGCTCTAGAGGAATTTGCCAAGTGAGGGTCAGATCTTGACATGAGGAGAGGCTCAGACCACGTCTGTGGACAAGGAGGGGCAGTCAGGCCTCCCTCTCCTTCTCCCCTCCCCCAGCCTGTTGCCAAAGGCTCCAAAACCCAAAGATGGGCCTGCCACCCCCGCCCCCACAATTCACAAGCTTCTGCCTTGGCCTGAAGGAGGCCCCAGCATTCCCCACCAAACTGGCAAACCTCTTCTTACTCTCGCCTCCTAAAGAGAAGAGACCAAAAGACCCTGGGGGTGAGAGAAGGCAGCATATGGGAAATGATGAGCGTGGGTGGGGGCAGGAGCATAAGGGAACAGGGAGAGGACACCTGCCAAGCTCTGACTTCCGCAGGACCCCTTGTCCGGCCATGCCAGCTAGGTGGGGGGTGGGGAGGGGGCAGGCCCTGCCATATGTTGGGTATCCCAAACCCGGGTTTGACAGGTGTGTGTGTGTGTGTGTGTGTGTGTGTGTGTGTGATGCACCGCGCCAGCCATGCCAACTGCAGCTGCGGGGTGCCGCTCGAGCCAGCTCCTCGCCGAAGGTCTGCAGGGCCCTGCACCCTTTCCCCGGACCCCTCCCCACTCGGCTCCGGCCGGACGCCACCTGCTGCGCTCGCGTGGGGCTGGGGGTGCCCGGCTCACCTTGAAGGCGACGTCGTAGAAGTCGCCGCCGCCGCCAAGCGAAGACCGGCCGGGCTGCGGGGGCCCGTTGGGAGGTGCGTCGGGGCCAGGGCGCGCAGTCCCGGGGCGCACGGGCCGGGACCCGTGGGTGGCGGGCAGTGCGGAGGTAGCGGGCGCGCTACCCCCCTTGCTCTTGGGGGTCTTTTTCCTGGACATGACAGGCGGGCTGGCGGGCGCTCAGTACGCTCCCTCTGCAGCCGCCGCGCCCCAGGACACCCTGCTCCCCGCGCCCTCGGAGCCAGACCCAGACCCTAAGCCGAAACCGTCCCGCGGCGGCTGCAGCTACCTCCCCGGCGCCCTGCTCCGCTCCGCCCCGCCCCCGCCGCCCCACAGCCCCGCAGCCACTCAGGCCCGGCCTCCCGCCGCAGCTACCAATGGCCGCTCTCGGGCGGGGCCATGCAAATGAGATGGCCTACCCGGGGGCGGGGTCAGGAGGTCCGGGCCCTGCCCTGGGTGCTCGGGGTCCGAGCGCCTCTTTCCATTGGGGGCAGCTACCTCCCTGCCCTAGGGCCAGCGACGCCCTTCCATATCTGCATCGGGCCTGGGTGCGGGTGGGGGGCGGTGGGTGAGGGAGGGAGTACCCGGCGTCCTGTCGTTCCTCTGCTGGCTGTGCACCGCCCCGCCCGGCTCTGCCCCTTGCCCAGTGACCCCCACTGGACTGCCTCCGGGCCTGAGACGAGGAGAGTACCGTGAGACCTGAGGCACTGAGGCAGTGGACCTGCGTGGGATGGGCACCCTGGGATTCTGTCCCTTCTCCGCCGGAGATGCCACCTGGCCTGCTGCGGCACCGACCCCCTCCCTTCCAGGGCAGGAGGGTCCAGGAAGCTCCAACACTCGGGCTTGGCAAACAAACCCGGGTGCGCCCCGCCGCTTGGGGCTCAGCTGACAGCTGGGTATCAGAGACAGGACATAGCTGCCAGGCTGAGCGGCAGGGCTGAGCCGGCCGGGCTGAGCCGGCAGGGCGCTCTACCCTGCAGCTTCTGCCTGCTGGGCTGAAGCTTCAGGATCCTTGGGGAAAGGGAAGTCACTGTCACAGACAGCAGCAGGCCCTCTGAGAGTCCCCTCCCCTGGGGTTCTGCCCTCAGGGATCTAGGAGGTGAAGGAGGTGGGAGGCCACTCTGCCAGGCTGTGGCTGTCTCCTTGGCTTTCCAGTGCTTTCAAGTGCTGATAATCCAACCCTATGCTGGTCCCTGGCGGACTCCTCTCCAGGACCTGGCACCTGCTCCCCTCCTGGACTTCCTGGGGCTCTGTCCCAGGACTCCCACCCAAGATGCTTTGGGTTTTGAGAGTGAGGCTGAGGTGGTCATGGAATCCTGGGAGTGGTGAGCAGAGATGCCCCTCTCCCAGGGCTTGGGGGCAGCAGGTGCAGACGAAGGGCAGCCCTCCTGCTCTGTCCTCCTCCGTCCTGAGACATGACAGCTGTCACTGGGAGCCTGGGCCCTTCAGAGGCCTGAGCCCTCTCAGCTGGCAGTGCCCAGAGTCCAAATAATTATAATGGGCAGAAGCTGTCTCTAGGGCTCAGAGGTCTGGGAAAACACAGATGGAAGGATGCCGCCCAACAAAGCAATTCCTCGAAAGGGCCTGGCAGGGCCCTGCATGGGAGAGGCTTTGGAAAGCTGCCCTTCACCGAGCGCCATCGTGTGCCAGGTGCATGTCATCTTTAGAACTATCCTGTGAGGTGGGTGCTGCTCTGATCCCCAGTGTTCAGATGGGAAACTGAGGCCCAGAGAGGGGAAGGGAGCTGTCCAAGGTCACCAGGCAGGAAGTCGCAGAGCCGGGATTTCTACATGGGAACTCTGGCTCCAGAGAGCATAAACTGTCCCCGGCAGGGTTTGCCCAGAGGTTCCCTGGAGACGGAGACCTATCCCTCAGGGCTCTGTCAGAGCTGGGGACCAACCTGAGGAAGCCCTCTGAGGGCCCCCTGGTGTCCTTTTCTGTCTCGCTCCTCTGGCTCCTCACTTCTTCCAGGCCAGATGCGGTTAGTGAGGCCTGCGGTGGGGGTGTTGGGTTCCCACTGCTGGGGCCCTGGGGACTCCAGGTGTCTCACTCCCAGGAGGCCAACGTCAGGGAGGTTGGCCCAGGGTAAGGGATGCCCACTGGCCCTAGCATCCTAGACAGTGGGCTCCCTACGTCCTCCTGCCAGCTGCTGCCAGAGCATGGCCAGGGCATGGGAACCACAGAGGAGTTTGGGTGCCCTAGGGGTGGGGCGTCCTGAGTTGGGGGTGCTGCTGATAGGGTAACCAGGAAGAGAGAAGGAGGCAGGCATTCCAGAGAGAGTGGGAAGCTAGGAGGGGAGGGAAGCTGAGAGCAGAGGAGAAAGACTTGACCTTGCAACCTTTAAAATTAGGAGAGTATGTAAAAATCCAGGTCTCTTGTTTTTCTTGAAAAGAGGGAATTCTTGGTCCCTGCCTCGCAGCACCCCTTCTTGCCTTTCTTGCCTTCCCACAGTCCTCCTAATCTTTGATCATTATGTCTCTTGGTTCCTCTATTTGCCATCTGTCTCACTCTCTGGAATGTAAGCTCTCTGGGCACAGGAAGCAGCTTGTCTTGCTCACCGTCATATCCCTGGCATCTGGCTCCAGGCCGCAACAAACAGTTATTAAATTGGTGAAAGAAGTATGAGTTAGAAATGTGGGCCCCACTTCAAGAGGACACATCATTGCCAATAAGGATTTAAGGGAGAACATGCCTCAACATGCAATGAGAGTAAGACTAGTGTGATGATTAGTGAGAGCAGGGCTTTGTGGAGGAGGGGCATTTGCACTGGGCTTTGAAGATTGAGCAGGAGTCCAACAGCGGTGGAGATAGAGAAACTTGCCAGGTGGAGAGAGTGAATATGTTCAGGCTCAGAGAGCCAGTAGGTGGGCAGTTTGAGCAGAAGAGGCCAAAGTGTGGTCCAGTGGCTTGGAAGAAATGGGTGCTAATTCAATAGGTAACATAGGAGGGGGCTAGATTGTAAGGTGAATTTGAATGTTTTGCCTAGGAGCTTGGACATTGTTCAGTGAGAAGTAGGGAGCCATGCATGGTTTCTGAGGAGAGCAATGGAGAGAAGGCACTGCTATAGGAATACAGGGAGTGGCCAGGAGGGGATGGATGTTGCAGCCTGTGGACAGGGAGATGAGTTTGAGGGGATTGCAGTAGCCCATGGGGAAGTAATGGGGATGGAGGGGACCTCCAGGAGAGACAGAATCTGCTGGCCCAGAGGGGAGGCAAGAAATAGTCAGAGCCCCTGGGGCAGAGACAGAGGGTGCTAAGATGGATTAAAGATGGCAAATTCTTTGCTACTCTTCCCAGTGAGGGGGAGGGTCTATGTCTCCTACCCTGGCAGGAGCTGTGATTGCTTTGACCAATGGAAGTGACCCTGTGCCTGTTTCTGGACCCAGACCTTCCAGATTGGCAGCTCTCCCTTCCTGTCTCCTGGAACACTCATTCTTGGAACCCAGCTGCCATACTGTGAGAAAGCCCAGGTGGCCTCATGGAGAAGCCCAGGTGGAGAGGACCCCACTTGCCATCCATGTGAGTGAAGAAGACACCCTGGCAGGTTCCATGCAGAGCCGAGGTGAGCTGTCCCCACCGAGCACTGCGTCCCGGCCACACTGCAGACTCTGAGCATTTGGAAATGTCCGTCACATGGCCATAAAGAATGAGAACAGGTACCCAGCAAGGGGGAGAAAAGGGACCAGTTTGGTGGGAAAGTTCAGGAAGGTAGCTTTGGCGGGATCTGGGGATGCCCATATTCTCGGGATCTTCTAATCTAGAGAGAAGACCCCCCCCCCCCACAGGCCAGGCCAGGTCCCTGAAGCAGCGTTTGGAGTTGAAGTGAGCCCTGGGGCTGAGGTAGAGGTGAGGAGTGAGGTCTGTGTCCCTGGGGAGGGGGATACAGACCTACAAGCCCTCAACCTTTCTGGCATAGGGCTGGCTCTGCTGGGCAGGGGAGGGGCTACATGGTTCCATGTCCCAGCAAAGGGATGGAACAACCCCAGGCCTCACTTCTGGACCCTCACCCCAGCACCCTCTGCTGGCCCAGATTCCTGGTCCCCTCATGTCCAGGGCCTTCAGCTCCTACACTCTGCCCTCTGACTTGCCCTTCCATGTGTCTGAACCCCTTGTCCTAGAGTGACGTGTGCCATGAGTCCCCAGACACGAGAACCCTCTGGAACCTATGGCCTGGGGCAGTCTCTCTCTGGAACCCGATTTTCCAAGCCCTCCAGCTTCATGCTCACATTCCCACTCACCCACAGGGTGTGGCCCTCAAGCCAGGCAGCCTTAGACAGGAATGAGAGTCCTCCTCGACCTTCGTCCCAGGCTCTGCTTGGAGCCTCCTCCTCTGGGCAAACTTCCCGGGCTTCTCCCACCCCAGCTCTTGCTCCGCAGACACGGAACCACGTTTGCTCTCCAGTGGTTCTTGGGGGACTGCACTGCCTCCACGCCAGCCTGTGAGCTTCCTGAGTACTGTGCCCATCGTGCCCACTCCTGCCCTCACCAAGCACGGGAATGAGAGCTCCAGGACTGAGCAGGGCAGAGCGAGGCTGGACTTCAGCGTCCTTTAGCAAAGGGGGAGGGGCAGAGCCCCCAAAACTTGTTCCCTCAGAGCACCTCCCAAGAAGACAGTCCTAAGGAATTCAGTTGTCTGCGATCTGAGGGCAAGGGACCCTGGCTGGGAGTGGTGCCAGAAGGCAGAGGCCCCGGCTGGGTCCCTGGCTTGCTGGCTGACCCCGGGCGTGTGGCATACACAGTCTGGGCCTGCTCCCCTCTCTGTGAAATGAGGGGGCAGGAGGAACTGATCTCCGAGGTCCCTTCCAGCTCAAACACCTTATGTTCTATGAAATCCATGTGAACGTTGCCATGGAGACATCAGAGAGGAACTGCAGCAGCACGGAATGTGACTTCCACCAGAGTTACCTGAGGAAGCGGCTCATGTCAGAGGAGCCCTCCCCCCACCGCCCCCAGAGGCCCGGGTGCACAGGGGCCACACTGAGTGTCCTGCTCCCAAGAGGACACACCTACCTGCCCCGCCCTCCCCCATGTGGCACTGAGGCCCTGTAGGTAGTAAGGGGTGGGTGTCCATCCCTGCCTGAGGGGAAAAGGACCAATTGGTGGGAGGGCTGGAGCACAGGGCTGTTTCCCTGTAGGTCCACCCTCTGTCCTTGCTTCCCACAGCTGCTCAGGTACTCACACCTGAATACTCTTGGCTGTCTCAGGACATAAAACGTGCCCGCCACAGAGTGGTGGGTGCCGGGGGAGGCCTCAATCTGATCCAGACTCTGCACTGAGGCCCCATGTGGGTGAGACCTCTGGACTCCAGTAGCACAGAACACCGCCAGCTGCCTCGTGGCTCCAGAGTACCACACGTGGCCTCATGGCAGGGGAGGCATCGGTGTCGGTGTAAAGGAATAAAATGAACCCTGGTGTAACCATGACAACCACTGAAGTCTGCGCACTTGGAGTGCCCCTGGAGTGGGCCAAGTGCTTCACTTGCATTGTCTTTTCTTTTCTCTTAATTATAAAAATAATATATGAGTTTTGCAGGCATGTCAACAACACAAAAGGGAAAGGCAAGAATAAAAGTCCTCATTCCCCCACCAGATCTTGTCCTTCAGGAGTAACAACTATTAGGTTTGGTAATGGCTCCTGGGTGAGTTTCCTATTGCTGCTGTGGCACAAACACAGTGGCACAAGACAACTCAAATTTATCATCCTACACTCAGAGGCCAGAAGTGTGAGATGAGTCTAATGGGACTAAAGTCAAGATGTCAGCAAGGCTGATTCCTTCTGGGGGCTCCAGGGGAGAATCCTTGCCTCTTCAGCTTCTGGTGGCCTCCAGCTTTCCTTGGCTCGTGGCCACATCACTGCAATTTCCATTTCCATAGCCACCTGGCCTTCTCTTCTTCTGCCATCAAATCTCCTTATTTATTTATTTTTTAGCCACACTGCACGGCTTGTGGGATCTTAGTTCCACGACCAGGGATTGAACCAGGCCCTCGGCAGTGAAAGTGCAGAGTCCTAACCACTGGACCGCCAGGGAATTCCCAAATCTCCTTATAAGGACATTTGTGACTACATTTATGGCCCACCTGGATAGTCCAGGATCATCCCCCATCTCAAGATCATTAATTTAATCACATGTGCAAGGCCCCTTTTGCCATGGAAGGTAATATTCACAGATTCTGGGGATTAGGACCTGTATATCTTTGGGGTCCATTATTCAGCTGGAACAGGGCCATTCAAGTTTTCTATTTTGGGACTTTGAAACAAGGGTTCTGTGGCTGAACAGACCTAAAAGTCACTGGACTAAGGATTTCTTTTTCTATCTTTGTCCAAGTTTTTTTAGGTATCCAAATTATGTTACTAAACACATTGCATATTTATGCATAAATATGCATAAAGTACATTGAGATATGATCCTTGTTCTCTAAGAGTATAAATAAAATCATAACTATCTGATCTTTCCACATTTGATAGAATTTTCCCATTAAAAGATCTGGACTAGGGCTTTCCTGGTTGCGCAGTGGTTAAGAATCCACCTGCCAGGGACTTCTCTGGTGGTCCAGTGGTTAAGAATCCGCCTGCCAGTGCAGGGGACACAGGTTCCAGCCGTGGTCCAGGAAGATCCCACATGCCGCGGAGCAACTAAGACCGTGTGCCACAGCTACTGAGCCTGCGCTCTAGAGTCCGCAAACTACAACTACTGAGCCTGCGCCCCTAGAACCCGTGTGTCTGCAACAAGAGAAGCCACCTCAATGAGAAGCCCGCGCACCGCAACGAAGAGTAGCCCCCGCTCCCCGCAACTAGAGAAAGCCTGCTCACAGCAACGAAGACCCAATGCAGCCAAAAAACAAACAAACAAATAATAAGAATCCGCCTGCCAATACAGGGGACACACACGGTTTCGATCCCTGGTTCGGGAAGATCCCACATGCCGCAGAGCAACTAAGCCCATGCACCACAACTACTGAGCCTGTGCTCTAGAGCCTGCGAGCCACAACTACTGAGCCCGAGTGCCACAACTACTGGAGCCACACTAAGTCACTAAGCATGCCTAGAGCCCATGCTCTGCAACAAGAGAAGCCATTGCAATGAGAAGCCTGCGCACCGCAATGAAGAGTAACCCCCGCTTGCTGGAACTAGAGAAAGCCTGCGCCCAGCAATGAAGACCCAACGCAGCCAAAATTAAATTAAACAATAATAAACAAAAATTAATTAATTAATTAATTAAAAGATCTGGACTAAGTGTCTTTTCCTGGCAAGGCTCTGATATAGTTTCAATTTCTTCCTTTATTGTTAGTCTATTTGGGTTTTTTATTTCTTCTTGAGTCAGTTTTTTTTTCTTTTTTTAAGAATACCACTGCAGAAACTAACACACCATTGTAAAGCAATTATACTCCAATAAAGATGTTTTAAAAAAAAAAAGAATATCACTGTATTTATTCTCATACAGGCAATTTTTCTATAACTTCAACATTTTCCTCTCGAAAATAGAACAAAAGAGTCTCAAAGCTTAGAACTGGATCACTTGGCCCTTTCTCTCCTTATCTCCTCCGAGTTCAAAATGTTTGCATCTCTTAATGGCCTGTATCCTCTTGGACCTGCAGTTGGGCTCAACACATTCAAGCCTCAGTACGATCTTCTTTGTAGTTTTAGCCTTCTTCCAGAAAATTGGCTTTGTTTGCGCACTGTAGCCACTCTGCTTCCGATCATAGCGCCTCTTTCCCTGGGCATACAGGGAATTTTTGCCCTTCTTATACTGGGTCACTTTGTGAGGCTGATGCTTTCCACACTTCTTACAGAAAGTCCTTTGGGTTTTAGGTACATTGACCATCTTTGCAGTATAGGGGTCTTCACAATGAAAACTAGAAACCTGACGTCCGCATTCCTGCATTGTTCTCTTGAGTCAGTTTTTATAGTTTATATTGTTCCAACATGTTTTTAGATAAAAAGTTACACATAATTGTCTCGTAATTTTTCACTCTCTATTTCTGTGAATAAACCTTCATTCTCAATCTTAATGCGCTGTATTCGATTTTCATCTCTCAGCTACACTTGCCAACAGGTTTAAAAAAAAACTTAATAGCCTTGTATATTAAAAATAGCTCTTGAGGGACTTCCCTGGTGACGCAGTGGTTAAGAACTGCCTGCCAATGCAGGGGACATGGGTTCAATCCCTGCTCTGGGAAGATCCCACATGCCAAGGAGCAACTAAGCCCGTGCACCACAACTACTGAGCCTGCACTGTAGAGCCTGCGAGCCACAACTACTGAGTCCGCGTGCCACAACTACTGAAGCCCACGTGCCTAGAGCCCATGCTCCGCAACAAGAGAAGCCTGTGCTCAGCAATGAAGACCCAACACAGCCAAAAATAAGTAAATTAATTTTAAAAAATAGTTCTTGATTTTATTAATCAATTCTCTTTCTTTTCAAATAACTAACTTCTGTTCTTAGCTTTCTAATTTCCTTCCTTCTACTTTCTTTTGGTTTATTTTATAGTTGTTTTTCTAGAATGTTGACAGGGATGTTCAACTTATATACTATTTTGATTTTTCATGCTCATCAATTTTTAAAAAGTGGGGGACTTCCGTCGTGGTCCAGTGGCTAAGACTCCACGCTCCCAATGCAGGGGGCCTGCGTTCGATCCCTGGTCAGGGAACTAGATCCCATCTGCCACAACTAAAGAGCCCACATGCTGCAACTAAGACCTGGCACAGGGCTTCCCTGGTGGTGCAGTGGTTGAGAATCTGCCTGCCAATGCAGGGGACATGGGTTCGAGCCCTGGTCTGGGAAGATCCCACATGCCGTGGAGCAACTAGGCCCGTGAGCCACAATTACTGAGCCTGCGCGGCTGGAGCCTGTGCTCTGCAACAAGAGAGGCCGCGATAATGAGACGCCTGTGCACCGCGATAAAGAGTGGCCCCCACTCGCCGCAACTAGAGAAATCCCTCGCACAGAAACGAAGACCCAACACAGCCATAAATAAATAAATAAATAAATAAATAAGCCCAAAGTTTAAAAAAAAAAAGACCTGGCACAGCCAAATAAATTAATAAATAAATAAATATTAAAAAAAATTTTTTTAAAGTAATGTTATCAGTTTCTCTCCATGTATCAATATAACTTTGCATCCCAGATATTTGATAAGATGTATGCTCATTACTATTCATTTCTAATAATCTGATTTTAATTTTGATTTAAAATTATTAAAGTTAAATTCTAAAAGTTAAAAGATTTAAAAGAGGGTATTTCAATTTCTACAGGGTTAGATTTTTAAAAATCAGCTTTATTGGAGCGTAATTTATGTACACTAACATTCACCATTTTTAACTAAACAATTTGGTGAGTTTTGACAAATATATTTATTTAGGCATCACCATACTCATGCTATAAAACATTTTTGTCACCCAAAATTTCTTATGCCCCTTTGCAGTAATTCCCTCCCCCAACCCCAGCCCCTGGCTACCACTGATCTGCTTTTTGTCACTGTAAGTGGTTAGATATTTAAGAAACAACTTTATTGAGGTCTAATTGACATCCAATAACTGCACATTTAAAAAAAAATATTTAGGGCTTCCCTGGTGGCACAGTGGTTGAGAATCTGCCTGCTAATGCAGGGGACACGGGTTTGAGCCCTGGTCTGGGAAGATCCCACATGCCGCGGAGCAACCAGGCCCGTGAGCCACAACTACTGAGCCTGAGCGTCTGGAGCCTGTGCTCCGCAAAAAGGCCGCGATAGTGAGAGGCCCGCACACTGCGATGAAGAGTGGCCCCCGCTTGCCACAACTAGAGAAAGCCCTCACACAGAAACGAAGACCCAACACAGCCAAAAATAAATAAATAAATTAAAAATAAAATAAAAATAACAAATGTTCAGGTACAATTGGTGTCTAAAAAAAAAAAAGAATTCCCCCACCCTTGGTATCTAATCAAGTTCCTTTCTACCTCCCCTTGATACCTAACCAATTTCTTAGTAATTAAAAAAAAATTATTTATTTTTATTTATTTATTTTGACTGTGCTGGGTCTTAGTTGCGCCATGAGGGATCTTCGTTCCAGCATGCAGACTCTTAGTTGCAGCATGCAGACTTAGTTACGGCATGCATGTGGGATCTAGTTCCCTGATCAGGGATCGAACCCGGGCCCCCTGCATTGGGAGTGTGAAGTCTTACCCACTAGACCACCAGGGAAGTCCCAACTGCACATTTTTTAAGTGTACAATTTGATAAGTTTTGACATAAGTATACACCCATGAAACCATCACTGCAATTAAGATAATGACAATATCCATCACTTCCACATTTACCTTTCAATTATCTGAGTCGTCAGGATGTCCAGCCTTGTCTGAAGATTCTCTGCGAATTGCTCTTCAGGCTTCTACTCAGGTGAGCATCCCTGGGTTAGGGTGGGTTTGGGGGAGCCCCAGCTGTGGGCTAGACTCATGATGTGGTGGAGTTAGCAGGTGAAAGGACCCAGAGCACCTCTAGGGGGCAGTGTTTCCTAAGGCCATTTTATTGCCTAATCATTTCCAGATACTTGACAAAATACTGTTACATAAACTAGAACTTGTTAACTGTGCTGTTCAAACTCTCCACATCTTTACTGAATTTTTAAAAAAATTGTCTACTTGATTTGTAAAATTCCAAGGAAGGTGTAAGAAAGCCTCCACAATGATTTTGTGAGTTTTCAACAGTTTAGCTGTGTGTGCTGATGTTCTATTTTTTGAGAATACAATGGTTCATTATATGTTCTACACAGATTATACCTTTAATTAGTGTAAAAAAAAATTGGACTCTTTCCCCATTTACTATCTTTTGCTTTAGGTTCTATTTTTCTAGTATTAATACTGTCACCCCACCCTCCTGTGTCTTTATTTTTCTGTTTCTTTACTCTCAGCCTTCTGGGTTATTTGTCTTAGCTGTGTCCCTGTAAACCACATTTACCTGGATTTAGTGTGTCTTCTCATTATGAGAATCCTTGCTCTTTAACAGGGGAATTTAACTCATTTATATTTATAATGATCACCCACATGCTTGGTCTTATTTTGTGTTCTGATTAATACACTGATCCACTGTTTCCTTTTTTAATTCTTTCCTGCTTGGGCTGATCAGGTTTTCTTGTTTCTTTCCCCCCACCTCTAGTTTTCCGCTTTATTTTATGTTAATAGTTATCATTAACTATTAACAAAAATTTTTAAGTCCATATTTTATCAAGAATTAAACATCTCTCTAATGTCCCACTCTCTGAATCAGACAAGATCTTTGGCACATTTTATTTCCTCTGACTCACTGGGTGGTTTGTTGAAATAGTCTACAGAATTTGATTTCCAGATAATTAATTTTTTTTTTTTTTTTTTTTTGGCTGCACTGGTGGCTTCTCTTGTTGCAGAGCACAGGCTCTAGGTGCACGGGCTTCAGTAGTTGCAGGACACAAGCTCAGTAGTTGCGGCACACAGGCCCTAGAGCATGCGGGCTTCAGTAGTTGTGGCAGAGTGCAGGCTCAGTAGTTGTGGTGCAGGGGCTCAGTTGCTCCACGGCATGTGGGATCTTCCTGCACCAGGGATTGAACCCATGTCCCCTGCATTGGCAGGTGGATTCTTAACCACTGAGCCACCAGGAAAATCCAAGATAATTAATTTTCTTCTTTAAACATATGTCTTTCCTGGGGACTTCCTTGGTGGTCCAGTGGTTAAGACTGTGTGCTTCCAATGAGGGGGTACAGGTTCAATCCCCGGTCAGGGAACTAAGGTACCACATGCCGTGTGGCAAAAAAAAAAAGTATATATATTTATGTCTGTTCTATTTTAGAAATCCTTTCCAAACAATTGCATTTACTCCACAACCACCTTCAAACCATCATTTAGATAATTAATCTGTTTTGCTCATTTTGCATCACTGTCTCTCTTTTTTTAAAAAATAAATTTATTTATTTATTTGGCTGCGATGGGTCTTAGTTGCGGCATACGGGATCTTTTGTCGCAGTGCGCAGGTGCATGGGCTTCTGTAGTTGCAGCACACAGGCTCTAGAGTGTGTGGGCTCAGTAGTTGTGGTGCGGGGGCTTAGTCGCCCCACAGCATGTGGGATCTTAGCTCCCTGACCAGGGATCAAACCTGTGTCCCCTGCATTGGAAGGCAGATTCTTAACCACTGGACCACCAGGGAAGTCCCTACATCACTGCCTCTTATGAGTTTATCTTCCCTCATCTTGAGTCCTTGAATCTTATCAGTTTGTCATTGACTGGAATTAAAAGCTTGGGTTTGGAAAGTAATCTCTGTCCTTTCACTTACCTGCTGTGTGACCAGGCAAATTTCTTAACCTCTCTGTGCCTTAGTTACCTCATTTAATAAAGGGAATAATAATAGAATCCACCTCGCAGAGTTGGGAAGAGTCAATGGAATAAAGCAATGAATGAATGGGTGAAGAATTGAAGGATGTGGGTTTCCTCCCTCCAATCTCTCAAGAAGTTCTCACCAGTAATCCTTTCACTCCTTGTGCACACACTCTTTTTCTTTCTCTGTGGTCTGCTGCTCCCTCTCTGTTGACACTTTTCCCTTAGCCTGGAAAGTGGTTCAAGTCTCTCCCATGTTAAGAAAAAACTTTCGGGACTTCCCTGGTGGTCCAGTGGCTAAGACTCCACGCTCCCAATGCAGGGGGCCTGGGTTCGATCCCTGGTCAGGGAACTAGATCCCATATGCTGCAACTAAGAGTTCACATGGGGGCTTCCCTGGTGGCGCAGTAGTTGAGAATCTGCCTGCCAATGCAGGGGACACGGGTTCGAGCCCTGGTCTGGGAGGATCTCACATGCCGCGGAGCGACTAGGCCCGTGAGCCACAATTGCTGAGCCTGCACGTCTGGAGCCTGTGCTCCGCAGCAAGAGAGGCCGCGATAGTGAGGCCCATGCACCGCAATGAAGAGTGGCCCCCACTTGCTGCAACTAGAGGAAGCCCTCGCACAGAAACGAAGACCCAACACAGCCATAAATAAATAAATAAATAAATAAAATAAATTTTAAAAAAAAGGAGTTCGCATGCCACAACTAAGTCCCAGCACAGCCAAATAAATTCATAAATAAAAATATTTTTTAAAATATATTTAAAAAAAGAAAAAAACTTTTGCCATTGCTGTGTCCCTCTCTTGTCCCTTGACTCTCTTTTCTTTCATGTCTAATCTTCTAGAAACAGTGAAACAAGCCATGTCTACACCCTCTCACTTGCTACCAACCTGCTGGCATATGTCTTCCTACCAGCCCCTCCACTCAACGTGCCCTCAGTAAAGGTCACTGGTGAACACCATGCCTTCAGTTTCGTGCAGCAACATGGCAGGGTGGAGGCACAGGTTGACCCTGAGGAGTGCTGTCCAGTAGGGGTATTGACAAACTGGGGGACAAATGCTTGGCTTGCAGTAGATAGCTCATAAATGTGTCCCCTGAATGGCTGTGTGATGTGAATGAGCATGAGATAGGGGCTGGGGAGGCTTCCTGGAGGAGGAGGCACCTCAGCTGAGTCTGCATGGGGGTGGGATGGGAAAGCATTCCAAGCAAAGGGAAGAACATGTGGAAAGTCCAGGAGGTGTGAGGCTGTAGAGAGTTCTGGAAGCCCCAAGTGGAGGTACATGTGGGCCTGTGCAGTATGCGGGGTGGTCAGGGAGGGACTCCCAGCTGCACCTGCCCAGCCCCTCTCTGTTCCTGTAGCCCAAGCCCCTGTTGACTTCTCCCCTGTAGCTGTTCCCTCAACTTCCACACACTGTGCCTCAGTTTCCTTCTACTTCTCTGGCTGTCTCACTTAGACTCCCCTTAAGGTCTTCCTCCTCCCCAACTCTAGGTTGGGGTTCCCTGTCTCTGGATTCTTCCACCTGTCCCAGGTACGCTCACCAACCCCCTTCCAGCTTCACACCCCACCTCCAGCTACGCTCTGGGTACCTTCTCAAGTGGCCCCAGCACCATCTGTCCAAAACCCCCTCCTCACCTTTCCCTCCACATCTCTCCTTCCCTGGGACATCCTCCCATCCCCCATTTTCCCCCAGCAAACAGTTTCTCCACCCATTCTGGCTCCCAACCGCCAGGCAGGGCATCATCTGAGCCTCCTCCTTCTCCCATTTCCCCCACAACCAGTCCTGAGACTGTTTCCCACTTGGGCCTCCTGCTCCTTCCCCCTCCCCTTGTCTCATCCCGTCAACCCCACCTTGGCTTAGCCCCCATGCCAGTGTTTCCAAACTGGGTTCCCAAGCACTCCCTCTGTGATTCTGTGTAAAAAGGTTCATGAGTCCCAAAAGGTTTGCAGGCTTCACAATCCCTCCCTGTTAGGATGGAAGTTCCTCCTCATGTCTAACTTAAGTCCCTCCCCCAAACTGCTCCAAGATACTGATTTGGAGACAAAGGGGGTTGTGAGAACTGAGTCTTGAGAATGGA
Source organism: Balaenoptera physalus (assembly GCF_965194825.1). NCBI lineage: Eukaryota > Metazoa > Chordata > Mammalia > Artiodactyla > Balaenopteridae > Balaenoptera > Balaenoptera physalus. Next base: position 52,997,279 of record NC_138898.1, on the reverse strand, counting down.
CCACAGCTGCTGGAGCAGGACCATCCCCTTCCCCTACCCCAGGCCACAGGCTGGAGATCCTCTGTCTGCTCCTGGGTCGTTTGACCTGTGAGACATGGCAGGCTGTTCCCTGTTCATCCCTGGCCTGTGCCTGTGCTGGGGAACTGTTCTTCTTTGGGTCTTTCCTGGAAGCTGGCTCTGAGCTGATGTGATCTTCCCCCAGCCCTAAAACGTAGGTTTACTATTCTCATTACCCAGATGAGAAAGGGAGGCATCTGGGTGCTGCTTCATGCCCAGGTGAATAGCAGAGCTTCAGTGTGCCCCACAGTGGTCCTGCTTGGACTCCCCCAGCAAGTGGCAGCAGGACATGGCCCAGCACCTATGGGTTTAGTTGAGGTTTCCAACTAGCTTAAGCAGAGACAGAGCACAGAGAGGAAGCTGGGAAGTCTCAGGATGCAGCCTGATACCAAGTCTCCAGACAGTGGTACAGAGGCCTTGCTCACATGGGGGTCTGGGGACCCCCTCCCTGTGACCACTCTGTCCAGGCTCTGGGAGAGGGACTCAACTGACCAGCTTGGGTCAGGTATCCACTCGTGGCCCAATGGTCGAACAATTTTATTATTTCTTCATTATTTTAAAAGTTGAGATATAATTCACATACCATAAAATTCACCCTTTTAGGAGCACAATTCAGTGATTTTAGTATATTTACAAGGCTGTGCAATCATCACCACTATCTAATTCCAGAAGATTCTCATCATCCCCAAAAGGAACCCCACACCCATTAGCAGTCACTACCCATTCCCCCTCCCTCCAGCCCCAGGAGCCACTAATATACTTCTTGTCTTTATGGATTTGCCTGTTTTGGACATTTTTAAATAAAGGGAATCATATAATATGTGGTCCTTTTTGTCTAGCTTCTAGCATGTTTTCAGGGTTCATCCATGTTGTTCGGCTTGGATTCTTCCCACCACGTGCGTTAGTTTCGTAATTAAATCCTGCGCACACAGAGGAACAAAATCTCCCTTGGCAGAGTCACAGCACGGAGTACATCGCGCCGTGAAAAGAAAGAGCGGGCAAACTGCGGCCGGAGCGGTAGGACGCGGGCTTCCAGGCTCGCAGAGCGCAGCCTCATGCCCAGCGGCCGGCGGGAGGCCGGGATGCTGAACTTCACCGCCCAGGTGAGGCCCAACTTGGGCGTCACCACCGTGACAGCGAGAGCTAGCCGCCACTCCTCGCCGGCGCCCTGGTAACTCCACGAGAGGAGGCGATGCGCATTTATTGAGTGCTTACTGTGTGCCAGGCGTTCTGGAAACCGCGGTGGCGGAGATGGACAGAGGCGCTGGGAGTGGATGAGCGCGCGTTAACGGTCGCTCGGAGGTCCCGGCTGGTGTTTTCAGTGTTGTGACTGCTCTGGCGCTGAGTGAGGTCTGGGAGGTGCACACGCGGCGTGGAGGGGGAAGAGCGCAGACCTAGGCCGCCGCTCCCTGGGGAGCAGAGCCCGAAGCCCGGCCCACTGCTTGGTGCGAAGGGAGGAGCTCCAGGCGCCCCGCCCATCTAGCCCCGCCCCACCGGCCCCCACGCTGCAGAACGAAAGGCGGAGCCTTGGGGTGCTCCGCCCTGGCGCTCGCCCCTCGCCGCGCCCAACAGGGCAGAGCAGGGGGCGGGGCCTAAGGGCGCCCCCGCCCCGCGCCGCGCCGGGAGGAGGAGGAGCCGGCGGCCGGCCCGCACTGCAGCGCCAGCGCGCGAGCGGACGGCCGTGGACCCAGAGCCGGGCCAGGGTGCCGAGCGGGCGTCGCGCAGGCAGACAGGCCGCGGCCGCCGCCAGATCCCCCTCCCGTGCCCAGCCATGCCGTGCGCGGGCCCAGCCTGAGCCGAGGCCTCCGAGGCCGGGCGGGCTCGGGGCCTCGGGACCGGGCCGGGGCCATGCTTGCGCTGCCCTGACGATGCCGCCCGCCGCGCCCGCCCGCCTGGCGCTCGCCTTGGGCCTGGGCCTGTGGCTCGGGGCGCTGGCGGGGGTCCCCGGGCGCGGCTGCGGACCGTGCGCGCCCCCCTGCCTCTGCGGCCCGGCGCCCGGCGCCGCCTGCCGCGTCAACTGCTCCGGCCGCGGACTGCGGACGCTCGGGCCCGCGCTGCGCATCCCCGCGGACGCCACAGCGCTGTGAGTAACCCGCCGCTCGCGACGCGGGCCGGGCGGTTGCCATGGCGCCCGGCGGGCGCAAGGACTGGCGGCGGCCGGGGCCCGGCGGGGCGCGGGGCGCCTGCACCCTTCGGGGAGAGGCCGGCCGGGCAGGCCGTCGGCCTGGCGGGCCTCACAGGGCGTGGGCGCGTCCCCGGCCTCTAGAAGGGGAAACGGAGTGCGGGCCAGGCCTCTCCCAGGGCGAGGCTCCAGCGCAGTGAGGTCGGCCCGACTAAATAAGGAAAACCTGGGACCGGGGCCGGCTCTCAGCCCGCCTGGCCTCAGCCAGAGGGAAATAGGAAAATACCGGATTCTGTGCAGGCGGAGACATCGCACCACCCGGTGGGGCTCCGCTAATGCCAGCTGACTGGGGGCCTGTAGCATCGTGCGGAGGCGGGGCGGGAAGGTCTCTGAAAAACACTTAAACGCTAATTAGAGACTAATAGGATGCGGCTTGGCCTGGGGGCATACCCAACACTTGGGAGCCCAGGAGTAGGAAGCTAGGAGGTGGAGAGCTCTATCTGGGATGACAGGGAAGGCTCTCCGGAGGGGGTGGACAAGAATTTGATGGATGTGTAAGAATTGGCCTGTTACTTGAGGGGCAGGAAGGTGGGTTTAGGGGAAGGGAGGAGGGAACCATGTGTGCAAAGGCCTGGAGGCTGGACTTGGTCGAACGTGGGGGTAGGGGTACACCTCCAGTGTGGCAACTGTGGGGGGGAAGGGGTAGTGTGAGGGAGTGGGAGCAGGATGGGTGGTGGGCTGGCGTCATGAAGGGCCTCATTTGTGCAGTTTAGCGTTCTGATGTTATCCTGGGAACAGCAGAGGTGTAGCATGGCCATGAAGGGGTTTAAAACGCTGAAAAGCCATTGTCAGGTTTGCATTTTGGCAGAAATAATAACAGGCAGTCTTTATGGAGAGCTTGTCTCCAGCCCGGCCCTGTGCCAAGCTCTGGTTGTGAATTGTCACACATAACCCTCATCCTAACCCTCTGAGGTGAGGTACAGTGAAGATGCCCATTTTACAGATGAGAAAACAGCCCAGAGGTGATGGTGATGTGATTTGTCCAAGCACAAGTAGCAAGTAACAGCCAGTACATGGCAGAGGCAGGGTTTGACTGTGAGGAGCTGAGGGTTGGATTGAAAGGGATTCAGGGGACTGAGATTTTCAGATGGTTGTCCCCAGAGATGGGGACAGGCTCAGGGCCTGCTTATCCACATCCCTCCAGCCCCGTTTGGGTACTTCCAGACACCTAAGCCAGGACTCCATCACTCCCTGGCTGCATGCTGGAATTCCTTGGTGGGGGTTTAACATCCCCAGGCTTATTAAACCTGGGATTTGGTTTTGTAATGTTCCCTGGGTGACTCCAGTGTGTGGCCACCTTTTATCAGGGGGACCCTCATGGTCAGTGTTCAGATGAGTTTGGATGTTGGCGGGTGGGGCAGGGGTGGGTGCTTTTCCTGGACGGGTCTTCCTTGGGGCTTTGCTGGGGGTTGGGGCTGGGGGTTGGGGGCAACCAGGTTCTCCAGCGGCAGTGGCTGGGAGCTATGGGGCCATGCTGTCATCTTGCTCCCTGCCAGCTTAAGTGTTTGCCATCACGGCTGTCTCTGTGGAGGTGGGCTTCCGGCCTGCAGCCAGTGCCCACACAGTCGTTTTGGATCCACCCCACTCCTTGTTTCTCAATGCTGTGAATAAGGTTACATACGTCTCTCGTGGGCTGAGAGCTGCTGGGGGGTCAGGCCCCAGCTCCTGCTGGTTATTCCCGCTTCCTCATCACCTGGCGGCGTGCTCGCCTCCAGGAGCTGTCCAGGAAATAAACGGTACTGGTAGCTTGGCCAGGGGCCTGCAGCAGGGTGCAGGCTCCCAGGCATAGCAACAGAGCCTGAGCCTGTTGCCTTGCATGTGTCCCCTTAGGCTCTGGTCTTGGATTTTGGAGGTCCAGGGAGCTGGTGGCCTGGCCTGAGCCGGCAGGATTCCCAGGGTTGCTGACCCTGCAGCATGTGATGATGGAACTCTGGGAGGAGGGGGATGGGGAATAGAGGAGACTTCATGTTCTTGTTGACACTCTGAAGCTGCCTCTGGGAGATTTCCAGAGGACTGGGTGCAAAATGGTAAACTGGGCCCTTGGGTGCAAATGTTAAGGCCCCCTCACCCCGGTCCCTCAGGCCACCATCTGTGCTCTGTGGGCTGCCCCAGCCATTCTGCCTGTCCACCCTGCAAACCCCCTCCTCAGGGAGCAGGAGATGGGTGAGCCTTCTCTTCTCCAAGGGAGCAGGGCTGAGCTCAGAGATGCCAGGGAGCCTCCCGGGTGAGAGTGTGCGTGTCCAGGGGCCCCAGTACCCCTGCCTCCTGGGTGTCACCAGCAGCCTCCTCTAGCGGGCTCAGGCCTGGCGTCTCTGTCATCAGTGTCTCGCAGCCACCCCTCCATTTGAGACTCCTTGGCCAGCCTGAGGTGCGGCAGGACAGCTGTGTCCAGACTTGGGTGGGAGGACAGGGGCTGGCTGGTGGGGGATTCGGGGCCCCTGGGCCTCGGCATGCAGGATGGCCCAGGGTTCTGAGACTGCAGCCTTTCTTGGGTTAAGTGATGCTGCTGGGAAATGACAGCTTGAAAAAGATGACGTTACTCAGTAAAATCTTGTTGCTCTCCTATTTTTAAAGCTTTTATCCTGGAGAGTTTGAACATACACAAAAGTGGGAGGAATAGTGTGATGAACCTCATGGACCCACTGCCCTGTGGCCTGGCCTGCCCCTCCACACCTCCACCCCACCCCAACCCATTTTGGAAGCAAATTCCAGCCATCCTACTTTTGATCTGTAAGCATTTTGGAATGTATGGTGACACCTCGATCACACCTAAAACAGTGCATAATTCCCTGATAACTTTGCATGTCCAGTGTGTTCAAATTTGTGGTTGTCTCAGTTTTTTTAGTAGATTGAATTAGGACCCAAGTAAGGTCCACGCAGTGGCAGTGCGGTTAGTTGATGTCTTTTAAATCTCTGTGGATGTGTAGGCTTTCCTTCCATCTGTTTCCTCTTGTGCGATTTATTGAAGAAACCGGCTCCGACGGCACCTGGCTTTTGGATTGTGTCTCTGTGTGTCCCTCTGCCCTTGGTGTTCTTCCTGTACATTGATGGTCGGGTCCAGAGCTGTGTTGTATGGTGAGCCACATTTCAAGTGCTCGAGCCACAGAGCCAGCGGGCTACCGTGTTGGACGGGACGGCATAGAGAGTTCTAGATGTGACAACACTGCTCCAGGTGCTGTCAATCATTTTCAGGTGTGGTTGCTTTTGGCCGACAGCTTTTCGTTTGATGTGAGCTGCTAATTTTGGCCAGGGGCCCAAAGTGGGCCTCGTACTGTCTTGTGAATGTTTGGGTCTAGGGCTAGGCTCAGAGCAGGGACTCAATAGGCACTTGGTTCGCTGATTAAAATTTTGGGGCCTTAGGGTCTTCCATTGGCTGGGGGCACCCAGGGCCTTGCCCTTCCTCGCCTGTGCCCCTAAATAATAGGGGAGTCTCTGGGAGACTCAGCCCCCGGGGCCTGCACAGGACATGGGTGTGAGGGAAAGTGGACATCGGGGAATAGACCCCTGGGCTTGGCGTGGGCCTGGCGTGTGTGTAACGTGTTAGACTGCAGGTGTCATGCACGTGGCTGCCTTGAGGGCTGGCGGGGCAGCGGAGGGGCCTGTCTCTGAGCCCTCACCAGAGGGAGGGCCTGGCTGCTGTGTGCCTGGCCCTGTGCCAGGGGTCTCCAAGGCCCACGTCTCAGGCTTTTATGACAGCGGAGCCAGTGTTAAACCAAAAGACAGATGATGGGGAGGAGGCCGTTTCGGAGGGGCTCCCTGGAAGGATCCCCAGTGTAGGTGACATTGAAGCCAAGACTCAGTGCTCACGCAGGAGTCATGCAGGGGCTGGGAGAGAGCGTCCCAGATAGAGGGGACAGCCTGGTAGAGTCTCAGAGGTGCCAGGTGATGGAGGGGTGGGAGGTGGGGACTCTATCGAGAGAGCAGGGGGGCAGCTGCTCCCCCATTGAAGGACCCAGGAGAGAAGCGTCATGATTGGCATCTTCTAGAAAGAACACTAGCTGGGGCGTGGAGACAGTGGGTTTCAGGAGGCCCTGGGTGTCCTGCGTACCCAGCTGGTCTCACCCTCACATTCCCTGAGCTGCATATGATAGCTGGCACTTGGAAATGCAGACTAAGTGCACATGTAACATTAGTTTTGTGGTAAGACACAGACTGCAGGTTTGTCTGAACTGTGGACAAGAGGGCACACACTGCCTTCTGTATGAGGTCCCCTGGCAGGTCAGGCAGGTGAATGGGGAGGCTTCAGCTTCATCTGTGACACCTGGGGACATGAAGGGACCAACACCAGAGCATTCCCAGTGCCAGTAACCCTCAGGAGCCAGGCAGTAGCTGGGAGCAGTGAGGACAGCCACCATCCAGGAGGGTGAGCACACCTGCAAAACGACTGCAGGGTGGGGAAAACATATGCAAACCATCTATCTGATGAAGGACTTGTAGCTAGAATACATAAAAACCCTTATGACTCAATGCTAAAAACTGGGCAAAGGATCTGAACAGACCAATCTCCAAAGGAGATACACAAATGACCAATAAGCACATGAAAAGATGCTCAGTGTCTAGCTTTCAGGGAAATGCAAATCAAAATTACAGTGAGATACCATTTCACACCCACTGGGATCACTGTCACCAAAAGACAGACAATAAGGAGTGTTGGTGAGAACGTGGAGAAATTGGAATCCTCTTGCACAGCTGGTGGGGATGTAGGATGGGGCGGCACTTTGGAAAACAGTATGGCAGCTCCTCAGAAGATTAAGCTAAGCGTAGATTTAGCATAGGGCCCAGCCATTCTCCTCCCAGGTGTATGTACACCCAAGAGACACGAAACCTACGTCCACACAAAAACTTGTACACAAGTGTCCATAGCAGCATTATTCATAGTACCTGGAAGGTGGAAACAACTCAAGTGTCTATCAAGAGATGAATAGATACACAGAATGTGGTCTGTTCATGAAATATTATTCAGCCATGAAAAAGAATGAAGTACTGATGCATGCTACAACATGGATGAGCCTTGAAAACATGTTCAGTGAAAGAAGCCAGACACAAAAAGCCACATGTTGCATGATTGCACTGATAAGATATGTCCAGAACAGGCCAATCCATGTAGGCACAAGCAGACTAGTGTCTACAGCTGGGATGGGGGATGGGGGATGGGGGATTGTGGCCAAGCATTGTGGGGTTTCTGTTTGGGGGGATGAAAATGTTCTGGAATTAGATGGTGGTGGTGGTTGCACAACCTTGAGAATATACTAAAAACCACTGAATTGTAAACTTTAGAAGGGTGAGCTTTATAGTATGTGAATTATAAAACAAATCTCTGGAGAAAATATCCCAGGGGTGCACCCCGCTTCCGCAGCCGCCTTGTCTTCTCCACGGTTGCCATGAGTGGGGACTCTATGCTGAGCCCTTTTCTTGTGATGTGTTGCCCCAATGCAGTTGGGTTAGAACCACACTTGGTTCCATTTTACAGACCAGGAAACTGAGGCTCCCAGAGGTTGGGTCACGTGGCTGGTAGGTTGTGGCAGAGAGGTTATTTCATCAGCACGCTCTGGGACATATCCCTGGAACTGCATTCGGGGGCCTGGGGTACAGCACCAGCGACCTGCTTCGTCAGCAGACAGAGGTGACAGTGGGGGCATCCCTGAGTGCGGCTGGGGTATGTTTGAATGGGACCAGGTGGGCTCTGGACTCAGGCCCCAGCTGCTTGCCTGGCCCTGCCCTCCCCAGCCCTTCCCACCAGCTCCCTCCTTGAAATTGCCTTGGCTGTCCCTGCTCTGGTCCTCCCCACTGACTTTCTATTTGGTTCCAGGAGGGAGGCAAGGAACACAGGAGTAGGGGACTTAGGCTCTGGGTCAGACCTGGTTCACATCCCAGCTCCTCCGCTTCCTATGTGACCTTGGCTGAGTCACTCGGCCTCTCTGAGTTTCAGTTGCCTCACCTGCAAAATGGGTACCATGAGTGGATGAACCTTATGTGGTTGTGGGGCCTCTGAGGTGAGGGTGTGTGGTGCACCCACGGGACTCGGTTGATGGTGGCCACAATAATCATAACTGTTGCCAGAGTGGCCCCCCAGTCCCTTTTCTGTGTTCTCAGAGCCCATTATCTTATACCCAAGCACTGAGTTGGGCCCCTAGGACCTGCCCTGCCTCAGAGCAGACAAAAAGCCTGAGGAGAGGTGCCCCTGAGCTGGTGCACATGTGCCCGTGACTGTGTTGCTCAGACCAAATGCTGCAGCAGATGGGAAACGCACAGATGAGCCTTGGGCAGGCAGGCTCCTACACACCCCTCAGCACCCAGTCCAGGAGGCCCCATGTCCAGAAGCCTTCCTGCCTCCTCTGGTCTGGCCTCAGAGGTGCCTTCAATGCAAAGCCAGGCGGCTGTTGGGATGTATCATGCCTGGCATGTTTCTCTTGTGTTTTTATCTGTTTTATGCATTTGTGTGTTCGATGCCTTCATGTGTGGATGTGTAACATGGTGAAGTTATGAGGCATAAACAGCACTGTGAGCTCTCGTGTACACCTTGTTCTGTGCCCTGAGCTGATGAGGCACCATTGGAATCTGCGCACACTCGAGCTGCTCAGTGCTCCCCATGGCTGCCCCGCTCACCGCAGCCCTCGTGTTGTCCCTTGAGGAGCTGACCGATGCTGGCGCTTTCGGGGCAGGTGTGCCCAGCGTGCGCAGACTCGGTCTCCCTTTCCCAGATCTCTGCAGGCCCGTCCTGTGGCTTCCGCCTCGGAGGTTAGGTTCGGTCTCCTCTCCGGCTGCTCTGCTGTCTTGTGACAGCTGGTCGGGTGGCGGTGCCACCGCCTTCGCCCCCCACCTGGGGGGCCTGTGCCGTGTGGGGACCCTGGCTCCCAAGGGGGACCCCGGCTGGGGTTTGGTTTCAAGTGAGGAAGCCATTTTGGACGAGACACACATTTTCCTTTCCGGAGCACTCTGCGGTGGCCAGCGCCACAACGGGAACCCAGCCGGGCCCAGCCCACCGAGTGCTGGAATGAAAACACCCCGCTCTGGCCGCGCTGTCTGGTGTGGCGGCCGCCGCCTGGGATGGGTGCGCTGGGGCTCACCCTCCGTGCTGGCCGGCCAGGCCGCGTGCCTGCAATCTCGCTGCCGGGCAATCGCAGCTGGAAAATGCGGCTCACGTCCTTTCTTCCCGGAACACCTCGTTCTTTATGGCTTGGCAGCTGTCTCTGCTGAAGGGCCCGGTGGTACCCAGCCGCCCGTGCCAGGGAGGGGGCTACGTTTGGGGGCCACCGTGGGCAGGGCTCTTTCTCCCTCTGAGGTGCCCATGGGCCCAGGCCTGGCAAAGTGTGTCCCCAGTTCTAGCAGGCCTGGAGTCCACTCTGGGATCCTATGGGGCTGCCCTGGAAAGGGCTCTGTCCTGAGGCGGGGCAGAAGCCAGCCTTGCCTTTTGGCTGAGGTGAGGAATGAGGGCCAGTGCTCTGGGCAAGGCTAAAAGCACCTGGGGCCTCCAGATCCTGCACCTCTAAACTGAGCCCTGTAGCCCAGTGGCCGTGCCCAGCGGCCGACTGGGTGACGGGATTGCTGGCCACGCTGGATGATGCTTCTGCCCCTGGAATTTTGGAGGCCATGTGCCGGCTCCCAGGCCAGGATGGGGAGAGCCCCGGCTACCTTTCTCCCTCACTGTGCGGACTCTCGGGAGTGACCACAGGGTGAGGAGGGCAGCCTCCTGGAGCCTCAGCATTTCCATCTGTAGAAGGGGTCGGCGCAGCCCCTGCCCTGGCTGGCTGTGATGGGCCAGAGTGCAGAGGGACATCCCAGCTGAAGGCAGCACCTGGGTGCCAGCGTCCCTGGGTACTGGTCCTTTTCCTCCCCTTGCCCTGAAGAGTGGCCCCCAATCCCCAGGTGCAGGTGGAGGGGCAAGCTGGGCCCTCTCCTGGGAGGGTGCCCTCTTTCTCAGCCCCTTGCCACCCCCCCACGCCGGTCTTATTAATGCCCTGACGGCGGCTGCCTCTTTGTAGGCTGATCTGGGAAGGCCCCTCTTCGGGGCTCCCTTCCTTGTCCCGGCCTGTGGTTCCAGGGGGTTCCTGGGCAGGGGATGTCACCACACCAGACGCCTGTGTCTCATCCTGGTGACGATTCAGTTGTGGGATGACCACGCCTGGTGAGGGAGCCCATAACATGCTCAGGGAAACACAGGCCACCTCCTATTCCGACGCCCTGGGACAAGGCGCCAGGGGGCTCTCGCAGGCCTTTCCCTGTCTTTGAGGTCCAGACCCCCCTTCTCTGAGCCCTAGTTTGGCGCCAGATGGGGGTGGGTGGCTCGGGCTGGCCCCTCCATGCCCCTTGCGCCAAGAGCCTGCCCCCTGCCCACCCCTGCAGCTCACCCTCTCCGCATGTTTTTCTTCAGATCGGCTCTCTCTCCAAAACTTGAATTCATTAATTTAAACATCATCATTTCCGCCCCTGGAAGCCAGCCTCTCTCACCATAAATAGAAGGGAATGAAGACAGAGTGAGGTTACTAGACTCAAACTGACCCACCCCGTCCCGCTGCCAAAAGGAGCCGTTACCGCGGCGTTGAGTGGGGGCACTGGGAGCCGAGCGTGTGGGTGGGGTCTGGACCAGCCTGTGGGGTCCCAGGGCGCCGGGACCAGCCTGTGGCCTCTCATCCCTTCTGCCTCAACCTGGCTCCTGAGGGGATGTGTTGGGGGTCCCCCGTGGCTGGGCTGAAGGAAGCCTGTTTCCCTGGAGCCCTGGGGCCTCCATGGAGAGGACAGGGCAGCTGAGGCTGCATTTCTGGAAGCCCAGAGAGAGCGGGAAGCAGGAGCCCTGGGCCTCGGATGGGGAGTGGGGGGCCTTCTCCTGCTGCAACTCTGTCCTGTCCTGCCAGAGGGAGGAGGCAGCTGCTGGCTCGGGCAGAGTGGTTACGTAACATCTGCAGGCGGCCCCTCCGGAGCCCATTCCCCCCCAAGCCCTGTTTCCAGCGTGGCGGCCAGCGCCGGGTGGGGTGCTGGGCTGGGGCCTGGTGCTCGCCTCCACTGCTGACCATATGCGTCTGGAATGTGCAGATGTTTCCTTGGGGGCTCCGGCTGGCCCCCAGACCTCGCCTGGCATCTGGACTGGGGAGTAGGCACCCTGGCTACTCCCCTGCCTTGACAGAGAAGGAAACTGAGGCTGCTCGGGGCTGCAGGGCAGGGTCCTGGCTTATCTGTGGCCTCCGTTTCCTCAGCTCTAGGAGGCACTGCCCTTGGAGCCACCCAGGGCTCAAAAACGACCCTCTCCTTGGCCTCCACCTTACACACCTCTTCCCACTCAGGTTTATCTAACAGCCCCCTCCCCATCTCTCCCTGCTGGGCCCTGAGACACCCTTCCCTGCCCCTCTGCGAGAACTAGGATGTGAGCAGGGGCTGGATGCAGGGGCTGAGCCCTGTGTGGGGAGGACAGGGGGAGCCACCATTGTCCACAGGATGGGGGGCCCTTTAGCACCTTCCGCTGGACACCTCCAGCTTGGTGGTGGAAGCAGAGGTTCTCCCCCACCCCCAGCTCCTGCTCAGAATAGGAAAGATTGGAGCCAGAAGGACACACTCCCCCGGGAGGCTGGATGTCTGATTTGGAAGGCCGGGGGAGTTGGGGCAGCCCAGTGCCGGGGGCAGACTGGGCTCTCCAGTGGCAGCTGGCCACTGTGGGAAGAGGAGAAGGAAGGCCCAGGTGTGGGGGCAGAACAGGGGTCTTCACTCCTCCCCCAACACACCTGTCTCAGGTCAGGAGAGGGAACAAGAGGGGACGGGCCAGGTATGAGAAAGCCCCCATCTCCATCCAGTGCTGTGGGCTAACCTGGTCCCTGGTGCCCAGGGAGGTGACACGTGTCTTGTGCTGTTGTGGGTGTGTGCCTGTCCCCAGGTGGTGTGTGTGGTCCCCAGGTCACCCGTCCCCCTGAGCTGGCCTGACCCCTCCAGCCTTGGGGTCCCTGGAAGTTGCTGGCTTGGGCCTTGGAGGGGTCTGGGAGGGTCCACATGGCCAGAGGGTGGACCCTGCTTGGCCTAGGACCTCTTGGGTGCTGGCTCTCTTCCCAGTGGGGGCTGGCCGCTGTGGTGCTTAGCCAGCCTCTGCTGCTTCTGCCAGCTCTGCTGGGCTCCTTGCGCTCCTTTAGGTGGCTCCCTGGGCTTGCTGTGTTCCCCACCGCCCCACTTTGTAAGACGGAACCTGAGTGGGGGGGCAGGGCGTCAGTGACTATGATGATGTCACCGGGGGGGGGGTGCAGTGGAAACCCGAGGGGCTGGGGGTGGGGTGGGGCTGGCCCACAGCAGCCTTGGCATTCCCCCAGAACAGTGACGGCAGAAGCAGATGGAGAGACTTACCTGGTGGCACAGAGGTTAAGAATCCGCCTGCCAATGCAGGGGATATGGGTTCGGGCCCTGGTCCGGGAAGATCCCACATGCTGCGGAGCAACTGAGCCCGTGTGCCACAACTACTGAGCCTGCGCTCTAGAGCCCGTGAGCCACAACTACTGAAGGCCGCATGCCTAGAGCCCATGCTCCGCAACAGGAGAAGCCACCGCAGTGAGATGCCCGCACACCGCAACAAGGAGTAACCTCTGCTCGCCACAACTAGAGAAAGCCCGTGCACAGCAATGAAGACCCAACGCAGACAAAAAAAAAAAAAAAAGACTCCACCTGCTAATGCAGGGTACACGGGTTTGATCCCTGGTCCAGGAAGATCCCACATGCCGTGGAGCAACTAAGCCCATGCGCCACAACTACTGAGCCTGCGCTTTAGAGCCCGTGAGCCACAACTACTGAGCCCATCTGCCACAACTACTGAAGCCTGTGCGCCTAGAGCCCATGCTCTGCAATAAGAGAAGCCACCACGATGGGAAGCCCGCGCGCTGCAACGAAGAGTAGCCCCGCTCACCGCAACTAGAGAAAGCCCACGCGCAGCAACGAAGACCCGATGCAGCCAAAGATAAATCAATTTATTTTTTTTAAAAAGCAGATGGAGATGTGGAAAAGTGGCTGTTCAGGGCCTTGAGGCTGGGTGAGGACTCCACCAGTGTCTGCCTCCAGAGCCCCTCCTCCAGTGTCCTCTCTGTCCCCCCCGCCACACTGTTACCCGTGGCACGCCCCTTACGGATGTTCCCAGGCAGCCCTGGCCTGTGGTGGTGCACCTGGCTTTTGTCCTGGTTCTGCCTTCAGGCTGCAGGAGCTTTGCCGGGCAGGGTCTTTCTCTGCACCATGGGCCCTGACCAGGCCCAGGTGAGTCCTGGGGAGAAGGGGCTCCCTGGGGCTGGGAGCATGGGGAGCACATGGCCAGCACCCATGACGGGGTGAGGCTGTCTTTGTCAGTCAGGGGGAAAGCCTCCCGGGCGCAGCTGGGCCAGGCCAAGCTGGATAGAAGACTTAGCTGGACCCAGGAGGGCCAAGAGCTATGGGCCAGTAAGGCCAGGGATGATGGTGTCCTGCCAGGGTGGGCGCTGGCTGGGACACTGAGGTAGACCCGGCTCCCTCCTCCTGCCCTGGTTTTTCTGGCACCGCAGATGGCTCCCAGCAGCTGCCGCTAATGATGGATTTTCCAGAAAATGGGATGTGGAAAAACATTGTAGGGATTTTCCTTCTTTCCTCTTCTGCTTGAGGCCCTGGCTGGGGAGCTGTCCCTGGTGCCCCTGGTGGGTGTCTCATGCCTGCACTCACCCTTGTGTCCCACTGTCCTCCAGTCCCCGTCTCTGGATCATCTGACTGCCTAGGGCTTTTGCTTCGGGGCCCCTGCAGCCCGGCTTCTCAGAGGCACGGATTCCACAGCTGTCCTCCCTTTAGCCTCAGAGGAGCCCCTGCTTGAGTCTAACTGAAGTTTCTCATGGCACAGCCGTCCCCACTTGGGGCATTGTACTTGACATTGGGTGGAGTCTGTCTGCCTTTCCCTGGTCTCCTGGCCTGCCTCACCCCACCCCGGGGATGGTGTGGGTGCCCCAGCAGCCCACCTCTAGGCACACATGCTCGTGTGCAGTGGTAGAGGGCCTTGGCCTGTACTGGGAGACACCATGCGTGTGTGTCTCTCTCTCTTATTTTTTTTTTAAAGCGGATGAGACTGTCCCAAATTGTTTATTAGGTAGGAGTTTTACAAGCATTGCTTCTGTTAGCAGTATCAGCAGTGCTGGAGAGCGTTGCGCCTTCTCCAGGCTGCACGGCGAGAGCCCCACCATGCTTTGGTGATCCTCTGGGTGTCAGGATTCCTTCTTGTAGCTTTATGGAATGGATCAGTGAGGATAAACTCAAAGAATTTGTATGTGGAATCTTCGCCAACCGTTAAGAATCCAGGGCTCTGCGGCCGTGCATTGGCATCCTGCTCGCTCCTCAGCAACAGACTGAAGGCTTTCAGCGAACTTCAGCGGCTTAACACAGTGATGCGCAGGTGCCATGGGCTCCCTTAGGCCTGGGCGGCTGCAGCTGCCATGCCACACGCAAATCCCATGTCTCCCATATCCTGCTGGGCCTGGTCTCCCAGTCTGTGCGCTGGATCGGCCGGCTGGGGTTGGGGGGGTTGCTGCTGTGGAGGGCACGGTGCACCCCGGAGGAAGGCCGACTGCTGCCTCCCCCACTGCTCTTGGCTTGCTTGTGAGCACCCAGTTTGGCTTACCCAGTGGCACCGCCAGATGGAAGGGGGGAGCTAGGCTCCGTTGTGAGGGGCAGAGGTGACCCTGCCAGAGGGTCCCGTCACTATGTCCCCTGACCCCCAAGGGCCTCTCTGCTCCTGGAGTTCCTGGGACCCATGCTCTGGGCGTGTGCTCCCTGTCGCGCAGCCCTTGGGGGAAGGGACCTGCGTGTGTGCGCGCACACCCGCCGGTATCCAGATGGGAAACCCAGCTGCTCAGTGAGGTTGTCCGGGGCGCCTGGCTCGGGCGAGTCGGGGCGGGGCTCCGGCCCTGAGCCCACTGTCAGTGGACAGTGCCGCTTCTTGGAGTGGAGGAGGCCTTGCTGCCCTGACCTCCCCGGTTGGTGTGGGTACTGGCCCCCCTTGCCCAGCCCCTCGCCGTCTGCTCCCCTCTGAAGCCCCCGCTCTAGGTCCCGCTGGGCATCCTGTCTGCCCCCGCCTGCACCGACTTTCTCCTGCTTGAAGAGCAGAATGAAAGTGTGGGAAATGGAGGGGCCTGCCTGCTCTCAGGAGTGGGGTTATTACCGTGCACCCCTCCAGCGCTTTCTTTAGTTGAGTTTGAACAGTCATGGGGAGCGGGGGGACTGCATCTTGCAGCTGCGTTTCTCCTGCCTCTGTGGCTAAGCGGGGGTGTGAGCCACACCTGCTGACCAGCTCCTGTCACATCTCATGGGCGAGGGGAAAGACGGCTGTGCCTCGGGGCGTGCATGTGGCTGTGCTGGTGCCCAAAGCAGTCGGACTCTCAGGGCATGCAGCATTACTGGGTGGCACCCACACTGCCGTTTTGTGCTTGTTGCCGGGATAGAGCCTTTGCCAAACCAGGTGTCCCCCCAGCCTGCATGGTCAGGCCACTGGTCAGAACAGCGGTGGGGCTGCAGGTCCTCTGGGCTGAAGGCTCCGTCCCCATCTGGTCCCAGCAGGAGGTCCAGTCGCAGCCCTGACCCTGTGGGACCCCCGTCCAGTCTCAGAGGTCCCGCTGCTCAAGGACCCTGCCCCTTGCAGCTATGTAGCTCTTTTGACTGTGCCTGAGGTTCTACTCACAGCCCCTCTTGAGGAAGCCTCCGATTCAGGGGAGAACTTTGGTCTTGCCCACCTTTGCCCACCTACTGCCTGTACCCTCCTGCCTGAGGACTTATGATTTGGAGGCTGCCTGTGGCCTGCTGCCTCCCCAGGCAGGCTGCAGCCAGCATCAGCTGAGCACGTCGTGTCCACATGCCGTCCGCTCAGCGCCAAGTCTCCCGATGGCTGCCCCTTATGCAGAGGGAGAGACCGGGCTCCCAGGGGTTAGCTGAGTGCGTCCACAGTCCCCTTTTCCTCACCCCCTTGGTGGGGGCCGGAGGGGGACAGGAGCCCCTTTGGGCCTGGCTTCCCTCATGTCACCTGCAGGCAGGTGGTGCCCTTCCAGAAGTCCCCCAGGTGGCCACTTGGCTGTGTTGGAAGTCAGATCACGTGAGCAGCCCGACTGAGAACTGGCCCCCAGCCCTTGGCCCCCAGCCAGTATTTGGGTATAGGTGGCCATGAGGCCCCATGTGGATAGCAGGTCCCCAGGAAGGAGCAGTGGTCAGGGGCTGGGGTGGGGGCCATTTCCTGAGCCTCATTCCGGAAGTGGTCCTGGACATTGAGCCAGGCAGAG
Source organism: Balaenoptera physalus (assembly GCF_965194825.1). Taxonomy (NCBI): domain Eukaryota; kingdom Metazoa; phylum Chordata; class Mammalia; order Artiodactyla; family Balaenopteridae; genus Balaenoptera; species Balaenoptera physalus. The sequence goes on along the minus strand of NC_138898.1, from coordinate 52,980,800 downwards.
GTATCATACCAGGCATCCCAGCACCACCCCTGGGCATGGTCTTGGGGTCTGGGCTGGCACTCAGGCCCCTGGCTTCCAGGAGGGCCTTGTCTTCACACCAGCCAATTCTTATTAAGTTCTTGCTGTATGTGGGGCAGCGGGAGAGAGCAAAACCCATTCCAGAGGGTGGCTGATGGAGCTGGGCTTCAGGAAACCCCTCAGGCTGCCACGGGAGCTTGGATTAGAGGGACTGTGAAGGCTGGGCGGGTGCCCGGGGATGGGGGTCTGGACCAGGCTGTGGCTTGGGTAGGGTGGGGGAGTCTGAATGTTTTAGGAGCTGGGTTGACAGGACCTGGAGACAGATAGGCCTGAAGGAGGCATTGACAGACCTTTGGCCTCTGTATGACTGGGTGGTCATCAGTGGGAAGGGCAGGCCTGGTGAGAGGCATTCTGGGGACATCAGAGGGCCAGAGTGACACCTGGAAGGGCAGAAGCTCCAAGGGTGGGAGGCCCAGGCCTCGTCAGTTTGGAGACTATGGCGGGAGGTGTAGACCTGTGGGAGCACAGGGAGGCCTGGGGGGAGCGGCGACTGGAGGTGTCCACTGAGTCAGGCTGGTCCGGGGTCCCTGCCCAGGAGGTGGACGAGCCAGGCGACTGGCCTCCACCTCTATGCCGGGCGGGGAGGTGGAATTGTTGGCTAGAGAGTGTATCCTCGGAAAGACTAGCGAGGGGCTGGGGTCATGTAGTCATTGGAGTGTAGTCACTGGTGTGTCACCACCACGTCACCTGCATTGGGGGTGATGGTAGACAAAAAGTGCTGTTGTGCTGTTTTCATTGGTCTTTCTCCAGTTGTTATGAGACCGGATGTTTTTCTGTGTATCTGTGACATTTGTATATTTTTCGTTAATCTTGCCTATTCTTATCTTTGGCCTTTTTTTTTCCCCTGGAGTAGCTTGCTTTCTTTATGGTTTGTTAACAGCATATGTGGAAGGGGGATTATGGGCCTTTAATCCATCATCTAAATTGCTAGTGCTTTTCCCAGCTTGTAGTTTGTTTTCTGATTTTATGATATTTTGTGTGGAAGTTGCATGTTTTTGTGCAGTTGGATCTTTCGGCTTTTGATGTTTTATTTCTGCTCATAGTTTCATGCTTTGAGAACCCATGACTCTTCTCCCGTGTCTTGCACTGTGTTCGGTTCTGTGATATGGTTCTGTTGAGCTTGAGGGCCTGGGATTATGGAGATCCAGCTCTAACTCTGGTGCCCAGACCCCAGAGACTTAGCACAGGCTGTCAGTACTGCTCTGCTATGGGGTCGTCCACCAGAGCCCCCTTCCCGTTTGTGTGGTCTGTGCCACATTCTCCCCACCCTCCAGCTGGTAGCAGCTGGGCCCCTGGCCCTGGAAACCCCTGGGCTGCCTTGTGTGCTCTGAACCGTGTGTGGAGGGGTGAAGCCTGCCCTCCATGGTGCAGTGCTGCTGGGCGAGGGGGCAGGGGGTGGGAGGGGAAGGGGCAGGGCATGGATGGAGTGCTGAGGGGCCAGCTCTCTCCTGCCTCGGGCTCTCCAGATGAGAGTTCATTCAGGTCTTCCACCTCTAGCCCTGGGAAGAGGGAGCTCAGAGGGTGGGAGGCTGCAGCTGGAGAGCGTCTGAGGTGGGCCCGGGTGGACTTTGTGCCCTGCCTTGGGCCCCAGCACTGACCTGCAGCTGCTTTGCTCTCTAGAGATGTCTCCCACAACCTGCTCCGGGCGCTGGACGTCGGGCTTCTGGCGAACCTCTCGGCGCTGACGGAGCTGTGAGTGTCCCCTCCAGGGCCGCTGTGGGATTCCACGCAGTGGGCAGGTGGCGGCTGCCTGTCACTGTTGTGGTTAAGGGGGCTCGCGTCAGACCCTGTTGAATCTCTCCTTTCTTCCAGGGACATAAGCAACAACAAGCTTTCTACATTAGAAGAAGGAATATTTGCTAATTTATTTAATTTAAGTGAAATGTAAGTTTTGTTGGTTTTGGTGGCTGTCGGCAGCTGGGCCCATGGCCCCCACACCTGCCCTCTGAGCCTGCCCCGCCCCCTGCAGAAACCTGAGCGGGAACCCGCTGGAGTGTGACTGTGGTCTGGCCTGGCTGCCGCGCTGGGCAGAGGAGCAGCAGGTCCGCGTGGTGCGGCCCGAGGCGGCCACGTGCGCTGGGCCTGGCCCCCTGGCCGGCCGGCCCCTCCTCAGCGGCCCCCTGTTGGACAGCGGCTGTGGTGAGTGTGGGTGGGCGGGACACACTTGTTCCCTCCCTGCCTGGCAGCTTTGGCCAAGCAGCCGGCGGGAACCCTGCCGGTTTTCAGGGGTCTCCAGCCTAGGGTGGCAGATGGGGATCGGGGAAGAGCTGCATGAGAGAAATAATTACAGGGGCTGAGACAGACTGACTGGGGGAGGGGTCAGGGAGGCCCTCTGGACCAGGGGACCATGTGGGCGGGAGGCGGGGAGACCAGCCTGGGGGTGGGGGTGAGTGCCACACAGCCGTTGGAGGGTCGGAGATGATGTGATCTGGGGTGTAGAATGGGGTGGAGTGCACCCTAGGGACCAGCCTGCCTGCCCCTTCCAGGTGAGGAGTACGTCGCCTGTGTCCCTGACGACAGCTCGGGCGCCGTGGCGCTGGTGGCTTTCTCAGCTGCCCACGAGGGCCCGCTGGCCCCTGAGGCCTGTAGCGCCTTCTGCTTCGCGGCTGGCCAGGGCCTCGCGGCCCTCTCAGAGCAGGGCAGGTGCCTGTGCGGGTTGGCCCGGCCTCCCAATGCCTCTTCGGCCTGCCTACCCTCCTGCTCCAGCCCCCCACTGCCCCCCGCCCCCACCTGCCGGGGACCCACCCTCCTCCAGAACATCTTCCCTGCCTCCCCAGGGGCTGCCCTGGTGGGGCCCCAAGGGCCTCTGGCCTCTGGCCAGCCCGCAGCCTTCCACGTCACTGCCTCACTGCCAGTCAGCTCCACGCGCTGGGACTTCGGCGACGGCTCCCCTGAGGTGGACGTTGCTGGCCCGGATGCCACTCACCACTATGTGCTGCCTGGGCGCTATCCCGTGACAGCTGTGCTGGCCCTGGGGGTCGGCTCTGCTCGGCTCTGGGCAGAGGTGCGGGTGGAGGCGGCTCCCATAGCCCTGGAGCTCATGTGTCTGGCCTCTGTGCATAGCGACGAGACCCTGAAGCTCGGCATCCGAAACCGTGGCGGCTCCGGCCTCGAGGCCACCTACAGCATCGTGGCCCTGGGCGAGGAGCCAGCCCGAGGTGGGGCCGCCTCGCCCCTGGGCCTGAGTCGGGGTGGGTGGGGCAGCCCTGGTTGGGCACACATCGATGCCCCGTCTCTCTGCCCTCTGACCCCCCAGTGGTGCATCCGCTCTGCCCCTCGGACACTGAGATTTTCCCTGGTAACGGACGCTGCTACCGCCTGGTGGTGGAGAAGGCGGCCTGGTTGCAGGCGCAGGAGCAGTGCCGGGCTTGGGCCGGGGCCGCCCTGGCCATGGTGGACAGTCCTGCCGTCCAGCACTTCCTGGTCTCCCGCGTCACCAGGTGCCTGCCCAAATGCTGCTGGTCCTCGGAGAGGCTGGGAGGTGGGGGGAGGTCCCCAGAATGCTGGGGTGGGGATGGAGCATGAGCACACTGGGGTATCTGGAGGTGCTGTGTCCGGCCAGCCAGCCTGGATCTGGGGATGAGGAGCCATGTTGTGCCCATAGGTGGCCGTTCCTATCCGCCCTCTCGGCACAGATGTGGACACGGGTGCCCCCTGTGGGAGGTGCACCCCCGGCCCTGTATCCTGCCCCCACTGTCCCTTGCTGGGCCCCTCCTGGCAGGGACAGGGGAGGTTCTGGTGTGACCATGGTGGCTGCGCTTCCTCCTGCTCCTCATGCTGCTCCCCCCCCCGGGTGGTCACTGCTGCCAAGCGCTGCCCACGCACGAGGAGCCTCTTGGACACACTGGCTGCCCAGGCCTGTGGGGGCGTGTGCTCTGTTGTGGTCACCATAGGTGGCCCCGCCTGGTCTCTAGTCAGCCCTCAGCACCTGCCATGGCTGGGGGGCGGGATGGGGTGGAGGCTGGTCCCCCTCCTCTCCCAGGGTCCCTGTGTGGGAAGGGGCTGATTGGACTGTGGGTCACCCTGGACTTCCCGAGGGGAAATAGAGGCCCAAAGCAGTCAAAGCCCTTGCCCAAGGTCACTTGGTTCGCAGGTAGTAATGCAGCCCCAGCACCCAGCTCTGACCACAGCACCTCAGCCACCCCTGCTGCCTGTCCCTCTGTCTGACCCTGTCCCAGTATTTGTTCCTGTCCTTGTATCTACAAGCCCTGCCTCCAGGAGGGTCTCTCTGCCCTGGCAGAGCTGTGGGGAGTAGCCTGTTTGGCGGCTGATATGTGGGTGTCTTGGTCCCCAAATGCCACACCTGGAGCCTCACCTCCGGACACACACAGGTCTACGTGGCCCTGGGCCAGAGTGAGGTGGAGCCCCATGAGGGTCTCAGCTGGGCCCCTGGCCCCATCGGATGGGTGATTGGGTGGGCATTGGTGTGGGCCTTGCTTGCCAAGTCATGTCTGAGCCTCAGTTTCCCCATTTGGAAAGTGGGGACAGAGGCAGAGCCTGCCTGACAGGCTGCTCTGAGGAGGGTGCCCCCAGAGAGAGGGCAGAGGGAGGGGTGCTTGTCTCCGGGGAGCCCCCGAGCGCCTGCCCTTCCCTCTGTCTGCCTGCAGGAGCCTGGACGTGTGGATCGGCTTCTCAGCTGTGGAGGGGGTAGAGGTGGGCCCAGCGCCACAGGGTGAGGCCTTCAGCCTGGAGAGCTGCCAGAACTGGCTGCCCGGGGAGCCGCACCCCGCCACAGCTGAGCGCTGCGTGCGGCTCGGGCCTGCTGGGCAGTGCAACACGGACCTGTGCTCGGCACCGCACAGTTACGTCTGTGAGCTGCGGCCCGGAGGTGCGCTGGGGCCCCTGGGAGGCTGGGGAGCACCTGGTGCCCTGGCCCAGGACACCCCTCCTCCAAAGCATACAGGGTCCCCTGGCCACCCCGGGAGCTCCTCCCATCCTGGCCGGGACAGCTGCCCCTGGCACCCCAGTTCATTCCTTAGCTGTTCAGTGTTCGTTAGGTGTTGGCTGAGTGTCTACTGTCCCGGACTGAGCCCACACTGGACAAAACAGGTGGAGGGAGCCAGGGGCTACTGCCACGTGGCTCAGTCCCAGGTCTGGCCCCACCCTGGGCCCCCAACACACTCCTCCTCGGCCTGGGAACAGCACCTCATTGCACACTTGCACCCCAGGCCCTGTGTGGGATGCAGAGAACTTCCTCGTGGGAGCACCCAGTGGGGACCTGCAGGGGCCCCTGAGCCCCCTGGTGCAGCAGGAGGCCCTCTCAGCCCCACGGGAGCCCGTTGAGGTAGGCTGGCCTTCCAGGCTTCTTGCCCTGGCTGTTGCAGTTCCCTTTAAAAAACAGGAAGCCTTTTTCTGGGCCTTATTAACATTCCGTGTCCAGTAGAGTCAGTGCAGAGGGGAGTAGCACCCAGGCCTGGCATCGGGAGAGCCCTGAACGCTCCTGAGCCTTTTCTCTCGGTGCTTGGGGATTTTTTAGAAATGAAGGTACAATTCCTGTTGCTCACAGATGGTTTTGACCTGATTTTTTTCTCCTGAGTGACATTGTCTCCCACTGTGTGAAATGAGGCCAGTGGGGGCCTCTTGAAGGCCCATATGGTGGCTCCTCCCCTCTGACCTGGTGGGTGTTTGGGCATCGGGGTGGGGCCGGCTGAGGGCCGGGGTTGGTGGAGCTGAGTGGCCCCCCTGCCCTGGCAGGTGATGGTGTTTCCTGGCTTGAGCCCGAGCCGCGAAGCCTTCCTCACTGCTGCCGAGTTCGGGACCCCGGAGCTCAGCGGGCCTGCCCAGCTGCGGCTGCAGGTGTATCGGGCCATGCGAGGAACAGGTGGGACTCCATCCTGGCAGTGGGACTTGGGGGGCTCGAGCGGCCTCTCTGCACTGTGGTGTCTGCTGGTCCCTTGCCCACTGGACTGGTCTCCAGCATCAAGGTGGACAGAGTGGGGTCCACAGAGATGCCAACTCATGCTGGGGATCCCAAAGATGGGTTTGGTGGGGAACTTGCTGGGGCTGGGGACTCTCTGGGGTCAGTCAGCTGGCCTGGTGTGGGGAGGGTTAGAGGAGTGATGGTGGGGGACGGGTACACTGCCTGGCGAGACCTCATGTCGTAGCAGGGCGTCCTTATGATCTGTTAGCAAATTGGGGTACCTGACACCCCTTCTTTCCTTGCAGGGGCCCCAGGAAACAGCAGCGAGCCCCAGAGTAGGTCCCTGGAAAACAGGACTGAGCCCATCCCTACATGCACACCAGAAGGACACCCGTGCCCCAGATCCAACATCTGCCTGCCTCTGGACGCCCCCTGCCACCTTCGGGCCTGTGCCAACGGATCCACATCAGGGCTGGGGCTCCCTGGGATCTCCTATGCATTGTGGAAAGAATTCCTCTTCTCTGTGCCTGCGGGCCCCCCCGCCCAGTACTCGGTGTGTATCACTGGCCTAGGTGCCTTCTGCCTCCCCGTCAAACAAACAAAATGCAGATTGTTCTGCACAGCCCTCCAGGTCCCCAACCCACCCGCCTCCCGCCTCGGCAGTGCTCTCCTCCTCTGCCAACCGTGAGAAGCTCCCGCCCCAGGGCCTTTGCACTTGCCTTTTAAGGAGGACTCTTCCCCTCTCTGGGCAAGGCTGGCCAATGTCCAGAAGTCCCTCCCCTGTCTGGGGAAGCCCCACCCCTGCCTGCATCCTCTCTGCCCTGTGTGTTCCGTCTGTCCCCATCTTGAGTGCCTTGGGGACCCCTGTGAAGCCTGATGGTGTGTGAGTGAATGAGGAGTGTTGACACCCCTGTAGGGGGTGACTCTGGGTTACCCGAGGGGGGTTCTGCCGCCTGCTGGAGCCCCTGGCCCAGTGCTGCCTACAGGTCCCTGACCCACTGTGAGGACCTGACACAGGCCCACCCCCCTCTCCTGTAGGTCACCTTCCACGGCCAGGACAGCCCCCTGCTCCCTGGTGACCTCATCAGCTTACAGCACGATGCCGGACCGGGCGCCCTCCTGCGCTGCCCCCCGGCACTCGGCATCCCTGGCTCCAAGGCCCCGTACTTCTCCACCAACGTCTCAGCCTGGCTGGCCCACCTGCCTGCCCAGCTAGAGGCGGCCCCGGCTGGCCCTGCCTGCGCCCTGCGGCTGCTTGTTGCCACAGAGCGGCTCACCCCTCTGCTGGGCCTGAGCCCCAACCCGGGGCTGCGGCGGCCGGGGCGCTATGAGGTCAGGGCCACAGTGGGCAACAGCGTGTCCAGGCACAACCTGTCCTGCAGCTTCAACGTGCTCTCCCCGGTGGCAGGGCTTCGGGCCATTTACCCGGCCCTCTACGACGGCCGCCTCTACATGCCCACCAACGGCTCGGCCTTGGTGCTCCAGGTGGACTCCGGTACCAACGCCACGGCCACGGCACGCTGGCCTGGGGGCAACGTCAGTGCGCCCTTTGAGGCTGCCTGCCCTGCCATTGTGGCTGCTCTGGTGCCCGGCTGTGCCCACGAGGCCAATAGCACCCTGTTCTCGGTGCTGGCGCTGCCCGGGCTCAGCGAGGGCGAGCACGATCTGGCAGTTGTGGTGGAGAACAGTGCTGGCCAGGCCAACCTCAGCCTGCGGGTGAAGGCTGAGGAGCCCATCCGCGGTCTCCGCGCCACGCCCAGCCCTGAGGCTCGTGTGCTGCAGGGCGTCCTGGTGGTGAGTGTGGGCGCCCCCCCCGCCCCGCCCTGAGACAAGGTGCCTATGCAGAGGGCGGCCTCTCCCCAGCGAGGAGAGCACTTGGCCGCCGAGGACAGTGGGCTCAGTGTCAGTTTCTGGGCAGGTCCTGTTCAGTGGCTCCTCAGATGTTTCGTTAATTCCTAAGTTACTGGGAAGTCACCTGTGAAACAGTTGCTCTGAAAACGCTTCTTTTTGCTCTCACATTTTCTGCACGAATTGTCAAGCTCTTCACCCACCTCTCACCTCGCTGATCCTGGGTGTGTTTTCGGGGCCCTGCTGTGTTCTCACCTGGCTAAAGTGAGCGCTTTTTGAGGTTGGGGTCTGATGCCACCCGGCCACTGTCGGTGCCACTCCGGGAGGGGCTGTCCCTGTCCCTGTCCTGGGAGTACCTACCTCGCATAAGGCAGCCACCAGTTCTGCAGCCTTAGCACAGGGGCTGTTGGGCAGTTGTATCCCCTTCCCCGGGCTTCCCTGTTCACACCTGTTCTATCAGGTGACTCAGGTAAACATCCAGAACCATGAGGCCCATTGAGACTCACGTGCCTTCCCAAATGGCACTGTGCTGTCCACCTACGGGGGCCTGAGCAGGAGCCCTGGGATGGGGGTGCACAGACTGAGGTAGGTTGGCTTCTTGTCATGGGTGTTGGGTTTACTTTACAGATGAGGAAACTGAGGTACAGAGGGGTCAGGATGTAACCAAGCCTAGGCTCAGCCCTGCACTGTGTGGCCTCTTTAGCCTAGAGGGAAGCCCCATAGGGAGCTATGTCCAGGCGGATAGACGTGGGTTGAGGGCACAGTTGTTCCCCCAAAGACCCTGGGCTGGGGCAGGGCCATGGCCAGCTGACGCTGTGCCCTTTTGCAGAGGTACAGCCCCGTGGTGGAGGCTGGCTCGGACGTGGTCTTCCGCTGGACCATTGATGACAAGCAGTCCCTGACCTTCCACAATGTGGTCTTCAACGTCATCTACCAGAGCGCCGCCGTCTTCAAGCTCTCGGTGGGCGGGGGGCGTGGGCACAGGGTGGAGAGTAGGGTGGGGGGGGCGGGGGCGGGGGCTGGGCTGTCCGCTGCTCACCTGTGCCTTCTGTTCTGCTTTGCTCCCGAGGACCCCATGGCAGCTGTGGGTGAGTGTGGGGAGGGGCTTTGTCCACGCTGCCCTGTGGCTGGCTGGTGGCTTGCTCACTGCCGCCTGTCCCCACAGCTGACGGCCTCCAACCATGTGAGCAACGTCACCGTGAACTACAACGTCACTGTCGAGCGGATGCACAGGATGCGGGGCCTGCGGGTGTCTGCGGTGCCGCCCGTGCTGCCCCCCAATGCCACGCTGGTGCTGGCGGCTGATGTGCTGGTGGACTCGGCCATGGAGGTGGCCTTTCTGTGAGTGTGCTGGGCCCCTGGGTGGGGCCCCAGCCTCCACCTCCTCATCTGTCAGGACTTGCTGGGTACATAGGACGTTGGGAGCGGCTGCGGGGCTGCAGCAGGGCGGGTGGTACCTTGAAAGGAGGTGCAAGGAAAGGGACTACAGCCGGGCCCTCCCCACCCCTCCCTCCTACCCCTCCCTCCTACCCCTCCCTCCTAGCCTGCTCACCGCCTGCTCGCTGCCCTGGCAGGTGGTCCTTTGGGGATGGGGAGCAGGTGATCGGCCAGTTCAAGCCTCCATACAACGAGTCCTTCCAGGTCCCAGACCCCACAGTGGCCCAGGTGCTGGTGGAGCACAACATCACACACACCTACACTGTCCCAGGTAAGGGGCAGGCCTGCTGCCCTGCCAGCCTCCAGCTTGGGCGAGCCCTGCCCCGGGGACAGCCCCTCCCTGGGGGACAGCCCCCCCTTGGTCCTGCCTCCCGGGATCCAGCCTGGGCTGATGGCGCAGGGCCCTCACTGGGGTGAAGAAGGGATGTCCAGGGTTGAGGGGTGGATTAGGCCTCTGAGACCCATGATTCAAGTCTGCCAGCCAGAAACCGGACCCTTCTATCCCCTCCTGACTCCTCCCCTGAGCCTTTTTTGGGGGAGAAGGGAAGGTTCCTTTTAGTCATTTTTGAAATTCCAGAAGCCTCACACACACAAATGCAGAGTAAACAGTGGTGCCCCTATGATCCCAGCCCTGCACCTATGCCTGCCCTGTCACCCCAAGGGCACTCGTACCTGGAGACGGTCGATCTTCATCTTTCTGCCTCAGCCCTGTGTCTCGCCCTGTGCTGAGAGCACCTGGGCCTGGGTCCAAGGGCGTTCTCTGTTCACGTTATGACTGGGGCCCTGCTTTGTGCCTCACCCCCACCCCAGGCCCTTGCCCACAGCACGGGGTTAGGAGGGGTTCTGCTGAGTAGGTGGTGGCGGCGGCTCCGGCCCCGTCCCCATTCTGGGCCTGTCTGCCAGGTGAATACAACCTGACCCTGCTCGTGTCCAGTACCTTCGAGAACCTGACGCAGCAGGTGCCTGTGAGTGTGCGCGCCACCCTGCCTGCCATGGCCGTGGCCACGGGCAGCCGGGTCCTGGTGGCTGGCTGGCCTGTCACCTTCTTCCCACACCCGCTTCCCTCGCCTGGGGGTGTCCTGTACACGTGGGACTTCGGGGATGGCTCCCCAGCTGTAACACAGCCCCAGCCAGAGGTCAACCACACGTTCGCCTCGAGCGGCGCATACCACATCCGACTGGAGGTCAACAACACGGTGAGCAGCACAGTGGCGAGTATCAGCGTCCGTGTCTTCGAGGAACTCCGTGGCCTGACCGTGAGCCTGAGCCCAGCCGTGGAGCAGGGTGCACCCGTGGTGGTCAGCGCCAGCCTGGATTCGGGCGACAACGTCACATGGACTTTCGACATGGGGGATGGCACGGTGCTCACAGGCCCTGAGGCCACGGTAGAGCACGTGTACCTGCGGGCGCAGAACTGCACGGTGACCGTGGGCGCGTCCAGCCCCACTGGAAACCTGGCCCGGAGCCTGCCCGTACAGGTCTTCGTCCTGGAGGTGCTGTGGATCGACCCTACGGCCTGCATCCCCACCCAGCCACACGCCCCGCTCACAGCCCACGTCACCGGGGACCCTACCCACTACATCTTCGACTGGACCTTCGGGGACGGCTCGTCCAACACAACCGTCCGAGGGGACCCGACAGTGATGCACAATTTCACACGTAGCGGTACATTCCCCTTGGCGCTGGTCCTGTCGAGCCACGTGAACAAGGCGCATTACTTCAGCAGCATCTGCGTGGAGCCCGAGGTGGGCAACATCACCGTGCGGCCCGAGAGGCAGTTCGTGCGGGTCGGGGACGCAGCCCGGCTAGTTGCCTGCGCCTGGCCCCCATTCCCCTACCGCTACACCTGGGACTTCGGCACCGAGGATGCTGCTGCCCGCGTCGGGGGCCCCGAGGCCACATTCACCTACTGGGACTCAGGTTCCTACCTGGTGACGGTCACCGTGTCCAACAACATCTCAGCCGCCAACGACACGGCACTCGTGGAGGTGCAGGAGCCCGTGGATCTCACAGGCATCAGGGTCAATGGCTCCCATGTGCTGGAGCTACAGCAGCCCTACCAGTTCTCTGCTGTGGGACGCGGGCACCCCGCCACCTACCTGTGGGAGCTGGGGGATGGCGGGCGGCTCCAGGGCCCTGCGGTCACCCACGCCTACAGCAGCACGGGCTGCTTCCCCGTCAGGGTGTCCGGCTGGAACGAGGTGAGCCGTGGGGAAGCCCAGCTGAATGTCACCGTGCAGCGGCGCGTGCGGGGGCTCAGCGTCAACGCCAGCCGCACGGTGGTACCCCTGAATGGCAGTGTGAGCTTCAGCACCTCCCTGGAGGCGGGCAGTGACGTGCACTACTCCTGGGTCCTCTGTGACCGCTGCACACCCATCCCTGGGGGCTCCACCATCTCCTACACCTTCCGGTCTGTCGGCACCTTCAACATCATTGTCACTGCTGAGAATGAGGTGGGCGTCGCCCAGGACAGTATCTTCATCTATGTCCTGCAGCACATCGAGGGGCTGCAGGTGGTGGGCGGCGGCGGCAGCTGCTGCTTCCCCACCAACCGCACGCTGCAGCTGCAGGCCGCAGTCAGGGATGGCACCAACATCTCTTACAGCTGGACCGCTCAGCGGGACAGTGGCCTGGCCCTGGCTGGCAGTGGCAAAGCCTTCTCGCTCACCGTGCTCGAGGCTGGCACCTACCACGTCCAGCTGCGGGCCACCAACATGCTGGGCAGCGCCTCGGCCAACCGCACCGTGAACTTTGTGGAGCCTGTGGGGTGGCTGGCCGCCGCCGCCTCCCCGAACCCGGTGGCTGTCAATGCAAGTGTCGCCCTCCGTGCTGAGCTGGCTGGTGGCAGTGGCGTCACTTACACCTGGTCCCTGGAGGAAGGGCTGGGCTGGGAGACCCCAGAGCCATCCACCACCCACACCTTTCCCAGCCCCGGCCTGCACCTGGTCACAGTCACGGCCAAGAACCAACTGGGCTCAGCCAACGCCAGCATTGAGGTGGCTGTACAAGTGCCTGTCAGTGGCCTCAGCATCAGGGCCGGTGAACTGGACTGCAGCTTTGTGGTGGCCAGTTCCACCGTGCCTTTCTGGGGGCAGCTGGCCTCGGGCACCAATGTGAGCTGGTGCTGGGCCGTGCCGGGTGGCAGCAGGCATGGCCAGCACATCGCCATGGTCCTCCCCGACGCCGGCACCTTCTCCATTCAGCTCAACGCCTCCAACGCGGTCAGCTGGGTCGTGGCCACACACAACCTCACGGTGGAGGAGCCCATCGTGGGCCTGGTGCTATGGGCCAGCAGGAAGGTGGTGGAGCCCGGGCAGCTGGTTCACTTTCAGATCCTGCTGGCCGCCGGCTCGGCCGTCAGCTTCCACCTACAGGTCAGCGGGGCTGGCCTCGAGGTGCTCCCCGGGCCCCACTTCTCCCGCAGCTTCCCCCGGGTCGGGGACTACACGGTGAGCATCCAGGCCGAGAACCACGTAAGCCGGGTGCAGGCACAGGTGCGTGTCTCGGTGCTGGAGGCCGTGGGTGGGCTCCAGGTGCCCGACTGCTGCGAGCCGGCCATTGCCACGGGCGCCGAGAGGAACTTCACGGCCCGGGTGCAGCGGGGTTCCCGTGTTGCCTACGCGTGGTACTTCTCGCTGCAGAAGGTCCAGGGGGACTCGCTGGTCATCCTGTCGGGTCGCGACGTCACCTATACCCCCGTGGCCGCGGGGCAGCTGGAGATCCACGTGCGAGCCTTCAACGAGCTGGGCGGCGTGAACCACACGCTCGTGGTTGAGGTCCAGGACGTCATTCAGCACGTGGCGCTGCGCAGTGGCCGCTGCTTCACCAACCGCTCGGCCCGCTTCGAGGCTGCCACAAGCCCCAGCCCCCGGCGTGTGGCCTACCACTGGGACTTTGGGGACGGGGCCCTGGCAGAGGACACGGAGGTTCCCTGGGCGGCTCACTACTACCTGCAGCCTGGGGACTACCGTGTGGAGGTGAACGCCACCAACCTGGTGAGCTTCTTTGTGGTGCAGACCACGGTCACCGTCCACGTGCTGGCCTGCAGGGAGCCCGAGGTGGATGTGGCCCTGCCCCCGCAGGTGCTTATGCGGCGTTCCCAGCGCAACTACCTGGAGGCCCACGTTGACCTGCGCGACTGCGTCACATACCAGACTGAGTACCGCTGGGAGGTGTACCGCGCCACCAGCTGCCAGCGGCCTGGGCGCATGGCCCGGGTGACCCTGCCCAGTGTGGATGTGAGCCGGCCCCAGCTGGTGGTGCCACGGATGGTGCTGCCTGTGGGCCACTACTGCTTTGTGTTCGTGGTGTCATTTGGGGACACGCCGCTGGCACGGAGCATCCAGGCCAACGTGACAGTGGCCCCTGAGCGCCTGGTGCCCATTGTCGAGGGTGGTTCCTACCGTGTGTGGTCGGACTCTCAGGACCTGGTGCTGGATGGGAGCAAGTCCTATGACCCCAACCTGGAGGACGGTGACCAGACGCCGCTCAGCTTCCACTGGGCCTGCGTGGCCTCGACACAGGTCAGCCACATGGCGGGGCAGTCGTCCTCCTGATCCCCCTTAGGTCGTTTGTGTGAATGAGGCTGGCAGGCTCTTGGGTCCGCTTGATATGTCTGAGTGCCTGGTGGGCTCCATCCCAGCAGGGTGAGGGGTCTTCCCAGCCGTCCCTGGGCCAGGCTCTAATTGGAGGCAGGCCTAGGGTCTCACCCCCGTGCGCCCCCCTCCCACCACCCCATTATGGACTGCAGAGTGAGACTGGCGGGTGTGCGCTGAACTTCGGGCCCCGTGGGAGCAGCGTGGTCACCATCCCCCGGGAGCGTCTGCAAGCTGGTGTGGAGTACACCTTCAACCTGACTGTATGGAAGGCAGGCCGCAAGGAGGAGGTCACCAACCAGACGGTGGGTGCTGCCCTGGCCCAGCCCTGGGTGGAGCTACCGGCCCCCAGGGTAGGGGGGACTGCCAGAGAGGCTGAGTGCACAGGGCCCCTGCCTGCACGTAGTACCGAGCACCCATTTTTTTTTTTTTAATTTATTTATCTTTGGCTGTGTTGGGTCTTTGTTGCTACGCGTGGGCTTTCTCTAGTTGCGGTGAGTGGGAGCTACTCTTTGTTGTGGTGTGCAGGCTTCTCATTGTGGTGGCTTCTCTTGTTGCGGAGCACGGGCTCTAGACGTATGGGCTTCAGTAGTTGTGGCACACGGGCTCAGTAGTTGTGGCTCACGGGCTCTAGAGCACAGGCTCAGTAGTTGTGGCACACGGGCTTAGCTGCTCCGCGGCATGTGGGATCTTCCCGGGCCAGGGCCCGAACCCGTGTCCCGTGCATTGGCAGGCAGATTCTTAACCACTGCGCCACCAGGGAAGTCCCCGAGCACCCATTTTTAAGGTTTTTTTTGGTTTTTTGGTTTTTTGTTTTAGTGCTTCTAGAAGCTATTGGTTTTAAGTTATTATTACTCTTGATGCTAATTCTACTTAATGAGATGCTCATCTGGCATTGCTTTCTTCTAAAAAGGCCATAGCTGCACATGAAGCTTAGAGGTGCAGCACAGGCCCTAGTGGTTTGTGAGAAATTTACTGTCTCCGCAGCACTGAAGGCCAACAGCGAGGAGACACGTCCCTTCCCCAGAGCATGGTGTCCCTTCCCTGAATGGGGAGGGCCTGTTCTTGCCTGTGTGTAGAGCACGCTCTCTCTCCCTCTCTAAGCCGCCAAGTGGTCAGGACCACGTATGCTTGGCCCCATGGCACCACTCCTGCTGCTGTAACAGGAGCGGGTGCATCAGGCCCTGCTGGTGCCCGCGATGGGGTGTCCGTCCCCCATGCCAGGTTTCTGCCCGGAGTGGCCGTCTGGGGCTGTCTGATGTGGGCCCCACCCCCAGTGCAGAGAGCAGTGCGAGGCTCAGACGGGGCCGCGCTGAGCTGAGCTATGCTTGTCCCCACGCGGACACTCATCCATCCGTACCTTCATGCCTCTGTTCATCTATCCGTTTGTAGCCGAGCACCTGTCGACTGCCTGCTATGTGCCAGGCCCAAGACCGGCCCGGGGTGCTGCAGAAAATAAGCCCATCATGGTCTGAGCTTCATTAAATCCCCTCCTCCCCCTATCCTCCCCCCCACTGCCCCTCGCTAATCCTAGGAGTCACAAAATGACGTAAATATCCTGGGTGAGGGCTGAGCTCATGGCCACACAGAACCTGGGCTTCGGGCTGACTTAGGAGTTGGCTGGGCCTGAGAGGAGCTTCTGCAGGTGGGAGGATGGCAGGGGCAGGAGCCCTGCTCTTCCATGGGTTTCGCTACCACCCACCACATGGGGCAGACTCAAGGGTCTGGGCCTCAGGAGCAGAGCCCCAATCTGGAGGCTCCTGGCCAGGGTGGGCATGTCTCTCTCTAATCCTGCCCGGCCTCCAGGTGCTGATCCGGAGGGGCCGGGTACCCATCGTGTCCTTGGAGTGTGTGTCCTGCAAGGCGCAGGCGGTGTACGCAGTGAGCCGCAGCTCCTACGTGTACCTGGAGGGCCGCTGTGACAACTGCGGCGGGGGCTCCGAGCGCGGGGTGAGCAGGGGGCCCCGGGTGGGGACCTAAGGTGGGGGGGCCTGGGGGAGACCCGCCCCTGAGCACCTGCGATCTGGGTGCCCCCTCAGCGCTGGGCCGCGCGCAGCTTTAGCAATGAGACGCTGGTGCTGGACGAGACAACCACGTCCACGGGCAGTGCAGGCATGCGGCTGGTGGTGCGGCGCGGCGTGCTGCGGGACGGCGAGGGCTACACATTCACGCTCACGGTGCTGGGCCGCTCAGGCCAGGAGCAGGGCTGCGCCTCCATCCATCTCGCCCCAAACCGCCCTCCACTGGGGGGCTCCTGCCGCCTCTTCCCGCTCGAGGCCGTGCGCGCCCTCACCACCAAGGTGCACTTCGAGTGTGTGGGTGAGTACAGCCATGGAGCCCTGGTGATGGGGGGCATGTGGGGACCCCGCTGATGCCCTGGGGGCCCACAGGCTGGCAGGACGAGGAGGACGCAGGTGCTCCACTGGTGTATGCCCTGCTGCTGCGGCGCTGTCGCCAGGGCCACTGCGAGGAGTTCTGTGTCTACAAGGGCAGCCTCTCCATCTATGGGGCCGTGCTGCCGCCCGGCTTTGCGCCCCACTTTGTGGTGGGCTTGGCTGTGGTTGTGCAGGACCAGCTGGGTGCTGCCGTGGTCGCCCTCAACAGGTGAGCCTGTGCCCGTGGAACAGGGCCTGGCCGGGGGTGGGAGGGGGGCCCGCCACCTGTTCATCCACAACCTCTGCCCACAGGTCTCTGGCCATCACCCTGCCAGAGCCCCCCGGAGAGTCCCCTGACGGCCCCCCAGATCTCACGCCCTGGCTGTACAGCCTCACAGAGAGCACGCTACCTGGGCTGCTGCGCCAGGCCGACCCCCAGCACGTCATCGAGTATTCGCTAGCCCTCATCGCTGTGCTCAACGAGGTCAGTGCGGCCGAGGAGCCCCTCCTGCACTGGCCTCTGTGCTGGGGGTGGCCCAGACACCCTCTCCTGACCAGGGCCTTGGTACCACTCCTGCTCCCAGCAGCACCCACTTGCGGGGCCCTCCCCAGTGCCAGGCTGCCCCCTCCTCTCCTCGTGCCCCTAGTCCCCACGTGGGGTCCTGGGGAACGCCCCTTTTGCCCTTGACACAGGGCTCGAGTCGCCACTGGTATTAGGCAGCGGCCGAGATGCCTGCCCTTGGCCGGCCTGCACTGTGGGCAGGGCTGCCCATCTCCTGCTGACGGCTCCCCTGTGCCTGCAGTACGAGCAGGCCCTGGCCATGGTGGCAGAGCCAGACCCCAGGCGGCAGCTGCGCGCCCAGATACGCAAGAACGTCACTGAGACCCTGGTCTCCCTGCGGGTCAACACCGTGGACGACATCCAGCAGGTTGCGGCCGCCCTGGCCCAGTGCACGGTAGGACGAGACACAGGCCCTGCGGCAGCCCTGGGCCCCCAACCCTGACGACCCGAGAGCTCCTTTCCCAGCCAAGTCTGTGTGGCCACGTTCCCGTTCTCAGCTGTCCCAGCGTGAGCCACAGGTGCCCCCCAGGGTGACCCTGCAGGGGTCCAGGGCACAAGGCCCAGGTGTGGGGAGGGGCGAGGCTGTTCTGTGCTCTCGCCTGTGGGCCTGTGGTTACACCTGACCCCGCCACCCTCGCCTAGGACTCAGCAACCGGGCTGGGCTGGGCTCTGTCTTGACGGCGGGGGGGACTGTGCTCAGGGTGGCAGGGGATTGCTGCCGAGGCCTCGTGGAGGAGAAGGGAAGGGAAGGTCTTCTGGGTGGGGGTCGCCCTGTCTGCGACCTGGCTTACTTGGCTGTGTGCGTGGCTGGGGTGGCCAGTGGGGCCACGTTACCTTGAACTCTGCCTGTGTGTGGGGAAGAGCCACTGAAGGGCTCCTGGCAGAGATGCCCATGGTTGTAGCCGTGTTTGGCATGGATTTTCCAGCTGCAACATGAAAGGTGGTTTGGAACGGCTCCACGGAGGTGGGGAGGCCACCGTCACAGAGGCTGCTCCAAGATCACAGCGAGCATGGCGGAGCTGAGCTGGGCTGAGGGGCAGAAGTGGGGGGAGCTGCTGCTGAGTGGCCCCTACCTGGCCTGGGTTAGCCAGGCTGGAGTGGGGCTGGACATGGTGATGGGCTCCCTGCAGGTGTCCAGCTGGGAATTCGTGTGCCGCTCATGCCTGAAGAAGACACTGCACAAGTTAGAGGGCATGATGCGCATCCTGCAGGCCGAGACTGCCGCGGGCACCGGGACGCCCACTGCCATCGCCGACAGCATCCTCAACATCACAGGTGTGGGCGCCTGCTGCTCCCCGGACCTTCTCCCACCTCTCCCTCACCTCTACCCACCTTCCAGTCTCTGCCCCCCACCGGACCTCTCCCCCCAACCTCTCTGCCACCTCTCCCCCCACCAGACCTCTCCCCTAACCATACCTCTCCCCCCGATCTTTCCCCATGACCCCTCTCCCCACTTCTCCCCCTAATCTCTCCTATCCGTAGGTGACCTCATCCACCTGGCCAGCTCGGACGTGCAGGGCCCACAGCCCTCGGAGCTGGGGGCAGAGCCGCCGTCGCTACTGGTGGCGTCCAGGGCCTACCAGCTCTCGTCGGCCCTCATGGGCATCCTCATGCGCTCCCGTGTGCTCAACGAGGAGCCCCTGACCCTGGCGGGTGAAGAGATCGTGGCACAGGGCAAGCGCTCGGACCCGCTGAGTCTGCTGTGCCAGGGCGATGCCTCGGGCCCCGGCTGCCACTTCTCCATCCCCGCAGCCTTCAGCGGGGCCCTGTCCAACCTCAGTGATGTGGTGCAACTCATCCTCCTCGTCGACTCCAACCCCTTCCCCTTTGGCTACATCAGCAACTACACTGTCTCCACCAAGGTGGCGTCCATGGCTTTCCAGACACAGGCCGGCACCCAGATCCCCATTGGGCAGCTGGCCTCAGAGCGCGCCATCACCGTGAAGGTGCCTAACAACTCAGACCAGGCTGCCCAGGGCCACCGCATCCCTGCTGGCTCCGCCGTTGTCCAGCCCCAGGCCTCAGTTAGTGTCGTGGTCACCCCTGAGAACAGCAACCCCGAGGCCGGGCTTCACCTGCAGCTTACTTTCATGGTGCTGAACGGTGCGTGGCATGGCGGGGCCCTCGGTGGGCGGCCTCCTCTTCCCTCCCGTGGCCCAGCCTGTGTGGGGCAGTGGGGTGGCCAGGTGAACAGGCGTTTCTCGCGGGCACCCCCAACTCGTGGCCTTCGGTAAAGTCTGTCTCCTGTTTTATGGGGCCGTGGGGGCCTGGCAGGAGGGCAGCGGGGCGGCTGGGGAGGGCTTCCGGGGTTGTCCCCTAGGGTGTGTGAGCTGCCCGGGAAGGGGTCTGAGCCTGCACATGCCACCTGCAGAGCACTACCTGCCGGAGGAGCCTGAGCCCTACCTGGCCGCCTACCTGCACGCTATGCCCTGGCCCAACGAGCACAACTGCTCCGCCAGCAGGAGGATCAGCCTGGAGGTCCTGGCAGGCGATGACCACAGGCCTTACACCTTCTTCATCGCCCCGGGGTGAGCACGTCCTGCCCTGGACCTGGGAGCAGTGGGACTTGTTGGCGGGGTGGGGCTGGTCTCTGAGGGCAGGTGGACATGATCGGATCTGTACGTGCCAGGGCCCGGGGGCTCCCTGTGGGGTTTGGGGAGCGGGCCAGGCCAGGTCTGGCCATGACACCCCCCAATTCTCCCAGGACCAGAGATCTGGGCACGAGCTACTACCTGAACCTGACCAGCCACTTCCGATGGTCAGCACTGGAGGTGTCTGTGGGTCTGTACACGTCCCTCTGCCAGTACTTCAGCGAGAAGGAGATGGCATGGCGGACGGAGGGCCTCGTGCCCCTAGAGGAGACCTCGCCCAGCCAGGCTGTCTGCCTCACCCGCCACCTCACCGCCTTCGGTGCCAGTCTCTTTGTGCCTCCCAGCCATGTCCACTTCATCTTCCCCGTGAGTGGTGCTGCATCCTTGGACTGCTGGGGAGCCCCGGCTCCACCCTGAGCAGGCGAGGGCTGGGCTGCGCCCCTGGGGCCTGACGGCTCTGTCTCCCCAGGAGCCAGCCTCAAGCGTGAACTACATCGTCCTGTTGACGTGCACTGTGTGCCTGGTGACCTACGTGGTCACGGCTGTGATCCTGCGTAAGCTGGACCAGCTGGACGTCAGCCGGGTCCGCATCATCCCGTTCTGCGGGAAGGGGGGCCGCTTCAAGTATGAGATCCTGGTCAAGACCGGCTGGGGCCGGGGCTCAGGTGAGGGGGGCTGCCTTCCCGACGGGGACTCTTGTAATAGAGGGGTGGCTTCCAGCAGGGGTTTGGGTCACCATGGCTGTGCCAGGCAGCAGCTCGTTCATCTGCACAGCGACCTGTGGGCACGCAGTGGGCTCGTAGTCCCTGTGGGCAGCCGCTGACGTGCGCAGCCGGGTGGAACAGCCTGACGATTGGTGTGGGAAATGATTATTAAATGGTAATAAGTCGTCCTGGTGAAAAGATTGTTTTCAAGACATCAAAAGCTCTTGAACTCTTGGTTAAAAATGTGGAAAGAAACGTGATGATGTGGAATCAGTATAGTGTAACATAAAGCGTTAGACGCTGAGAACTAAAGTGCCTTATTTCTTTGTGGGAAACTTACCAAGAGTAGTTTGAGCAGCGCTTGCCTTCTCATCTGTAATTGCCACCTGAGGGGGCATCTTTGTGCCTCGGCCAGCGGACACTTTGCTGCCGACCTCTTGTTGTGCTCTCCTCACTGTGAAGTACCTCTGAGAGTTCTTTCCACATGAAGTTTTTGCCGGCATCCATTGCTATGTGACGTCTTCATCCTTTTTGTCGCAACCATTGCTCTCATGTTGGTGAGTTTGCTGTCAGCGACGGCCTCTCCAGAGCCCCTGGGGCAGCGGCAGCGGCAGCGGCAGCGACAGCGGCCCCGTGGTCGGCTGTTTCTTCAGTCATGTGTTTGCCTTTGATGCAAAGTTCGCTTCCTTGGTACCATTTTTCTTTTCTTTGCTGTGCTTTCATCTTTGTTACCTGGTTCTCTCTTTTATTTTTATTTTTTTATTTTTTTTGGCTGCGTTGGGTCTTCGTTGCTGCTTGCGCAGGCTTTCTCTAGTTGAGGTGAGTGGGGGGCTACTCTTCATTGCGGTGCGCAGGCTTCTTTCTCACTGTGGTGGCTTCTCTTGTGGAGCACGGGCTCTAGGTGTGCAGACTTCAGTAGTTGCAGCACGCAGGCTCAGTAGTTGTGGCTTGCAGGCTCTAGAGCTCAGGCTCAGTAGTTGTGTTACACGGGCTTAGTTGCTCCATGGCATGTGGGATCTTCCTGGCCCAGGGCTCGAACCCGTGTCCCCTGCATTGGCAGGCGGATTCTTAACCACTGCGCCACCAAGGAAGTCCCTCTCTTTTATTTTTAGTTTTTAAATTTTTTTCTGGTCCTCTGTGTTGATGACCCACTTTTATAAAACGTCGTGTAGGTTTATCGCTAGGGACATGGAGGCAACACTGCTATGCACTTGGTGGTCCGTGTGGGGACTGAGAGGTGTATGGTGACTGGTCACCAGCAGCCTCTGGGAGAGGTGACGTCACCCATCAGGACATGCATCTCTTATGTAGCGGACTGAAGGCTGGCAGCCACCTTCATGTTCCACGCTGTTACTTGCAGTTAAGGTACCACCACAACTGGCATTTGAATTGTGTCACTGGGGGCCGTTCATTTAACGGTTTGAGGCGACTGAGATCCGTTTGTATCAGAGCCGCAGGGCGAGGGCTGCCCGTGCCTGTCGAAGGAAGGTTGTCAGGGCAGACTCGCCCGGGGTCAGTGTCTGGTGGGCGGCAAACCCAGAGTCCTGCCCCCTGTCCCTCCGTCCTCCAGGGACCACAGCTCATGTGGGCATCATGCTGTACGGGGCAGATAGCCGCAGCGGCCACCGGCACCTGGATGGGGACGGAGCCTTCCACCGCAACAGCCTGGACATCTTCCAGATCGCCACCCCACACAGCCTGGGCAGCGTGTGGAAGATCCGCGTGTGGCATGACAACAAAGGTCTGGGGGCCCCGCTGCTGCCGCCCCCACCCCTCTGCTGCCCACCCAGCCCTGACCGCCCTGCCCCTCCCCTCCGCAGGGCTGAGCCCCGCCTGGTTCCTGCAGCACATCATCGTCAGGGACCTGCAGAACGCCCGCAGCACCTTCTTCCTGGTCAACGACTGGCTGTCAGTGGAGACGGAGGCCAACGGGGGCCTGGTGGAGAAGGAGGTGCTGGCGGCAAGTAAGGCCCTGCCCCGGTGGCAGGCCATGGGGTGGGGGGGGTGGGGCGCCTGGCCCTGGGATCTCCTGAAGCCCTCCTGTCCCCGCCCAGGTGATGTGGCCCTGCGGCGGTTCCAGCGCCTCCTGGTGGCCGAACTGCAGCGCGGCTTCTTTGACAAGCACGTCTGGCTCTCCATGTGGGACCGGCCACCTCGGAGCCGCTTTACACGTGTCCAGCGAGCCACGTGCTGCATCCTCCTCATCTGCCTCTTCCTGGGTGCCAACGCCGTGTGGTACGGTGCCGTGGGAGACGCTACCTACAGGTGGGTGCTGTGGGGGTCGGCACGCCCTCCCTCTGCCCAACCCCCAATCCCTCCTGCCCCACCCCCCAAGCCGGCCCCGTCTCTCCTCTCCTGCCACAGTATGGGGCCCGCGTCCAGTCTGATCCCACTGAGCATCGACATCATCGCCGTCGGCCTGGTGTCCAGCCTGGTTGTCTACCCCGTCTACCTGGCCATCCTGTTCCTCTTCCGGATGTCCCGGAGCAAGGTGGGCGGGGCTCCTGGAGCATGGGCACGGCTGCCCCTGCCGAGGGCTGTGCTGTTAAGTATGGCAGCCAGAGAGGGGTCAGGAGCCGGGGGAGAGATGCAGGGTGTCAGAATCAGGAGTGAACATGGGTCACTGCTGACACCACTCAAGCAAACAGGACTGGCTGGGGAACCGGCTGATGCCCACGTCTCATAAGAAAGGGTCATACACCATGACAAGTGGCATTTCCCCCAGGAACCCAGAATGAACATCCTTAGCTGTATGTGGCTGGGTTTTTTGCGGGGGGCAGGGGGGTTGTTTTTTGTTTTTTTAAAATTTTTGGCCACGCCACGGGGCATGCAGGATCTTAGTTCCCCAAATAGGGATCGAACCCACGCTCTCTGCAGTGGAAGCACGGAGTCCTAACCAGTAGACCGCCAGGGAATTTCCCATGTGTGGCTGTTTTTATATATATGTATGTGTGTGTATATTTATTTTTATATATATATATATATATATATATATATATTTTTTTTTTTTTTTTTTTCTTTTTGGCTGCGTTGGGTCTTCATTGCTGCGCGCAGGCTTTCTCTAGTTGCGGCAAGTGGGGGCTACTCTTCGTTTTGGTCCACGGGCTTCTCATTGCAGTGGCTTCTCTTGTTGTGGAGCACAGGCTCTAGGCGCACAGGCTTCAGTAGTTGTGGCACGCGGGCTCAGTAGTTGTGGCTCACGGGCTCTAGAGCGCAGGCTCAGTAGTTGTGGCGCACGGGCTTAGCTGCTCCATAGCATGTGGGATCTTCCCGGCTCAGGGCTCGAACCCGTGTCCCCTGCATTGGCAGGCAGATTCTTAACCACTGCGCCACCAGGGAAGTCCCTGGCTGTTTATATTTAAGTTGATTAAAATTAGATAAAATTAAAACTTCAGTTTCTCCATTACACCAGCCACACTTCAGGTGTTCTGTATTGGCACGTGGCGAGTGGTTCCTGTGATGGACAGTGTAGGTGTAGAATGTGTGCATCTAGAACATTCTCCAGGACAGCACTGCTCTAGATTCTGCCTGCCAGGAGCAAGCATGCCTCCCCACAGCAGGGGCCCAAGCTGCCTCCCACTGACCGCCTGCCTCTCCTGCAGGTGGCTGGGGGCCGGAGCCCCACACCAGCAGGGCCGCAGGCACTGGACATGGACAGCTGCCTGGACTCATCTGTGCTGGACAGCTCCGTACTTGCCTTCCCGGGACTCGGTGCTGAGGTGCGGGCTCCCCAGGGCCTGCCTGGATGGGGTTGTGTTCTGGGCAGCCTGGAATCAGGTTTCCTCTGTGCTTCTTAACAGGCCTTTGCTGGACAAATGAAACACGACTTATTTGTGGAGGATTCTAAAAGGTGGGGGTCCCTAGAGAAAACGTGAGCCGTCTCTCCTGTAGGTCAGCTGCGCCTCTCATGTGCTGCGTCACATATCCTCGTCCGTGTGTTGTGGCACTGTCCCGGGAGTGTTTGCTCAGCAGCCCCACGTGTCCACGTGTGACGGGACTTGGGTTGGGTGTGTGTGCAGATGCGTCCCCCGGGCTCCCCTTGCTGACCTGTCGCCTGCAGCCTGGTGTGCTGGCCATCCAGCGAAGGCACCCTCAGTTGGCCAGACTTGCTGAGTGACCCGTCCGTCATGGGCAGCACCCTGCAGCGGCTGGCCCGGGGCCGGATGGGCCGCATGCCGGGCCCAGAGGATGACAGTCTCTCCCTGGTCAGCCCCTCCTCACCTTCCAAATACTTCTCAGCTTCAGGTGGGTGAGCAGGGTTGGGGAGGGTGGTGTCCCCCAGCTCCCCCCAGGAAGGCTCCAGGGCTGACACATTTTGCTCCCTCCAGATGAAGACCTGATCCGGCAGATCCTGGCTGAAGGGGCTGGCAGCCTGGCCCCCACCCAGGACACTCAAGGAGAAACGGACCTGCTCGCTGGCCTGTGAGTGCCCACCTCCTGGGGGTGGGGGGCAGCAGGGAGCCCAGCCAGTAACCCTGCTCCCTGGCTGGGCCTGCCCTTGTGCTGTCCAGCCATTGTGGGGCTGGGGCGAAGTTGTTAGGCCTCAGAGTCCCTCATCTGTTGAAAGACCTCGTGGGGTCACCAGGGTCCAGCCAGCGTTCCCTTTAGGGTGGCAGGAGGGAGGGATGTTTGAGTAACAAAAGGCCACCAGTGTGAGGCTGGCAGGACCTGCCGTGATGCGGGGTCGTTGCAGGCTTTTAAATAGCTAATGTTTTTCCTTTCGACACTGTTTCAATTTCATGGTTTTTCTTCTCTTTTCTTTTTTTTTGGCCGCACGGTGCGGCTTGTGGGATCTTAGTTCTCTGACCAGGGATTGAACCTGGGCCCTGGCAGTGAATGTGCCGAGTCCTAACCACTGGACCGCCGGGGAATTCCCTTCAGTTTTATGTTTTAATTAATTAATTAGTTTAATTAATTAATTAGTTTAATTAATTAATTTATGGCTGTGTTGGGTCTTCGTTTCTGTGCGAGGGCTTTCTCTAGTTGTGGCAAGCGGGGGCCACTCTTCATCGCGGTGCACGGGCCTCTCACTATCGCGGCCTCTCTTGTTGCGGAGCACAGGCTCCAGACGCGCAGGCTAATTGTGGCTCACGGGCCCAGTTGCTCCGCGGCATGTGGGATCTTCCCAGACCAGGGCTCGAACCCGTGTCCCCTGCATTGGCAGGCAGACTCTCAACCACTGCGCCATCAGGGAAGCCCCCCTAGCTTTATGTTTTTAAGAATTTCTCAACTTCTTGGCTGGTTTCCAATTTAGTAACAAAGATTCACATAGAATTACCTCATACCTCTTTTCTCATCTGTATCTATTTTAATATCCGTATTTCCATTCCTTTTAACTCTTCTAATTTTCAAGCAACCAAAAATTACTGAGATATACGAACTCTCCCAGAACACAGAGAAAAAGGTAAAGCTTCTCAATTTATTTAACGAAGACAGATAACCATGCCATGATGGAATTTTAATGAAGGAATTGCCAATCAATTTGGAAACCTATGCTATGAGGAAGCCCTGGTAGTAATTAGCAGCTGACCACCCCACCACCTCCAGCCCAGAGCCCTCCCTGACACCCAGGTCCAGACATCCACCTGCCAGTAAGCAACTTCTCCGCATGAGTGTCCAGGGCAGCACAGACTCACACAGCAACACGAGATGTCTCAGGAAAGGGCAGGTGCACTCTTGGACTGACCAAGAGAAAACTCTTGGATTCATTCTCGACTCCTCTCTTTTCAAGTACTTCCTCACACGAGCCTTTAACAGATTCTGTCTGCTGCTTTCCAGATTTGGAATCTGACCTTCTCTCCACTTGCCCTTGCACCTTCCATCCAAACATCATCCTCTGCCTGGACCATTCCGGGGCTGACTCAGCAGAGTCCTGTTCCTCCCTTACAGCTCACCTTCCTTCTCCCTGCAGCAGACTCTGCCACTGCCCTCCTGGGGTGGGGAGGGGGGCACATTGGTACGGGCTGTTGGTGGGAGGCCTCAGCTCTTCCCCATCTGGACCTCAGCATTAGGCTGCTTGAGCGTCCTCACAACATGGCGACCAAAGTGAGTGGTCCAGGAGAACGAGGTGGAAGCCATAGTGTCCTTTGTGGCCCAGCCCCTTATTCACACACACGATCATTTCCACAGTATCCTCTTGGTTAGGAGGAAAGCATCACTGGGGCCATCCAGCAGGTGGCCTGCTGCAACTGGGCACAGTCCTCACGATGCTCCCCCAACCACACTTGCTCTGGCCCCACCCCCTCCCTGTCCCTCTCCTGCCACCTCCGTCGCCCACTTCCTTTGGCTATGGCTTCCCTTGCTCTTCTGTCCTCATCTTTTACATTTGCTTCTCCCTCTGCCTGGAGGGTTCTTCCCAAGACAGGAGCCTCACGTTCTACTTCCTTCAGGTCTCCTCTTAGATGCTTCCTGATCAGAGCCTTCCTTCCTGCCCCGTGTAAATAATGTAAAAGGCACGGGAACGTGGGCGCGTGCTCGTGCAGGGCAGAAACAGGCCTCTGTCTCCATGTCCTCCCCTGCTTCGCTTATGCTTTCTGTCTGCTTCCCCCACCAGCATGTGCACATGACATGCACACGGACTGTGCTCTTGTCTCTCAGTGTGTAGAGCAGGGCCTGGCATCTAGTTAGGGGATGTCATGCTGGTTGTGACCGAAGGAATCAGTGAACCCAGTCAGACACAGCCTTTGCTCTCCTGCAGCTTAGAGTCAGATGTCAAACTCTGTGTATGCTAGCTGAACCACTGATCCTGATACGACCTGTTTCTATCTGCATGTAAAATATAAACACATGTAGAGAAAAAGGACTAGAAATAACTATTAACACTACTGTTCCTTGCATGATGGAAATCTATTTTCTACAAATAGTTTATGCTACTTTTATAATCAGAAAAGTCCATTTCAAGAAAAAAGTGTGTCCTGTGTATTCATGTCTGTTCTCTCTGTGCTGTCCCACCTCCAGAAGCCGTTAACTCCTTTTATTCCCTGGGAGACGCACAAAACCAGAAAGGTTTGCCGCCACTCAGCGGCAGGCATGTCTGGAGGCCCATTCTCTTCAGGGTACAGCTGTGCGGACCTGCCGCTAAGTGTGTGCACTTTGTCCCCAGTTCATGGCTGTCACCGTCTTGCTTCCCTCTTTTCTTTTTCCCCCTTCTCCTCTCTGCTCCGGCTCCCGTAGCTGCCCTCTCTCTGTAGCAGCTCTGGAGCCCGGAAGGTCAGGTCGGGCGGCGCCGGGAGAGACAGGCAGCTCGGCACGTGAAAGACACATGTATGTTTCCTTGTCCAGAAGCCGGTCTTGGGTTTCGTGTGCAGGGAGGCCTGGTTTGCTGGCACAGAGATCAGGCTGGGGGACGAGGCTGGAGGCCGGATGGTGGCGCCCTGGGGGGCGATGGCTGCTGGAGCGGTGACAGGATGGAGGGGCAACAGGTCACAGTGATGTGAGGCGAGGACCGGGTCCCAGAGGAGGTGACCTGGCCCCTCCCCAGAGTGACCAGTGGTGTTCTGGCCTCCAGCACCATCTCCACCTGGCTTGGGGCAGTGTCCTCTCTCTCCACGGACCAGGAGAAGGGAATGCACGGGCCCAGAGAGGTGGGCTGGCCGTGCCTTGGGTGGCGTGTGGGCCGACAGGTGATTGCTGGCTGCTCCCCTCTGCCTGTGCCTCAGGTGCAGCGCCCCTGGTGAGAGGAATCAGACGCTGATGCTGCCAGGGGAGAGGGGGCTGCCCAGCTCGAGCCTGACGTGGGAGCAGCCCCAGCCGGCAGAGCTGTCCAGGACAGGTGCGCTCCCGAGTCCCCAGGTTGGCCCTCCCCACCCCTTCCTCTGCGCTGCTGGTGACCTATCTGTGTCTGCCTCCCCAGGGCTGGTGGAGGGTCTGCGGAAGCGACTGCTGCCGGCCTGGTGTGCACCCCTGGCCCACGGGCTCAGCCTGCTCCTGGTGGCCGTGGCCGTGGGGGTGTCAGGGTGGGTCGGCGCTGGCTTCCCCTCCAGCGTGTCTGTCATGTGGCTCCTCTCAAGCAGTTCCAGCTTCCTGGCTTCGTTCCTCTTCTGGGAGCCACTCAAGGTAAGTGGGATGCAGGGGGGCCAGGCTGCCAGCCTCTGGCACCCACGGGCCCCTCTGATGCCAGCCCTGGTCCAGGTCCTGCTGGAAGCTCTGTATTTCTCGCTGGTGGCCAAGCGGCTGCACCCTGATGAGGATGATACCCTGGTGGAAAGCCCGGCCGTGACGCCCGTGAGCGAGCGTGTGCCCCGCGTGCGGCCACCCCATGGCTTTGCACTCTTCCTGGCAAAGGAGGAAGCCCGAAAGGTCAAGAGGCTGCACGGGATGCTGAGGGTGAGCTCAGGCCACGCAGCCAGCGCCTGCCCTCCCTCTCTGGCCTCCTGGCCAGGGCAGCATCTTCCAGGAGGTCCTGCCTTTCTCAAAAACCTCACCTGCACCCTCTTTCTGACCACCAAAGGCCCTTTAGCAGGTGGTATAGGGCTCTGCAGCCCCCGCCCCAACTCCCTCCCATCACCTCCTGGCCCATCCTCCTGCCCAACTCAAATGCCTGCTCCTTCCTGGCCTCACTGGGCCCTGGTGCGGCTCCTTGGCCTTCACGGACCACGTCTGCCCCCAGGCCTGGCTCTCAGCACAAGGGCCCCTGGCTGTGGGCACTTTGCTGCCCAGCGTCTGGAAGCCCTGCTCTGTCACGGGTGGGGTGGGGGCAGGCTGGGTTCGGCTGACTCCGGATCATCCCTGCCCCCCAGGGCCTTCTGGTATACATGTTCTTCCTGCTGGTGACGCTGCTGGCCAACTATGGGGACACCTCGTGCCACGACCATGCCTACCGCCTGCAGAGTGCCATCAAGCAGGAGCTGGACAGCCAGGCCTTCCTGGCCATCACCCGGTATGGACGCCCCGATATGCAGGCACAGGTCTGTCTTCTCGGCCAGGGTGGTGCTGATGCTGACCAGGGTCCACCTTGATCCCGCCCTTGGTCCAACCCAGCCCGTAGGGGATATTGGGAAGTACCTCAATACATTTTTGGTTGTCAGAACTGGAGTGGGTGTTGCTGACAGTGGGTAGAGACCACAGATACTGCTCAACACCCTACGTGCCCAGGACAGCCCCACAATAGTGTTATTGGCTCCTGAGTGTCAGGAAGCCCAGGCTGAGGAACCAGGTTGTGCCTCGTCCCCTGGGGTAGCACTGGTCTCCTCCCCCTGGCTGGGCCGGGGCTGCAGTAGCAATGCTGTCTGGGCCTCTGACCCCTGGTGGGCACCGGAAGCTGAAGGATGGAGCATGTGACTCTGTCTGGTGTGGTCAGGTCTGATGAGTTCTGGCCGTGGATGTCCCACGTGCTGCTCCCCTACATCCACGGGAACCCGTCCAGACCAGAGCTGGGGCCCCCACGACTGCGGCAGGTGCGGCTACAGGAAGGTGAGCTGGGGAGGGGCACCCTGGCACTTACCCTTCCTTTTTTCCAAAGAGAAGCCTTTGGCCAGGGTCTGGTTCCAACTCCCTTAGCTGGGTGACCTCCCTGCCTCAGTTTCTCGATGCGTAGGTGAGACAGTGACATCTATCTTCTGGGTTGCTGGGAGGGTTCGGTGAGATCCCATAGAGCTCAGCCTAGGAGGCTGGTGAACAGTCAGTGCTCCTGGTTTGGCCAGGCTCATTCCCCAGCCCTCTGCTTTCAGCACTCTGCCCGGACTCGCCTGGCTCAGGGGCCCCTATGTGCTTAGCAGCCTCAGGTGGCTTCAGCACCAGCGACTACGGCATTGGCTGGGGGAGTGCTGCCCACAATGGCTCTGAGATGTGGGCCTACTCGGCGCCGGACCTGCTGGGGTGAGCACGGAGGGCAGGTCAGGGTGCCCAGGGGGCAGGGGGAGTTCTCCAGAGGAGCCCCTCGTTCCAGCCCACTCCCAGGTTCTGCATGGCGCCGGCTCTGACACTGTCCTCCTCCCTGGCAGCGTCTGGTACTGGGGCTCCTGCGCCGTGTATGACAGCGGGGGCTACGTGCAGGAGCTGGGGCCCAGCCTGGAAGAGAGCCGCGCGCAGCTGGGCTTCCTGCAGCTGCACAACTGGATCGACAACAGGTGGGCGCCCTGCCCTCAGCCCCCTCCCGACCCCCGCCCACTGTGCACATTGGTCACATCTGCGGGCTGGCTCACTCCTACGCCCAGCTTCGGTGCTTCCGATCATCCCCTGAAGGAGCCCAGCGAGCCCGCCTGCAGCCCCGTGGCCTCCCCGGTGCACGCCTCACCCTCCCCTCAACACCTGCCCCCAAGCCTCTTCTGCGAGCGCATCGGCTTCTCCTGGCGCGGCCCCTTCCTTCCCACCCCGTCTGACTCCGGGCCCTCCGCGCAGGAGCCGTGCAGTGTTCGTGGAGCTCACGCACTACAGCCCGGCGGTGGGGCTGCACGCCGCCGTTACGCTGCGCCTGGAGTTCCCGGCGGCCGGACACGCCGTAGCGGCGCTCAGCGTCCGCCCGTTCGCGCTGCGGCGCCTTAGTGCCGGCCTTTCACTGCCGCTGCTTACCTCGGTAGGCCCCGCCCGGCCCCGCCTCGCCCCGGCCCCCGATGGCCCCGCCCCGTCCCTGACCCCGCCCCGGCCCCGCCCCCACAGGTGAGTCTGTTGCTGTTCGCTGTGTACTTCTCCGCGGCTGAGGTGCGCGCCTGGCGCAGGGAGGGGCGTGCGCGCGCCACGCGGCCTGGGACCTGGGCGCGGTGGCTGCTGGTGGCGCTGACGGCGGCCGCAGCGCTGGTGCGCCTGGCCCAGCTGGGCGCCGCTGACCGCCAGTGGACCCGCTTCCTGCGCGGCCGCCCGCGCCGCTTTACCAGCTTTGAGCAGGTGGCACAGCTGAGCGCCGTGGCCCGCGGCCTGACCGCCTCGCTGCTCTTCCTGCTTTTGGTCAAGGTGAGGGTTGGGCCGGTGGGCCGGGGCGGGCCGGCGTTGGCGGGGTCGGTCGGCTGACGCCCTCTGTCCACAGGCTGCCCAGCAGCTGCGCTTTGTGCGCCAGTGGTCGGTTTTCGGCAAGACGCTGTGCCGGGCCCTGCCAGAGCTCGTGGGGGCGGCCTTAGGCCTGGTGGTGCTCGCCGTGGCCTATGCGCAATTGGCTGTCCTGGTAGGTGCCAGTGGGGCCCTCGGAGAGGGTGGCTTAGCCCAGACCGCGCCTCACTCATGCCACCTTCCCCACAGTTGGTCTCCTCCTGCGTGGACTCACTTCAGAGCGCCGCCCGGGCCCTCCTGGTGCTGTGCCCCGGGGCTGGGGGTCCTGCCCTGTGCCCTGCGGAGTCCTGGCGCCTGTCCCCTGTGCTGTGCACGGGGCTCTGGGCCCTGCGGCTGTGGGGTGCCCTGAGGCTGGGAGCAGTCCTCCTGCGGTGGCGGTACCACGCTTTGCGTGGGGAGCTGTACCGCCCAGCTTGGGAGCCGCAGGACTACGAGATGGTGGAACTGTTCTTGCGCCGGCTGCGCCTCTGGATGGGCTTCAGCAAAGTCAAGGAGGTGGGTACGGCCCAGTGGGGGGGAGAGGGACGCACCCTGGGCCCAGCTGAGCCCAGGGCGCAGCCGGACTGACCGAGCCCCTGTGCCGCCCCCAGTTCCGCCACAAAGTCCGCTTTGAAGGGATGGAGCCCCTGCCCTCCCGCTCATCCAGGGGCTCCAAGTCTTCTCCGGATGTGCCCCCACCCAGCGGAGGCTCTGACGCCTCCCGCCCCTCCACCTCCTCCAGCCAGCTGGATGGGCTGAGCGTGGGCTTGGGCCGGCCGGGGCCCCGAGGGGAGCCCGAGCCTGAGCCCTCCCGTCTCCAAGCCGTGTTTGAGGCCCTACTCGCCCAGTTTGACCGACTCAACCAGGCCACGGAGGATGTCTACCAGCTGGAGCAGCGGCTGCAGAGCCTGCATGGCCACAGGAGCAGCGGGCCCACAGCCTCACCTCCCCCTAGCCCCTCCCCAGGCCTGAGGCCAGTCCTGCCCAGCCGCCTTGTACGGGTCAGTGGAGGCGTTGGCTTGGCTACAGGCCCCAGCAGGGCATCCCTGCGGGCCAAGAACAAGATCCACCCCAGCAGCACTTAGCCCCAGGGGATCTGGGCTCATGCCTCTTCTCTGGGGTGGGCCTGTGGCTTCACTCTGGCCCCTCAGAGCCAGAGCAGACACCGCTCAGTATTATTACCTTCTGCCACCCTCGAGGTTTCGGGTCAGGCAGAACAGCTGCACGCAGGTCCCCCAGAGAGCAGGCAGCACTTGTCTGTGTCTCTCTGTGGGCTTCAGCACTTTAAAGAGGCCGCGTGGCCAGCTAGGACCCAGGGTCCCCTCCCCAGTTTCCTGTGGGAGGACACAACAGTATTGGACTGAGTGCCCGGCCTCTGAGATGCTAATTTATTTCCCGAGTCCTCAGGTACAGCGGGCTGTGCCCGGCCCCACCTCCTGGGCAGACATCTCCCCCTTGCTAAGGATCCAGGCTATGGGGGATGGAACCTGCACCTCCTGTCATCCTCCCCCCTAAATTATTACCTCCTCTGTCCCCCTGCTGAGTGCATTCACCTCCAGCTGCCGCTGCGTGTCTATTGTCTGTCAGTAATTTATGTGGGGTTAAAATGTATATATTTTTGTACGTCGCTTTATTTTTCAGTAGGGCCAGGGGGCCTGGTGGCTGAAACAGCCTGTGCCCACTGTCACCCACCTTGATGGGGAGCTGGGACTGCAGAGCTGGCCTCCCTCCCCAGACACCTGCCCACACAGCTGGGGAAACAACAGCCACTTCTTGGCTCCAAGTCTGGCCTTGGGCAGGTGCTGGGCAGAGAGGGCGGTTGGAGGGACACAACCACCCCAGGCCATTCTTGTCACCACCATGGCCTTATTCTCCTCCCCTGCCCAGGCCTGCTGGTGGGTCTGGGTGAGGTGCAGCACCAGTGCATGGCGCGGGGCCCTAGGGTGGGTAGGGGGAAAGATCTCTCCCCGGGGGCTGGCTCCCGGGCCAGGGGAGGTGAGCATGACAGTGCACGTGTGAGGCTTTCCTGAGGGCAAGGCCCCAACAGCAGCCTGACAGGCCCCCTTCCCACTCCAGTGGGCGTGGCCAAAGCTACAGCCTTGATCCCACCCCACCCAACAGACGAAGTCAAATAAATGAGTTGACTGACTGTTCCAGTGTCTGTGTCCACGCCAGTGTCTGTCTGTGTCCAAGCACACAGGCCTGGGCCACACCAGCACTTTATTTGCACAAATAAATACCACCCAGTGTGCCTCACGGGGGCAGGGAGAGTCCGGCAACATGGCTGCTCAGGTGACAACTGGGGGAGCCCAGGCACGTGCTCAGCATCTCAGTGCTCAGCATCTCAGAGAAGCCCCAATGGGACCGGGCACCAGCCCCCGTGCAGCCTCACACGAACTCAGTGAAGTCATCCACGGAGGAGACGAGGCGCTTCCGCTGGCCTGTCTCGTAGGTGGGCGTGGGCTCAGCTGGGGCCTGCGCGGGGGCCTTGGCGTGGCCGGGAGGGTGAGTCTGCATCAGGGGCAGGCTGGCGTTTGAGTAGTGGGCTTCCTCACGGATCTGAGGGAGAGGGAGCTTCGGCAGCAAGTCCAGAAGGGGCGGCGCATGCTCCCCAGGCTGGATACTAGCACCCCCAGTCGGCCGTCACGTCTCTGAGGGAGCGCCCCCACCCCCAATGCCCAGCATGCCCACGGCCCAGCCTCCCTACCCGGTGGCGGAGCCGCTTGATGTGGCGGAGCCTGGCAATCCACTTGGAGGGGTAGGTGTCGGTGGGGTTGGAGCGGCTGTGGTGCACCTGCGAAGCCATCTGGGGCAGGGAGGGCAGAACAGTGAGCCCTGCACAGGTGGCACCTGTGGGCCTGTCCCACCCACCTCCCGGGGGCCACCTCTGCTCACATTTGCATGCAGGGCCATCTGACGGGCCACGAACGGCAGGTTTCGGTCGGACACGATCTTGGCCACGCTGGTGTCCACGAGGCCCTCCATGTCTGGGGAGACACGGCACTCATGTGGGGCTCAGAGCCCCGGGTGCCTCCCCACCTGGCCCCGTGCCTCACCTTTCCTGCACCGCAGCGACACCAGGTTGCACTCATAGTCCAGGGGGGTGATGATCACGTGGACAAAGTTGAACTGGCCCTGCCCGGACAAGAGCAGGGGTCACCCCAGCACCGAGGACCACTTTCTGCCACCCCACACTTAGCCCAGGAGGGCAGCGGGCTCATTGGTTAGACGCTCGCTAACTCAGCACGTGTAGCCGCCACCTGCACACCCACACTTCCTCCTCACCTGGCCTGGGGGCCACCACCCTGTCACTCCTCTACTGCCTCACCTACAGCCTGCATAAGCCAGACGGGCACACAGCTCCCAATCCCTCCACACTGCCCAGGGCTTCTGTGCTGCCCAGCGGACACCTGCCTCACTGTCGGCTGAGAGCAGCATGTGGAGCTCTGCAAGTTCCTGGGCCGCCCAGGATGGCACACGGAGCACCCACACCTCAGGCCCCTCTGAGGTTTCCTCCCATCCACGTGTGTGTGTGTGTGTGCATGCGCCGTCGCCCTCCCCCCGCGCCCCCCCCCCACAGCTCTACAACGCAAGAGGCCCACTTCGGCCTCCCCAGACACTCCCGCCTCTACCAGAGTCTCTGCCCCAAGCCCCAGGGGGTCTGTGTTCAGTGACCTCCTCCAAGGCTGCTCAATGCACTCAGAATAAATCCCAACGCCCCTGAGCACTGCCACCTCAGACCCTGGGCTGCGCCAGGCACCTGCCCACTCGGCCTTGCAGCTCGTCCACACGTGGCCACCCTGTGACAAGCCACCTGCACTGAGCCTGCCTCCTCCCTGCGGGATCTCGAGCCCCAGCAACCTCCTCTAGGAAAGGGGGTGATACCAGGCCCAGTCCAACCGCTGTGCGACGACATGAGGGACGGACTGGGGGACAGGGCTCAGGGCTGTTACAAGCAAACGCTGCATACCCACCACCTGCCATGCACCCGCCAAGCACAGCCGCACAAAACCCACAGCAGCGCACGGCTCCAAGAGGAAACCAATGGGTGTTGTCCTCATCACAGAAGAGGACACGGCCCAGGTGGGGGCCCGCCACCTCAGGGGGGTGCACAAGCGAGTCGTGATGTCACCAACGCTGACCCAGCGGAGCTCGCTATCTCTGCTCAACACAGAGCAGGGGGCACTTCCCCAGAGAGATGTGGCTTCCAGCCTGGGGGCCTGGGGCCCAGATCCACGCCCACCTGCCCCGAGGGCCCCTTGCTCACTTTGATGGTGCCAAGCTTGAAGTCCTCGCCAGAGTCGTTGTAGACAATGGACACGAAGTCGTTGCCCAGGTGGCGCTTCTTGTCACAGCGGTGCTTGTCCACGTCCTTGGTGGGCATCAGGGTGGCGATGTGGAAGACGGCTGCGGGGCGGAGCAGAGCGGAGCTGAGCGGGGTGGCGCCAACCCAGGCAGGGTGCCAGTGAGGGCTCCTCAGGCTGAGGCTGGGGGCCAGGACAGGTGGCAGTGGGTACAGCCCTCAGTGCCCCTGAGAGGAGGGCTAGGTTTCTCCGGAGGCTCCTGAGGGCCCGCAGGAGCTGGGAGGAGCGGGCACGGGAGGGCACACACCTTGCATGATGTCATCATGCCAGCAGTAGGTGAACTGGCCGTCCTCGCCACACACGTCCAGGCCACCCAGGTACACCTTGTCCGGCTGGCAGTCCTTGAGCTCGATGAGCTTGCCCAGCCCCGTCAGGAACTCCGTGTACCTGTAGGAGCCGTGCTCATTGGACAGGATGGCGAGCTCACTGTTGCTCTGCAGGGAGACAAACGGGGCATGGTGGCACCTGCTCCCAGGCCACCCCCCAACCACATGCCGCCCCTCCCTGGCTCTCAGGACCCCAAGGGCTTGTTGCTGCTGGGGACCCAGGGGCGGGGTGACTGGTGTGTCTGGGCAGACAGCCCCACTTCTGCCATCGACCTGACTCAGGGCGAGGCAGCTTCATTCAGGGCGAGGCAGCTTCATTCTCGTCGTTGCCCAGCTGTGTCACCCCGCTCCCCCACTCTCTCGTAACTAGCCTGCCACTAAACTGGGCCAGCTCAGCTTCAGAACACACCCAGAGCCCTCGGCACCCCTCTGTCCCCGCTCCTCCAACCTGCCTCTCACTCCGCCCACTGCCCCACCTCTGCCGGTTCTCAGCCTCAGCCGGAGGGTGCTTTTGAGACTCAGGTCGAGTCAACTTGAACCCTTCGCTCGGAACCACCTGAGGCCCTCCCGTCTCACTGGGTGCTGTCCGAGTTCCCGCCACAGCCCCACTGCTTCCTGCCCCCACCGCCCACACCACGCCCGGCACCCCTCCCCTCTGCGCCGGCCCTGGAGCGCACTATGCCGCCCCCACCTGCATGCACACTCGCCTCCCTCACTTCTTCCACGCCTGCACTCCATGTCACCTCCCTCGGGTCAGCGACATGAAAAGCGTGCCGCTCACACCTGCGCAGGCTCCCTGGACCCGCCACCTCCTCCTCCTCCTCAGTCCTCGCCACTCCGTGCACCACGTGCTCACACACTACCTGTCACTCTCACTCCTGGGTCCCTGGCACAGAGCTCAATGGGCACCTGACACCCCAGCGGCCCTGCAGTGACCAAGCTCTGCGGAGGACAAGGCCCCAGACCCCCACCCCCACCCCCGGTGGGGTGGCCGCCCGGCTCTGCCCAGCATGTAGGCTGGCCCCTGCCAGCCTGGCAGCCTCACCTGGCCTTCTCCCACGTACAGGACGGCGATCTTGTGTGTGTCATACGATGGGATCTGGTCAAGGAGCTGCACTGACCGCTCAAAAGACTGTAGCCACAGAGCCCTGCCTGAGCCCAGGGCAGAGGCTGTCCCCTACCACCAGCCCTGCCCAGCCAGCCCCAGCCCAATGCCTGTCCAGGAGAGGCCTCTCCTCACGCAGGCGGGTTACCGCAGGCTGCCGTGGGGACCTGAGGCCGTAGCCCTCCATGAGCCTGGGCTATAGCCCCCACTGCCCAGCCCTGGGGCATCATCCCACTGTGCACCCCCAGCCAGGCTCCAGGGGGACCCTAAGGGGAGAGAGGGCCCGCCTACCTCATTGGGCAAAAGGATTGGTTTGTTGGACTCATCACCAAAGAAAGGTGAGTGGTAGAGCTGCAGGAACACAAAGCTGCAGGGGAAGAGAGATGATGGGGGCTGGGCTTGGAGCTACACACCCAGGGCCAGAGTCACAGCCAATACGGTCACAGCCCATGTGGAGAGCAGCAGGGCCTGAGCCTCATCACCCAAGGAGCTACCCTCTCCTGTGGCTCCGACCAGCCAGGGGGCAGAGGATGTGCAGACCTGTACCCCAGCCTGCTCTGCCCTGGGCC
This sequence comes from Balaenoptera physalus, assembly GCF_965194825.1. Lineage (NCBI taxonomy): Eukaryota > Metazoa > Chordata > Mammalia > Artiodactyla > Balaenopteridae > Balaenoptera > Balaenoptera physalus. Next base: position 52,943,427 of record NC_138898.1, on the reverse strand, counting down.
CCTCAGGCACCACGTCCCCACAGGGAGCATCCAGGCACTCCCACCAGGAGAGCAACGCTCACCTGGGGTTGATACCCGGCACCTTCTCGGTATTGGAGGTCCCAGCTCTGCTCTTGAAGGTGTCCCTCTCCACCCTCTTGCCCCTGCGTGACGGGGCCGAATCAGAGATAGTGTAGCCTCGAGGCCGCAGCCCACTGGGGGAGCGGGGACAGCTGGAAGGCAAGGGACTCTCAGGCTGGGTGGAACCCTGGCCCTGGCTCTCTTCGCCTGGGGCTGACCAGGCAGCACCTTCCCTGTCCAGGATCCCTGACTGTGACCGGGCCTTGGCCTCAGGGCTCAGCCGGCCGACATCAGCCTTGTCCCCAGGGTCCCCAAGGATGTCCTGCAGGGTCTGTAGTTCAGGCGATGAGCTTGACTTGCTCAGGGGCTGCGAGGGCTGGAAGGCGAGCTCCACAGAGGGCCGGGAGCCCTCAGAGGAGACGGCCCGCTCGATGGGGATCCCCCCAGCAGCCAACTCCTCGGCGTGGAATGACTTCTCCTCCTGGCTGGAGGTCGAAGATGACTGCAAAGAGCGTATCCAAAGAAAATCTTCATCAAGAGGCACCACTGAGGGGACTTCCCTAGTGGCGCAGTGACTAAGAATCCGCCTGTTAATGCAGGGTACACAGGTTCGAGCCCTTGTCTGGGAAGATCCCACATGCCGTGGAGCAACTAAGCCCGTGCGCCACAGCTACTGAGCCTGTGCTCTAGAGCCCGCGAGCCTAGAGCCCGTGCTCCACAGCAAGAGAAGCCACCACATTGAGAAGCCCGCGCACCTCAACGAAGAGTAGCCCCCCCTCGCCGCAACTAGAGAAAAGCCCATGCACAGCAACGAAGACCCAACACAGCCAAAAAAAAAAAAAAAAAAGACAATGAAAATTCAATATACTAAAAAAAAAAAAAAAGAGGCACCACTGAGCCCACCTGGAGGCAACAAGTCCCCACCCGTCCTCCAGCCCAGGGCCATGGAGCTGCCCAGCACCGAACTGATGGTCCCCCCATGCCCCGAAAGCACCTCCCTGTGCCCCACACTCAGCAGAGGAGACAACAGCCCCACAGACTAAAGGATACCAGCAATGAGAAGCTATATTCCTGGGTAGACCACTGGAAAACCCCACACTGTCTTACAGCAAGGACTTGGTAGAACATCTAGCCGTTTTTTTTAGATAAGAAAAGGCAAGGGGATGGGGTGGGGGGGACAGTGGAAAAATTTTCTAGAGTTCAGAGCAAATCAGTGATGTGCCACAAAGCTTAAGGTGGAGGTCCCGCACCTGCCCCCACCCCCGCCTCAGCCCCCGCCTCCCACCCGACCCTCCCTCTCCCTCTCAGTAGCTGGGCTTGAGATCTAGAGGCCCGCCTGGCAATGGAGGTCCAGATGGCAAGCACCGACAGGGACCCTCAGGCCAGCTCTGGTCCCCGGCTGCACTCACCCTGCTGAAAGCTTCAGTGTGCCGATAGCTCCCGTCTGTGCCTAGGGTTGCCTCAAAGTCTTCCAGTTCGGGGGGATCCACTGGCAAACTAGCCTCGCCTGGACTTCCCTCCTCCAGAACTACCGCAGAGTCTGGAAAGACACACACGGTGCTGCTGGGTGCCGGCCCGGCCGCCAGGAGCTCACGTGGCCTCAGGGGTACCAGCTTTCCCCCCACGAGAGGGCACAGCGGCCCCCCCAGCAGGGCCAACCCTTCCCATCGAGCCAGCTGGAGGAGGGCACTCTGAGCGCCCTGCGCCCTGGGTGTGAGCCCTGACACAAGGTGTCTCCTACATGGGCTCCCAGGGGTCAGGATGAGAGGACATCTGGCTCCTCTAGTCCCCACCTACCCACCCCAGTGTCCACAGAAGCCGCCTCTGCTCCTTCAGCAAGGCAGGTGGGCAAGCGCAGGCCGGACCCCCATGAGCAAGCCGCTCCACCCCCCCGCCCCCACCTGAGATGGGGCCTCGGCTCAGGAGGAGGGCATGCCTACACCAGCCCTCAGGAACTGGGGAGAAGCCAGAGCTCCTCCCTGCTTGGCCCTGGTTGAAAGACTGCAGCGGGAAAGTCCCTGTGTGGGAACACAGGCTCGGGAGCCATTCTGGAGAGTGGAGGCTAGCCTTCCGAGTCCAGGCCAACTCCGAGCCCGGCGCACTTAGGAGAGAGCATGACGCCCCCAAGCCGCGTTTCCTGTGCCAGAGCCAGGGAGAGGGGGGTGAGAAGCAACCGAGTTAGCGCCGCCCGCACGCAGCCCCGCACACGCGCAGTCCATTAGCCGCCCATGAGAGCCCCTCTGCCACTACACGCTCCTAGCTGGCTCCTGCCCATGCAGTGGGGCCTGGGCAGCTGGAGCCCCGAGCAGGCCACACCCTCCCTGCCGGGGCCTGGGAGCCACGGGCCAGAAGCCGGTCTGCAAGGCCCTCGGCCAGCCCACTATGAAAGGCAGACACGTCCCAATTTGTGGGTTCACAAAGCCAGTCAGACCACCAGAGGCCGGGGCAGGGGCAGCTCGGCTGAGCCCCCGAGCCAGGCTCGCACCCCAAAAGCTATCCTCTGTCGGCCTCTGGGGTTCAGTTGCCCAAGGTCACCTCCTCAGGCCTGAAGAAGGGGCTGGGAGGGCCTGTCTGGCTCAGGAACAGAGCTCAGCCATGAAAGCGCGAGACAGCAGGGGTTCCCGCTGGCAAAGCAAACACATTCGGCACCGACGTCCTCATGCGAGTCAGGGCCCTGCACCCAGAGGGCGACGAGAGGCTGAGGTGCCATCATGGAGGGGTGAGTGGATGAGGGACGATGAGTCAGCATCTAGAGGGCAGAGTGGTGCTCTGCAGCAAACACCGCTTTCCTTAAAGAGACGCACGAATACCTGCCCAGGAAATGCTCCTGTGCAGCTTTCCTTGGCAACTGGACTGGTACAGGGAGGAGAAAGAGGCCACTGCAAGGGAAACCGTGAGCGGCCAGTCAGCAGAAGGAGAGACTACGCACAGGTCGAGCAGAGAGGACAGGCACCACTAGTCCTGCACAGACCCGGAGCCTGGAGAGAGAGAGGGGAGGGCCAGCGATCGGCTGGAGGGGTGGGTGTGGCACACACGGGTCCCAGCTCTCCAAGCTGCTGGAGCGGACATCTGGGGCGAGGAGTGCATCCCTCCTTCTCATGAGTAGAGGTCCTCGGCCTCTAAGTGTCATCTGGCCACAGGGAAGGCCGGGGGTTGAAGGACAGCACGGGCCCAGCTGGGCAGGGCCATGAGAGCGCAGGCAGGAGCAGGCAGGCTCAGGTGTGCTCGGCGCATCCAAACCCAAACCCAAACCTAAACCCAAGCAGAAGTGCGGCGGCTTCCTGGAACCCCTGGCACCGGGCATCCCGAGGAGGGTACAGAACCAAGGCCTCGCCTGGCCCTGCCCGTGTCCACCCCATGAAGGGCAAGCTGAGCAGGGCCTCGAGCCCACCGATTCATGGTACCGCGTCTCCAAAGAAGAAGGTCGCCCCTGCAGGAGCAGGCCCCGCTCTCTGGAGATGGGCGTCCCCCAGCAGCCAGCCTTCTCCCAATGCCTGAGGCTGGCAGCACCAAGAAGGCTCAGGACCCCATCCCAGGCGCATCTGCCATCAGACAGGGCACACCAGGTGGGCGAGAGGCCAGCGCTCACCTGTGTTAGAGCGTGGGGGTGGGGGGGGCTTGGCTGAGCCGGCCGCCGGCACCGACAGCGACTTGTACAGGGCTGTGTCGCGACGCTCCTTGAAGCGCTCGGCGGCCATTAGGGCATTGGACAGCTCCTGCAGGGGCGTGTTGTTGATGTCCGAGGAGAAGGGGCTGAGTGGGTTCTCCAGGCTCATCAGCCAGCTGGTGTTCCCTGCAGCGGGGCAGCCAGCACCCCACAGGGCTCAGGGCTCAGGCCCAGCACGTCCGAACAGCCATCCCCTCCCGGCCCTCCCCGGGCAGCCCCAGCCACACTGGCCTTTAGGGAACATGCCTCGTGCTCCACCAGGGAGTAACGGTGGGGGGACCAGGCAAGGCACGCCCCTGGCCTTGCCCTGACGCTCCCACCCCCAGTCCTCCTGCCCCAGGCCCTGAGGTCAGGGCAGCCACCAGTGGTCACTGGCCTCAGTGACAAGCACGAGGGGCCCTTAGCTCACAGCACCTGCTGCTCCAGGGCAGTTCCCACACTCAGGACAGGCTCAGCCAGGCTCAGGGCCAGAGGGGGAGCAGCCAAGGCAACTCAGCGCAGCAGACTCCTCCCCAAAGGGGGGCTCTGGGTGGGGCCCAGAGAGGCTTCTGGGCTCTGTCCACTCTCCCCTCCAGGCCCAGAGGACCACGCTTGGACTTGACCTTCCTCACTGAGCAGCCTCACATCCCAGCATCTCACTAGACCTCAGTCCACCTCCTCCCAGCCCACCTGGTTTCCTGCCTCCCCCACAGCCATTCCCTCACAGGAACCGGGAGGACTGGGCTAACACACACGAGGAGGCTCTCCCTGCCCCGACCCCCACGGCCCCACAGCCTGGCACGCAAGGCCTCCATGGGACCAGCACCCCATCCCTCTCCTCACCACTCGGTCACCACTGGCCCCACACTGCACCTGAGATGCCTCCCAGGCTCTGGGCCTTGGCTGAAATGCCCCTGTCGTGGGCTGAGTTGTGTCCCCCCAAATTCACGTGTTGGAGCCCTAACCTCTGGGACCTCAGAAAACGACTGCGTTTGGAAACAGGCTCTTTAAAGCGGTGATTAAGGTAAAATAAGACCGCACGGACGGACCCTAATCCATTCTGACTGGTGTCCTTAAAACAAGATTAAGACACAGACGGACGACCGCGTGAGAATGCAGTGAGGAGACGGCCGTCTAAAAGCCAAGGAGAGAGGCCATAGGAAAAACAAGCCTTGCCGACACCCTAACCTTGGACTTCCAGGCTCCAGGGCTGGGAGGAAATAAATTCTGTTGTTTAAGCTGTCCAGTCTGTGGTGCTTCATTATGGCAGCCTGAGCAGACCAGGACAGACCCTCTCCTCACTTAGCCATGGGACCTCCCCTCACTGTTCCTCTCTGGGGACTCGGCTCAAAAGTCACCTCTGAATTGCTCCTGTGGCCCAGTCTGCCTGCCACTGGCTCCTGTGTGTCCAGAGCCTTTATGTAACTGTCCCACACTAGGGGCTGACAGCGGCCCAGGCCAGCTGAGCGCAGGTCCACCCCCCGGGGTACCTGTGGGCCTCCGGACCAAGATCTCCGCCCAGCCCTGGGTCAGCAGGGGGACGTAAGCCGCCAGGTTTGTCTTCTCCTTCTGCGCCGGGAGCTGGGTGCTGGCTGAGGCCTTCTCGGGCTTGCTGGGTGGAGCAGTCTGTGAGCCTGGGGAAGCGGGGCTGCCAGGAAAGTGGGAGGCTGGAGCATCCAAGGCACCAACTCGAAGGCCATGGCCCCCTGAGGAGAAGGAGAGCAGGAGGGCTGGTGACCACCACTGCCCAGTGGAAAAGCCACTGGCAAGGCCTGGCTGCTCCACCTGGGGTCTGGGCTGGCCAAGCCCTGAGCTAGTGCCCAGAGGCAGCTCGGTCATCCCCAAGCATGGCCCACTTCCAGTGTCAGTGTCAGCCTTGACGGACCCAGGGCAGCAGGAAGGGCCCCCATCACCTGCCCCATAGTCAGACCATGGCTCATTTCAGCTACAGCAGAGTAAAAAACTCCAGGGGTGAGCTGGGCTGAGGGCCAGGGCTGCTGAGGGCTCATAAGAAACACTGACCACAAGAACAGGCCCCCAGCGGCAAGGGGGCCTTGTGCCACAGCTGCACAGAAGGTCATGTCCCCCCCGCCCCAACCCCGTGACGAGGGCTCACAGGCAGCACTCTAGTTATTCAGAAACTGGAGCAGGCCTAAAGGCAGCCACCTTGATCCTCAGCTCCCAGGACCTTCCTGAGCACAGGGACTCGCAGAGGCACCCAGGAGGGAGGCAGGGTGGGCAGAGGCTCACCAGACATGGAGCGGACCCGGTCCCGGGCTCCACGGCACACCTGTTGCCCGGCCTGGGACTCCAGCTTGGCTGGTGCCTCCTTTGTCTGTCTCACGTGCACACTGGGATCAGAGCTGAGGACAGAAGGGTCCCCGCAGAGCGTGACCAAGGTATTCCATGGGCTCCAGGCCAGCATGACACTGTCTCTCATGCAGGCCTGGGCTCAGGCCAGCCACCATCAAGGCCAGGCAGGCAGGGGCAGAAAAGTGGTCACCTCAACTCTGGGCCGCCCTGCAGCTCTCCTGAGTCCAGGCCCAGCAGAGACCGGGTCCCAGTCCCCACGCTCGTTGTCACGGTGACAAGCTTGTTCCCAACCAGCCAGGTTTTGGTCCTGCCACCCGCCAGGAGGAACTCTCCCACAGGGGACCTGAAAGCACAAGAGTGTCGGTCAATACCTCGCCTGCAGGAAGGAGCCCCGTGTGCCACTCCTGCTGCCCCTTTGACCAAGTGCAGTCACAGAAGATAAGCTAGGCCCTGCCCTCTGGCCCTGCCCCAGTCCTGGAGCCCGACTCGCACCTCTTGGGGACCGCCGTGAAGTTGGAGAACACGTATCTGGCCATCATGTCCAGACACGTCTCTGTGAGCTCCAGGTGGAGATTTTTCAAGTTGTCGTCAGCCTGGGCCATTGAGTTCTCATCTGCAGACCCCAAGCTGGCGCTCGTGAGAGATGTCTGGATCCTGCTGGAGGGAGGAGCCACGGCGAAGTCAGGGTGCCAGGTGGGGGCCGAGCCATCTACCACCAGGGCCAAAGCTCAAGGCATGCAGGTGCTGAGAGGGCTGCACTCAGAAAGACCCGCCAGGGCGTGTGGCCAGTCGAGCCACAGCTTGGCAAACCGAGTGGACACATCATCCCAGGGGGTGGGCAGACAGGGGCTCATGGGAGAGACCCAGGCCTGCTCATCGGAGCACAGGCTTAGGAGACGGGGAGAGACAGGCTGTCCCCTCACCAAAGCGCAGAAGAGTCAGGTGATGGCTTTGTGGCAGAACAGTGTAGTCATGCAGAGACATGGAGACCACAGGACACACAGACAAAGATTGCATTCTGCCCACAGGGCCACCTCCCATGGAGGACAGGAAGGGTCTGGGCTTCGTGTGAGGCTCTTCACCCACACACTTGGGCCGCCCCGGCCCTGCCCCAGTGACCAGGAGGAGGGGCTTGTGCAGGTTTCACTCTGATACAAATTTCATACTCCCTATGCCAAGTTTTGCTCATGATAAAGAATTTGTTGGAAAAGAGCTGAAAGGGGAGCCTCACTGACCACTCCCCAACCCCAGCTCCCCCCCAGGTCAAACCCCACTTGGTAGAAGCCAGCCTGAGGCTGGAGCCCCAGACAGGCGTCAGCAAGGGGGTGGGTCTCCGAGCTGTGGGACGCTGAGGCCTGAAGGAGCTTCCAGGTGAGGAGACAGTGCAGCCTGGCCTGTCGGCACGAAGCAATAACTCCCCCCCCCCAGAGCCCACACCTGCACCCGGACATAGCAGGGAGAAGTGATGAGACTGCACCCCTGGAGAGGCCAGGCCTCCCCTGCCCGGCCTCTCACAGGCTGGCCCCCAGCCCACTGCCCTACACAAAAGCCCCCATTCCCTCTCAGCTACAACAGAAAACAGACCTTTTCTAGAAAAAAAGCTCAAGAAGAAAGTCCACTAAAGAGGATATGAAAGAAAAGCCGAACCCTGGAGAGTGTGTCCCCACCTGACCTGCATGGGCGCTGCTTTCATTTGCAAAGGCCCTTGACCTCCAGGGACAGGCCTGTGGGTGCTGCCACTGGACACCCTCTATCTCACGGTGGTCACCCTGCTTTAGGCTCCCAGGCCAGCCTCTGAGGATGCTGTGCAGCCAACCCGCGCCCATACGAGGCTTGGTGACAGAATGCAACCTTTCCACCCCTCTCCACCAGGCTCCCCAGGCCCAAGGGCAGGGCTTGGCAGGACGGGCCCCTGCGGCCCGAGGGCTGTCACTTGGGCTCTCCTCCAGCTCTGGCCAGGGAGGGCGTGGGCAGGAGATGAGGTCATGCAAGCAGCCCCATGCACCGCCACCCGGGTGCTCCCGCCTGGCAGCGCCACTTCACGGGCCAAGCTCCAGGGTCTGAGCCCCCCACCCAACAAAGCCCACTACCTGCGGACCACATGTTCAGACACACTGATGCTGCGGCACCGGAAGGCATCGGCTGCAGAGCTCTCCTTGAATTCTTTCACGGGTGGAGAGTTATTCAAGCCTTGTTTGGGGGGTCTGGCTATCCTCAAACTACCAGGTGAGGAAGGAAGGCCCAAGCCCCAGAGAGCCCAGCTCCCGGGAGGGGAAAACAAGCCATTGGAGGGATGAGGAGGAAAGGTCACAGGCCACAGGGTCAGGATGGAGAGCCCGCGGGTGAGATGAACAAAAAACCATGCCAGAGGCCAGTTAGCAGGGGGAAGAAACAGAAAACAAAAATGCATGAAAATACATCTTGTAAACATGACAGAAAAAGTAAGGTTTCACGCATGATACCAAAACAAAGAACATTAGTGCAAACTAAACGTGTGTGGATCGCACCGCACGGCAGATTCCAGGCTGTGCTGACCAGGCGTCCCGCCCACCCGCTCGGGACCAGGTGCTGAGGCCCTGAAGGTCACAGCTCAAAAAGAGGTCAGTTCTTAGCTCAAGGCCCCGGCCCCCAGCCACCAGGACCTTGAGAGAACAGCTTCTGACTTAGGTCACACTGACGTGGTCATTCTGGAAAATGCCGTATTCCCACCTAGGGAGAGCCAAAAAAGCTTGGATGGGAAGGTGGGGGACAGGAAGGGGGGCAGTCGTTCAAATGAAATGCAAACGAAAACACAAGGCCTAGCACGGCTCTTCTCAGATTTGGCGAAAGCGGCTGTGATGAAGAAGAGCGTGTCCCCCATTAGCAATGGGCTGGGCGAGAGCTCGGGGGGACAGGCCACCCTGGCCCGAGGCTGGGCATCTGTGGACCCTGGATCCTCCCATCCAGGCCAGGTGTTTGGCTTCTCAGGAGTCAGCTGCCCTGATGCAACCCTGGGCTTGTTCAGCGGAGTCAGTCCCAAAACCTGATGCCCTAGAACTAGCACCTCAATCTCTAACTCAGCAAATCTGTACTCGCCCGTCACCCAGGCAGGATTGGCCATGACCCAGCACACAGGCTCCACAACACCGCAGGCCACAGCAACCGGCTTGCTGAGGAGCAGCGCTGGCCTCTCCAGCCATGTGTGGGGCATTCGCAGCCTTCTCAGGCCCCGCCCTGCTTCACAACCCCAGGGCACCTTGGAGCCCAGCACGGTCTGAGCAGGGCACGCCCTCAGCCCCAGCCCGTACGCACCATGCCGACCACAGGCCACAGCATGCGGGCCTGCCCTGCCCCACTGACACTAGGCCCACCCACGCAGGCCCCGCACCTCTTGGGCCTCTCGTTGAGACTGGTGCTCCGTGCTCTAAAGCTGTCCTTTTCGGGGGTGTCATCAAAAGACAGGAGAACGTTGGAGCGCAGACCCTGGCAGAGTGGAGCAGACCTGAGCCGCAGGCCAGAAGGCACTGGCCCTCCAGGCACCCACAGGCTTCTTCCCCCCACACCTGCCAGCCCAGGTACACTGTGAGCCTGGGATGAGCTACAGGCCCAGGACAAGGGCGGCAGAATTGTGTCCCAGTGGCAGCCCACCTCTCTCTCCCCTGCCCGTCACCCTGATCCAGCCATGGTGAGCCAACGGCAAAGCAGGTCCCGGCCCTAACAAGGGACACGGCCTCCGCTGGCTTACCTTAGTGATATAAGGAACAAAATCTTTCCGGAAGGGCAGGCGGCACCTAATGAACCACATGGCTATGACGTGATGGGCCAGGCACACAATGTACTGATTGAACCTGCGACAAGAAGAAAAGAGAAGTGCTGGAGGTCCAGCGTGGCACCCGAGGGAAATGAGCCAGGAGCTAGGGGTGCAGATCAGAGGTGCTATGGCCACAGGGAGCCTGTGTGGCTTTCTACTCCGAGAGGCCTGGCCTCCAGCAAGCAGAGGCCTCCAGCTGGCCTGGGCCACAACCAGGAGGGGCAGGGTCTCACAGGGATACAAGGCAGCACTTACTTGGAGGGGTTGGTATACGGCAGGGAGATGGCAAACACACTGGCGTACTGCTCTGCTGCGAAGTTCCTGTAGAGGTGAGGCAGCCTGGCCAGAGCTGCAACACCAGGAGACAGCCAGTGAGGGAGCCCAGACGGGCCTGGCAAAGACGGGCCCACGGCCACAGCAGGGTGGGGTTTGCCAGAGTCCTGTGCTATGTGTCTAAAAAGCCAGTGCAGCTACTCCGACCCAAGAGGGCGGCAAAGCAGTGAAGGTCACAACCCACCCAAACAGGACCTTCCCCTGCCCCTGGGCCTCGGCCCCCTACTCCAAGGGCTGGCAAACTATGGTCCCCAGGCTCAATCCAGCCAGTGGCCTCACTTTATGACCTGTGAGCTAAGAATGGTTTCTACCTTTTCAAAAAGTTGTAAGCAAAAAGAACAGGCAGCCAAGGCATATCACACGTGGCCCTTTACAGAAGCAAAGCCCTGCCCTGCTCCTGTTGTCCACAAGCCTGAGGGCCTGCTGAGGGCCAGACATGCATGAGGTACTGGGAAGGAAGGGGCGAGCGGGGCACCCCGAGCTCCTGGACGTCACAACCTGAGGGGTGAGCAGAGCCCCTCCAAGTTGTAGTGTGTGTTGAGGGGGGACAGAGAGGAGGCTCTAAGAGCCAGGCCGAGTACAGGGACCAAGGTCAGGCAACAGGAGGCTTCTGTGCCATTTAAACTGACACTGAGGGGAGGAAAGAAGCCAGCCACTCAAAGGCCAAGAAGGAAAGCATTCAAAGCACAGGGGCAGAAGGTACAAAGGCCCTGAGGCAGCAAAGGGTGGCCCACGGAGCACAGCATGCCTACAGGCAGCCAAGGTGAGGTCTGAGAAGGCAGCACGAGTTATTTCAGGCAAGGCGCAGCCCCAAACTCAAGGTCCACCTCACTCACACACACCCAGATACACACGTGCAAAGCCACAGATGCTTACTCGACAGGAACTCGAGGAGTGGAATGGCCATGCTGGCCGTGGCTGAGATGTGCGTGAGCTTCACAACCAGGACAGGCAGCGCCTTGATGATGATGTCAGGCATCTCCACGCTGCAGATGGCCAGGGCCACCACGCACTGGCTGGCGCAGCGGTAGATGAGGCCTTGCTCCAGGCAGTACACCATCTCCCGCTGTGGGACAACACGGATGCCTCAGACCAGGCCCACCACAGGCTGGCCCTCTGTGCCCCGCCCCTGCCCACAGAGAGCCGTTCTGGTGAGCCAGGGCCTGGTCTCCCCTCCACCACTCCAGAATGTTCTATAGAGGAGAAGACCAAGACCCAGAAAGGCCAAGTGCCTTATCCCAGGTCTCAGGCACTTAAGCAGCAGAGCCACCAGCAGCTGACCCCACCTGAGCCAAGGGGACAGCAGGGCTGCTCCGGTCAAGGTCTTCCTGACACCTCCCCACACACCCACACAGGCGGGGTCCCAGGTCCCCAGCCCACCCTGGAGCCAGGACACGCTGGGGTCATCACCCCCTTGGTTCTGGAATCCCCAACTGATTGGCCTTTTGGCAAGGGGAGGATCTGCCTAACACAGCAAGGCCGCCGGGCCCACACCAACCCTGGGCAGAGTCCCCCATGAAGATGGCTCAGCTGTGCCCAGCAGGAGACAAGCGCCATCTCAGGCCACAGCCTCGGGGCAAACCACCTGGTAGCTTAAGGCCCCGTGGATGATTCTGATTTCCTGCAGCCAGCCCCACCCCTTGGAAACACTTTGGGCCTTGAGGGTTCTCGGGGAACCTTCAGCCCAGTGTGGCCAGCTACCCCTTTGGAGCACAGCCAGTGAGAACCAGGCCAGGCCACACAGGAAGAGCTGGAGCTCACACTCACCCCAGGGGTCGGGGTGGGCAGTGAGGTGGGGGATGGCAAGTCGAGTGTGAGTTTCCAACAGCACTTTGATCAAGAGCATGGGCTCACCGCCCAAACAGGACTGAGTCTGAGTTTAGGCCTCTCGCCTTGCTGTGACCTTGAGTGGGCTACCTGACCTCCCTAAGACTTCTGTTCCCTGATTGATGAGGGCAGAGTGACAAAGAAAAGTATCAGGAATTTAAAGAGAAAGTAAAGGTGATGGCTCATTGCAGACCTCCCACCCAGCAGTGCAGAATTAAGAAAACAGGCATTACTGCGTGTGCTTTTTGCACCTGATGACAGAGTTGGAGGTAGGCGGAGGGGGGGCCCTCTGCCCGGCTGCTCTGCCTCTCAAAACAGGCTCAGCGCCACCAAGCGGCTCAGCACCTATCCTAAAGCTGTAGCAAGGACAAGCCAGGCAATGCTCTTAGAAAGAAAATGGCACTGCATATGTGTGGAGGGGGGATATTCAAGCACTTCATTAAGCCCACTCCTCCCTGAGAGAACTCAGGAGCACCAGCGAGTTCAAACGTCCACGGTTCCAGGCTGGGCCAGCTGGCAGGGGTGCACTGGCCACATAGGGAAGCAGAGCCAGCTGCCCTCGCCCTGGCCCAATAGCCACCCGTTAGGAGGAAAACGCTGGGCCCCTTTGGCTGAAGCAAGCATCCTAGGGACCAGGCTTTCAAAGCTCAACCATCCCTCTCCCATCTGGTACCTGTCTGGTTTTGTCCAAATAGTTATGGTAAGAAATTAACGCTGTCAGCACGGGAACCACAGCGAGATGCAGGTCGGTTCTGGAGAACCCTTCTGGGGTGCTTCGGAGCCGCTCGAGGGTCTTGGGACCTGAAAGCTAACAGCCAAGGACCAGATGTGAAGCCCTGCCCGGCAGCTGGGTCAAGCTGGGTGGCCAGGGGGCACGGGTGGCCCCTGAGAATGTAGGCCCAGCGGGAGAAGGGGTCAAAGCCCAAGGACCTTCCTACTTCCTGTTCTAGCCAGCAGTCTGCCTTCTCAGAGAAGTGGGAGGCTGCCCACTGATCCGCCAGGGAGACAGACCCCGGGGAGGAGGAGGGGGGAAGGAGTTAAGACCCTGCTCAGTTCTGCAAACTCGAGCCTTTCACTGAGGCCCCCAATCCTCTGCCCGAGAGTTGGGATGGGAGGACAGGCTCCCAGAGGCACCATCTGCACTCCAGCCGGGGTCCGAGCCTCTGAGGGAAACAAGTTTGCCTCCCAGGCCTCGGTCTTTCAGAGCTGAGGAACTATGCTGTGGCCCCACCCACCACACAGGCCGCGGACCCGCCGTGCACGACGCAGGAAAGGTCCAAAGCAGAAGGCGCACCATGGAGCAGAGGGCGGCAGATAGCTGGTCAACACTACACGGGGAGGTGAAGATGAGGACCTTGTAGCGCAGCGACTCAGGCAGCTTGCTGAGCACCAGCTTCAGCACCTTCCAGTCAGTCTCCTGCAGAAACAGGGAAGACGGGGTCTCAGGGTTGGAAGCTTGGTCTGGGCAGCAGCAAGGCCTCAGACCTGTTCTCCTGCTCTCCACACAAGCCTGGGCCCTCAGTCCCTGCAGCTCGGGGAGCAGATGCCGCTCAGAGAAAGTCAGCCCTGGACAGCGGCCGCTGCCTCCAAACGCCAGGCAGGGCAGGAGGCCCAGCGCAGCACCGCCCCTCTCCTCTCAGCAGGACCTGGAACTTCTGCACGCCAGCTCCATCTTCCCCACCTGCCCAACGGTGATCCGAGGATGGCCTACCAAGGGCACTGGACCCAAGGGGCTCTGACGATGCCCGCCCAGAGCACAATGAAGATGGATCTGGAAAGAAGCTACTGTACTAGCTTAAAGAGAAGCAAGTATTCCTCAACGATCCATGAGCCCAGATACCTGCCACAGGACCAAAGTTGACCCAGAGCCACAGCATTGAGGACAGGGTTGTGGCCTGCACGGACCTTCCCTGGTGAGCCCTCCCAATCTCCACTGGGGCGACCACTGCCCATAAACTACACCAATGGCCAGGAGTCCTAAAAGCCTTTCCCCAGATCCCACCTGTGACACGGAGACCTTGAGACTCTCACAGGAAATCTCCGACAAACCCCTTTAATGCCAAACCCCGGTACCCCTGGGGAACCTGCTACCGCCTCTCCATCCAGCTCTGCTTCCCCACCCGTGGCCCCCGGGAGCGCCCCCCAGCCTATTCCGGGCTGCCCAGCCCCGCCTGCGGCACAATGCTGACCAACCCTCCTCCCTCATTGCCCCATTGGGGAACAGGCCCAAGCTCCTCCACCTCCCACCACAGGGAACTTACCTCCCCTACTTCCAGGCTTTGCTTACTCCTGCCGCTGGAATCTTCCCCCCCTTTCAAGACTGCCCTCACCTGCCCCTCCCCATGCCCCCAACCAGATGTGACGGCAACCCCCCGCTTCGGTCCCGCACAGCCTGTTGGTGCCTCCTCCCAAGGCACACCCCATCCTACAATCCAGTTATTTGTCAATACACCTCACACTTGTACCAAAACCACCTCCCGGAGGCAGGAACATCTCCTCGGCTCCACACCCAGCTTCCGGTGATGCACCACACACAGCAGGCGCTCAACACACGGCTGCGGAAACGTTGTGAGGCCTCGAGGAAGCCAACCTAGAAACAGGCAGCGAACCTCCCAAGGTTGCCAGTGCAGGAGAAGAACTGTGGCTCCCGGGCAGCACCAATCACTGCTTGGTCTGACCTAATGCAGCCAGAGGGTCTGACCGTCTCACCTGCTTCAAACACTGCAGCAGGACACGGAAGAGCAGGGAGTAGGGCAGCGAGCCGAGCCGCACAGCGGGGCCTGCAGGTGCCGGGCCAGGGGGCCCAGTGGGAGGTGACAGGGGGCCACCAGCCTTCTTCTCAGAGCCCCTCTCCGGCTCCCTGTGGAAGCAAGTGGGAGAAGCACTAAGGCTGGAGCTCCCGCTCCACAAGGCTAAGGACGGATGCAGGCCCCAAGCCCCAACCCAAGGCTGTGCTCAGGATGCCTCCGGGACCTTCCCTCAGACACAGGACCACCCCAGGGCAGAGGGCAGCGAGCTCCCCACCCCCCGCCCGCCCCAGGACCCAGGACCGTACATGTAGTCACAGACGCAGTAGGGGCTGAACCTCACAAGCCCATCCTTGCTGGGCAGGCCCAGGCGGTGCAGTGAGTCGGCCCGCAGCTGCAGGAGGAAGTCGAAAGCCTGTGGAGAGCGGGAGGCATGGTCCAACAGAGAGAACGCCGCCACCCGGCCACGCAGACCTGCGCAGCTCTCGGGAAAGGCTGCCGCGCTAACAGCAACAATGCCCTGACTTCACCGCAGACGGTGGTGCTGGCGGAGCGGCGCGGGCACTCACAGCCTCCTCCCTCAGAGCCCATGGAGGCTGTGACATTCCCACAAAAGCTGGGCAACACGGCAGCCTCTCACACCTGGGGCAACAGGGGGAGTGGAATATTGCACCTGCCCAGGCATCATCGCACAGCCCCGGTATAGACAGCAGAGCTCTGCTCAGGACACTGTCGCTTCCCCCAGCTGTTGGTGGGTCATTTAACTGGGCTCCCCAAACGACAGGGGGCTGCCCCATTGGGCGGATGCTCTGAAAGGGACCGGGGCTTCCATCCCAGCGCCCTCTGCTCATCCTGGTGCCAGCTCCCATGGTGGAAGCTCAAACCAGTATGCCCTGCCCTGCACCCCCGCTGCCAGTCACTAACAGACTCCGCAGCACCAGGGGTCTGGGGCTCCAGAGCAATTCCCTTTCTCTGCCCCCATCCCAGGCCGCCATGTGACTGAGAGGCATGCAGACCACAGGCAAAGGAAAAAGCAGCAGGTCCTGGGGAGGACGCAGCCACAGCTGGTGCTAAGGAGGGAACAGTCTGCTGAAGACCGCTCCCAGGCCCCCCGCCACCTCTCCAGCCTGCAGCCACTGCGTTCGCCAGGCCGGATGCAGCTGCTGGGTGCCCCAGGGAACATACCTGCAGCCGGATGCTGCTGGCAATGGGCAGGGTGTAGGTGTGCTTGTAGTGGAGCTGGATATGGCTGACAAGCTTCTCGTACACACGTGTGGCATGGCTGGCAGGCAGGGCGTACAGCTTGGTCTGCAGAGAGAGCGTGCTGGTCACTGCAAGGGCAGGAGGCCAAACTGCAGCCAGGGAGTCAGCACCTTGATGCCCGGGGGGAGAGGCCAGGCAATCACTTTGGAGGTAACTGGCCGCACCCACCATTCTTTAAAATGTACAAACACTTCAAGCCACCAACTCCGCTTCGGGGCTTCACCCCACGGGTACGCCCACATGCACCCACCCTTGGTGAGGGCAAAAAACCAGAAACAGCCACGTATCTGTGTTATCAACAGGGAATCAGTTAATGAATCAGAGAAACCTGCCCAATGGCGCACAACACAGCAACACATGACAGGATCCACGTGCACCAACAGAGCACCTTCTCGACGCCACGAGGCAAAGTGGGAGAAACCAGGGGCAGAGCAAGGCGGGAGGTGTGCTTCGTGAGGGGTTATAAAGGGGGTTATTCACCTAGCTGCTGGGGCTGTTATTAACCACACAGTGAGTCCGTCTCCCCCACCTCTGCAAGGTCAAGAGCACCTCCCTGATAAGCGAGGCTAGGGGAGGCCAGGTGTGAGAGTTCGTGGTGCTGCCAGCAACCTGGTTTTGGGGGCAGGAGGGACCCAAGGGACCCAGCTACAGCCAAGGGTCCCCTTTGTGGTACCCTGAGCCTTGGAGGAGAGCACTGCTTCAAAAACGTATCACTGGGCTTCCCTGGTGGCACAGTGGTTAAGAATCCGCCTGCCAATGCAGGGGACACGGGTTCGAGCCCTGGTCTGGGAGGGTCCCACATGCCGCGGAGCAACTAAGCCCATGTGCCACAACTGCTGAGCCTGCGCTCTAGAGCCCTCACGCCACAGCTACTGAAGCCCGCACACCTAGGGCACGTGCGCTGCAACAAGAGAAGCCACTGCAATGAGAGGCCCGCGCGCCACAGGGAAGAGTGGCCCCCGCTCACCGCAACTAGAGAGAAAGCCTGCGCACAGCAACGAAGACCCAATGCAGCTAAAAATAAATTAATTAAACAAAAAACAAAAAAAAAGTATCACTGATGTTCTTTTTATTTACTTATTTATTTTGAATTTTTGAATTTTATTTTACTTATTTTTTTATTGATATTCTTTTTAAAGAAAAAAATGATTAACAGAGTGGTGTCTCTTTGGTTCAAAAACAATATAGGGACTTCCCTGGTGGGCCAGTGGTTAAATGCAGAGGACGCGGGTTCAATCCCTGCTCGGGAAACTAAGATCCCACATGCTGCGGGGCAGCTAAGCCCATGTGCCACAACGACTGAGCTCGTGCGCCTCAACCAGAGAGCCTGTGTGCCGCAAACTGCAGAGCCCACGCACTCTGGAACCCCCGTGTCACAACTAGAGAGAAGCCCATGCGCCGCAACTAGAGAGAAGCCTGCGCGCCGCAACAAAGAGCTGATGCAGCCCCAAAAAATTAATTAATTAAAAAAAAACAACATAAAAGCATTATCCCTGCCTTCCACAAAAACCAAAAAACACACACAAGGGAGAGGGGAGGGAGTTGGACACCATGCTTGACAAAGCACAAGCATCTCAGGAAGGACACACATGGACTCGGGCAGCCACTGCTCTGCCTGCCCATTTTGGTGGGAAGAAAGGAGGGAACCGAACTTTTTGCTACGTTTATGCCGTTTGCGTGTTTTAACTGGACGTATATATTACTTTTTAATTACAAAAAAAGAAAAATGGGGGCTTCCCTGGTGGCGCAGTGGTTGAAAATCTGCCTGCTAATGCAGGGGACACGGGTTTGAGCCCTGGTCTGGGAAGATCCCACATGCCGCGGAGCAACTAGGCCCGTGAGGCACAACTACTGAGCCTGCGCGTCTGGAGCCTGTGCTCCGCAACAAGAGAGGCCGCGATAGTGAGAGGCCCGCACACTGCGATGAAGAGTGGCCCCTGCTTGCCACAACTGGAGAAAGCCCTTGCACAGAAACGAAGACCCGACACAGCCAAAAATAAAATAAATAAATAAATAAATAAATAAAAGATTACTATTAAAAAAAAAAAAAAAAGAAAAATGAAAACAGGCTGGCCCAGGACTTTGCTCAAGTAGGAAACAGCTCGATTCTGCAGCCCCGGGTCTCCAGGGCTCGATTTCCAAGTGAGGGCAATAGACCATCTCTTCTTCATTCTCCGTATAGGCTTCTGGGTTTATCCGGGCCACAGGGCTCCCCACAACCCCTCAAGTCAGGGCATAGGGAGCATGGGGCTGCTATGGACAAGACACCAAGGAGGTGCCGTCCACTTTTTATCAAATTTTAAACTTCCACACCAGATAATAAAAGTCCATCACGTATAAACATGACAGAAACTGTTCTGCCATCAAAATTTTACAAAGTAGTTTATGAACCAATTGATTCAAATATTACATTTTTCACAATACTGATACTGGCAGGTGACCTTAAGTATAGATAACACCACAATGCTTTGCAAGCCAGTGGAAGAGCCTGATCGCTGCCCTCCTGGGCACGTAAAGGGACAAGTCCACAGCTCCAGCAAGCCTCAGGAGCCAGGCGGTGCCCGGGAGCATGTGAGGACAGCCACCATGCAGGAGAGCGAGCACGACGTGGCGAGAATGACTGGGAACAGAGAACGTGTGCAAATTGTCTAACTAATGAAGGACTTGTATCCAGGGTATGGAAAGAACGCTTACAACTCGAGAAAGACAAATAACCCAGTTTAAAAATGGGCAAAGGATCTGAACAGATATTTCTCTAAAGAAGATACACAAACAACCCATCAGCACATGGAAAGATGCTCAACGTCATTAGGAAAATGCGAATCAAAACCACAATGAGGGCTTCCCTGGTGGTGCAGTGGTTGAGAGTCTGCCTGCCAATGCAGGGCAAACGGGTTCGAGCCCTGGTCTGGGAGGATCCCACATGCCGCGGAGCGGCTGGGCCTGTGAGCCACAATTGCTGAGCCTGCGCGTCTGGAGCCTGTGCTCCGCAGCAGGAGAGGCCGCGACGGTGAGAGGCCCGCGCACCGCGATGAAGAGTGTCCCCCACTTGCCGCAGCTAGAGAGGGCCCTCGCACAGAAACGCAGACCCAACACAGCCAAAAATAAATTAATTAATTAATTAAAAAAAAAAAAAAACCACAATGAGATTTCATTTCATACCCATTAGGATGGTGATAAACAAAAAAAAAGAGAATAAGGAGTGTGAGTGAGGATGTGGAGAGAATGGAAGCCTCATCCACTGATGCTGGGAGTGTAAAATGGAGCAGGCCCTGTGGAAAACAGCCTGGCTGTTCCTCCAACGATTAAGCAGAGTTACCAGCTGACTCAGCAATTCCACTCCTAGGTGGATCCCCTAGAGAAATGAAACACGTGTCCACATAGAAACTTGTGTGAGGGTTCACTGTAGCATGATTCACAACAGCCAAAAAGTGGAAGTGACCCAAGTGTCCATCAACTGATGAACAGATAAGCAAAATATGGTCTATCCGTACAATAAACTATTACTGAGCCATATAAAGAAATGAAGTACCAACACACGCTACAACATGGATGAACCTTGAAGACATTACGCTCAATGAAAGATGCCAGACACATGAGGTCACATATTGTGTGATTCCACGTCTATGAAATGCCCAAAATAAGCAAATTCACAGAGACTGAAAGTGAATTAGTGATTGCCAAGGGCTGGAGGTGCTGAGGGGAGAATAAGGAGTGACCGCTAATGGGTATGGAGCTGCTTTGGGGTAAATGTTCCTAATGATGGCTGCACGACTCCATGAATACAACAAAAACCACTGAATCATATACTCTAAATGGATGAATTGTATGGTATGTAAGTTACACCTCAAAAAAGCTATTAAAAAAAGACCAAATAACTGTGGGGCCAGAATGGACACCAGCCCTTCCCACCTCAGTGGCTGTGGGGAGACCTGAGGGGGTGGTTCTGGCACTGGCTCGGGAGTGTTTCCTGCAGACTGGCTCTGGCTGGGCCTTGTCCACCCTTCCCTGACCTGGTCAGGGCTCTGACCTGGTCCGCTCACTGTAACGAGGAGTTGGGATCACACCCGGACTGCCCTCTGCGACCCCAGGGAGTGCCCAGGTCTCCTCGGGGATGTGTCCCTAAAGAGCAGCACTCCAATGAGATGCAGAGGCCCACCTGAAGGATGACCAGGAGTCCCAGGACTGCAGTCTTCACATCCTCCAAGGAGGCTGAGTACACCACCACATCCCTTTCCTCCAGCTCAGCGGGTGGAGAGAGGGAGCGGGCAATCACCTACAGAGAGAAGATCTCTATTTAAATTCCCAACTCTGGGCTCCCTGAGGCAGCAACCATCAGATCTGATATTTTCTACCAAAAAATACTTTCTCCTTTATTTCTCAAGAGGAAAGATGCACTCCCCTCATCCAAGGCATGGTTCAGAAACTGCGATGCATTTTGAAATTAAAAGGATGCTGCCTGTGCAGAAGAACAATGTGTCCAAACCCCACCCCCAGCCAGTCTCCCCCAAAGCCACAGAGCCATGTCCCAGGACCCCTGGGCAGCACGGCAGCAGGACAGCGCCAAGCAGCAGCAGGCCCGGCCAGACCTCCCAACACCGCCGCATCTCTGCTAGGAGGGAACCCCATCTCGGAGAGACCCAGGCAGTCTCCCTGCAGAGAACGGAGACAGCGGGTCCAAAGAACATTGCTGTCCGCTGGGCTCTGCCACAGAGAGGGCTCCCAATGGCAGCCCAGGTGCCCCAAGCCCTAGGCCCGAGCGGCTCTCACTTTCTCAATGATGTCCAGCAGGCTATTAAAGTGGTGGGTGTGGCAGCCTTCAGCCAGATCTACCAGCAACTGGGTGGCCAGCTTTCGGACTTGGTGGTCTTTATCCTCCGGGACGTGGGAGAGCTGTGAGATGACCACTGAATTGATCAGCTCCTCCTGCACCAAGCACAAGAGAAGCCAGGTGAGCCACTGGCCACGGCCAAAACTCACCTAACACGTTGTTAAAGACTTGGGACAACCGCGGCGGGGTGTGCGAGTGCCTGAGAGGCCCAGGCCCCTTTCAGGGCACTCTGTGTGTCCCCTCGGCTCAGGAGAATGATGACGACTACACGTTGGCCCAGCCGGGGCATGGCCCACGGGCTCAGCCTCAGACGTGATGCAGCAGTGAATGTCCCCGCTCCCTCTCTGTCATTCAACATCACAATTAAGAAGGATCTCATGTGGAGGGCTCTCTGCGTGTGTGTCCTGGGGATAGAGAGACCTCGTCCCCGACATCACAGAGCCCACTATAACGGGGCAGCAGGACGAGCGCTTTCACGGAAGCAGGTACAAAGCGCTACAGGAGCAGAGAGCAGGACGAGAGCGACTCCAACACGAGGGACTCAAGAACCCAGAGGGCTTCCTAAAAGAGGCAGCACTGAGCTGGACTCTGAAAAAGAGTGAATTCCAAGGGACAGAGATGCAGGGAAAGGGAAGGCTGAGAGGGTAGGAGGGGTGGGCAGGTCCTAGGGACGCCAGGCATTCCAGCGAGGCAGCAGTGAGGAAGGTGCTGGGAAGCGAGGGGAGATGCAGAGCCCGAGCGCATCTCCCGGAGAAGAGAGCCCAGTGGGCAGGGGCCACTGCCGTTTCTGAAAGAAGGACAGGCCCTGGCTGCAAACCTAGTGAAGGATGGACTGGAGGGGAAGAAATGCGGTAGAGAGGTTGGTAGGGGCTGGCACCACCCTGGCATCTGGTGATCAGCCCAGAGCCCGGAGGATGAGTGTGATTACAAAAATGAAAAGAAAATGTCCCCACGCAAGACTGTTTTCCTGAGGGCAGGGACTATGCCCTCCTGTCTGCTCAGCCACAGGCCTGGCAGAAGGCACCAAGGGAGGGGGGGAGGGAGGGGGGGAGGGAGGGAGGGAGGGATGAACGAGGAAACAAAGCTTGCCACAGAGAGGCGCTGGCAGACCCCAGGTCCCAGGCCGACCCCACGAGGCGTGCGGTGCCCAGAAAGGGCCACACGCTGCCTCTCGGGCGTGCATCACCCTGCATGGCTTGTGGAGGCCGCCCTCGCACCTGCTGCCCCAGGGCTCCCGCGCCGGCATGGATACACACCTCATAGAACTGCCTGTTGATGAGCAGCACGAAGGACAGGACGTCCAGCACCTTGATACGCACAGCGCTGCGCAATTCGTTCCTGGGGGCAGGGGCACACCTGCTGGGGCCGGGCGGGTGCACCAGCCACCGGCCTCACCCTCCGCCAGCCCGAGCAGCCCAACCTCCAATGGCTTCCCTGGGGACCCAGCCCCCAGACCCACCCGCCTCCATGTCAGGCGAGACTGACTCCGGATCCTCCCCGCGTGGGGCCCAGCTCGGCAACATCCAGACCAAGAATGGGGTAAAGAGGCAGAGAACCCGGCCCTCAGAGATGGCCTCTTTCTAGATGACCACTCCACAGGAGGGAGTAAGCACAGAGGCCTCAGAGGACTCTGTCCTCTGGAAGACAAACCCTCTCCTGCTCAGTGAGAACTGTCACTTTCAAGAATCGGAGAGGAAAGTGCTAACTCTCAGTGTCCTGCCTGCAGTGCAGACACAGGGTCAGGCGGGCCTCCAGAGGCTGCCTACCTGAAAAATCTCTCCATCAGTAACTGCAGGTTGTGAATCCAGCCATCCTTTGCTGGATGGATTGACTGAGCCCTGTAGGTTATTAAGTTTAAGAGGGAGGATTCCTGCCAAAAGAAGAAAGATCTGGAGTGAACGAGCCGCTCTGCCCTTCCAGAGGTTTTTTGATAAATACAGCCCCATGCTGCTGGCCCAAGAGACCAGCCACTCCGAGGCCCAGGTAGGGAGCCCACACGATAAAGGCCCTGCTGGCAGCAGTGAAGATTCATTTAAAACGCACATAACAGACTTCCCTGGTGGCACAGTGGTTAAGAATCCGCCTGCCAATGCAGGGGACATGGGTTTGAGCCCTGGTCCAGGAAGATCCCACATGCCATGGAGCAACTAAACCCGTGTGCCACAACTACTGAGCCTGCGCTCTAGAGCCTGCGCACCACAACTACTGAGCCCACTTGCTGCAACTACTGAAGCCCACACGCCTAGAGCCCATGCTCTGCAACAAGAGAAGCCACCGCAGTGAGAAGCCCGCGCGCCACGACGAAGAGCAGCCCCCGCTCGCCGCAACTAGAGAAAGCCTGTGCGCAGCAACGAAGATCCAATGCAGCCAAAATAAAGAAATAAAAAATAAAACCCACATAAAAGCCTTGCATCAGGCTGAGCCCTTCTGGCACCAGGGCTGCCTGCCTTTCGGGGAGCAGATATGCTGAGCATGAAGACAACTGGCCCCTCCCTCCGTGCAGGTGAGAGGAAATGGATGCTTAGGCTGTGATGTGCTCTCACAGACCCACACTCATTCAGCCTCCTGATGGCCCGGCAGACTTCCCTGCTGGAGCACAAATCCCAGGGGAGCAGAAGCCTGCCAGGGTTTTTACTTTAAACTCACGGAAAACTTGCCTCCAGACCCACACAGCCAGACCTCCGGGAGCTGAGCAGCCCCTCCCCTCCCCCAGAAGCCTGACCTAAACCACCCTCTTGTCCGAGCACCAAAGGCCCCACTGTGTTGGAGAGAGAGGTGGTCTTACAGGCCTCTGGTCTGCACATCTCTCAACGAGCTCAAAGTATCTCTCCTGTGAGCCGTGGAACTCATTTTGATCACACAGCTCTTCCACCGTGGTCAGCAGGTCGTGGACGATGGCTCTGAGTTCTGGGCTGTCTAGGCTCTGCAACACGAAGGCACGGTTACACAGGAGAGATCTCAGCTCCCTTCAAGGACTCGGCATCAGAGTCCTCAGCTCAAATGAGCTGAATCCAGACACCCCCGCAGGTCCTCCCGCTGGGCAGGGGGCACGAGTGCTATTCCTGCCCATTGGGGAACGGTGGGGCCCAAGGGGTCGTGGCTGTGCCCACAAGGCGGGCCTCCACTACCAGTGTGTTCACGCCTCCCTCAGGCTCTCGCATGTTCTGGAGGCCCCAGGGGTGTGGCCTCCCAGACCATCACTCCAAGATGAAGCACTGCCTGACCAGCTGGTCGTGACAATGGTCTGGCCCAGCAGCCACCCCTGAGGGACAAGAACCCAGGCCCTGCTGAGTTCTGGTCCTTCTTCCCATGGGCCTGGCCGCCCGCCTAGAGCCCGCCCCAGTGCCCCAGGAGGCCCAGCCCCTAGCCCATGCTATATGTGACCTCATCTCATCTGCAGCCCCTGCACCAGCATGTCCTCCTTCCTGCCACAGTCAACGCCCTCCTCCAAAGTTCCACCAACTGCGGGCAGCATTCGAGACACTTTGGGAACTGTCTTCAGGGTCCACTTGCAGGCCATGGAGGCCACCTGGTGTGTTACTCTGTCGATCTTGATCGACACTGCCCCCCACCCCCCTTGCTCACCTATTACATAGTCCTGCTCCAACCGATAGAGGGGATTTGGGAAAAACAGCTGTCTTCAGTGGACGGCGAGTTGCCACCCAAGAACCATCAGAGAACACGGCCCAGCAAGCTCTGAGGCAGGGCCCTGGAGGGGCGGGGAGCTGCCCCCATGGTCCACACCCCCCAGGAAGGGGCCCTCTGGCCAACAGGTCGGCCGCCTCGGTTCTCCCTGTGCCCACCTCACCTGGAGCTGCTGAAGCAGGCGTTCAACAATGTTCAGCAGGATGTCCCATGTCACGGCCTGGAGCTCCCTCCGGTACTTCTTGATGAGTCTGGTTATGGAGAGGACGATCTCATAGGACACCACCTCGTTCGGACAGGTCATGGCCTGGAACATGGCCCGGGGGGCACGCAGTGTCAGTCCCTTCGCGCTCACGCACAGGAAGCCCCAGCACGTCGCCCTTGGAACCTAGCATGAGATGCCTTACTCCCACGCACATCTCGCGGGCCACACAAGTAGTATCTCAGGAATCCAGAAGTGTGTTTTCTATACTGGCTCCAAAGGGCCTGACGTAGCCAGACCATTCACTTCAAATTCCGTGCCCCTGGCTTCCTGGCCTAGAGGAACCTGAAAGCTACCCTGATGCAAGCAATGCGCAGAGAGCACGCCCTCCACTGCCCAGGAGACGGGGTGTGGCCAGAAGGACCCCATTAGGGGCACGGTGTGAGCTGGGACATGACACAGCTCATCTGCTTGTCCAGTAAGATGAGGATGGTATGATTGCCCCAGCTCACCAGGGTGCCATGACGGCTACATGAAAACACGCAAAGTGCTCCGAACTCCGCCAGGCATGGTGGAAACACAAGCTATTATCGCTGGCCTCATTCTAGAGCAAGAGCAAGTTTGCCACTTGACCAAGGAAACTGTCGAAAGCAAGCATGTCACTATCCCCAGGGGGAATCTTGAGCAGTCCTGATGCTAATTTGTAGAAGATGAAATTCATAAAATATTTGCTTGAGGATAAAACCTTCAAAGGCCCTACATCGCAAACCTACTTGCAAAGCAAGTGACTACACATGTTCCCCCCGCGCCCCGCCCCCCACCTCCTGCCCCTGCAGCAGACTCCCCGTCTGACAGGCCTGTTCCCACTGGGTGGGGATGAGGTGAGCTTTCCCGCCCTCGCCAGCTCACTGCGGTACAGAAGCCAAGTTACCTCATAAAATGACGGCAACACAGATGTTGGGGAGTTCTTGAGAGAGTAGAGCCGGTGGGCTCCCCAGAGAGCCATGCCAACAAAGAACACAGCTCCTCTCAGCAGTGGGGCGTCTTCCATGTAGGCTCTGAAAGCGTTCCCCGGGAAGACGGGATATAAGCAGGGCCCAGCCCAGCATCTGCCCAGGCTCCTAGCAGCCTCCCCGGAGGTCCCTACACTCATGAGGCAGAAGCAAAGCTGGGGAAGTGGGCTGGGCAGGGGACACGGGGGCCAGCAGCAACTGTGTGATTCATTCACGCATTCGCTCAACAGCCCTCAGCATCATGGTGCTGACAGCCTAGGAGACACAGGTGTGAACCAAAAGATCACGTAAATAAACACCAAGGTTCCAACTCAGATTACAGCTAAGAAGGAAAGCCATGGGATACGAGAGCAGACCTGCTCAGGGCGATCAGGGAATCTAACCGCAACACTACAATGTCAAGGACACTCAGGGAAACTCAACCCAGGTGGAAGGACATTTCAGCAAGATGAAAGGTATGTGCAAAGGCCCTGGGTGGGTGGCAGAAAGGCAACATGGCGGGAACGAGAAGCTTACAGGCTGAGCAGGGCTGGACCATCCAGGCCTTGCCATTTGGTTTTTATCCTGAGAGCACTAGGAGCCATTGTGGCTTCAAGCAAAAAGTGACACAGTCAGATCTGTGCTGGAAAAACTATGTGTGGCTGCTGTGTGGAGGAATGGACTTCGGGAGGCCAAGAGCAGGTGCAGGAGACCAGTGAGGAGGTGAGAGCTAAGGGGGTGGGGCCCGGGAGTGGACAGACGAGCCATCTCAGGGGCAGAAGCAACACCACCTGAGACAGTCTGGCTGTGGGAGGTGAGGCAGGGCCTCGTGACAAGTAGGTGGTGAGGCAGCCCCACTGGAGGAGGTCCGCGTGTGGGAGGGAGGTCAAGAGCTCAGTTTTGCATGTTCTGACTTTACTGGCAGGAGGAGGAGAGGACAGGTGACCAGTAGCGTAAGACGTGAGCCCTAGATCAGGGCTCACTTCTGGAGCAGCCTCCCCACCAGAACAGGAAGCTCCGCGTCAGCCTGTGCCGAGGCATAGAGCCCACACAGGGAGCCTCCTTGAGGAGGCCCTGTGGCCGCCAAGCCACCCTCACCCACGCCGGCTGGGCCACCCGCACTCACCTGTCCTCCATGATGCGGCACATATGGTAGATGGCACTGTGGCCCAGGTGGGTGCCCAGGAGATTGCGCATCAGCTGGGAAGCAAGATGCACCGTTGTTAGACTGGCAAACACGAGCCCGGGGCCTCGCACGGCCACCGCTCTGAAGCCCTCCACGTCCAGCTGCTCTCCACCATCTCCTCCGGAACAGGGGCAGCCGAGTTCTCAAAATGCCACCAAAACCCTGACCTCAGCTCAGCCACTGGGAAAATGCCACTGGCTTCCCCTCAACAGGCCACTGTCTGGCCGCTCTGAGAATAAGATGGCCATTCATTGAGGACAAGATGGCCCTTGTCCTGTCCATAAGCCTGGCTTATCACTTCATCCGGGCAAGAACTCTGCAGGATGAGAGTTTAGACCCCTACCTTCCAGCAAGGCTCACAGAGCTCCTTGACATTGATGGTGCGGCAGAGGGTGACGATGAACAGGGGGAGGCTCTCGGCCGGCAGGCAGTTGTAGCAGACCACGGCATCCAGCACCTGCAGAGAGACCTGGTGGGGCGGAGAAAGTCAGGCCAGCCCTGCCTCCTGCTCACAGGGAAGTGACACCCTCAGCTTCCTCCACTGACCATCCTTTGGTCAGCAATGACTGCCCCTCCCCTCTGTCAAAGCAGCCTTCCTGGGAACCACAGAGTGAGCAAGCATCTGGGAGGCACTTTTACATCCCAGTCACGGTGGGTTATCCCATCATGAACTATAACCCCACAACGGAAGTCATCCAACCGCCCTTACTTACAGGAGAGAGTCCTGAGGCTCAGAGAGGTCAAGCAGCTTGCCCGAGGCCACACAGCCAGTGAGGGGCAGCACAAGGCTTGACCCCAGGGCCTGGGGTCTCAGTTGCTATGCCACCCGGCCTGCCCAGAAGGATGGTGAAAGGGACTGTCCCTGGACAGGGGCAGCTACTGACCTCTATGTCCACGGAGGACACGGTCTGGACGCACAGCAGGCAGATCATGCTGTGGGAGGACACACAAAGTCAGCTGAGAGGACACTTCCCAGAGGCTGGGTGGCTCCGTTTTACTTCCTGGTTCCTCTACAAAGTCAGTTAAAAAAGTGGCTCATCCTCCCTCAGGGCTCCCCTCACCCAACCACTGCTCAGCGCTGAGTGTACAGCACCAAGACCAACCCTCTGCCCGCAGGGTTTCACAGAGTGTTTTGAACAAATAACAAGTAACAATAAACAAAACATCAAGTAATATCACACATCTGCTACAAACATTATGTGGAAGGTGGCTTTGGCCACTTCCAACATCTCCATTTATTTGATGGTTTTAACAGCTTTATTCACCCTACAGAGCTGAACTGCAGACATAAGACAGCAGCACTGTGATCAGTGCATGTTACTGATCACATGTTTTTCTTACTGGACCATGGATGCGATGTATTCATCAAGGTAACAGCTGTTGAATTTGACCAGATTCACAAGCACCAGAAGGAATTCTGAGGACAGGCCGATGTCCATCCACTGCAGGACAAACTCAGCTAGGGGAGAAAAAGAGGAGAGCAACGTCCTTCCTACTCACCTCCTCCCCAGGAAAATGAGTCCCCATCCCATTCACTGCTGGAAACAGCATCATTGGTCCCCACGGAATGAAAGGCAGGCCAGCACGGGGCCGATGGAGGCTCAGCTGGAGCCCGAGCAGGTCAGCATGTCATGGACTCTGGAATTCACCAGCTCCCAGGATGCATGAAGGGGTCTGAGCTGAGGCAGGGGCAGCGTTTGTGCGTTTGATGCTCAGAGCCCTGACCCCGATGCTGGGGGTGCAAACACGGGGCGAGTGTCTAGGAGGCCCCCATCCCCACAGAGAATCTCTCAAAGGAGACACAAGCAACGCTTGGTTGCTAGACACATAAACTTGGACAGAAAAGCTAACCACATCCTCACTGTCAGCACCTGTCCTGGAGGTGGACCAACAGCTGAGGCCCGTTTCTGACAGAACAGCAAGGCCCAAGTCAGATTTACTTCTTCCTCTGCCTTCCTCTTCTCCCCACAGCAGTGACAAGAAATCTCAAGACTCATGGAAACCTCACACCATAAGGATGACGGGGAGGATGGCCACCAAAGGAAAGGGCTAGGAGGCCAGACCGGGCATGAAAAGGGCAAGGAGGAAGACGCAGCGAGGCGGCCCCAGCCCCCCAAAAACCTCAGGGCACTCTGGATAAGACCCAGCCTGAGGCCTGGGTCAGCAGCACGCTCTCCCAACAGCAAAATGCAGACCACCTCCTGCCCGCCTAAAAGGCACATCTAGGCCCCACTCCCCAGGGATTCAGAGCCAGCCTGTCTGGAGTAAAGCCCAGACTCTGCATTTTTAACAAGCTCCTGGGGAGATTCGGTCGGCTGATCCTGGTTGCACAGAGATAAGCAGACCAGTGTGTTGCAGCGCCCTCTGCAGGCCACCCCTGTGAACTGCAGCACTCCCTCTGGGCCCAACAGGCCTTCCTGCATCCCAGGTTAAATTTCATCACCAAGGCCAGAGAAACCTCACACCCAACGTGGCACCCACCCAGCTCTTCTTCCAAGTAGGTGATGTGTCTCCCATTGTCCGTGAGGGCCTTGAAAACTTCCAGTCTCTCGTGGAGGTCTTCGTTAGAGGGGTAATCCTTGATGACCTTAAAGAAGAGGGCCCTGAGAACGCCCAAGCGGTCCCCCTGAAGACAAAACCATCGGGTCAGCAGTCCTGCCAGGATCCCCCTGGGTTTCTCAAGCAGCTGTGAGAAGTCCAAGAAGTGCCGTGGGCTCCAAGACTCCCAACCCTGGGGCCCTTTCTCCCTCCCGGAGGAAGCGGCTGTGAGGGACTAACTGGGTAGGGGATCAGGCGCCCTGGTCATCGTTTGACCAGTGTGTGTGTGGAGCACCTACTATGCGCCCAGGTCTGGGCACACAGCAGGAGTCAATGCACCCACCCTCGAGGGATGCTCACGGAATGATGATAGCCACCTAACCAAGCTGAGAGTGGGGACTTCTCTGAGCAGCGGGGTGTGAAGGCGTAGAGGAAACAGGCCAGGAGGAGAGGAAACCTTCCAAGCAGGAATGGCGAGAGGTGGCCTGGGTGTTCCAGCATGGCGGGAGCATGGTGACCAAGGGGCAGGAGCCCACGGTGAGGGGCAGGAAGTCAGTGAGAGCAAGAAAACAACAGCTCACTCGTGCGAGGAACCATTCTCATCATTTTGGGTGAACTGCCTCATTTACTCCCCAAAATGTCCCAGAAAAAAGGGAATGACAAGCATCCCCACTTTAGAGGAGAGGAAGTGGAGGCTCAGGGGGCTCCAGTGACTTGCCCAGGGTCACGCAGATACTAGAGGTGACACCAGCACGCCCACTCGGGCAGTCCAGCTGCAAGGCCCCTGGGAACCAGCGAACCTGTGCCTGGTGTTCTCGCCAAAGACGAGAGTCCAAGCGTGGCCCACGGGAGCAGTCAACACGTGGCCCGCCCCAGCTCCCCCCAGGCACAGAGCAGCCACCCTTACCTGTCCCTGCACGATGGCCTTCAGCAGAGCCAGCACCGCGTGCCGGGCCTCTGGCGGCCGCTCTGGCTGCAGCAAGTCCGAGACGGCCTTCCAGAGTGCTTCCACCGCGTGCTGCCCAGCAAAGAAGGGACAGGGATTGGTGTGCTGGCCCCTCAACTTGAGGGACAGTTCCATGAGCAAAGGACAGAGCAGAACAACGTGGTCTTTTGACTTAGAACTCATTCCTCTAAAGCCCTCATGTACCTGTCACAGCCCACAGCGACCACGAGCCTGACAAGGGGAACAGCTCCAAGCTACTTCGAACCCTCACAGGTCCCTTTAACCCTCACCAGGCCATAGTCTGAGGGGAGGGAGGAAAGCAGGAAGGCCAGGGAGGCCGTCATGGCTGCCCCCAGAGATCAGCAGGGAGTCTCTGAGAGCTTGCTCAGGCTCCATGGGAAAAGCCACTGGAAGAGTCTCAGAACCAGAAGTACCACAGCGGTCCCCGGGCCTGCAGCCTGACCCAGAAATCCCATGCTCTGGATCTCCCCTGTGTAAACAAACCAGCTTCGGGCCACTCAGTACCCCACCCCAACCCTGCCTC
Source organism: Balaenoptera physalus (assembly GCF_965194825.1). Taxonomy (NCBI): domain Eukaryota; kingdom Metazoa; phylum Chordata; class Mammalia; order Artiodactyla; family Balaenopteridae; genus Balaenoptera; species Balaenoptera physalus. The sequence goes on along the minus strand of NC_138898.1, from coordinate 52,912,564 downwards.
TGCTGCATGGCTTGACTCACTAAGAACTCTGTCCAGGGGCTTCCCTGGTGGCACAGTGGTTGAGAATCTGCCTGCCAGTGCAGGGGACATGGGTTCGAGCCCTGGTCTGGGAAGATCCCACATGCCACGAAGCAACTAGGCCCGTGAGCCACAACTACTGAGCCTGCGTGTCTGGAGCCTGTGCTCCGCAACAAGAGAGGTCGCGACAGTGAGAGGCCCGCGCACCGTGATGAAGAGTGGCCCCTGCTCGCCGCAACTAAAGAAAGCCCTCGCACAGAAACAAAGACCCAACACAGCCAAAAATAAATAAATAAATAAATAAATTCAAATAGCTAACCTTTAAAAAAAAAGAACTCTGTCCAGGCTTCTGGAATCTGCCTCCTAAGTCCACCCAGCCCACGAGGGAGCTGCTGGGTGCTTTTCCCTCAGCTCCCAGAATCAGTCTCTCTTGTGTCAGCTTCCCTTCTCCACGTTAACCATCCCTGACTCCCTCCAGCCAGAGTTTCCAGGCCACTCACCCTTTCCTGGGCTCAATCCTCTTAAGAGGGGAACTAAAATGTCTTTTCAATGTTGTCTGACCAACATTATTCGGTCATACACTGGAATACACTGCAAGTTTTACTTCCTTTGTCCCATTCACAATACTCCTATTGATGCAACCTAAGCCACAAGAGCACAGACACTGAGCCCGTGGACTACTCCAGCCTCTTAGGCCTATCTGTCTATTCACTCGACGGCAGCTCTGACATGGCTCCCCTTTCCGTACTTATTGTACACAGATAACTTTAGGAACATAGATACCTATTCTCACATTTATCCCTGGTCATGTGCAGCCTGCACGTTTCAGATGACCTGAGAGGACGTAGTGGTCCCTCTCCCCTTGAGCAAATCTGAACCCGCCAGGTATGAGACCCATGTCTCCTCCTGTGTCACTCACACAAAAGTGGGTTGAGGCGAGAGCAGAGCCCTTGAGGAACTCTAACGGCAGGCAGCTTCCCACTCTGTCCACAGGACATCAGGAGACAGCCTGGAAGTATTTGCCCAAAATAAATACTCCTACGTCCGTGAGGCTGCTTAATACCACCCAAACATCTCTCCCAGAAAGACAGAGACTGGTATGCCTGGGCTTGTTCTCTGTGAAACCACACGCTCTCCCGACATTCCCCTATTTTTCCTTCCTGCGAATCTGTTAACGTGAGAGGACAAGTGAGCGTGCGTTTCTGTAAGCCACCACAAAACCGCTTTTGGATCTGCCAGAAGAGCCTAATCCCCTTGCTCCCCATCTCCACATGTGACTGGCCTCTCAGGGTTATGCTCAGGACATTTCCAGAAGCTTCCTCATCGCTAAGATGAAGACTAAATTTCCCTCAAATGGTGCATATCAGTTCATTAGTGAAGTCAGCTGTCAACCCTGCTCCTAAAAAGATCCAAATCAGGCTTTAATGCAGCTCACATGAATCTCTCCAGGCACCCAACCGAGACACACCTACCTCTTCAAATTTCTTCGTTTTGGCAACCTCACAGATCTGCCCTATCACCCGGATGCGATTGTTGAGGCCACATTCAACACTCAGCTCCTGGAGAGATGAAAGAAGGAAAGGCCAGTGCTCAGACACCAGGTTTCCTTACCTGCCAATCACAGAGCACTCTAGGAACTGCCCTGCCTTTCCCACGCTGGAGACCCACAGCAGAACCTTCTGAAACCAAGAATCACCAGAGTTGACTAGTCCACCTTAGGGGAGTAAGAACAGACTTTTTTTTTTCCATAGCTGCACTTTTTTATTGAAATAAAATTCACATATGATAAAATTCACCACTGTAACGACTTTAAACTGTATAATCCAGTTTTTACCATATTCACAGTGCTTGCAACCAGGTCCACTAATTCCAGAACATTTTCATCACCTCAAAAAGAAGCTTCACTCCCCATTCCCTCCTCCCCCCAGGCCCTGGCAAAGGCTAATCTATTTTGTCTCTATGGATTTGCTGATTCTGGACATTTCATATATATGGAATCATACGTTATGCAGGCTTTTGTGATTGGCTTCTTTCGCTTAGTATAATGTTTTCAAGGTTCATCCATGCTGTTGCATGTTATCAGTGCTTCATTCCTCTTTTTGGCAAATACTACTCTGTCGTATGAAGGCATCACATTTTGTTTAAATCTTCACCAGTTGACGAGCATTTTGGTTGTTTCCGAACGGGAAACTTTACAAGTGCAAACATTCAACATTATTTATGGGTAAAGCACTGAGTAGGCACGTCTGTGAGATTCCAACACAGACAAAAAAGTGAAGCCTTACTTCTCCCAGGAACTCACACATTACCAGTTACCCCTGGCCATAACCCTAATCACCTGTGGAGACCATGGCCTTTAGGCCGTCTAAAATAGGTTTTCTTGCATCAACACCTGAATACTAACTCAAGTGTGGTGGACCAAGTCGCCAAGATCCTGACTTCCTGAATTTCCAGAGAAAAGACACATATGTCACCATGGTACTGGGGACAGCAGCCCCACAGACGGTCACCAGCAGCCCATCTCCCACAGAACCTGGTGACAGACCAAACTCAGCCTTCCCTGCACCTCCCACTAAGCTAGCAGAGAAGACCCAGGCAGCTCACTCACTCTCAGGATTTCCGCCGTGATGATAAACTCCGTCTGTTTGCCCTCTGCAGACCTGGGATTTGGCCTTGGAGTTCCCAGTCCCAATAGAATCTTGAACTTCTCCTTCAAGCCTGAATCTTTGCTTGCTGGCTTGGCCATGCTGGGCAGGGACGCATCAGAGGACTCCTCTGTGCCGACAATCAGGCAGAGATCTCAGGGACGGCTCCACCCACCTGCCCCGCCGCGGACCACCGGCCGCCCGCGAACCCTAGGTCTCCGGTGGGCACGACCTTTCTTCCCTCCCACAGCCCCCGAGAGAACTCCACCACAGCCAGGCGCGGTCCTGGCCAGAAATAAACCCGGAAAATGCCAGGCCGTCCGCCCGCCTCAGTGCATGGAGTGAGGGAGGGGAACTGGGGCCAGGGGGCGGCCGCCGCGGGGCCCAGGGAGCCCTGACATTTGCCATCTCTCTTCTCCCCGTGTGGAGGAGGACTGTCGGGGGACGCCGGGAGCAGGGACCCCCTCGCACCCGCCATGACTTAAAACCAAGGAATGCTTGGAGCTCCAGAATCAGGCTGCGGTGGGCGCGCCCGAGAGCCGGGCCTGACACTGCGGGGGTCCGCCCCCACGGCCTCAGTGCCGAGCCGGCCTGGAGAGGCAGCCTCCCCCGCTGCCCCGTCGGAGTCGGCGGTCAGGACGCCTCGAACCACTCACCACTCCCCCCGCCCGCAGCGCGCGAGGCAGTCCCGGAGCCGAGAACCGAGCACACCCCCTCCGCCACAAGCCGCCGCCGGAAGCGCGACCGGCACTTCCGGCAGCGGGAGGGCGCCGAGGGCCGCCCTCTGGAGGAAAGGATGGGCGAGTGCTAGTCACGTGACGGAGTCCCGGGGGCCGCCGGGATGTGTAGTCCGCAGGAATCCGGCATGAACGCGGTGGGCGTGAGGATGGTGACCCGCAGCCGGAGCCGGGGACCCGGGGCCGGTCAGCAGGGGCGTAGGGAGAAGCCAGCGCTGCTCCGGAGAGAAGAGGCGGCTGCAGGTAGCGCCGCGCCCGCGCGGGGTCACAGGAAGAGAGGCGGGGTGGGGGCCTGCAAGAGGCTGGGGGCTTGGGGCCCTGAGTTCCCGCCGTAAGCTCTTTCCCAGGAGACAGGGGCTGGGTTCAGGCGTTCCCACCTCCCCCACCTTCGTCCTGTTCAAGAAAGTTCTCCCGGTCCCACTAGCATGCCCTAGGGTACTCCACTTGTGCCAGGCTGATTGCGAGGCAAACCGGCCCTGTCCTCATAGCTGCTTCCAGCTCAGAGGCCCGGTGCCAAGGACTCTCCCAGCCAGAAGTTTTCTCCCCCTGCGAGAGGGTGCCTCTGAGAGAAAATGGGAAACGGCGTGGCTTTCCTTACGTTTACGTCGTTATTAGGGACCTACATACGTCCTTATTAAGGACCTAATTTGAGATTCAGCGGTGGGTGAGAACGACAGGGCCCCTGCCACTTGTCCTGCCTGGACGTCTGCAGGATTGTCCACAGGAGGATTCCCACAGACACCCAAAGACCCCAGGGGTAGTCCAGACAAGATGACACACTGGGCAGAAGCATGGCAGTGGGGGACAGGCACGCAATAATGCCAGCCAGGTAGGCAGGAGCTCTGATGCCAGAACAGAGTTTGGAGTTTTAAACAGGAAGTGACACAACTCAATTCAGATTTTAGAAAGTTCTCTCTGACAGTGTCGAGACTAGATTGGGGGCACCATGGTGGAGGCTGTTACTTAAGAGTCGTCATGTGCTAAAGTGGATTTGGTGAGAGGGCCAACGGCATAAGGAAGGCTGACCTGGCCTGTAGCACATGCTGCAGAGGCCAAAGCACCCACAGTTGTAGCAGGTGATGGGTGGTTGTTGAATAAATGATGTAGGATGAGATAGCAGGTAGGGCAGCACCCACACCTTTTCCTTACCTGTAGCCCTCACTGAAGGGACCAAGTGGTACTTTTTGCAGAAGGTAGGAAAAGCTACAGCCCTGTGAAGCATCAGCGGAAGGCTCCAAGACTGAATGTGGCATACGAGGCCTCAGAAGGTGAGAAAGGAGAGGGGGCCGAGCATCTCCAGTCACCAGCCTGGGAGCCTCAGGACTGGCGGCGGCAGCTGGAGAACATCCGGACCATGAGGAGTGGAAAGGACGCACCCGTGGACCAGCTGGGGGCTGAGCACTGCTATGACCTCAGCGCACCCCCGAAGGTAGGCAGGCAGGCACCCATCTGCCGGTGACCCCCTTCTGAACAAGACACTTGCTTCCTCTCAGGCCTTTAGCAGGGGACAGCTGGCACATCATGGGTGTTCAGTAACGTTTGCTGAGAGAGAGAGGGAGTTCCTTACACTTCACTGGCCCAGAGCCTGGTCTTAAGACTAACCTGATTCCAATCCCAGCTCTGCTACCTGGTGACGGGCCTCAGTTTGCTTGTCTGTAAAATGGGCAGCAGCATCCTTTGCAAAGCAATAACAATAACAAGAGCAACCAAGGGCTGTTGAGCACTGACGTCGTGCCGGGTGCAATTCTGAATGCAGTAATAATTCTTTAAGCCTCACAGTGATCTTGCAAAGCAGGTGCTGTTATTTTCCTCATAAGTGGAAAATGCACCACACACACACCCTTGGCCCGGGCGGATAGGAGGCAGATATCCCATACACTGCCTGGGGTGACACGTGCAGATGAGTAAAGGGCTTGGCTGGGCTAAGCACCCAGGACCCGCCCCCACCCTGGTGCCTGTCACTGTGCAAGCAGGTGCGGAGGTACCAGGTGCTGCTGTCACTGATGCTCTCCAGCCAGACCAAGGACCAGGTGACAGCAGGCGCCATGCAGCGGCTGCGGGCCCGGGGCCTGACGGTGGACAGCATCCTGCAGACGGATGACAGCACGCTGGGCATGCTCATCTATCCTGTGGGCTTCTGGAGGGTGAGCCCAGCCCGTGGCGAGTGGGGCTGGGGGTGCCACTGGCCTGCGAAAGATGTCAGACTGAGTGGGCTGTGGGATGTGGGAGGCCGGGGCGGGCATCCCTGGCCATGGGGGCCTGGCTATGAGTTCCCACTGGAGCACCGCCCCGCCCCTGCCGCTCTGACCAGCCCACAGGGGGCCTGGCCATGGGGCCTCAAGTCCAGGCGCTGGAGCTCCTTGGCCTTTCCTGTTTGCAGCCCACCCCTTCCTTCCTCCACCTCCCTTCCCAGACGCCTGGCCCTTCTCTTCCTCACTAAGGCTGCCCACCCATCTATCCCTTTGTTTACTCCAAGCCTCCCTGGAGTGCACAACCCCTCCCCTCTGGAGCCCCAACAGGCCACAGAGTACAGGGTGGCGGGTGCGCGGGTCTGTTGAAGGCAGCCGGGTGGGTGGGGCTACTTCCCCTTGGCACTGGCCTGGGCTGCAGTTCATCAAATGGGTTTTAAATAGCCCTGTCCACTCAGGCAGAGGATGGGAACCGCCCGGCTGGCCTGGTGGCTGGAGGGGGAGCCCCAGGCTCCAGCCTTCCTTCCTGAAGGCCCAGGTGCTGTTGAGCCCAGCTTCTGGCTTAACTGGTCCTGCTTAGCCTGCCTGGTCTCTGGCAGGGAATGATGGGGCAGGGAGACTCAAGCCGGACCCCATGCACTTGTCATTGGCCCCAGGCAAGTGGGAGGCAGGGTCTAGGCCTGCATTGGGCCTTCCTTGGGCTCTCCTGCCCTTGACTTTTTCCCACCTACTTGGGGGACAGAGGCAAGCAGGTGCCTCTGAGTGTGTCCTGGACAGCTGGCGGGTAGCTCTGGGCACCTGTGGGTTTCCTCTGGGCCTCGTCTTCCCAGGTCGGGCTATACTCCTGACCTCCAGCGCTGACCCCCCCCAATCTTTCAGAACAAGGTGAAGTACATCAAGCAGACCAGTGCTATCCTGCAGCAGCGCTATGATGGGGACATCCCAGCCTCCTTGGCAGAGCTGGTGGCACTGCCAGGCGTCGGGCCCAAGATGGCGCACTTGGCCATGGCAGTGGCCTGGGGCACTGTGTCAGGCATTGGTGAGTGGCATGCGCCCATGAGGCAGGAGTGGCTGGCTCCAGGCTTGCTGGCTGCCATTGAGGTTCCCCACATCCTTGTGACCAGTGACCCCAGCTCAGGTCTCCTCATTCACAACTCAGCCCGAAGGGTCAGAAAGGTATTCCCAGCCCAGAGCTAGGCCCACCCCACCCAGAGATGGGTACTAGCAGGAGGAGTTCCTGTTTGCTGAGGAGCTCCTATAGCGTGCTGGCCTCTGGGAGAGGCCCTAGATGGACTCGGGTCTGTGCTGCATGAGGGAGAGAGACACTGGGGTAGAAACACTGATGGGGGCATGCAGGGCACCTTTGGAGTTGGCCTGGTCTGGGGCATTTGGGAGGACTTCCTGAGGAGGTGATAATTCAGCCAAGAGCTGAAGGGTGAGGTGGGCTGGCCAGGCCAAGAGGAGGAAGTGCATTGCAGGCAGAAGGAACAGCATCTGCAAAGCCGTGAGCTGGGGAAGAGGGCCAGAGCACAAGGCCCTGGAATGAGCGTGGTCAGAGGGGGCAGGTGCAGTGCAGACATGGGGACCCGGGGGGAGGAGGAAGCGGCTGTGGGGGCCCTTTCTGGAATCCCTATCCTGGGTCTTTGTGTTGCATTCTGGCATTGGAGGAGCTCCAAGTGGAGACAGACCCCTGGGTCGGGGTGGGACTGCTTCCTCAGATCTTTGCCCAGCGAGTGGGGGCTTCTGAGGCTGCACAGCGCAGGCCCAGCCAGCCCGGAAACCAGGGCTTGACCCATGACCCGCTTGTGTGCTCCCACCGTGGTGCTTCTCAGGGACTCATGCAGAGGAGCCAGGAGAGGTGGTGGGGATCCCCCCAGGGCTTCTGAGGCTTGTGAAGCCTGCCCCCTGGGGTAGGGACCCCTTCCCTGCAGTGCCCGCCAGAGGAGGAGGGCTCTGGCTACCTGATGAGGTTGGAGCCCAGAAGCCCTGAAAAGCGGGAGCCAGGCCAGGCGGGGCCAGGGCAGAGCCTCCCTCACTGGGCTCCTGCGGCTGCCAGCCTCTCAGCAGATACTTGAGCTTATCTGGGCGGCTGTCCTCGGCTGCCCGTGTCTAGGAGTGGTCTGGCAGGTCTGTGGGGGAAGGGCCCCCGCCCGCAGCTGATTGCAGCAGGCAGGAGTGTGGGAATGCTGCCCTATCTGGTTGTCTGTGGGCCAGGCCACCTGCAGGGAGATCCTAGGGAGGTTGGGCCCCACTTCCCAGCGGGTTTCCTGAGAGAAGAAGCCCCGTCGAGTAGAGAGCCAGAGCCATGGGATACAGCAGCCGATCCCAGCTCTGCCCTCCCAGCTGGGTGACCCTGGGCAAGGCACTTGGCTTCTCCGAGCTGGGCCGCAAAGCAGGGGAAGTAGTTGCTCCCATTAGAGGCACAGGTGTGCAGAGCCCTCCTGGACTGGCCCACAAGTGTGGTGTGGCCCTGGGCTGGGTTTCTGGGTAACTTAAGGGCACGGTCACCTACGTGTTACAGAGAAAGAAACTGAGGCTTGGTGGTGACCCAAGGGTGTGGCTTCTCCATCTGCGTACTCTCCCTGTGCCCCCGTTATCGCTGTTTGGGGCGGGCCCGAGCCTTTTCCAGGCAGCCAGCAGCAGGGGGAAGTGGGCCAGTGCAGGAACTCGCTTTCTCTTCGGCAGACACGATAGGAGGAGGAGGCAGGGGCTGCATCTGGCTAGGGTAGGGGGCCTCGGTGAGCAGGTGCCCAGGCCAAGCCCCAGGGTGGCCGGCCAGGGGGAGCTGGGGCTGCGGCCGGGTGCACGACAGCTGCAGCTGGCCTGGCCGTGCTCCCCACTCCGTTCCTGATGGTGCAGTGGCAGGTGCTGGCTCTGTGGGCAGTGACTTCATGCCAGCCCACTAGGTCAAGCTGCTGCCACCCAGCCTGGCACCCATGGCCCGTGCCTGGGCCAGGAGGCACTGCTGCCTGCACCCCAGGAAAAAGGCCCAAGTCCTCTGGATCTGGCTCCAGCCCCTGCCTAGCAGCAGGGATGGCCCATGTGACTCTCTCTCAGGCCTGCGTAGTTCTGGGTCCTCCTCAGAAGCCGGCGGGGGTTGGGGAGGTGTGTAGGGGGACTCAGGCTTCAGACTCAGCCCCCCACCAACCCGCACTGGGAGCCGTGGCAGGGATGGGGCAGTCTGGCCCGGTGAGCCTGCCCTGTGTTCACCCTGCCCCATCTCCAAGCAGCAGTGGACACACACGTGCACAGAATCGTAAACCGACTCAGATGGACCAAGAAGGCAACCAAGTCCCCGGAGGAGACCCGCAGGGCACTGGAGGAGTGGCTGCCCAGGTGTGCAGGGTGGGGGTGGGGCAGGGCGGGCTCCCCTCCCTCCCACCCTCCCTCCACACTGATGGCTGCCACCCCCACAGGGAGCTGTGGAGCGAGATCAATGGACTGCTGGTGGGCTTTGGCCAGCAGACTTGCCTGCCCCTCCGCCCGCGCTGTCAGGCCTGCCTCAACCGGGCCCTGTGCCCAGCTGCACACGGACTCTGAGGGCCTGGGGCCTCTGCCCGGCACCACTCTTGTCTCTTTGTGCCTTTGCTGGGGAGCCATAGCCTGTTTATAATAAAGTTTGGGGGCTGTTTGTAGTTAGGGTCTGGCTGATTTCTACCCCGGGGGGTGGGAGGTGGCATGCTGGAAAGCACATGCATGAGCTGTGTTTGCACCCGTGCTCATGTGTGTCTGGAACAGGGCTGCCTGGGAGGCCAGGATGGGGACGTGACCATCTGGGCTGAGTGCTGGGGGGCAGGGGTGGCAGGGGGGTCGTGGGAGCCAGTTGCAGCCAGCTGTCTGGAAGCCTGCTGGGGACGCTGGAAGCCCAGGCTGCCTCCCGCAGCAGCTGGCTGGGGACCTGGAAACACACGCCTCTTCCTGAACTTGTGCACCCTGAGAGCCCCAGCCTCTGCCACGAGGCCCCACCCCTAGTGTTTACAGAGCCACCTGGTCTCAGAGGGACACCAGCAGGCCCAGGGAGGGCACCACAGGGCACAGGGCCTGACCTGCGTGTACCTGCTGGGGGGCCAGAGGCCCAGAAGGCTTCACAGGGAGGTGCTGGTGAGAGGGCAGGGCTCCAAAGCACAGGGGTCCCAAATGCACTGGAGAGATAAGCAAGAGGGAGCAGGAGCTGAGAGGGGCTAGCGGATGGATTTGGGGAGGGGAGGCTTAGGAATGGGACTGTTTCCAGCAGCTGAGACTTAGGGAGCTGCAGGCTGCCACCTCCCTGCCCAGACCATGATCCCTCCAACCCCCAAAATGAAGGCTCAGGAAGGACAGAGACAGCCAGGGTCCAAGAAAGGCCTGTTTATTCTGAAGGCGTGCATGTGCTATGGCTTATGGGGCAGACAGCGATGTCGGTCGGTCAGGTTCTGGGCAGGGGGAAGGCAGAGTCGGTGGGGTTTCCTCAGGGGGAGGCTCCCAGCAGGGGCCAAGCCCGGAGCCTGAGGTCCTTCCTGGGGGCAGGCTCTCACACAGTCACACCCCGAAGGCCTAGGGGCTGCCATGCAGGGACAAGGGGCCTGTCCAGAGTCTACCCTCCTCTGGGGCACAGGGCCTCCATCCTCAGGCCCCTCAAAGAGCCCAGGCCCTGTACCCCAGACCCCCCACCCCAAGGAGGGCAGGGACAGGGCAGAGGGGCAGCTCTCTCAGCCACATCTGGCATCCCCAGCACCCCCCAAAGCCTGCATGAACACGGCCTGCAAGCCCCCCAACTCTGTCCCTGGACGTCCCTGGCACTCCCACTTGGGATGGCTGCTGCTGAGGGGGTGGAGAGGAAATGGTTTGCAGAGAAAGGTTTGTTTTATTGCAATTATTTAGAGAGCACGTCCTGAGGGGGGTGGGGGCAGGGCTCTGGTATTAAGTGGAAACATGTGTGGAGCTAGAGCTCTTTCTGGAAAAAAAGCAAAAACACAAATTCCTTTAAGTCAGCAGGCCCAGGCAGAGCAGCAAGGGCCGGGCCCTGCGGGTCACCACTGCCTCTCCCCCTCTCCCCCTCTCCCCCTCTCCCTCTCTCCCCCGTCTCCCTCTCTCTTCCTCTCCCCACATCCCCTCATTGTCTCTCTGGGTATCTCACATCTCGGGCTCTCTCTCCCCATCTTGCTGCCACACTCCCCTAGCACCCAGCGGGTTGGGGGCAGGACGGGGTCTCACTGGGGCACAGGTTGGTTCTTGGGTGGTGGTGGGACCACCACGGCTTGGGGGGTAAGGATGCCCCCTCCAGTCCACTGAGGGGAGCTCTGGGCGGGCCCGAGGGGCAAGGCCCAAGGTCCGTGCAGGAGGAGCCCGGCAGGAAACAGGCAGGGAGGGCTCAGAAGTTGCTGAAGATCTCTCGCTTCCGGTTCCAGTCCATCTGCGGCGCCCGCTTGTTGACCCTGGTGGCTCTCACCTTCTCCTTGGCCTCGGCTGCAGTGGGGCTCAGGTGGAGGCCGCTCTCCTGAAAAGGGTCGCGCTTCCAGGTGCTGCCATCCTAGGGGCGGACACGGTGGGCGGGTGGCCAGAGTGAGCCCTGGACCCAGGACCCCCAGACAGGTGGCCTTTCCCAGGGAGTTCACACCAGAGGCCACCTGGCAGCAGGCCCAGGAGGGCTTCCTAGAGGCGGTGGCCTCACAGCTCAGGCTGACAGCTCCACAGATGCCCGCCCCCAAGGTCTCAGGCCCCCCAGTGTGTGAACAGCAGTAGAGGTGGATAGGCACCCGCTACCTCAGTGTCCTTGTCTAAGTCAGGCAGGTCACTTCGGGACGAGCACACGGAGCCACCATTGAGCTGGGAAACCAAGGGTAAGGCGTGGCTTTAGGGGCCCCACCCAGGAGCCTCTGTGCACACACAGGCTTACACGCACACATGCAGACACGCGTGCACACGCCAGAGCTGCATTTATTCCTCCATTTGGCAGTGGCCACTGAGCCTCTACTACACCCTGGAGGTGCCCGAGTGCCCTATGGCGCTGGGGTGTGGCTGACCCAAGACGGATCCAAGGGGCATCAAAGCTGGGATTGACAGGGCCAGGCTCGGTCTCACAACCATGCTACACAAGGACAGAAATCTCGGGAGGGGCTCTGTCAGGTCTGGGGACCCCCAGAGGTGCCCCTGTGGTCTCCCGGGCTCACCCTGTCCACTCCCACCCTCTCACCTGGGCCGAGCTGGTCCCGTTGGTGACTGGTGATGGCAATGGACCTGTGGGGACAGTGTGTCACTGGCCACTCAGCCCCCAATGCTTTACCCCAGCCCTGGGCCCCAGGGCAGCCACCCACCTTCCACATGCTCCTCAGTGGGTGTGACCCGCAGCCGCTTGAAGTGCTCATCTGTTTCGGGGTCCACCACAAGCAGCCGGGCCTCGTCCTCCCGTGCCTTGATGCTGGCAACCACCTCCGCGTGGCGCAGCCCCTCCACATTCTGCCCGTTCACCTGCCGCCGCCAGCACGGGGTCAGTGCTGCCTGAGGGCAGGTCGCCACCAGCCCCCCAAGCCACTCAGCCAGGTGTGGCATCAAATATTCATCAACGCTGTCACCAGCCACGGCAGCAAGAGGAGCACCAGCTCAGGTTCCCAGCATCTCCCTCCTCCCAGTGAGGACCCGGGGCCCAGACACACACACACACACACACACACACACACACACACACACACACACGGAAGGGCACGGGCGTAGACAAACATACGGGCAGGCACAGATACACACAGGGGACGTGGGCCCAGTCACAAACAGAAAGGACACAGGCGCAGACATATGCACACAGGGCAGGTACCTCTATGAGTCGGTCCTGGGCACGGAGGCCAGAGTGGGCAGCAGGTGAGCCCGGGTCCACCGAGCGGATATACTGTCCGGGCCGGGACTTGTCACTGTGCAGGTTAAACCCGTAGCCCTGGGGGCCTTTTTGCAGGTGGCAGAGCCTCGGGCGCAGCTCCCTCAGGGGCCCGTTGACATCCTGCAGGCACAGGGATGCAGGGTGAGGCTCCAGCTCTGACCTCCCACCCTAGAGGCACTGACCCCACCCCTGAGGCCTCCGGTCCCATCCCCAGTGTGCAAAGGCAGGAGTGGAGATGGTGGGAGGGAGCCTCAGCCCCACACTCGGCATCATGCCCCCACCTGACAGCATCCCCAGGTCTCAGAGACCAACACGGGGTGGTGGGGGTGGGGGGGTGACGCTTAGGCTGCCTGTGATGATTCAGCTTCCGGATCCTGAACAAAGCCTTAGTCTCCAAACCCGCAAAGGACCTGTGATGGGGTCAGGGGCCTTACAGGGGTGTTGGGAGACTCAACGGGCTCAAGGCTAGGGCTGAGCACAGACCGGGGCCTAGGAGAGACAAGTGCGATGAGCTGCCACTCGTCACAGTGTCCAGGAAGGCTGTGGGCCCCGCCTGTCCTCTACCCACCCCCCATCCGAGTGTGGGGCTGGCAGGGTAGGGCCGTAGGACCGGGCTGTTTTGTTTATGCTCCCAAAGGTCTCCCTAGGGCTGATGGCAGTGCGGCTGTGTTTGCTTTCACATTCCAGAGCAAGCTGGAGCCGCCCCCACCCCCACAGGGCCCAGAGACTTGGGACGCACGGGCTGGAGCCTGGGCAGGAGCGCCAGTGAGGGAGCAGTGAGGGGCCGAGGATGGGGCCTGCCTCCCACCTTCCCTGCCCTCCACGGAAGGCTCACGGTGCCCTGAGGGTCCCCCCACCAACACCCCAGGGCTCTGCCTCCGTTTACCTCTGGCATCCTGCAGTAGGTTCTGGGCTGGGGGTGCGGGAGGGCCGTGCAGGCAGAGGCCAGACCCCAGGACCCCCACCCAGCCGGGGCCTGAGGTAGTGACCACAGCGCTGAGTGGCCAGCGGCCACCGGTGCTCAGTTGAACATGGCGGTGGCCGGAGGGAACGGGCGGCCAGCAGCTCAGGTTTCCTGGGCGCTTGGGGCTCAAGTGCGCGTGCAGGTGAGACTATGCAGGGTGGGGGTGCTCACCAGGGCCTTTTCCTGTCCCTCTACCTCCCTGTGTGTGGCCAGTGACCCTGGGCCAGGCTGGGGGCTGTACTGAGGGAGGGCCAGCCTCCAGGCCTTCGAGCTCACCCCCAAACCCCAAATCTGACTGTGGCCGCCCAGCTGTGGGACCAAGCGTGTCTCTCCTCACAGGGTGGTGCCTTACCTCAGTCTCTAGGCGCTCCCACCCCTGGGGAACACCTTCTTCCGGTCCAGCCTGTGCCCCTTCTCCATGACCCCTTCCCCGACCCCCAAAGCCTGCCCCCTTGGAACCCCCCCCTGCAGGCCACCATCTGCCCCATAACCCCAGGAATTCCAGGGACTGGGCTGCTGCTCCTCAGTCCCCCAGGGGCTCGGCCAGGCATCCTGGGCTGAACTTGGGGCTGTGAGACTCCCGGGTTCTCCAGGAGCTCACTTATAGACTCAGCCCCTCTCCAGACACACCTGGAAGTACAGGTGTGCAGCTCTGAGGCGCCTCTCAGGTTCAAGCTGTCAGAGCACAGGTCCCAAGGCTGGCCGGGGCCGTGCGTGGCAGTGGAAGTGTGACATGAGCACACCTGGTGGTGGAAGTGGGCCCAGGTGGCAGCGGGGCATCACATGGTCACAGAGACCAGACATCCAAACGTACGCTCGCAAACAGGCTTCATGGACCCGTGCGGTGACCCATCGTGTGAAAGGATGGCCCTCGGCACCGGGCCCTCGGCACCAGGCCCTGTGGCCTCTTCCCACGCCCTCCACAATGGTTCCAGGGAGTGGTCTCTCAAGGCCCCCAAACGGGAGGACTGGGGGGGGCGGGCAGCTGGGGCCATGAAGCCAGGCTGAATGCAGTCACTTCTGGTTTGAGACCATACTGGCCATCTCCCTGCCTCAACCCAGCACGGCCACCTCTCACTGCACAGCCGAGAGGTTTCTCCTAACATCTGGCCTAAGTCCCTCTCCTTACAATCAGGGTCCAAGGAGCGCCAAACTTGGCACTAGACCCCTCAGGTTGAGGGGCTGCAATGGGGGGCGGTGGGGAGACAAGGCTGGCAGCGTGGCGACCCAGCGGGAAGGCCCACGGGGAGGCCCAGCACCATAGTAGGTCAGGAGGGGGTGCAGGCTGGGCCCAGCGCATTGCTCACATTCCTCGCTCCTGCCCTGGCTCAGAGCACTTCCTGTTGCCTCCCAGCTAGGCCCTCAGGCTTCCACAGGCTTCCAAGCCCCGATTCCCTACCAGGCAGCCGCAGAGCTGGACAAGCCCTAGTCCCCGGGCCATGCCTGTAACCAGACAAAGAGGCTGGCACGGGGGTACCCCTGGAGCCAGGCTGTACCACCCCCCAGATGGTGACTCACCAGCCCTAGCAGAAAAAGGCCCCCATTGTTGCTCAGAGTCCAGCCTGCTCACACCAGGGTCACCAGGGTCCCCAGCGTCCCCTCTCCCAATCCTGGGGGACAGAGACTAAGCTGGCTGCCGGTGTCCTCACTGCCCACCCTGCCCCTACCCCACCTGACCTGCACGAGCCTCCGGGATGGGCTCCGTGGAGGGGCTCCTGGGGCTGGGGAGGGTGGTGTGGCACTCCCAGAGCGGGCCATAGGAGGCGGGACAGAAGCGGCAAGCGGCGAGCGTCCAGCTGGAGTGGCCTGAGCTCTCCAGCCAGCCCAGGCTGCCACCCCATTTATCCACCTCCCACTGTGGCCCAGGCTCCCCAGGGACGGGTGGAGACATAGGGCTGAGTCACTTTGAGGAGCAGGGTGGTGGCTGAGCCCCCCTCCCCTTCTCAGGCTCCAGCCCGGTGTCCCCCACCGGCCAGGTTTCCGTCCCAAGAAAGGAAGGAAGGAAACTGCTGGGAGGCCCTGCCCTGCTCCCAGGACCCAGGGCTGGGGAGACAAGGAGGCAAAGGAGGGGACCCTGACCTCAGAGCATAAGACAGTCCTGCTTCTGCTCACGGGGGGATGGGGAGCAGGAACCAGGGAGCCCCAAAAGCCCTCTTGTAGACACCGCGTCCTATACCAGGCGGTCACCCTCTGCAGAACTCTGTCACCTCACTCACTCTCAGCCCCCAAAGGCCTCCAGAACTGGAGGTGGAGGCATGGGCTGGCTGTGAGGGGGAGGAGGGCCCGGAGTCTATCATACCCCTGCAGCCCTGGCACCGCTGGCTGCCCCGTCGCTGTTCGGGGCGGTCGCCCATCATCACTGTCACGATCAGCTGCACTGCAGCTGCGGCCACCCCAGCCCAGTCTGAACGGGGCTGAGTCACCACTGACAGCCCTGACAGCCCCCGGAAGGGAGGGGCCAGCCACATCCGTGTCCTCCCCTGCCCACCCCCTCCTCCCTGCCCAGGACAGGAGGACACTGAGGCTGAGAGAGCCAGAAGGGCCCTTGGGGCCTGGACTCCCACCTCAGCCCTTCCCCCCACAGGGCATGGAGGGTGGGCCCCTTCATCCCCCACTGTGAAGCAAACAACACACATCTCTCCCCAGTTCTCCTGACCCACTGCTGTTGAGGCCCTATCAGGGCATAGCCCTGTATATAAACATCGTCCACCCAGGCTCCCTCACAGCCTGTGGTGGGCGGAAGCTAAGCCTGGTTTGTGGAGGTCAGCGGAGGTCCAGCTCTTCCTTCCCATGCTCTGAGCTCAGCCGATTAAATACCGGGTCTCTGGCTGGGAGGGAAAAGAGAGACCGTGCCCTCAGGGACTCCCCTGACCTTATGGGGTCCCTGTCCCCCTGCCAGCCCCAACCACAGAGGGAGCTGCCAGACAGGCCCCACTCTTTTCCTCTAAAATTACACCAGCGGCAGGCTTCTCTGGTGGCACAGTGGTTAAGAATCCGCCTGCCAATGCAGGGGACACAGGTTCGAGCCCTGGTCTGGGAAGATCCCACGTGCCGAGGAGCAACTAAGCCCGTGTGCCACAACTACTGAGCCTGCGCTCTAAAGCCGGAGAGCTGCAACTACTGAGCCTGTGCGCCACAACTACTGAGCCTGCACTCTAGAGCCCGCGAGCCACATTACTGAAGCCCGCGCACCTAGAGAGCCCGTGCTCCACAACAAGAGAAGCCACCGCAATGAGAAGCCCACACACTGAAACAAAGAGCAGCCCCCACTCGCCGCAACTAGAGAAAGCCTGCATGCAGCAATGAAGACCCAACACAGCCAAAAATAAAATAAATTGAATAAAAATAAATTTTAAAAAAATACACCAGCGGAAGACCCCTCCTAGGGCTTCCTGCAGCCCCCAGAGCCTGAAATAGTGGAGGGGGAAGGTCCCACCCAAGGACAAGGTGCCTCCCCACCCTCCAGATAAGGCCTGAGGGCAGAGTTTTCCACAGGAAGGTGAACTCAGCCATTTGTGTCTAAATCAATGGACAAACGCCTAGGGGGAGGGGCACTTCCTCCTGGGGGTGAGATGCCCTGGGAAGGAGGTAGGCTCCAACTCTCAGTTTGGGGGGGTGGGGTGGTCAGCCAGCGCACCATCCCAGGGCTCCCCTGAAATCACAAATCTGACCCTAACACCCCCTACTCTGGCCTTCAGTGGCCCTGGGGCAAAGTCCAGACTCCAGGACTTGGCACTGTGGCCCTAACCACCACCCCCCAGCCTGCCCTAGAGCCACAAAGAACAAAAAAGGGAGGCAGGGGTTCATGCTCATGCCTGTGCCCAGGCTGCCTCCCCACCAGGAATGCCATCCCCTCCAGGAGAAACACGAGGCCCCACAGGATCCAGGTCACAGGCATGGCCAGCTCGCCTGGGAGACATCCGGGAAAGGGACAGGGCAGGTGTCAGGGTCCCCTGCACACCCAGAAACGTCAGAGCTCACACCTCCACCAGCCCCAGGCCAGTGGTTCTCAAAGTGGGCTCTGGGGAGCCCCTCGGCTTGAATCTTCCTTTAAGGGATTTTTCTCTTTTAAAAAAAAAAAAAAAAAAAAAGAAGAAGGTAGTAGGGGCACAAAAGACAGAAGGTAGTAAGGGCACGGGGCTTCCAGGAGGGCAGGACAAGCAGGCTCTTCCTCCTGGCATCCAGGTGCTGCCCCAGTAGGGCCACTGCCCAGCCCCTGATACCTAGAAAGAGACAGAACTAGACTCCCCACCACCACCACCTCCCCCTTCTCCAGCTCTTCCCCAGTTAGCTCTTCCTGTCTGGAGGGGGGAGCAGGGAGAAGGGGGAGGTGCCCCAACCCCTGCAGACCCCGGAGCTGAGGACCCAGCTTAGAGAGTCTCCTCAGCTGCCACCACGGAGGAGGATCAGCCCCTCTGAGGCCTTCAGAGCACAAGCAGGCTCCTCAGACAGACGGAAAGACAGACACCCAACACAGGCACAGAGCTGAGCACGCTCAGTCCCAGGACATCCCAGCAGCCCCTCCCCAGGTTCCTCAGCCCCTAGGCCAGGGAGGGGGCGGCTTGTCAGAGTGACCCTTCCTAGGACAAGTGGCTCTGAGGAGCATCCTGGGGAAGAGGGCCAGAGACGGGGGCTGTGGACCAGGGCCAGGTTGCCCTGACACTACCTGGTTTACAGCACAGGCTGAGGGCAGAAAGAGTGGCTCCAAGTAGCCAAGAGGGTTTTCACCAGGGGCAGAGAAGGGGCCCAGAGGGGCAGCAGAGACAGAGAGATACTTCTGGAGGTGACCAGAGGCAGAGACTGCTGTCAGGAGGACAAGAAGGTGGTTCTGGGAGAGCCCAGGGTGGTCCCTGTGGGCAGAGCCCGCCATACCTTCTGGGCGACCTCAGAGCTGAGGCTGCCCCCTCGTGCCCAGTCCGGCTTTGGCTCCCAGGGGTCGTGGGCAGGCGGCAGCCCTCGCTGGGCCATCTCCTCAGTGCAGGTCAGTTGCCGCCGGCGGAGCTCTTCGTCCGTCTCCTTGTCCACCACCAGCAGCCGAGTCTGCCCCTCCACGGCCTTGATCCTCTGCACCACCTGGGACAGGTGGGTGGCGGGAGGTCACGGCCAGCACTCCAGGCAGCACATGGGCAGCGGCACCACCCAGGGCTGGCCCAGGGCTGTGGGCAGGCTGCGAGCCTACCAGGGGCAGGGGTGGGCGGCTGGATCGAGAGGCCCGCCGGCTCCGCCCCCCACCCCCACTCCAGCAGCTCCCTCCCTCTTCTCCTGGGGCTCCGGACACGAGGGCCCAGGCTGCAAGGGCTGCGGGGGCCTCGCAGGGCCTCGCCTCGGCCCAGGAAGTGACAAAGACGGTGCTCAGCTGAGCTTCGGGTTTTCAGTATGCGTGTGTGCATGTGTGCGGCCCGCACCCTGCAGCCTTCTGTTTCAGGGTGTCTCTAGGTCTGGGTTTGAAGGAGAGAACTGTCTCCCTGGGTTCCAGTCTCAGTGTGTTTGTGCCTTTTTCTGTCTTTTCCAGTGGTGGAACACGGTAGTCTAAAACCCTGCCTCTAGGCCTTCCATTCTCTTCCAGATCATGACAATGGACCTATTCCTACTGGACCTGCGGAGAGAACACCTGGGTTCCTGTGGCAAGGCACCTCCTCAGGTACCTACCCACAACCCGGAAAGCAGGATTCAGACACAGCAGGGAGAGGTGGGGAGGGGCAGGTCCACCTGTGGGATAGGTGTGGTTACGCAGGTGTCTGTGAAGTGTCTAGAGCATGTGCATGGTGACGGAGCATACATGCTAGTGTGTGCCCGCAGGAGGGGCAGTGCCCACTGGGCATTGGGGAAGGAAGGGCAACACCCCACCCCTACCCCAAGGCCTGGGAAAGGACAGACAGGGCCCCCACCAGCTGCTCAGTAGATGTTGTCAAAAGATAGAAGGGTCTGAACCAGGCCCATCTTTGCCAGCCCTCCTCTGTACCTGTCTTTCCCGGTGAGCCACAGAGTCACAGGAGGACCCCAGGACCCTCATGCTTCCTGACTGTGGGACCCAGACGAGTCACCCAGTATCCCCAAGCATCAGTTTCCTCATCTGTAAAATGGGAGCCGTAACTGTACCTTCTCCCTCCCAAGACAGTGGGAAGGTCTCAAGTGGTCCTGTGTGAAGTTCTTAGAGACCAGCACCCCGGGAGGCCTGGGATAAGCATTGCTTTTGGGGCAAGGGTGGCAGCAACTGTTAAACAGAGGCCAGGTGCCAGCTCTACCAGGCCCTCCCTTTGGCCTGTCAATCCAAGCTCTCTGGCCTTGACCCCCAGCCTCCAGCAAACAGCCTATCCAGCTGACACTCTGGGTAAAAGACAGAAGGACGGCAGACAGATGGGCAGACAAAATCTCCAAGGGTAGAAGTGAGAGTTCAGCTCCCAGCCCAGCCAATTTACTGATCTCTAGGCCCAGGCCTGGCCACGCAGACAGGTGCTGGGGGGACACAGAGGAGCCTACTCAGAAGGGGTGGAGGAAGACTGGACCCAAGCCAGGTGAGTCCCTGGTCAGTGGGAGATGGACACCCCCCAGGGGTCAGAACCTGCAGAGAACCTCCCTCTGGCCTTTATCTTCAGCTGCAAGGGGCAGGGGGCTGCGACCAGTGACCCCTGCCAGGCCATCCAGCAGCTTCTTTGGAGAAGAATGTGCTGCCACAGTGGTGACTCCCACCAGGACCCAGACACCATCAGCCAGGACACACACTAGTACAATGGGTGCAGACACACTGACGACTACACATAGCCAGGTGGGCAGACACACAGGCCGGGACACATATATACACAGCCACACACAGGAGGGTACACACACACACACACACACACACACATCCCCCAGTTCACACACGTCCAGGCATGCAGATCTGTACACACACACACATATCTAGGGGTGCAGACCTGTATACTCATGTGCATACAGTCCAGCACACACACTCACTCAACTGATGCAGGCACACACAGGTGTGCCCTCCCTGTGACATCCCCCGCAGGTACACACACGAGGGACCCCAAGAGGGACCTGCACATTCACAGACATACCCAGTTGTGTACACACGCACATGTGTACACGCTGATAGAAAAGCACCCGGATCCCCAGGCACAGGGAGACCCCCGAGGGGCCAACTCCTCCACACATTGCCCTGAGGCCGTAACAAGACTGAAGAGCGAGGGCTGAGACACGGAGGAGCCGCAATGCGGCCCCTCCCTGCCAGGATTCCACCCCCCACCGCCTCGCTCCGTGCAGGACCCACCCGGGCTGGAGGAGGCTAGGAAGGAGGCCGGCTGCCTCTGCCTCAGCGGCCACGTCCCCCACCTCTCCACGGGAGCCCACCGCAGGCCCTTGTGCGATCCCCTCCTGGCCCGGAGAAGGGAGCTGAGGCCTGGGCGCAGGCAGCCCCGAGCTCGGTGGTTATTGGCGCCCTCCGCGCGCGCGGGGCAGGGACGCGCTCCAGGGATGGGGGCGGTGGGGGGTGGCGGAGCGGTGGGCCGGGGATGGAGCGCAGGCACCCACCTGGTGGTGCGTCTCACCCTCCACGTTGACGCCGTTGACCTCGATCAGCCGGTCTCCGGCGCGCAGTGCGGCCGCCTCCGCCGGGGAACCGGGCTCCACGCGCCGAATGAACTGCCCGCGGCGGCCCTTCTCGCCGTGCAGGTGGAAGCCGTAGCCGTGCTCGCCGCGCACCAGGCGGCACAGACGCGGCCGCAGAGGCTCCGGTGCGGCCATGGTGCCGGCTGCCCACCGGCCGGCCAAGGGCTGGCCACGGCGCTCACGCCCGCCGCCAGCAGGCAGGGGCGCGGGGGCCGGCTCGGGGTGGGGCGCGGAGGCGGCGGCGGCGCTGGGGACCCGGTGGTGGCCTCGGCGGCTCCCGCTCGGCTCCCGTCGCCTCCGGCTCCGGCTCGGGCTCTGGCTGCGGCACCGCCCCCGCGCCCGCCCCTTCCCCGCCCCCTCCGCCCTGCCGCCCCCGCCCCGGGTCCAAGCCACCCTGGTCATTTCCCATGCCTCCGCGCTCCGCCAGCCCAGGGAGGCCCCGGGGGAGGCGTCAGGGGACCCCCGAATCACCAGGACCCCTCTGTCTCGCCCCCATTCTGGGCAGCCTTCTTGGCGCCAGCGCCTTTGCCTCCTATGACAGTAACATTTATTGAGCACCTACTGTATGAGTAGCAGGGGCATCAAGGCAGGCCCCTGAGGCGGGAAGAGGGTAGAGGAAGGATCCTTAGACTGAGGGATCCCTATACAGGGGCCCGAGGGTAAGAACAAGGGCCACGGCTCTGCCCACCCTCCTCGGGAACCCCCCTCCCCCTCCCCCCTCTCCCCTCCCATGCCCCGTTCCTGTATCAGATGGTCCAGGATGGTCCAGGAGGCAAAAGAGGGGTCTGAAACTGACAAGGCAGCAGCCCCTTCCTATATCCTGTAGGCCAGTGACTGAGTGACTTCCTGGCCCTGCCCAGGAGTGATTGTGCCTATCTGTGCTACGTTTGACCATTAAGCATTCCCCACCACCATCCCCTCCCTTTGCCAGGGCCCCTCACTCCTGTCCCTGCCCATCCCAGGCCTGGTGGGTGACTGCAAAGGGTGAGGGGATGACATGCACTTGTCTGGCTGGAAGGAAGGGGTCTTTGCTACCCTCCTCCTGACCTAGGATGAAATGTGCTGACGGCTTGGGCCTCTGAGCACTAGCCAGTCAGCAGTCACGGGAGCTGCTCCCTTGAGCAGGCCCCTCCTGCACCCCAGCTCTTCCTCCCTTCCCCTCCCTCCACCTCCACCAGCATGAATGCCCCCTTCTCCCAACTGATGGACAGTCATTTATTCTTTGTGTACCTCTCTGAGTACATTTTACCTGGAACAAACCTAGGGGTCTCAGGCCATTTTACAGATCAGGAAACAGGTCTGGAGAGGGAAGAGACCAATGCAAGGTTCCCCAGTTCCCCTTGGGCCCAGGGTGGTGAGATCCCAAGTCCACCCTCTTCAGCTTTCTCAGTCACACATACAGGAAGACAGCTGAGCTGCAGGCTCACCCTCAACCTGCCCCTCCCCAGCCCTGCTCAGCACCCTGCACATACCTGGCCCCCAGGGGTCAGGCACAGCCAGCCCAGACAGTTCCCCATGAGGGGAAAAGCAGGCTCTGCTCAGGCCCAGTCCTTGCTGCTCCTTCTTCCCTCACCAGTGCCCCCAGCCTGGGCTCCTAGCCCCGGCCCAAGGACAGGGCCTGCCTCTAGGCAGCCTCCTGGGCCACAGCCCCTTGGGTGTCCACACCCCAGCTGCTGCCCCTAAAAGCCACTTAGGCTGAAGCAGCAAGGCTGCTCCCCCATCCCCACCTCTGAGTTACTGGATGATGCTGCCATAGGCTCCTACCTGGCTAGCCACCTCCATCTGTCTGTCTGTCTGTCTCTCCAAAGGCTGCCTGTCTGGCCTGTGACTGGCCTCCCTGAACCCAATCTGGTACTGCTGTCCCCGGAGGCAGTGAGGGTGGGTATGGACAGTGGGGTCCACCATGTGCCACCCCAGGTGGGGTTTAGGGGTCACCCTATACCAACCAGGACCACCCAGGACCTGCTAGGCTATAGCTTTGAGGCCACACCAGAGACGAGGAAGGTGGCTGGAGGGGAGACCCCCAGACCAAGGGGAAGGAAAGGTAGGGACCCCTGATCCCTTGGGTCAGGAGGCTTGGAGAAATCTTCCCCTTCTGTAGAGCAGACACTCTCCAGATCAGCCTTCTGCAGCCCAGGACTCAGCCTGTGAGTGAAGATGGATGGGAAGAGAACACCACTGGAGGGTGGGGTAACCAAGGGATGTGGTCACAGCCAGGGGCCAGGAACACTGCACCCCAGAATAACAAAGGAGGCCCCAAAGCAAAAGAGAAGCCAAGGAAGTACCAAGAAAGGTTAGCAGAGTAACAAAGCCAACATCAGAGTAACAAAGGGGACAGGTAGCAAAGGAAGTGGGTAAAAGCAACAGAATAAAGGCAGCAGGGAACCACTCCGAAGGGAGAGCAGGAGTGAGTGAGAGGGAACAGGGTGAGTACGGAGTGCCTGGGGTGACAGAGGTGAAGAAAGGTGACCCAGCAGCTCTCTGGCCAAACTCTCCCAGGCCTCTTCCTTCAGCCCCACTGTGCGGAGGTGTGAGAGGAGAGAGGCCAGGCAGCAAAGGGAAGGGAGAAGCCTGGGCAGTGGCCCGGAAGTGTGCACTGAAAGGTGTTTGGGCTGGAAGCTGTTTGGGTCCCTGGGGATGGGCTGGAGGAGGTGAGCACGAGGCCAGCAGAAGGCGGGAAGGCGGGCAGGTTGCTGGGTGACCCCCACCCCCTCACGCTCCTGTGCTCACTCCACTCCTGCCATCCTGGTCCACTGGGATGCGACAAAGGGAGAGGAAGTATGTCAGATCTTCCAGTCCTTCTCTCCCCTAGGTCCACCTGGTGTAGGATTGTCCTGTGCTCCTGTTTCAGGGGAGGGGGTTTCCTCTGACCTTTGAACCTATCTCCCTGCAGAGATGGGGCAGAGCCTGGGCCTGGGCAGAGACTCTTTTGGTGTGACCGTGGGTAGAGGCCTTGTCACTGCCAGAAGGAGGGCCGGAGACGCCTCCCTAATGGGCATTAAGGGCCTCGCGTGATGACCAGGCGTCGCTTACGACCCTTTCCTTCAGACGTCGCCAGGCCTCTCTTCAGAGCCCCACATTGGAGCAGGCGTGACCAGCACAACGGGAAGAGAGATGAGAAGAGACCCAGACATGAGAGGGAGAGAGAATTGGAGAGGCTTCGAGGATCAAAGAGTGCGGAAGCGCATAAGGCCCGCGGTCGAGGACTCCCAGGTGGACTGCCCCGCCCACCCTAGGATGGCCCCGCCCACCTCCTCCCATCGCCAGAGGAGCGGAGTGCGACTGTAGCCCGGGAGAGCAGCCGCGCAGCGCCTCCTGCCGGCGATGAGTGGGATTACATCGTCCAGGGAGCTGCCCAAGGTTCCACCTCTCTGGCTCTGACTGGTCCAGCCCTGCCGAGTGGGGGATTGGGGTGACACCTGCGCCCTAGGGCTGCTTGCACCGCAGGAGCATAGGGGCGCCATGGGGGTGGTAGCAGAGAAGCTGGGCCTCTGCTGAGCTCCTAATAGGCTCTGCTTTCTCGTCTTGAATCTGGCACCAACCTCTCTGGACTGGGGTATCTTCAGACAACATGAAATCTAGCCCCTCACCGAGTGTTCCAGCACTTGTGACCAAACATTTAAAGGCCACTTGGTGCCAGGCCCTAGCGAGCACTGAGGAAGCATTACTGAGACCCAGGGAAACAGATTTGTGTACCTTGGCAAGGGGAAGCCCAGGGCTGGGGCAGCCTCCACGAGGGGCATTTAACCTGGCCTGGGACCCTGGAGTCCTCAGGCAGGGTGAACCACAGGGCTGTTCTGGAATCTGCCTAGAGTTCCTGCAGGCTGTGTGGGGAAGGGGAGGGAGGAATGAGACTGTGGAACAGGGCCCAGCCTCAGAGCATGGATTTCATTGCATGGGTGGTGGGAGCCCTTGCGGTGTTGTGCACTGGGGGTGACAAGGTCAGGACACCCATGTTTTGAAAGGCCAAGTTCAGTGAGGAGCAGGGGCAAGAGCACTGGGGAGTTGGGGGAGAGTAGGTTGACCTGAGTGGTCTGTGACTTCCCCCAGAGCAGATCCTAGAGGAAAAAAATACTGAGTGGAATCAGAATAAATAAATTCTGGAGTCCGTAAGAATTGGAAGGGTGGAGTAAAACAGAGTACCCATATTAGCAGACCATGTGGAAGAAAGGTGCACCCAGGAGATGAGAGGAAATGGCCAGTGGGAAGAGGCCTCCAGAGGGTACTTCCAGAGGACAAGGGGGGTAGTGTGGGAGCTGGCTCCGTGTGGGCACCCCAAAGCCAAGAGCTAGACAGACATGAGGCCACCCCTCCCCTGTCCTTGCTGGGTGCCCCAAGGGCAGCCTTGCCACATGGCCAAGGGAGGACTACAAGGGCAGACAGCATCAGGGCACAGTGACCAGGCACTTCGAGGTCCAGGACAGTTGTGGGAGTCTGAGACCACACTGAAGAGGGTTGTAGGGGGAGCAGAAGGGTGGAGTGAGGGGGGCACTGGAAGGGGACCCAGGTGGAGGGAGGTCCTTGCTATTCAAGATGGCAGAGCACATTTATATGGGGGGACTGGAGACAATAACTGGAAATGCAGAAGGGGATAAGAGGTGGAGGGGTCCCTGAGGAGGCAAGGGGGTCTCAGGTGGAGGGACCCTTCCTCCCTAAGGAGAGATCATGGCCATGGCGATGAAGAAGGGGGCCAGGGGTTTCCCACTTTGTCTCTGGAAGCCCTTGGCTGAGGGGAGGGAGGGGTTCCAAGGAGATCCGGGTTTGAAATGAATGCTGGGAGATGGGGGAAAGGCTGGATGGGCTGCCAGGTCTTAAGGTCCCACCCCCTTGGGGAGGACATTCTCCCCATGCTGGCCAGCGGGCATAGTGAGGGGACCTCCTGTGGGCCTCCTAGGAGGCTGGAGTGGGGGCTCCAGCTCAGCGCGGAGGGTGTGAGCTACTGCTCTCCTCCTCCTGCACACCTTGGTACGTGGCAGCAGGACCCAGGGTCTGACTGCCCTCCCCCCACCGTGGGATACCCCTCCCCTCCTGGGGGACCTTGGGACCTGGTCTGATGACCTCACCCCCTAACAGGAGGGGCAGCACTGGCAGAGAAGGGAGAAGGGGACCCAGCCCCCAGCAGAGTCTGCCTCCATCCCCCATTCTGCCCCGCAAGGACATACACATCTCGGCTGTTGGGGGGAGCTTGACCGGGCCAGCTGGAGGGCTCCTGACATTTGCCAGGGCGTGGGCGCGGCTGTTTGCGCCCCGAAGCTAGATGACAAAGTACACATCGCAGAAGAAAAGGGTCAAACACCGGGGCGCGGCAACTAGGCAGGTTTTATTGACCAGACGACCGGCCTGCTGTCAGAAGACACTCCGCCTGCGTCAGGCGTGGGGGCGCGGGCAGGGGCTGCGATCAGGACGGCTCTGGGGAGAGGTGGGGGCTGGCGAAGGCGGTTCCCTGCGCAGACCATGACTGAGCAGGAGACACTCCGAAGGCTCTGGAAAGAACAGAGAGGACTGTGGGAAGAGGGTTGTGCGACCTCCACTACCGCTACCCCGACTCCCCAGGCTGGAAGAGTAGGGACTGCCCCAGGAAAGCCTTCCTCTACTGGGAGTCGGGAATGGAAAGGTTGTAGGGTGCCCTGTGGGCAGGCAGACGTGCGCTCCGGTCTCAGATCTCCCGAGACACCCTCGTCCGCTGCTGTCCCCGTTCCCCTACCTCTCCCCGCGTACCTGGCCTGCTCTTCAGAGGTCCAGGAGTAGGATCCCAGCCACAGCTCCGGTTGGGGCGCGGACTTCAGGGCGCGCGGGCTGCGAGGCGCACTCACCGGGAGCCCTGCGCGGGAGCTTCTGCGTCGCACCTCCCACAGTTTCTGAACTCCGGAGGGAAGCAACACAGCATCGCGGGCGGCGGGCCCCCCAGAGACGGTGCTTCTGGCAGATGGCCCCTGGGGGGAGACGCCCAGGCCGAAGCCGTCCCAGGCAAGGGGCCCGGCAGCCGGGCGCGGTGCGCGGCGCCACACGTAGGGCGAGCGGCGCAGCCCCATTAGCAGACCCGCGGCGCGGCCCACCGTGTGGTAGCGGGGACTCGCCACGTGCTTGTACCAGGCGGCGGCGGGCAGCGGCAGCAGCAGCAGCAGCAACAGCAATGCGATCAGCCAGCGGCTCGCAGTGGGCCCCCGCCCGGGGCTCCGCACCCCCGTGCCCCGCGCCAGGGTGCTCACGTTGACCGCCGCCCGGAGGGCGGACCAGAAACTGGCTCAGTCGGGTCTGGGCGCGCCGTGTCGGGAAGCTGGAGTGCGGGAGGCTACAAGCTAGGAGTTGGTGCGGGTGGGTCCAGCTATAACTGCTCGGTGGCCCCGCCCCTGCTCGCCCCCGCGATACCTGAGGGGCTCCCCAAGGGTAGGGGGAGGGATGAAGTGAGAGGAGGAGCCCAGGCTGCGGGGCGGGGACGTGTGTTACTGAAGCACCCTCGCTGAGTGGGCCTCTAGGTAGAATTCATCTTGACGCTCTGCTGGGGGCTCCCCTGCTCCCCTCTCTTAGCCCCCTCTGCCTCTTCCCCCCAAAGAGAGGAACTTCCAGGCATAGGGATGGGGGGACAGGATGTTCCCTGAGTCAGAGCTCTTGCAGCTGGGGGCACAAGCAGAACAAAGACAGGGAGGCCGGCAGAGCCCTACTGGGGTAAAGCAGGAGAGCTGATTGGTGGGGACCCTCTGCACCACTCAAGACCCCTCTGTGTATGTCCCCCCTGGAGGGCTGTTCCCTGTCCTCACCTAACACAGCTATCAAATCTGTTCCCAGACCCATTCCTCTCCTCCCTAACCCCTAGCTTCTCCCCAACAACCCACTTCCCAGCTGCAGCTGGATGGATGCTTGCAACTGCAAGTTTGGCTGCATCAAACCCTCTCTGAGACAGTGGTTAGGTTAGGCTCCCAGAATAAAGAGTCAGCCCCTCATACTGCCTGGGAAGGATAAGCTCTGCAGTCTTCCAGCCTCCTCTTTGGTTATGATCCCCCCCAAAACCACTTTCTCTGGCCAGGGCAGTCTCAATTCATTTGCCATACCCAACAACCCATGAGTTTGCCCACCTCTGTGCTTCTGTGCCTGGGGCATCCCATCCTTTTCAATCTGGCAAACTCCTACTCATCCTTCAGGATCTTGCTTAAATAACCCTTCTCTGAATAGTCTCCCAGAGTATCCCTCTGTGCCTGCCTGGGCTTAATAGCCCCCTTCCAGAGGGCAGGGCCTGACCCATTCTTGCCTGAGTCCTAAACCAGGGAGGATGCAGCCCCCAAAATAATCACACCTCACCCCAACCCCCAGCAACCACACCACTCACGGGGCACCTTCTAGATCACAGACACCAGGGATCCTGAAATATCTTATTTTGATCTCCAAACAATGCCACATGGTGGGACAGTTATTGATTCCATCTACCAATGAAGAAACTAAGGCATGGGGAAAATTAACTTGTTCCAGGTCACCTGTTGGGTAAGCACTAGGGGGAGTGGGGCCCAACCTAGACCCCCAGCCTGAGAGTTCCAGTTTGGGGACCCCAGCTGCAGTGCTCAATGGAAACCTCCCATCCCCCTCCGCCTGTCTCTTCAGCAAAAAGGAGGGGTGATCCCGGGGGCATGGGGGAACACAGTCTGAGTCCGTCCTTCCTCTCAGACCTGCATGTTGGAAGAGGAACAGAGAGGCTGAGGGGTGCCGAGGACGGTGCCTGCTTCTGAGGCATGAGGGGCAGAGAGATTCTGGTGATCCCCTGGGGAGGTCTAGAAGCAGCAGCAGCAGCTCTCCCCACAAAGGCCCTGCAGAGCTGCTGAGAAATGTGTCCTGGAGCCCAGTGACCCAGGCTTGATGGTGGTGGGTGTGGGGGGAGGGGTAAGTGCCTCAACCTCTTCTGCCTCAGTTTCCTCATTTGTAAACTGGGGATAATCCTGGTCAGCTTGCTGTGAGTATTAAAAATCCAGGCTGGGACTTCCCTAGTGGTGCAGTGATTAAGAATCCACCTGCCAATGCAGGGGACACGGGTTTGATCTCTGGTCCGGGAAAATCCCACATGCCGCAGAGCAACTGAGCCCGTGCCCCACAACTACTGGGCCTGCGCTCTAGAGCCTGTGAGCCACAACTACTGAAGCCTGGGCACCTAGAGCCCGTGCTCTGCAACGAGAGAAACCACCGCAATGAGAAGCCCCCGCATCACAACCCCCCACTCGCCAACTAGAGAAAGCCTGCACTCAGCAACAAAGACCCAACGCAGCCGAAAATAAAAATATAATCAAATAAATTTTTTTAAAAAAGGAAAAGAAATCCAGGCTGGGGGACTTCCCTGGTGGTCCAGTGCGTAAGACTCCACGCTCCCAATACAGGGGGCCTAGGTTCAATCCCTGATCGGGGAACTAGATCCCACATGCATGCCACAACTAATAAGTCCGCATGCGAAACTAAGACCTGGCGCAGCCTAAATAAATAAATAAATAAATATTAAAAAAAAAAAAATCCAGGCTGGGTCTTGACATCTTGACACTGTGCCTGGCACACAGTAGGCGCTCTATAAATGGCGTGGCTACCATCTAATTGCTGTTGCTATTCTAGCAGCTGCCTAGTCCCCTAAACTGTCAGAGAAATCCCTTTGATGGAGGGGTGACAGCGCTGGGACCAGGCAGGGAGGGGGTACAGAGGAAGCCACCTGTGCACCTGGAGGGGCCTGGAGGACCGCAGGGACCAGTGGGCCGAGTGGAAAGCTGCCCCCTCCCACCTCTGCCTTACTCTCCTGGGGCCCCTCCACCTTGAGAGCTGCCTGGAGTGCTTGGTGGGCGGGCAGTGTGGCACAAGCGGGCTGCCAGGGTCCCCTGGCGCTGCCGCCCCCTCCCTAATAAGGGGATGCAGGGGACTGCAGCCCGGGCAGACAGGGAGCTTCTGCAGGGAGAACATCATCGATATGAAATCTGATCAATCATGGCCTATGCTGTAATGAACGTTTCTGCGCAGTTGGAAAATTTAAGAGAACTACAATTAGCAGCATGATAAATCTGAAAACGCAATGTTGAGCAAAGAAAAAAATGCTCTGCACAATGATACGTTCGGTGTCTGAAGTTTAAATACTGGCAATCCCTCCTGCTTGTTTATGACTTCGAACCAGAGGGAGTGAAAATGTCAGGGTGCAGGTGAAGGATGAAGGCCACATTGGGACAGAGCAGGGCGGCTGCCTGTCAGCTGGAGGTGTACGGAAGGCAGGCAGGGAGGGAGCCCAGGGCTGGGTAAGGGAGAAAAGCACAGAACAACTTGATGGTCCCTGGTGGCTCCTAGTTTGGGGTGCTCAGGAAGAGGGGCTCTGTGCCCTACCCAGCCCTGACCCCAGGGGTCCAGGGACAAATGTCTCTGCCAGCTCTCCCCCACCCAGGACTCTGGAGCCAAAAGTCTATTGCCAGAGGAGGTAGTGGCCCTAATGGTCCATGAGAGCTGCCTTGTCTTTCTGGGGCTCACCACTCCTTTCATCCACACACAGTCCCTTCTAGAAGCTGACTGATCATGGCTTCTGACTGTTTGCACACCACCTCCCCTGACACTGGACTAAGCCCTCCAGAGACTGGGACCACGTCTGCCTCGTACTCACGGCCCCCATCCCAGGCACAGAGCCTGGCTGCCAACAGGAACCCCATCCTAATGACACAGTAAATGAGGAAATCTCTCCATTTTGTCATTTTAAAAATTATTATGTTTTATAATACCAAGGTCATATACGTTATAAGCCAAATGCTAGTGTAAGGGACAAAATAAAGCTGTCTCTATTCCACCCTTTCACATCCCCATCCTGCCCTCCAGGGGCAACTACTTCCAACTCTTTCAGCTATTTTTCCTAGTATTTGCCTCCATATTTTGAAATCATAAACTTAACTGCTACTCTAAAAGTTGGTGGTCTTTTTAAGGAGGTATAAGATACTTTGAGTAAAGTGTGCACATCTTAACAATTGCATGTGTTACATATGCCTACACTTGTGTGCCCACAGCCCAGATCAAGGTAGAAAAGATTTCAGCTCGCTAGGGGGCTCCTTTACCCCACCGCCTGGCCAGAAGCCCCAGAATAACTCATCTATCACCTTGGATAAGAATTTTCTCAACCTCAGCATGGTTGGCATTTGTGAGGCTGTCCTGGGCACGGTAGGATGTTGAGCCGCATCCCTGGCCTTTACTCATTTGTGCAGGCAGCAAAATAGCCCCTCCCCAAAGATATCTATGCTCTAATCCCTGGAACCTGTGAATATTTACTTAACATGGTAAAGGGGAATTAAAGTTGCAGATAAAATTGAGGATGCTAATCCACTGAATTTAATATAAGCAAAGCATCCTGAATTATCCAGGTGAGCCCAATGTAATCTCAAGGGTTCTTTAGCGTGGAGGAGGGAGGAAGAGTCAGAGAAGGAATGGTGACAATGGAAACAGAGGGTGAAGTGATGTGCTTTGCAGAAGGAGGAAGGGCCACAAGCCATGGGATGCAGGCTCCCCCTAGAAGGTGGAAAAGTCAAGGAAATGGATTCTCCTCTAGAGCCTCCAGGAGGAATGCAGCCCACTTGCACCTTGATTTTATCCCAATGAGACCCATTTTGAATTCCTGAATTCCAGAACTGTAATATAATGAATTTGGGTTGTTTTAAGCCACTGTGTTTGTGGTAATTTTTTACAGCAACAATAGGAAACTAATGCATCAGTAGATGTCAGTAACAATTCCACCCCACTGTGACAACCAAAAATGTCTCCAGACGTTTCCACGTCTCCTTGAGGCCAAAATCACTTCCAATTGAGAAACACTAACTGAGATTACAAACTGCTGTTTTTAAATTTACCTTTTTCTTAGGTGTCAAATGGCTTCCTCCTCATTTATTAAATTTATTTATTTATTTTTGGCTATGTTGGGTCTTCATTGCTGCGTGCAGGCTTTCTCTAGTTGCAGCGAGCAGGGGCTACTCTTCATTGTGGTGTGCGGGCTTCTCATTGCGGTGGCTTCTCTTGGTTGTGGAGCATGGGCTCTAGGTGCGTGGGCTCAGTAGTTGTGGCTCACAGGCTCTAGAGCACAGCCTCAGTAGTTGTGGCACAGAGGCTTAGTTGCTCCGCAGCATGTGGGATCTTCCCGGACCAGGGCTCGAACCTGTGTCCCCTGCATTGGCAGGCGGATTCTTAACCACTGCGCCACCAGGGAAGTCCCATGACTTTCTCCTAATTTAGATGAAGTTTTGGCTCTCTCCCACCCCAGTCACCTCATTTCTCATCTCTCCATCCTCCCAATATGATTTTATCATAATTTTTGGTTGACACTAGTCAGCATTTATATTATTCTGACCATGTAAATATTACTCTTTGCTGAGCCAAGTAGTGTACTATAATTACATTTTTTTCTTGTTGATAGCTGTCTTATTGTTTTTCTTTCCTTGTTTTTCTATATTCTTAGTTTGTTATTTCCCCCCAAATGCTCAAAGGAGCTCCAAGCTCCTTGCAATAAATTTTCCTGATTCTCAAGCACACAAGGAGATCACCCACCATCAGTTCCTTATTTACTCTGGAAATCTCCCTCTGGGAGCCCTTGGCCTCCTGCTCCAATCTGGACATCCACTCTCTAAGCCTCTGCACAGGCATCATTTGAATGGGGACATGGGAGCTAAATACTTTGTCCTTTTTATGTTGATGGCTTTATGCGTTGATGGAAAGTTTTTCTAGGTGTATAATTTGTGGATGGAAATCATATTTCTTCAGAAATTGGAGAGAATTTCTAGCTTCCAGTGTCCCAGGATTGTAAGTCTGATTCTCAATCCATCATACAGGTTTTTCTCCCTCCTTACCCCCTCCCTCCTGAAGCTCTCAGGTCCTTTGCTTTATCTGTAGTACTCTGGTATTCCATGATGATGTCCCTCACTGAGGGTCTTTTTTACTTGCTTGGGCCCTTTCAATGTGGAGACTCATGTCCTTCAGCTCTGGCATATCTTGCCTTATTGGCTCTTTGATAATTTGCGCCTCTCCATTTTCTCTGTTCTCTCTGAAATTCCTATTAGTTAGATACTACACTGTTTGGATTCAGACTTCTATCTTCTTATTTTCTCTGTTTTCTATCTAGTTGTCTTGTTCTGCTTGCTGAGAGACTTCCTCAACTTTATCTTCCCACTTTGCTCTTGAACTTTTAGTTGTTGTTAGTTTTGTTTTGTTGGCCGTGCCATGTGGCATGTGAGGTCTTAGTTCCCCGACCAGGGATCGAACCCATGCCCCCTGCATTGGGAGTGCAGTGTCTTAACCCCTGGACCGCCGGGGAAGTCCCTGTTGTTATGTTGTTGTTTTTTTTTAAATTTATTTATTTTTGGCTGTGTTGGGTCTTCGTTTCTGTGCGAGGGCTTTCCCTAGCTGCGGCAAGCGGGGGCCACTCTTCATCGCGGTGCACGGGCCTCTCACTGTCGCGGCCTCTCGTTGCGGAGCACAGGCTCCAGACGCGCAGGCTCAGTAGTTGTGGCGCACGGGCTTAGTTGCTCCGCGGCATATGGGATCCTCCCAGACCAGGGCTCGAACCCGTGTCCCCTGCACTGGCAGGCAGACTCTCAACCACTGCGCCACCAGAGAAGCCCATGTTGTTATGTTTTTAATTTTTAATTTCTAAGGGCTCTTTCTTGTTCTCTGTTTTGTGGTTGTTATGGTTGTTCAAGGCATCTTAGTCTCATTTCATGGAAGGAATATCTTTCTTGTGAATAGCATATATATATATATATATATATATATATATATATATATATATGTGCGTGTGTGTGTGTATGTATGTATATATATATATATATATATATATGTTTATGATCTGTCTAAAATTTCCTTCTGATCTCTGGGTCTGCTTGTTTTCATCCCTGTATCACACACCACAGGCTTTCCTCATGAGTCTGGAGATCGTTGGTTGCCTGTCCACAGTTGTGAGTGAGACCCTACAACACTGGTTGGCTGCTCCTTTTTGGGGGGGCGTGGCTTGCTGAGTGTGGGCTTCACTGTAGGGCAGCTGGACAGCAGGACAGCTTTTCTTTTTTTGACTTAGAACATTAGGTGTTTATTTTTCTCAAGTAACAAGTCTTGAAGATATTAAAACATTTTCCCTTCAGCGTTATCACATATCTTCTAAGGGATAATGAATGAATAAAGGATTTCTCACAGTCATTGTATAACTTAGGTTTCTTCCATATATGCATTACTTAGAGGCTTTCTCACATTCTTCACAACCAGTTCTTTTCACTTAGCATTTGGTTGTATGTCTTAAAGATTGAGAGTTCACTGAAAGCTACTTTACATGGATATCATTAAAAGGGAGTTTACTGAGCATGAGTTCTCTCATGACACCAAAGGGGTAAGGATTTACTGAAACCTTGCCCGCAGACATTGCATTTATACTGTTTTTCTCCAGTATGTATTCTTTTGTGTGCAATGAGATTACACTTTACACTAAAGGATTTTCCATATTGATTACACTCATAGGGTTCCTCTCCCATGTGAGTTCTCATGTGTATTTTAAGGGACACATGCCTGCTAAAAGCTTGTCCACACTCACTGCACTTAAAAGGTTTCTTGTCCCTGGTATGGATTTTCATAGGCCTCCTATGAGATAAGAGACCAAGGAATGTTTTCCCACATTCCTTACATTCATGTTTCATTTTCATGTGAATTTTCTTGTGTAAAATGAGGAAAGATTTCACTCTGAAGGCTTTTCCACATTGATTACATGTAAAGGTTTTTTCTCCAGTGTGAATTCTCACATGTTCTTTAAGGCATGAACGATCCCTGAAGGCTTTCCCACAGTCATTGCACTTACAGGGTTTCTCTCCAGTATGAATTTTCTTGTGTGTGATAAGGTTGGAGCTCAGCCTAAAAGCTTTTCCACATTGATCACACTTGTAAGGTTTCTCTCCAGTATGTATCTGCAGGTGTATCTTAATAGATGACTTACTACTTAGAGCTTTACCACAACGGCTACATTCAATGGATTTCTCTCCATTGTGGATTCCCTTATGTCTTTTAAAATATGGGAGGATACTGAAGGTTTTCCCACAATCATTGCACATATAGGGTTTCTCTCCAGTATGTGTTATCTGGGTATGGTAAGCCTAGAGCTTCTACTGAAGGTTTTGCTGCATTGATTACATTTGTAGGCTTTTTCTCTTGAATGAGTCCCTGAATGTTGTCTGAGAAGTGAGCTATTTGGAAGGTTTTTCCACAGTCATGGCATTCATAGGGCTTCTCTCCGGTATGAATTCTCTTGTGATGTGTAAGGTAAGAGCTTGAGCTATAGGCTTTCCCACACTGATCACACTTAAATGGTTTTTCTCCAGTGTAGGTTCTCATGTGCAACTTAATGGATGAATGGCTCTGTAATACTTTACCACACTGATTACACTCAAAAGGTTTCTCTCTAATGTGAGTTTTTTCATCCTTCTTAAGGTGTGAGATTGAATTTAAGACTTTCCCCCAGTCACTGCATTCATAGGATGTCTCTTCTGTATGTTGTCTCTTATGCCCAGCTAAGTTAGAACTCTTGAGGAAGGCATTTTCATCTTTTTTACATTCATAAGATTTTTCCCGAGGAAGAATTCCCTCAGGTGGCTTAAGATGTGAAGAATCTCTAAGGACTTTTGCAGAGTCAAGGTATCGATGGAGTTTCTTGCTAGGGTAAATTTTATTCTGAGTAATGCTAGATTTCACACTCAAGGCTTCAACAATTTCACTGCATTGAATGGGATTGCCTCCAAGAGTTTGTTCCTTCTTGCCATTGAGTGTATATTTCTCCAAAATACCTTGTTTTTGCTGTGGTTGTTTGGCTTTAAGGAGAATCAGCTCATCTGAACAGGTATCTTGGTGAATTCTTCTCTCTACTGTCTCCATTTCATCTTCCTGCTCCATCTGGGTGATGAGAGGAGGTTTGCTGAGTTGATGTCTCAGTGAAGCCAAGTTTCTATAGTTCTCCAGCATCACATCTCTGTACAGTTGTCTCTGAGATGAATTCAGCAATGCCCACTCCTCCTGGGTGAAGTCCATGGCCACATCCTCAAAGGTTATTGAGTTTTGTAACGCAGAGTGGAAGTTTTCCGTCTCTGTGATCCTCTCATCGGCACAGGAAGGGTCTAGGACAAGCAGAGTACATAGAGTGGACAGATGTGGGGCTGCCATTTTGCAAGTTGGTAAGTAGTAAATATGCTCAGACAGCAACCAGGAGAACAAGGATGCTCCTCTTATTGCTTCTATGATCCACTCCAGGCAGGGCTTGAAAGACACAGAAATCCACAGGTCAGCGAGGTAAGAGCTTGGGCCAGGCTGATGTTCACATACTTCTCAGCTACAGCAAGCTTTCTGTCTGAGGACAGCTTTTCATTCCCTTATGGGGTATGAATATCTTTTTTCTGAGCTGGTGAGTTTCCTTAGTGGAAAATCCTCCAGTCTCCTGCTGAGGGTGAGTTGGAGGTGGATTGGGCCCAGGCCCCCAGACAATGCATGGACTTCCATGCACTCCTGTTTTCAGTCCCACCTTCAGTGAAACTTCTCACCGGGGTTCCCCCAAAGGTCTTAAGGATGCTTTGTAAAATGAGTCACCCTCCACCCTCTTTCTGTCTTTCCACAATTTGCTTACATCTTACTGCCTGCTCCTCTCCTCTTCTTTGTGCTCATGGAAAGATAGTCTTTCATCCCTTTACTGTCCTTTCAGTGGGGTTTTGTGAGGGTGAGATGACACCTGCATGTGGCCAATCCACCAGGTTTAATTGGTGTGATGATCCCTGTTTTGCAAATGGAGGAAGCTAAAGGCTCAGTGAGCTGACCAAGGTCACCAGCAAATAAGTAGTCGAACTGGGGTTTCCAGCCCCCCTTTTAAAAAAATTCTTATTTCTTTTGGCTGCACAGCATGCAGGATTTTAATCCCCTGACCAGGGATCAAACCCGTGTCCCCTGCAGTGGAAGGGCATAGTCTTTTTTTTCTTAATTTATTTATTTCATTAATTTATTTTTGGCTGCGTTGGGTCTTCGTTGCTGCGCACGGGCTTTCTCTAGCTGTGGCGAGCGGGGGCTACTCTTTGTTGCGGTGCGTGGGCTTCTCATTGCGGTGGCTTCTCTTGTTGCAGAGCACGGGCTCTAGGCGCACGGGCTTCAGTAGTTGTGGCACGTGGGCTCAGTAGTTGTGGCTCACAGGCTCTAGAGCGCAGGCTCAGTAGTTGTGGCGCACGGGCTTAGTTGCTCCGCAGCATGTGGGATCTTCCCGGACCAGGGCTCGAACCCGTGTCCCCTGCATTGGCAGGCAGATTCTCAACCACTGAGCCACCAGGGAAGCCCAAGGGCATAGTCTTAACCACTGGTCAGCCAGGGAAGTCCTCCAGCCCATTTCTGATTCTAAAGTCCAAGCTCATCCGCCCACAACACACCGCCTCTTTTCTAGAAGGGTTCAGATCCGGACTAGCCTCCTGTGATAGCAGAAGGGAGGTCCTGAGTGTGCCTGGCCCCCAAGGGTAGTGAGGAGGCCCCCCAACAGCTGCAGAGACCCAAAGTCCCAGGATTCACAACCGTCCAATCAGCAAACCTGCCCTGATGTTTCTCTGCGTCAAGCCTCCGGGCTCAGCTGGGTGGGCCCAGCCATGAAGAGGACAGGTTCTCTACCCGCCTTACTATCGGGACTGGGGGAGACTGCTCCTAGTTCAGAGACTGATGTTACCACGTGTTGTCTTTTCTGATAGGGATTGTGTTTGTGTGTGCGCAAGCGCGTGTGTGTGCCCGATGACCACGCCCGTGTGTGTCCCAAATACAAAAGATCTGGGTTGGAAAGAGATTTTGGGCTCCTAATAGGGTTGCAATATTTAGCAAATAAAAATACAGGACTTCTAGTTAAATTTGAATTTCAGATGAAAAACGAATAACACTTTAGTATAAGTATGACCCATCAATATTTGGAGCATTAAACATTTTGCTCTGGGAGGAGAGAGCTGGCCCAAGACGAGGGTCGGAGGAGAGGGGGGGCCCGACGCCCGCAGCCCGGCGCCGAACCTGCGGCTGACCTCCAACCCGCCCGCTCTGCCTAGAGCGCCCGGTGCCGGTGGCGACGCTCTAGCCGGCGCCTCGCTGAGGCGGAAGTCGTGAGCTCACTTCCGCCAGGTGGGGCCGTTGCTGGGCGGGGCGGTGACGTCGCCCAGGAAGGGGCGGGCCCGCTGGGAGCCAGTCGGTCCCGCGCCCAGCCGCGCCGGCCGGGAGGGGGCCGGATCGCGGACCATGGCGGCGACGGCGGGCCCGGAGGGAAGGCGCGCTGCCCTGGAGGCGGCGGTGGCGGCACCTGAGCGGGGCGGCGGGAGCTGCGTGCTGTGCTGCGGGGACCTGGAGGCCACGGCGCTGGGCCGCTGCGACCACCCGGTGTGCTACCGCTGCTCCACCAAGATGCGGGTGCTGTGCGAGCAGCGCTACTGCGCCGTGTGCCGCGAGGAGCTGCGCCAGGTGAGCTGCGCCGGCAGGGCCGCGTGTTGGGGCAACTGGGCGGGAGCAGGGGCGTGGCCGGGCGGGGCGACTGGGCACCCGGCGGCCGGAAGGGGACTTTGCCTTCCTGGTGTCCGGCTGCAGGCCTAGTGGCGCCGGCTTCCAAAAGAGAGGCCTGGCGGGGCCACCCGGGGTGGGGTCCCCATCGTGGGGCCGACTGTGGGGCGTGTGGGGGCGGGAGGCAGGAGGTGGCCGAGCTGATTTGAAGAGGCAGCGGTCCTTGTGGGGACAGAGTCTGGGGGCTTTCCTCCTGAGCCCCGGGAATTCCTGCCGGGCCACAGGAAGGGCATGATCAGACCAGGAGCTCCTAGACCTGCTCGTCTTTGGGAGGGTATTCATCAGGGGTCTCCATTCCGGTGGAGGCAACAGGGAAAGTGGGCACCTTCCTGTCTGTCCAGGAAGCAGAGGGTCAATCTGGGCTTTTCCAGCCTAGCTGTGTTTCTGGGCCTTTCTGGGTGACGCTGAGCAAACTCCTGAGAATGGCATTTCTATCTATTAAGTGATGGTTGTACTCACCATCACCACCAGAGGGGAAGGCAGAACTACTGAGGTCTCCTCAGGGTGCTTAGTGGGTGGGGATAAAAGTGTTACGAAGTTTTCTTCCTCCTTGCCCGTTCCACCTGGTGGCGGGTTGGGGGGGGGGGGCTCAGCTCGAGAATGGAGGAGAGGGAGTTTCTGATTGTCCAGACTTAGAAGCCCTAGTGAGGTCAGAGGGCACCACGGAGCTTTCTCCCACCTTCCCCGCAATGCCAGCTGCTGGCTGGGAGCACCTAGCTGGAGCTCCCTTGGTTTGCTGTGCTTTGAGATATGTTTGCTTCCAAAGTTGTGAAGTTCCCCTGGTTTGTTCATGGAAAGCTTGGGCTGGTGACATCTGCCAGGGAATCTGACTTTCTTTTTCCTAGAAGTGATGCAGAAACGACATCCTTTCTTCACTTTCTTTTTTTAAAGTAGACTTTTATGTTAAAGGAGCCAAGAAAATGCTGTAATCCCATGAGCACTCTGTGGGCACCCACTCTGTGCCCTTTCCGAAAAAGACACTTGGAGATGCTGTCAGTCTATAATGGGGTGGACAGAGATGCACCCGGACCTGGGAGGGATCTGGGGTGCAGAAGCAGTTGGGGAAACCTTGGGTCTGTGACTTAGTCAGAAGGCGCCTCCCAACTTCACCAGAGCCCTGCCTTGCCTTCCAGTCTTGCATAACATGATGTAACTCTTGAATGGCCAGGTTTCCCAGCACACCTGTAGCTTCCTTCCAGGCAGGCAGGCAGGCAGGCAGGCACGCGCAGCGGAGGCCCCGGCCCTGGGCACTGCAGGTCTCACTGAGGAAGTAAGCAGACACCTATATATGGGTGCTGTAGCTAGCATCTGGCCTCTCTCATACCTTGTGGGTCCCACATCCTCCAAGGGCTCTATGGCAAGGGTGTGTGGACATGAGCTTTCAGCTGGCTCCAGCTGGAGTGTGGTTTGGCATCAGGTGCCCTGGCTGAGCCTGGCCTTCCTCTCAGGCCTGCTCCTAGTTGCTAGGCAGCAGGAGGGTGTTCTGGGAAGTTTAGGAAGATGATGCTCCTCTCTATTCATCCTGTTTCCCTCTCACTCTTGAACTCTGAACGCTCCCGTATCCCTTCTGTTCCCTTGCTGAGTCCTGCACTGTCCTCTGAATACGTCCTGTGTCCCATGCCTGCTCGGAAATCCCACAGCAGCCCCTAACCTCTGAACCCTGCTTCTCCTCTGTCTCTTTTATGGGACAAGGTCTTCGTAAAACATTGGGAGAAAAGTGTGCCAAAATGCTTTTTGGGACAGGCCAGCTCCGTTTGCTGGTTAATTCCTACATCTTGAACTGGTGCCTCCCTGTGCCGGCCTGGGTGAGGAGCCAGATCAGTTAGATTGCCCGGCACTTGCTCAGGGTGGAGGCCGAGGCAGGCTCCCAGCTGATGGGCAGCAGCAGCACTGGCCTTCAGGGCACGCTGGCTGAGACTGTTGTCAAGTCCTGGGTTCCTGTCTTCCCTGGTCGTATCTTTCCCACAGGTCACTTGCTTCTAAAAGACAATTGTTGTCTTACTTTCCACCTTGCTCTGATCCCCGGTGATGTCGAAGAGGCTTGATGGGGCTGCTGTACAAAGTGGGATGTGTCTGAGCTAGGAGGGGCCACCTGGTACGGCCCCACTGCCCCATTTCATAGGTAGGAATTGGGAGGGGAAGCTGAAGGCAGGTCAGGAGGCAGGACCTGCTGACTCAGGTTATGTACTTCTGTTGTCCCTGCCCCCTCTCCACCAACCTGGTCCTGGCCTGCCTCCTCTGAGAGGACCTGCTTGTCCACATCTGGCTCCTTGGGTCCCTGTACTCTCCCCGTCCAACCGCTCTCACACTGGTCATTGCTGACACCCATCCCCGTCCTCTCACGCACTCATTCTCTGTGAGTGTTTGCTGCACGCTGGGAGTGGGGAGCAGCAAGGCCCCAGGCAGAAACCCCTGTGGTGGGGGAGTCCGAGGGGACTTTCACCCCCATCTGCCTCTCCTCAGGACCTGATCATCTTGGGGTCCACCCAGAGGCACCCTTGCCCCGTTAGTCATTTACTACCTGGCCCACCCAGGGGCTGCCCAGGACGGTCCCTCCTCAAGTATCTAGGCCTGGCCTGTACCTCTGTCCTTGGACCCATGATCCCCTCCCCTCAGGGTGATCACCAGGGCGGGTGGGTCTTGGGCCACACTGGTTGGATCCCTAGTGGGTTCCTGCCGATCCCTGGCCAGGCCACCACACCCTCTTCCTCCTCCATCCATGCAGTTTTGTGTCTCGCCTCCGCCTCTGCCGAGGGCAGGGACACTGGCCATTCCAGGCTGCACTGCCATCCCATTGTCTGGTGCAGGCCTGGGGGGCCCAGTCCTGGTCCCAGCCTGTCTGTGAGGGGCAGTTAGCATTTCCCCATCCCACCCCCCAGCTCCAAACCTGCTCACTCTCATTCTCAAACGAACACTTTCCTTTCCCAAGCCTCTTCTGTGGTTCCAATCTCTTCCTGAGCCAACCCAGTGTCCCCCTTCTGGCGTGGCTCAGGTGTGCCCAGCCTGGGCTGCCCTACCAGACTGCTTGGGAGGAACACCCCACCCAAGCTGACTGTCACTCAGTTCACGGCAAGGGTGCTCACAGCCCAAGGAGAGACACCACCTGTGGTGGATCAGAGCAGACCTCTGAAAGGAGGGTGCCAGGGTGATGGGGCGGGTGGGGCCCCTCCCGGCACAGGTTTCTCTGGGAGGGAAGTTGTTCCTCTGCTGAGTCTGTCGAGCTTGGATGCTTGTTGGCAGTTTTGGGGCTCCCCTCGAGGCTGGGGATATGGGCATCGAGTCCCAGTGGTTAGTTCCTCGTGCTCTGTGCTCCTCCAGCAGCATCCTGAGTGGTTCATGGCCCTGCGCCTGCAGGCGCCTATCCCCAGGCAGGAACTGGGGTCTGTGCTGGAAAGGCACCCTTGGGAGTGGTTGGAAGGCAGGGCTGGATGTGGGCTTGCGCTAGAAGGGCAGATCCCATGAGAAGAGGCCAGTGGAAGGCTCGGGGACCTTCCCCATGTCCCTTCGGGACCTGCGGAGAAAACCGGGACAGAGGGTGTGGAGGGTGACCCTTTGGAGGCAGAGCCAAGACCTCCCTGTGAAGATGGGTCACAGGGTGCAGCTGGGATGAGGTGCACTCAGCGTGTGGCGGGGGCAGGGGTGGGCAGCCACGTTCATCCTGCCCAGCTTTGCCAGACATGGTGACAAGGGGAAGAAAGGCCTGTTGGGGCGCTGCCCATCCCCCCCACCCTGCTCTGACCCTCCAGAATGGCTGTGGCTGGACCATGATGCTTCCCTTGGGCTCCTGTGGGGGCGGGTGGGGGGCAGGCTTGGTTGTTAGCCTGCTCTCTACACCCCCAAGCATGTCCTCACAAGTAGAGGCTGAGCTCCCCATCTCCTTCCCCAGAGCCCCCAGGGAACCAGTTTTAACCACCCTGCTGTTGGGGATGGTGTAACCACCCACTCTCCCCAGCCAGTCCTATGCTTTCCCAAGTTCATGGCCACCCTGGTCCCAGACATCCTCCCTGACTGGGCCTAAACCTAACAGGGGTGATCTTGATGTGGCCTTTGCCAAGGAAAGGCTGTCCCCCCGGGTGTGCTGGTAAGGACTCTGAGCTGAGGCGAGTGGCCAGCTCCAGGCTGGGGGACAGTGGTGGATCGGAAAGGGGCACGGAGAGGAGGAGATGGGCCAGTGTGGTTTTGATGCAAGGCGGAGGGGGCAGAGAGAAAGGGGCTCCCTGCCCTGGAGGGAGCAGTGCCCTTGTTGACTCAGAGGGTAGGCCTGAGCCTGTGTGGGGGCCCTGGGGGCCAGGCTGGGGGCATTGGGACAGGGGTCTGGTCATCGTCCAGTGCCAGGGTCTGTGGAGAGGCAGAGCAGGCTGCCGGGCCAGGCCCAGCAGGCTTTACCTGAGAGAGCTGGAGACCCCTGAGAAGTGGCCAGGCTGCAGAGGTGTCCACATCCAGCACACTAGCTCCTCTGTTTGGCACCCCCAGACAGCCCAGTTAACAGGCAGGAAGCTGGCCAAGAACGGGCGGGGGCCATGTCCGAGTCCTGTGGGGGAACCCTTCTCCCCCTTTGCCATCATGGAAGCATCATGGGTGCGTGGAGGGTAGCCAGGCCTTGACACATGCAATCTGGCCTGGTAGCATTCACTGTTTCCTTAGCTGCTCCTTGGACTGTGTCTCTCCTTTCTCCTGGTGAAAGTCATCCTGTGCCCAATACCCATGTGATTAAGCCCTGGTTTGCCTGGCTGTCTAATCCCTGTCTCTGCCCCTGGGGTGGCCTCTGTCTCTCTGGCAGGTGCCAGTTTGTCTGTGGATGAGTGTGGAGCCGGCTGCCCCCTGGTGGCGAGGCCAGCCGCTGCGTCTGTCCTGGCAACCCTAGGTGGGCGGGCTGTGGGTGGGGAGAGGGGCCCGGGCTGGCCCAGGCTGGCAGAGGGTGCTTCCTGCTGGGACCTGCCTCAAGCCTCCCAGGAGGGGCCCTGAGTGCCCCTTTCTCCTCAGCCTGACGCGTCCATGGTCCGGCTCACCAGTCTCTTTTGCTTTCGGTTTCAGGTGGTCTTTGGGAAGAAGCTTCCTACCTTTGCCACAATCCCTATCCATCAGCTTCAGCATGAGAAGAAGTATGACATCTACTTTGCTGATGGAAAAGTGTTTGCCTTGTACAGGTGAGAGGGGAATTCTCAGCCTGGGTTGCTGAGGGTCTGTGGGATGCTTTGTGGCGGGGACGGACGCATCTTCGTCAC
The DNA here is from genome assembly GCF_965194825.1 of Balaenoptera physalus. Lineage (NCBI taxonomy): Eukaryota > Metazoa > Chordata > Mammalia > Artiodactyla > Balaenopteridae > Balaenoptera > Balaenoptera physalus. The sequence goes on along the minus strand of NC_138898.1, from coordinate 52,868,775 downwards.
CTCCTCTGCTCCTCACATCCCTCAGCGGCAAGGGGGCACTGGTGTGATGCAGATGTCAGGGCCAGGTAGCTGGTTTCTATCATTGGTTTTCTCTACTGTAACGGGGGATGCTCACAGTCCCCCTTCTGGGGTGGTGGTAAAGAGGGGGCAGTGGGCGACAAGGGGTGAATTCAGGGAAGGCACACAGCCCTGCTTTCTGGGGCTCTTTGAGGTGGTCGGGAGCTCCTGCAAATCAAGCTCTTAGCCTATGGCGGAAAAACCTCATAAAGGGGTACAGTTGTCTTGGGGGTGGTCCTCATCTTCCAGGTGAGGGGGCAGGCCCCTGTGTGGGCTCAGTCATCATGTCCACCTGATGCAGGGGTCAGTCTCCTGGATCGTGGACCCAGCCCCACCCTGTGGCCTTGTTCAGCTCAGGCCCTGGGCCCAGCACCACCTGGCTCAGTGGTCAGAGTGCTGAAATGCACGGGGGCGCAGTAGCGTCCATCCTCCTGGCTCCCGCTTCCAGTGCGTCTGTAGGGGCGTTGGGTGAGGGGCCGCGGGGAGGTTCTAGTGCCCCTCTGGACAGTGATGCTGAGTGCCCTCGGGGGGGACTGGTGGCTCTCGATGTCTCCCTAGGCAGCTGCTGCAGCACGAGTGCCCACGGTGTCCTGAGCTGCCGCCTTTCGGCCTCTTTGGGGACCTGGAGCAGCATATGCGGAAGCAACATGAGCTATTCTGCTGCAAGCTGTGCCTCAAACACCTCAAGGTGAACCCTACCCCACGGCACCTGCCTGGGGATCGGGCATTCAGGGAGCACCTGGTGGAGGTGGGTAGAGGCCAGGCCCAGTAGAGGCTGGCACAGGGTGCTCGGCCAGACAGCTGTGAGCGGCTTTTTGCTGCCTCTGGCCCTGGACAGGCCAGATCCCCAGGGTTCCCTAGCATCCCCAGCTCTCCTGCCTCACAGAGCCTGCCAGGCTGCTGGTGTCTGGGGCTCTGGGGCAGAACTGATGCCACAGGGTCCCCTGCATTGTCGGGCCGTGGGAAGGGGCGGGAGGCCTGGGAGCCCCCACCCCATTCCCAGCCCTCCATTCCCTGCAGATCTTCACATACGAGCGCAAGTGGTACTCGCGCAAGGACCTGGCTCGGCACCGCATGCAGGGGGACCCCGACGACACGTCGCACCGTGGGCACCCGCTCTGCAAGTTCTGTGACGAGCGCTACCTGGATAACGACGAGCTGCTCAAGCACCTGCGTCGCGACCACTACTTCTGCCACTTCTGCGACTCAGATGGGGCCCAGGACTACTACAGGTGGGATTGGGCGCACGGCAACCTTGGGACGCCCAAGCGGGCTGGGCGAGGGCCCCTGCTGACACCCAGTTCCCGGCAGCGACTACGCGTATCTGCGTGAGCACTTCCGAGAAAAGCACTTTCTGTGCGAGGAGGGTCGTTGCAGCACCGAGCAGTTCACCCACGCATTCCGCACGGAGATCGACCTCAAGGCCCACAGGACGGCCTGCCACAGCCGGAGCCGCGCCGAGGCCCGCCAGAACCGCCAGATCGACCTGCAGTTCAGCTACACGCCGCGGCACTCGCGCCGGAACGAGGGTGAGCGGGGCCCCCAAGGCAGGGCTCACATCGTGGAGCCCTGCTCTGGAGGCCTCAGACCCAGGTCCTGATCTGACCCCTCACGTGTGAGTGGGGACAAGGGACAAGCCTGTTGAGCCTGTGTCCCCCCGGCCCATTGAGGAGCCCCAAGCACCTGAGCACGTTGGGACAGGGAGCTCTTCACTGGCTCTTGAAGGGTCTCAGATCTGCTGTTCTGGAGTCCCCGGGACTCTTCCCCAGGTCAGGAGGATTACTGAGTGCCCACTGTATGTAGGTCCCTCCTGGGACTGTGGGGCCAGCAGGCCCAGGCCCCTCTCCCAGCCTAGTTCTTGCTCTGACCTGGTGCCTAGGCTAGAGGCCCAGGACCACTGTGAACCCTGAGAGGTGTCTGTGCCCACCCCCCAGGTTCAGGCGCTATGGTGGGTGGGGAGGCCTCTGCTGTCTAAACCGGAGCACCGGCCTTGGTCTGGCCTGGGCCTGTGACGGGCTGTGTGCTGGCTGCAGGGGTCGTTGGTGGCGAGGACTACGAGGAGTTGGACAGGTACAACCGCCAGGGCCGCACGGGCCGGGCCAGCGGTCGCGGAGCCCAGCAGAGCCGCCGAGGAAGCTGGAGGTACAAGAGGTGGGAGGATTTGCGTGCCGCCAGGACTTAGTTCCCCTGGCACCACCCCTGCGGCAGTGGCAGCAGCCAACAGCTGGGCTGGGGATAGGCACCGCTGTCAGGGGACTTTGGCTTTCTGGCCTCTGGTGTCCTGGGCATGGCAACAAGGTCTACTCGGTGTCCTCAGTGAGGTTTCCTTCACTTTCCCCTAGTTTTAGACAGAGACACCAGGACCCTGCAGATTAGGGTGGTGAGGGGGGTCCTGGGTCACTGGGGGTTCAGTGCAGTTGTGCCGTGAAGCCCCAGCATGGCAGGCACGCACTCAGGCTGGGCTGCCCCCGATGGCCGGGCTGGATCGAGGCATCTGTGGACCCCAAATGCTACTCCAGAGAACAGGGCCGGGTGTTGCCCAGGGAGCCGAAGCTTGAGGCTGGCAGGCGGATGGTCCAGCTCCCTCCACAGCGCCCTCTCCTGGCCAGGGAGGCTGGGCTGGCACCGGTTCCGCTGGCTCCTGGTGGGCAGCCTCCTGGTGTCCAGGCTTCCCAGGGCAAGGCCCTCCCCAGCCCCTCGTCCTGCACGTCACTGTAGTCCTGGGCCTTGCCCAGCCTGAAGTCATCCCCATCCCAGGGAAGAAGAGGACCGAGAAGTGGCAGCTGCCATCCGGGCCTCGGTGGCTGCGCAGCAGCAGCAGCAGCAGCAGCAGCAGGACACACGCAGGAATGAGGACCAGGAGGAGGGCAGCAGGCCCAGGAAGGAGGAGGCAGGTGCGCGGGGTCCTGAGGAGCCCCGGGGCCCCCGGCGCCCGCCCCGGACTCAAGGTGAAGGCCCAGGTGAGCGGGCTTCCCTGTAGGCAACTCTACTCTGGCGCAGGAGGTGGGAGGTGGGCTCCTGACCAGCGTGGCGGTGCCCGGACTGGCAGGGCCTCCACCCACAAGGCCAGCGAGGACCCGTGTGCTCTCCAGTCACCCAACAGGGTCTGATCCTGCCCTTCAGCGTTGGTCAGCCCTGACCTAGGGTTCTTTTGTGTCTTGTAGGCTCCAAGGAAGCCTCAATAAATGGTCCTGTGAGCCAAGAGGCCTTGCCAGCAACTGGCTTGGCTGCAGCAGCCACATTCCCAAGGTACATGTGTGCACGAACCGGGGCTCCTATGTAAGGTGGGTGGAGGGTGGGTGCCGGGCAGGCCAGGGCCTGGCAGGCCACTGACCCCTCTCCCCTTCTCGGCACAGTGCTCTCCCGCCCCCCACTTCAAAGCTCAAGGACGAAGACTTCCCCAGTCTCTGTGCCTCCACTTCTTCCCCCTGCTCCACAGCAGCTGCCCTGGGCCCCATGGGGCTGGCGCTGGCCTACTCTGTCCCCGCCAGGGGCAGGAGCACCTTCCAGGAGGAGGACTTTCCTGCCCTGGTGTCCTCTGCCTCCAAGCCCAGCACTGCCCCCACCAGCCTCATCTCTGCCTGGAACAGCAGTGGCAGCAAGAAGGTGGCGCATCCCGCCCCAGGGGCCCAGTCTGTCAGCGGGGGAAGCCAGCCCTCCAGGAAGGCTGGGAAGGGGGTTAAGGGTGGTAAAAAGAGCGGACTGCCCCGCACGGAGGAGGAGGAGGAGGAGGATGGCCGCTCCGGCCTCACCACCCAGGAGCTGCGGAGTGTGCCCACGACAGTCGCTGTCTCTTCCCTGCTGGCCGTGGCCTCCACCCAGACCTTCACCAAGGTCGGCAAGAAGAAGAAGGTGGGCTCCGAGAAGTCGGGTGCCTCATCTCCCCCGCCACTGCCCCCTGACAAAGATGGGCCCCCCGGGGCTGAGCAGGTCCCCGCGGCCCCCACTGGCAGAGCTGAGGGGTCAGCTGCTGTCATCGTCAACGGACACACAGAGGGGCTCGTCCCAGCTCGGAGCACCCCCAAGGAACCCCCTGGGCTCCCGAGGCCCCTGGGGCCCCTCCCCTGCCCCACGCCCCAGGAAGACTTCCCAGCGCTCTGCGGCCCCTGCCCGCCCAGGATGCCCCCGCCCCCAGGTATGTGTGCCTGGCTCAGGCCTGCTTTTGGGCATTGGGAAGGGGCCAGGTTTTTGAGTCAGGCTGGAACCCCTGGGCCCAAGAGGAGCATAGCTGGAGGTTGTGCAGGTGCAGGTGGGGAGAGATGAGCCTGTGCAGTGGTTTCCAGCTGCCTTGGAAACCTGGCGGCCAAATCTGGATGCAGGCTCCATGTCTGTGAGCGGCGTGACTTTGGTCTGCCACATAACTTCTCTGCATCCTTTTCCTCCCAGTAAATCAGGGCACTCCTAGCCCCCTCTTGAGATGAAGGCAAATGAGTTAACTTAGGCCAGCATTCGCCACTAGGGAGCACAGCATGCATGCCGGCTTTTGGCGTCAACAGGCCCTGGGCCTGCTTTGCGGGGGAGGTGCAGTTGTGGACAAAGCCTGATCCTGACCCTGGTGAGCTGGGCAGCTTATGGGAAGTGGGGGACCAAGGCTTGTCTGCCTGGCCAGCGAGGGTCACGTCCTGAGATCTTCCTGTGTGCCCCCCCATCCTCCACAGGCTTCAACACCGTGGTGCTCCTGAAGGGCGCTCCGCCTCCACCTCCACCGGGTCTGGTGCCCCCCGTCAGCAAGCCACCCCCCGGCTTCTCTGGCCTTCTGCCTAGCCCCCACCCGGCCTGTGTCCCCAGCACTACGACCACCACGAAAGCGTAAGTGTGGGTGGGCCACCTGGCCTCATGCCCCTGTGGGGAGAGTGCCCTCACCTTGGGCCACTCCAAAGGCTGAAGCCTCCACCTCCTCCCCATGTCCCGATTCCAAACCCAGGCCAACACCTGTGCCACGGGCCTACCTGGTCCCCGAGAACTTCCGGGAGAGGAACCTGCAGCTCATCCAGTCCATCAAGGACTTCCTGCAGAGCGACGAGGCCTGCTTCAGCAAGTTCAAGAGCCACTCGGGACAGTTCAGACAGGTCAGGCAGGCGGGGGTGTGGGGGCCAGCCCGGCCACCTGGGGCCCAGGCCTGGGCCGGGTGTGACTGGGTCTGGCTCTGGGTGGCAGGGCGTGATCTCCGCAGCCCAGTATTACAAGAGCTGCCGGGACCTGCTGGGGGAGAACTTCCAGAAGATCTTCAACGAGCTGCTGGTGCTCCTGCCCGACACGGCCAAGCAGCAGGAGCTGCTGTCTGCACACACAGACTTTCGAGGCCGTGAGAGGCCTCCCAGCACCAAGGCCAAGAAGAACAAGAAGAGTGCATGGCAGGCCAGCACCCAGCAGGCGGGCCTGGACTGCTGCGTGTGCCCCACCTGCCAGCAGGTGCTCGCGCACGGCGATGTCAACAGCCACCAGGCGCTGCACGCCGCCCGGGACGACGACTTCCCCTCCTTGCAGGCCATCACCAGGATCCTCACGTAGCTCCGGACGTAGCTTCTGCCAGCGCAGGCAGGAGCCGCCACACCCATGAGCCTCCTTTCTCCCTCTTCCTCCCTCTGGGCTGCCAGGCAGCCAGGTGAGGCCCTGGTGAGGCCACCCGCTCAGGCCCCTCAGCTGGCCAGCCTGCCAGGGATCACCAGGAAGGCCCGCCCCACCCTGTCAGCACACCGTCATGCAGGAGTCCATCCGGTTTTCTCCTGGGAACTGGAGAAAGACCCCTGCCTCAGCAGCAGGCTAGTCTGGGTTTACATTCTCGTGCTTTTGGAAGGTGCCGGGGAGGGAAGGGCTGGGATGCCAGGACCTGTGTGTGCTGTCAGAGCCGGTGGCCACAGTGGCCCGATCTGGGACCGCCTGAGCCTGAGGGCTGCGGCACTGTGGTCCCTGAGCTGTGGGGCCACAGGTGCTGGAGTCAGATGTTGAGTGTGTTGTGTAAACAGTTGGCTGTTTCGTTATTCAAGAACGTTCAGGATTAAAAGCAGACACGAAATTGTGCTACTTGAAGTTGAATCTTTTTATGAGACTAGCTGAAACTGGGATCTCAAATTGCCTCTGACCTTTTATAAGACAGTTTATCTTCAAATAAATTTATTTTGCAATAATGCACATAGCTGAGCTTCTCTGCCTTCCGGGGTCACCCCACTCAAGAGTTGTCAGACACTACAGCTCAGGTGGTCACCAGTGAGTGCTGGGGTGGGGAAGACCTGTGGGGAGAGCTGGGCAGCTGGGCTTGCTCACAGGAAGAAGCAGCCAACCCTAGGCTCCAGTCCTGGAGGTCAAGCACTGCCCAAGCCTTCCAGGAGTAGAGACAGCCATGCTTGACCTACACTGTGTACCCAGTAAAAAACTATTCTTCCAGAACCTGGGAGTCACACAGACTCGAGGTTTCGATCCATAGACCAGTGAAGGAGCTACTAAAGATCAACAAGAACAATTTAGAAACAGTGCAGGGCATATCTGAAATACTGAAAGAAAATAATTTGTACTTAATTATTTGGATCCAGTATTTTGAAAAGGAACCAGACACCCAGTGAACTCTCCCCTTTCTGCCACAAACACATATAAATAGTAGGAAAAAAGGTCTAAACACATAGCTACATCCAAATAAGGCAACATACTTAGATGAAAAGAAACGGAGATGTCTTTCTAAAAGAAGCAGAAGGGGGTACCCCAGGTGATGGAGGGGACGTGGCCTGCAGTGGGGCCAGGCCAGAGCCACATGGCTGCATGGGCACTGCCTATCTGAAGCCAAGGGCCTGCCTGCCTGTGGCTGAGACTGGAGCAAGTTCCTGGGTGATGGCCATGCTCGGAGCCCACTAAGAGACAGAGCCTTCACCCTCTTCACTCTCCATGGGACTGCCTAGAGGCCACCTGCATTCCCCACCACACCGGAGAAGCCCCTCATAGCTGATGCCCTCTTTGCAGACCTGAGCACAAACAACACCCTCAAAGAGTAACCTGGAAGATGAGCTATCTCATTAACAATATTGAAAATACCGATTCTTAAGCAAGAACCATAACAATACCAGGCAACACTTAGCAGTGTTTGCTGTGTGACAAGCACTGCTCTGAGCTTTTTACAAACACACACACACACACACACACACACACACAGGTTTACGTTAACCCTTCCCGCACCTTTGATGACAAGAACTACTAACTATTTTCCTTTTCCGGAAGGGGAGCCTGAGGCATAGACAAGCTGAGAGACTTGCCCAGAAAGACCAAGCCTGAACACGGCCAAGCCAGCATTCCAGCTCCAGCTCTTACCTGCTTTATTCAACCAGAATGTTGTTAACCAATAAGAAGTCAGAAATGAAAAAGTGACTGAGATAAGAATCCCAATAGATGAATTCAAAAGTAAACAAGACCAAGCTGGGGAAATCTCCAAAGGGGAGTTGGCCAGGCAATGTGGCTCTGGATGCTGCATGGTACACATGGTGGGGTCCCAGGAGCAGAAGGCGGTAAGAAGCGGACATTTGGAGAAATCACGACTGCTTTCCCCAGCATTCTCCAGAACATGGGCATCAGCCTGGTCTCCACCTCCCTGCCCCTTTCTGGATTCTTGGCCCTGGTGCCCCTCAGGTCCCAACCTCTGGCACTGGAGGGGCAGGAGTAGAAAGGATTCCAAGAGTGTCTGGGCCACAGTAAACTCATTTACAGTCTTTATTGTAAAGAAGTTGCAGCTGGAACATGGGACACTGAAAATACACAATCACGGATTGTTCTTTCAGAAGAGGGACGGAGAGACCCATATATACAAAAATTGTAAACATGTTCACTTAAATATCCACAAATAGTTGGTCTATGCTACAACGTACAGGGTTGTCACTCAACTGCAACTCCAGAGGGAGGCGTCTGTCTGTAAAAATGTAATGTGGCAACCGCATTTGGTATTGACTTAATGTGAAAAGCCAGCTTTGAGCAATGCATGAGTACTCAGCTATGCAAAGGGACCCCCAACCTTGGGCTGGGCCTTAAAATGGGGTGCAGCATGGGGAGCGGAGGGACTAGTCCGTCCAGGGAGCCGAGGTAAAGGGGTTTGCGGGGAATGGCTATCTCCAGGGCACGGTGGGAAGGTGAAGCCTCTAGGCCTCTCTCCTCGTGAGGGGCGTGTCCTGCTGGGCACCCAGGTGTCTGGAGCCTCCCTTGGGCAAGGTCTCACTGAAGGGCTGGGAGAGGGCTGATGCCCAGGTCTACAGCCATGTTGTGCTTTCCTGGCCAGAGCTGCCCGCACCCCAGCAAGGGCCTGGGCCAAGGCAGGTAAGGGCTGGAGCTGGGGCCACAGAAAATAGGGGCTGCTTGTGGGGAACTACGAGGTGAAACCTGAAGACTTGACCACAATCACAACATCGACAGGGCTGGGCTACTCTAGTGAGCCTGTGAGAGGAAATGGAGGGAGGCTCCAGACAGAGCACGTGGCCCTACAGGGTGAACCACCGGGACAGAGCAAGGACCACCACTACCCACAGGGACAGGGGATGGGGAACAGTGGCCACGGGGTGAGGGTGGTGTCCCTTCCCCCAGTCACCCCCAGTCCAGGGCAGCCCCTGCACCTGGCTATTGAGGGCAGCTGGACACCTGACCCCAGAGTGTACAGGTGAGCCCTGCCTGGCTGGCTCATGAGGGGAATGGCCCGCTGCCTAGGCTGGTCCACGGGAGGCTGAAGGACACGTGCCCAGGGCTGTGCTGTTCTCTCCTCAGGACCTCTGGCCCTGGGCTGGGGACTAAAGGGAGCGGAGGAACTTGGGGGGCACAGCCCAGTCACCCTGGAGGCTACCCTCTCTTGGCCCCAGATGGCCCACAGCATCCACACGTTGCTGTTGGGCCAGGAGGACCTGAGGGAGGTCCCAGGAAGCCTTGGATCCTGCATTGGTGGGGCAGCCTTTGTGCCTCGGTCTGGGCCTTCTGGCCACTAGTAGGCAGGAACTTGGTACCCTTTGGGGCTGGTGTCCAGAGTCTCGGTGAAGGGCGGGCTCTGGTAGGTCTCGGTGCCCTCCACACCACTGCCCACTGGGTAGCCTGGGTAGGTCTGGCCCGCCCCAGCACCCAGCTGTTCGGTGGCAAAGAGCGACATGTCGGTGCCCAGACGGAACCGCTGCAGGGCCTTCACGGTAAGCGCCGCCTGAGGGGGAGTCCGGGGTCAGCCAGGGCCGACCCTGCCCCGACCCTTACCTGGCCCCAGTCCCTGCCGGCCGCAGGCCGCCGGCCGCACTCACCCAGCTGAGGATGGAGAAGAAGCTGAAGGCGATGGCGGCCCGCGCCGCGTCTCCCGCCTGCGTCGTGCCCGGCCCGGGCGCCGTGCGCTGCCACTGGTTGGTGAGGAAACAAAAGCCCACGAACCACAGGAAGGACCAGAGCCCTGCGGGCAGGTGGGTGGGCGGGCGGGTCAAGGGATGCTGCACCAAGGCGCCCGGCCCAACCCTGCCGGCAAGGAGATTCTGCACACCGAGGACCCGACCCGTCCCGCCCAGTCCCGCCCCGCCCGGACCTGTCCCCGCCCCAATCGGCTGAGAATCTACGCGCTCCCTCTGGCCCCGCCCCGAAGCCCGCCCTCCAGACTCCGCCCACCCGAGAAGCCCCGCGCGCTCCCCCAGGTCCCGCCCCTCACGGCCCCGCCCACCTGAGAAGACCAGGTCGAGCAGCACCGCACGGCGACGGTCGCGGACGCTGCTGATCTGCTGGAAGTGCACGTCGAGCAGCAGGAACGCGGCGCAGGCGAGGAAGGCCCCAAGGCCGAGCGCGACGCCGAAGCGGCAGGCACCCGCGTTGCCGTTGAAGACGCAGCGCAGCTTCGGGTCGCTGTCGGCGTTCACGTAGCCCTCGTTGACTATGGGCCCGAAGACGGCGATGGAGAACACCTGTGGGCGGCGGGAGCGCTCAGGGCCCTACGGTGGCCCCTTCCTGGTCGAGGCCCGAGGTCTCCTAGCCCACCGTGAGTGCCCATGCCCTCGGGAGTGTCCCTGCGTTCCCCTGCAGCACAGGATCTATCTCGGGTGGGGGTCTTCGGGGACCCCCTCCCTTAATATCTACCTCAAGTTTAGTAAGTATGGACAAAACATACCATTTAGTGAGCATCAGCTGTGCCCAGGCACTGTGCTTAAAATGGCTACACGTGTTTGCTCATGGAATCCTCCCAAACAACCACAAGAGTGCCACTGTTCTTATCCTCTTTGTAGATGGGGAAATCGGGGCTCCAACAAGTGAAGTGCCTTGTGGAGGGCTGCATGGTTGATAAGAGCCAGGGCTGACATTCAAGCTGGGTCCTCTGTACCTTGTGGAGCCCGTAGTGTCCCCCATGGCCCACTCCAGAGTGTGGGAACAGGAGCTTTCACCTGGACCAGCGATCCCCAGGCTTGAGTCAGCAGGGCTAGGTGAAGTAGATGTGGAGTCAGGCGAGAAGGGCGGGAGCATGGGGGGGGGGGGGCGGGCAGCAGAAGGACAGCTGCACAGAGCTGTCAGCCAGGACCTGAGTGGAACCCACCCTTAGCATTTGGGAGCTGTGCGGGCTCGTTTCCTAGCATGCCAAATGTAGCAGGCACAACTCATGGGGTGCTGGGAACAGGAATAATGCCCACCCAGCGTCCTGCACTTTGTGGGCACTCCAGGGATGATGGCCCCACATGACTGTGGCTAATTAACACCATCCATACGTGCTTGGGCTTAAAAGGCGACACCGCTGACCTCTGGGGTTCAGTCAAACCTCAGTGCCCTGTGCCCACGAGGGCTGGAAGGCAAAGGAGTGGACCACAGTCCTTTTAAACCAGAAGCTGCTCTTTGAGCTCTGGGCAGCCCTATATTTCTAAAAAAAAGACCTCAGATTTCAGCTTCATTTCTCTCTTTTCCAGCCCCAGCTCCTAGAGACTTAGTCAAGAGTGAAACCAAGGTGCAAGATACGGACACGTACCCACAGATTGGTGCACAAGTCAGGTCAGAGCTGGGACCAGAACGTAGGGTCCCTACTTCCTGGTCTGGCCAGAGTCACACCACCCAAGGGCCCCTGCCCCACCCTGGGCACCGCCCTCCTGGAACACAGGTGAGTACGTGCCACCACCAGCCACCACCAGGTGGACAAAACCCAGAACTCAGCATTCCACCTTCCATCTCTCCTGCCTGGAGGGATGGGAAGGAGGAGCAGGCCACTGGGCCTAAGGTTGCTCCAGTAGGCTAGGCTGCCTCTAAATCTGCCCCTCCCACACCACCTCCCAGGAAGCCTTCCCAGTGTAGAGCCCCTTCCAGCTGCCCCAGTCAGAGGAATCCCAGAGCACACCCCCCAACTCACAGTTGCAACTGGGGGGCCTGGGAATGGCCAGCTCCCTTCGAAGGAGCCGGGAGGATGTGCGTGCAGAAGTAGGGGGGAGGCTCTGCCTGATTCTCTTGGCTCCGATAGCCCTTACTCGTGCTGAGGCTGAGCGCTCAAGCCCCTCCGCGAATCCTGCCCCCACCCCTGTGCCCGCTTCCAGGGTGTAAGCACAGGAAAAACCGAGCGAGGGCTGAGGAAGGGGATTGAGTTAGACCTAAGGAAGAATTGGGAGGTGGGTGCGGCGGGCGGTGACCTCTCAAGGTACCCGGCTGTCGCCGCCGGCCCCTCCCCCGCCCGCAGGTGGGCGCGCCCTGCCGGTGACGTCACCCCAACCTGAGGCCGGCGGGGGAGGGGCCGGCAAGGATGAGGATGGGGGCGAGGGGCAGGTGATAGGGATGAGGGAGGCGAGGCGAAGTGGGACGGGGTATCGGGGCGGGGCTTGGGCCGGGGCCACTCACCCAGGACGCGATCCGCAGCAGGGTCTGGGGCCGCCGCGCGAAGCTCACAGGGTCCAGGGCGGCCCCTGCGCGTCCCGCGCCGAACGAGGCTCCCTCCATGGCCAGCCCGGGTGGGCCGCGCGCCCCCGGCGCCCTCTGTCCTTCTGTCCGTCAGGCCGACCCCGCCCGAGGCCGCCCGGGGCTGCTGCCGATGCTGCCGATGCTGCCGCTGCCGCTGCCGCCTTCCAGGAGTGCGCGCCGGCCGCGGCGGGGGCGCGCGGGGCGGGACCGAGCCTACACCCCTCCCTCTGGTCCACGCGCGCAGGGCTGGAGCCCTCACCTCCCTCCACCTTGCCCACCTTCCACCCCACCCCACCCACTCTCACCGCAGGACCAGGGTCCGAGACGGAGACCATCCACCAGGTCCCCATCAGGAGGCGGGGTCAAGGGACTGAGTCCCCCACGTCCACTCACAAGTAGTCAGGAGTCAGCAGGGCAGGTGGACACTGGGCTCAGCCTTTGCCGTAGCCACGTGGGTGGACAGACCGACATGACCCCACTCCTCTGTACAGGGCCCTTTCCTGAGTGCCTAAGGAGGTAACAGGTCCAAGGGCTCCAGCGTCTCCCCCAGCCCTCAGGGAAAGGGAACCCAGCTTCCTGCCTCTGGTCCCCATAGACCAGAGGGAGGTTACTGGGGCCTTTCCCATGACTTCCCACTGCACCCTA